>NC_136069.1:1688078741-1688695929 GCF_964261635.1 Lissotriton helveticus | reverse complement strand
AATTAGTAAGGAAGATGTGAAGTGGGTCAAAATGAATTTCATGAATTTATTGATGCTGGAACAGGAAGAACAGGAGATGAGAAGCCCTTAGTTAGGGCTCATTTTTTAACTAAAACTACACTGTTAATTGAACCCTAATTGAAATTGGTGAACAGAGCCTTCCATCGCTGGTTATTGACCAGCTTCCATTTCAATTTGATCCACTTCATTCTGGGTGGTGCAAACCTGAGGATGCAGTTGCCTGCCAATGTGACAACTATTCTGCACAAGATACTATGCGTTTTATGATGTTTTGTGACTTTTTTTGATGTAGTCCTTAGGAAGTTTTTAATTCCTATACTGACTGGCAAGGTTATTCTGCAAGTCGGACCTGCCTTACTTTACCTTCAAATGCTGAGTAACCCTAGGGATATGTTTGCCATTGCTAGCTTTCTTGTAGCCGCTATGCGAATTACACAAAAAAGATGTGTCAGATTAACAATTGTATAACTATTCACCTTATTATAGTATGGCTTTTAATTTTGAACTATTTAGGTATTTTTATGGATATAGGATAATGTTTTATGAATATATTGAAAACGTTTTTAAATGTGGATTAGTCTATTTTGTTCAAATTTATTTTAGACTTTTATGATTTTAAATATTTGAATAAAGGTGATTGATGATGATGATTATGATGAATTACATGGTGGCAAAACACAGATGAGGAAAACGCTTTTTAATTGGAATATTTGTTTCTTGCATTGTTTGTTTTTGAAGGAATAATTAGTTTACAGTGGTAAATGCCATCAACGGCCGCCTAGCTTCAGGTTTCAGCATGGCAGCCACACCCATAACTTTACTTTAATTTCTTCTGCAAAATGCCATGCTTCCAGTTCCAGGTGCATTTGATCAGCGAGGTAGCTGTGTGGCATCGTGAGTTTGACTTTAGGGGTGGAGGCGGTTCTCGGATGTTTGCAGTAGAGAGGTGGACAGTCCACACGTAAGTGCTTCAGACCTTGCATGAGGAATGGAAGTGCTACAGTGTACATCTGTCCATTTGCATTTTAGTACGTTATACTTTTTAATGGAGAAATCGTGTTTCACGGACATCGTGATCGTGGACAGGTGTCCGTATATTATACTTATTATAAAGAAGTTGAAATTCTAGAATGCATTTGATCCCCCGTAATAGATGCAGGCACTGTCAATAGATTTTGAAACTTCCTTTGTTTACTTGTTAATGTACCCTGATTCAAAGTTGTCATTTATTATCTTTTACTGTGACTTTAAACATTGACAGTATCATTTTACATAGAACAAAGAATGAATTTGAGTGACGTACATACATGGTTATATAATTATGTTTCCATTTTCCTGTATAGAGGTTGCAATCTAAGCTGTTTAAAAAACAGGCATTCAATCTAATAAATATAAAACAGGCATTCAATCTAATAAATAAAAAACAGGCATTCAATCTAATAAATAAAAAACAAGCATTCAATCTAATAAATAAAAAGGTGTAGGGCCAAGTGGACAATGGTGCCCGGCTAGGATTAGTTCAACATGTTTGAATTGTTTTCTTCAACAAGTTTGGATGGTCCAACCCTTTGTGCGCTCCGAAACACTAATCCCCTAGGTCGCCAAAGTATGTAGGGCAGAAACGCTGTAACTCGGAAAGAACATTGTAAGAAATAGCGTTGTATCCGCTTTCCACACTGTTTTCAGTCACTGAGGTGAAGTAAATAATCCAAGTCACTAACCTAGTCACCCAGCTTAATTACACTCACTGGGTCAACCTGCTCACTCACGCACACTCACTCGCCAAGCTTGTGCATTTACAAATTCACTTTCTCTATCTTGTCATTTTCAGGCCACTCTGCAAACATACTCATCTATTCCCTCAATCACTGACTCTCACTCACTGTGGGCCCGATTCACAGAACTAACTTAAGACAAAATCCTAAAGTTACTACTTTTGGTATTCACAGAAGGCATTTAGTAGTAGTAAAGTTAGGATTTTGTCTTAAGTCTGTCTTAAGTCTGTCTTAAGTCTGTCTTAAGTCTATCTTAAGTCTGTCTTAAGCCTGTCTTAAGTTTGTCTAAGACAAACTTAAGATAGGCTTAAGACAGACTTAAGATAAATATATTTCTTTGTTTGCCAATAATAGTGTTTATCATGTTGAAGGACGGATTCATCATCATGTTGAAGGACGGATTCATCATTAGGGGGCCGATTCCTATTCAGGGAAAAAAATGTCCGTACGATTCGTATCCGGAGCCCTCTCCATACGAATCGTGAACATGCCGTACAAACCGACGAGAACGATCCGGACCGGGGGATGAGGACGCGATTCGTACGGTCCCCGTCAGGTAAGGGCGATTCGTACGGAAAAGCACACATGCACATACACACTGTATGGTGTGTATACCCCATGATCGCAGTGGTATGGTGCATACCCCTGCGATAATGGGGTGTACGCACCGTACCCCGTGATCTCAGGGTGTATGCACCGTACACCCAGAGAACATGGGGTACTGTGCGTACACCCTGCAATAGCGGGGTATTGTGCGTACACCTCAATTTCGCAGGGGTACGCACCGTACCCCTACGATCATGGGGTGTATGCACCGTACCCGCGGAGGCCGTTCCATACCTGTGTTGAGGTGAACTCTGCTTCTCTGGACGTTTTCGGCTCCCGTAAAAAAAGAGTTGTGCGGTGCGTGCCCGACATGATTCGTACTTGCTGGGTCGGAAAAACCAGCCGCGAACCGTACGGATGTGGCGTACAGCGGTTTCAGAGGGAGATTCGTACGGGGATTTGATTCGTACGGACCCTGTATGATTCGTACGGAGTCCTGCTCCTGGTACGAATCGTACTTCATCGTACATATGGGGGACGTTGCAGGGTACGATTCGTACGGGAAAAACGCTCCGTACGGCTATTCGGAGTGTTTTATCCTGAATCGGAATCGACGCCTAGGTGTAGTTGTTAGGTGTTCAGGAATTTGGATGTCTTGGTGTCTTTTAGGGGCAGCAGGGATTTGAATGGTAGCTTTTTTAGTATGTGATATTTGGTGTTCTTAAGTAGGAAATTCTGGTATTTGACTTGTGATGTGTGCAGGTACTTTAGAGTATATATTTATAAATACAAGTAGTAGGCTTTTGGGAACTAGTGCTTGCCTCTTTTAAATCTTAAAGTACATGCCTAACTTCTATCTTTGTTACATTTAGGGCGACGGTTTTGTACTGTAACATTAATTATAATTTTTATTTTGATTGCAGTCCTCACATAACAAGCATTTATATAGTATTTAGTAAATTTCCAATTCACATTCTTCGTACTTACTCTTTCCTGCCGATATATGTATCCCAGGGGCGGAAACCACAGTTTGCTTTTCCATTATGTGATATAAGTTGCTCTTTCTGCCATTCGGTGTGAAAATAGTTTATTTATAAAATTAAGTATTATGTTAAAAACATTAAATTAGTTAGGTATAGTAATGAAAATATGGGTAAACACCCATTACAACGCATTTTTTACAACGCACTACCATTACAACGGAACTTTTACAACGCAAATACTATTACAACGCATTTATTTACAACGCATGTTTTTACAACGCAGGTACTTTTACAACGCATACCATTACAACGTAAGTATTGGTAAGTATATAATTATATTTAAAATGTTATATGTTAGGTTTTTTTTAAAGGGGTATTTTTAGGGTTCAGGGTCAGTTTTGGGTTTTTGGGTAAAGGGGTATTTTTAGGGTTCAGGGTCAGTTTTGGGTTTTTGGGTAAAGGGGTATTTTTAGGGTTCAGGGTCAGTTTTGGGTTTTTGGGTAAAAGGGTATTTTTAGGGTTCAGGGTCAGTTTTGGGTTTTTGGGTAAAGGGGTATTTTTAGGGTTCAGGGTCAGTTTTGGGTTTTTGGGTAAAGGGGTATTTTTAGGGTTCAGGGTCAGTTTTCAGTTTTTGGGTAAAGGGGTATTTTTAGGGTTTAGGGTCAGTTTTCAGTTTTTGGGTAAAGGGGTATTTTTAGGGTTCAGGGTCAGTTTTCAGTTTTTGGGTAAAGGGGTATTTTTAGGGTTTAGGGTCAGTTTTCAGTTTTTGGGTAAAGGGGTATTTTTAGGGTTCAGGGTCAGTTTTGGGTTTTTGGGTAAAGGGGTATTTTTAGGGTTCAGGGTCAGTTTTCAGTTTTTGGGTAAAGGGGTATTTTTAGGGTTTAGGGTCAGTTTTCAGTTTTTGGGTAAAGGGGTATTTTTAGGGTTCAGGGTCAGTTTTCAGTTTTTGGGTAAAGGGGTATTTTTAGGGTTTAGGGTCAGTTTTCAGTTTTTGGGTAAAGGGGTATTTTTAGGGTTCAGGGTCAGTTTTCAGTTTTTGGGTAAAGGGGTATTTTTAGGGTTCAGGGTCAGTTTTCAGTTTTTGGGTAAAGGGGTATTTTTAGGGTTTAGGGTCAGTTTTCAGTTTTTGGGTAAAGGGGTATTTTTTGGGTTCAGGGTCAGTTTTGGGTTTTTGGGTAAAAGGGTATTTTTAGGGTTCAGGGTCAGTTTTGGGTTTTTGGGTAAAGGGGTATTTTTAGGGTTCAGGGTCAGTTTTGGGAATTTTAGATAAAGGGGTACAAGAAAAAAATTAAATAAAAATAAATATAAATTAAATTAATTAAATAAAATTAAATTAAATTAAATTAAATTAAATACAATTACATTAAATAAAAATAATTTTAAATAATATACAATTAAAAAAATTATATATACTTACCAATACTTACGTTGTAATGGTATGCGTTGTAAAGGTACCTGCGTTGTAAAAAAATGCGTTGTAAATACATGCGTTGTAATAGTATTTGCGTTGTAAAAGTCCCGTTGTAACGGTATGCGTTGTAAAAGTATGCGTTTTAACGTCATACATCCGAAAATATGCTTCCAGTAATTTTACTTTTTATATATACATATGTGCTGTCAATTGAATTTGTAACTCATTTTTTTCTGACCATATTCTAAGTGATCAAGATGTGGAACAAGTGTGCCTTTCTTTTCTGTTTGGCAGCAAGTGTTTGTTTTAATTACATTTTAAACATACAGGTTCGGTTCATTTTGGGGAGGTAGTGCATTTTTATTTTTAGCATTTAAGGATTATTAATGTGTATACTTTGTTTATTCAAACTAAGTTGAATGTGACTTTGTAAAGATGTGCAAGTGTGTAGTTGAATTATTGAGTGCTTTCTTTTTGTTGAAGTCATTCTTTAGTGTCTAAGGAATGATACACACAATAAAACGGTGAGATTGTTAAATAATTATTCAACTGTGTTTTTAAATTAAGTTTTGAAACTTACCAGTGAAGGTAGTTGGTAATTTTCTGGACATCTTCCTTCTGAAATGTATCTGTGCATTCCGGTAATGCTGTTTGCTTCTAGTTCTTATATTTGTTCCGTGAAAAACCGTGAGGTGTTTTTCTGTGTTAATGCTGTTTGGTTGAATATGTTCTTATTTATATTTGTTAGTTTGTTTTTAGGTATTTTTTTTGCTTGCTTTTGTGTGAACACTATTTAATGTTTACATTAAAAATACTTTGTTTGTCCTTCCCGCGTAGTCTTTCAACGCGCTCGGGCCCCCTTCGTCTCCAACAGCTAGTAACGGTATGCGTTGTAAAAGTATGCGTTTTAACGTCATACATCCGAAAATATGCTTCCAGTAATTTTACTTTTTATATATACATATGTGCTGTCAATTGAATTTGTAACTCATTTTTTTCTGATCATATTCTAAGTGATCAAGATGTGGAACAAGTGTGCCTTTCTTTTCTGTTTGGCAGCAAGTGTTTGTTTTAATTACATTTTAAACATACAGGTTCGGTTCATTTTGGGGAGGTAGTGCATTTTTATTTTTAGCATTTAAGGATTATTAATGTGTATACTTTGTTTATTCAAACTAAGTTGAATGTGACTTTGTAAAGATGTGCAAGTGTGTAGTTGAATTATTGAGTGCTTTCTTTTTGTTGAAGTCATTCTTTAGTGTCTAAGGAATGATACACACAATAAAACGGTGAGATTGTTAAATAATTATTCAACTGTGTTTTTAAATTAAGTTTTGAAACTTACCAGTGAAGGTAGTTGGTAATTTTCTGGACATCTTCCTTCTGAAATGTATCTGTGCATTCCGGTAATGCTGTTTGCTTCTAGTTCTTATATTTGTTCCGTGAAAAACCGTGAGGTGTTTTTCTGTGTTAATGCTGTTTGGTTGAATATGTTCTTATTTATATTTGTTAGTTTGTTTTTAGGTATTTTTTTTGCTTGCTTTTGTGTGAACACTATTTAATGTTTACATTAAAAATACTTTGTTTGTCCTTCCCGCGTAGTCTTTCAACGCGCTCGGGCCCCCTTCGTCTCCAACAGCTAGGAACCCTTCATTAAAAAGAGAAGATTGATGCCCTCCCTATTTATTTAAGGGATATCAATGAATGGTACAATAAAATACTGCAGCAAGTTGTGGGCTGCCTCACAGTAAATATATGTGAAAGGGGTGTGTGTGCAGACCCTCATTCAAAGGGGGTGGGAGGCTGGTTCGACTCCGACTGCCAAGAGCTAAAACGATTGGTGAGTCGACGTGGTAGGAGGGCAAGGCGCCACCCAAGCTCCTTGGCCTCCCAGGAACTGGTCAAGCTTAAACATCAATACAAATCTCTGGTGCAGACAAACAAAGCCTCCTTCTGTCACAGTAAATGGGATGAGATGCAGGAAATTATCATCCTTAAGGACCAGGAGACAGTCTGGGCAAAGGTCAACAAGTCTAGTGGTCAAAATAGTGTTACTCTTGTTTACATGATCCCCAAAGCTCAGTGGATAACTTATTTGAGAGACCTTTATAGGGGACCCAGTGACTCAGATAGGCCTCATAGAACTGTAGAGCAACAACTCTCCATTGCTTGGCTTTCAATAGATGAAGTAAAAACCGTAATTGAAAGAGGAAAGCTCTCCTGTGCAGCCGGCCCTGATAACATCCCAGCAGTAATAATTAAAACAAACAGTGTTTGGTGGGCCACGTTCTACTCTTCCCTGTTTAGCTGGATTGCCACATCAGGTCTTTATCCTCTCTCCTGGAAAGGGTCAATTCTGAAACCCATTTTAAAAAAGGGAGTGGTACAGACACCACACATTATAGGTTGATCAGACTTCTTGAAATTTCACAAAAAATATTTTCAAAGATTATCTTATCGAAACTTGAAGTCTGGGCCAGCGAAACGATTGAAATCCCATTAGTGCATGGATGCTTTCTGGAGGGTCATTCCACCATATATCATTGTTTCACATTATGGGCCATTATTCCGAAGACCCAAGAGGAAAATCAAATGCTGTTCTGCTGTTTTGTAGACTTATGGACAGCCTTTGATTCTGTTGATAGGGCTATCCTTTGGGGAAAACTGACTGTCTGGGGGTCTCCCGTTAAACCTTCTTAGTGTACTACAATCTTTGCACTACAGTAACCGGGCCCAGGTAGAGTTAGATAAGTCAGGTAGCTTATCTTAAGGAATTCCCTTTGAAAATGGGCTTCGGCAAGGGAGCGTTTTAGCACCCCTGTTTTTTTTGGGGCAGATCTCCCCTCCTTCATTTCCCAATCTAATTCCTTTTCACCCAAAATAGGGAAACAGCACATTGCCTGACTTCTTTATGCAGATGATCTGGTGTTTCTGGATTATACCCCTTTTGGTCTACAGAGGAAATTAAATGCTCTACAAACTTATAGTAGACAAAATCAACTTCACATTAATTTGGAACAGACCAAGATTTTAGTTTTTGGGAAAAGAGTGAATACATATAATTGGTATTTAGATCTACAGGAGGTAGAGCAAGTCGATCAATATAAATATATGGGCCTAACTATCAAGTTTTAATAGCAAATTTAGGGGACTTTCTCATCTTCCATTATTAAGGGCATATGAGGGGAAGATACCTCCACTGGGTTTATACGGACAAGAGGTTTTTTTCGTTTGACCCGACATTTGAATGTGACAGATTAGAAGGCGTAGTCCTTAGAAGGTTTCTATCCCCCCCCCCCAGGGTACTATGGTTCATTCCATAAGGAGAGATTGCAATCTGGGGTCTTGAACTTGATGGCCTCTACCAGGGCCCTAAGATATTTCAATACTTTTTGTGGAGAATGATGAGGTGTTAATAATCTCCAAATTATGTTTGGAAGAATTCCAAAGAAGCAAAAGTTCTTGGGCAAAGGCTGTAAGAAATAGATTAATACTCCTAAGAACCTCCATTTAGATAGTAGTATAATTAAATTTTGGTACTCCTTCCCAGGCACGCGCGCGTTGGAAGAATTGGTTGCCTCTGTGTCTGAATTGAATGGCCTATATTATCTGTGCAAGAAACCATTCATCAGTTTCTCAATCCCTACACTGGGGCAGGACACTGTTTTCCCTTATTCTCCGCAGCTACCAGACACAGGGCTGTGAATAGAAATATCGAGGGTCAGGGTGTTTTGCAATCCAATCTATTCATCCCGCCTATACTTGTCCAGGGTCCAGGACAACTGTGGTCTTTGCCCCTGCCTCCTGAAAGCCAAGTGTACCCTACTGTGAATATTGACGGATGATCTCTTTCATCTTGTAAATCTAATTAAGTTTTTAAGTCCCCTGTTTTTTAAATATGGTGTCGTCCATTGGATGGCAGCTGTGGAGCTGTTGACAGAAATGCGTTATCAAGATGTGGCTGTTGGAACTGCTCGGTTTTTATGGTCGGTTAAACAGAGTTTTAAGGATGAGCTGTAGTGGGCCTGGGATGTTGAGTAGTTAGGATGGGACATTTTTATGATCTTCATTGTCATCTATGTTTTAGAATGTGTTATGGACAACTGTCTAAATGAATAAACTTACTTATTTACTTTATTTCGCATTATTGTATTCTAAATATATTTGTAATGCTTAATGTGATATATTCATTTTTAATTTGTTTTACAGCATTTGGTATCAATTTTTGTTGGTTTAAGTAGTTTTTTAAACTTAATCTATATTGCAAATGTTTGCTTCCATGTGTTTAATGGTTTTGTCTAGTGTTAATATATTTTTTGTGGGGGTAATCCTTGCATTGATATTGCTCTAGTTCTAAACTTTTATAAATAAGAATGACAACTATTTGTGTTGCTAATTTCCAACAATATAATTGTATCCAACATTGTATGTTACAATATTTGCTCTTGGTTGTATAGATTTTGTTTTCATGACAATATTTATACTATAGGTTATTTTTGTAAACAATATTATGTTGATGATGTTTGGCAAGTCAATGGGCCCGATTCACAGAACTAACTTAAGACAAAATCCTAAGCTTACTACCTTTTTGGTATTCACAGAAGGTTACTCATTTTGGTATTCACGGAAGGCACTTACTCATTTCGGTTATTCACAGAAGTTAGGAGTCCTAACTTTAGGACTCCTAAATGCCTTCTATGAATACCGAAAGTCTTAAAGTTAGGATTTTTCTCAATTTAGTAGTAGTAAAGTTAGGACTCCTAAATGCCTCCTTTGAATACCGAAAGTCTTAAAATTAGGATTTTTCTCAATTTAGAAGTAGTAAAGTTAGAACTCCTAACTTTCAAACTCCTAAATGCCTTATATGAATACCGAAAGTCTTAAAATTAGGATTTTTCTTAGTTTAGTAGTAGTAAAGTTAGGACTCCTAACTTTAAAACCCCTAAATGGCTTCTGTGAATACCGAAAGTCTTAAAAATAGGATTTTTCTCAATTTAATAGTAGTAAAGTTAGGACTCCTAAGTTTCAGACTCTTAAATGCCTTCTGTGAATACCGAAAGTCTTAAAATTAGGATTTTTCTCAATTTAGTAGTAGTAAAGTTAGGACTCCTAACTTTAGAACTCCTAAATGCCTTCTGTGAATACCGAAAGTCTTAAAAATAGGATTTTTCTCTATTTAGTAGTAGTAAAGTTAGGACTCCTAACTTTCAGACTCCTAAATGCCTTCTGTGAATACCGAAAGTTTTAAAATTATGATTTTTCTCAACTTTACTACGACTAAACTGAGAAAAATCCTAATTTTAAGACTTTCGGTATTCACAGAAGGCATTTAGGAGTTCGAAAGTTAGGAGTCCTAACTTTACTACTACTAAATTGAGAAAAATCCTAATTTTAAGACTTTCGCCATTCACAGAAGGCATTTAAGAGTCCGAAGGTTGGGAGTCCTAACTTTACTACTACTAAATTGAGAAAAATCCTATTTTTAAGACTTTCGGTATTCACAGAAGGCATTTAGGAGTTCTAAAGTTAAGAGTCCTAACTTTACTACTACTAAACTGAGAAAAATCCTAACTTTAAGACTTTCGGTATTTACAGAAGGCATTTAGGAGTCTAAAGTTAGGACTCCTAACTTCTGTGAATACCGAAATGAGTAAGTGCCTTCTGTGAATACCAAAATGAGTAAGTGTCTTCTGTGAATACCAAAATGGTAGTAAGTTTAGGATTTTGTCTTAAGTTAGTTCTGTGAATCGGGCCCAATGTTCTTTTCCTTGAAATCCTGTCAAATAATTTTTGTTCCAGAATAAAAAATACAGCGGAATGTATAGTATGCTTATTTGTACGTTTAAACTCACCTTTACATTAAAGGTAATCAATACATCAAGACTAGGAAATATTATGTTAAAATGTATTCTTTAATAATGCACATAATAGAGTGATTTCATGTTCTCTGAATGACGGAAGCAATGGAATAGATATGATCTAAGAAATGTGATTTTTTATGTCTTAGAATACCGATTATACTTCAGTGAGAAAGTTTATGTCTTAGAATACTCGATTATACTTAAGTAAGACTAAGAAACAGCTACTTTCTAAAACAGTATTTATATTCAAGTGCATCAGAATGCAAATAGTATTTCTATCTTTTTAGGCAGAGGCCTGCCCACCCAGACCCGGAAATGTCCTACAAAGAAAGAGAGCTGGAGAGGTCAGACAGAAGAGGTTACCAGTCTTGCCACCTCCTTACCTCGAATGATCCGCTGCTCCACACAATGTTGCTCACGTTCAGGGTGATTTCCTTGCCTTTTGTGGCATTGGGGTCTGTCTTCCCCACCTTTAGCATTTTGAATTCCTCAATCGTAAAGATCTGAAGATTGAGGATATCAAAAGAGGCCGGGGCATCTCCATGCTCATCAAAGAATATATCATGGCCACCATGGCTCCTGATGTTCAGATATTTCAGATAATGGTGAATCTATCGAACACAACAGAATATAGGTTAATACAAAGAATTGTTGTCTTCTCCTCTAAACTCCTGTCTTCTCTCTCCCCCTAGGTCTAAGCCACCTCCTCATCTTACACTTGATTATGTTCCATTACTTTCATTTGTGCTGTGTGGAGCATCATCTAGAATGGGTCACATTCTGTGTCAAGATTCACATTATATACAATGGATCGCCCACAAGCCCTTACTATCCATGTGTCCATTCAGCATGATGGATCTTGTGCTTGTTCCTTCCAGGGCTCTCCCATACTATAGAAGCTTGTCCATCTCCTAATATGTGCACATATTGCACCATTGTAAAATACATGAATAATTTCTACATTTGCATGGTGGAGAGCCCCTCTGCAGCTGAAGGAATGGTTCAACCTATGAACCATGAGTGATGCAATACATGGAGCCACATGTGCCAAAGACCCTTGCAGGATGCTATAACTGTGCACATCTAGGAGACATGTTCAGTAATCTAATCTGCTGACAGATGCCTTGGGGAGCAGCACATAGGATGACAGGGGCCTATTGATGCCCCGGGGATCACGCTCACTAACCTGCCTCCAATTTCACATCAAGGGTGCACCAGCAGGCACGTTGTGAGTATCCCAGTTGAGGTAACCTGTGTTTGGTCTCTGAAAGGGAATGTTGAAGGCCTGCTCTAGAGCGGGTGAAGTCTGCAAATTTACTCTCCCTAATCGGAAGCTTTCAAGAGATGTTGCAGAGAAGCCCTAAGGACAAATGTTTGCTGAACGCAATGAAAACACCATAGTTTTAATGTCCACCTGACACAATGAAAGAGGGTGTGTGCCAGCATTCAATATGCACTTGATTTGCAAATCAATCCAGATATTGAATTAGTTTGCCCGTCACAACGGCTCCTATGTGTTGCTAGATATGTTGTAAACAGCTTTAGAAATGATAACAGTGGCACCTTTCCGTTCTGCAATTTGACCTGAGCATTCCAGATGTGTTTAAAATGCACTAAAGTTGTCCTAAGATGAAGGTCTGGTGGGACAGAAAACAGGAAAATGAATAAATAAATAAATAAATGCATAAATGGTGAAGCCACTTAGACTCCACATTGGGCCAATCATTCATCATTATTTGTAACATGCCCAATCACGATTGGAAGATTTTTCCCACTGCCTATGGACTGTCCCTTTCTTTTTTTCAAGTGGAAGACGCCCACTGCAAGTTAAATAGGAAGTACACGTAGCTCAGCGACTGTCCACTTCTGTGACTGTTGTCTTTTAATTGGGTCACTACAACATCATACTCATCATTAAAACAAAATTAGACCTAACCACATAACCAGTATCATCTACTCCTGGAAGCCCTTCCCAAGACAAAAACAATGTTTAATTTATAGTCAATCATAGAACCAAGTGAAATCAAATCTCCAAGAAGATTCAAAATAACATCAAGCTCTGCAGACAAACCAGACAGCAATGATTGGTCCAGGAGTAGGACCAATCATGCTCACACCACCCAACAGCCTTTACAACTTGATGGTTCCAAGCTCCAAGAACATTCATACTAGTATTTGGCTCTGCAGACCAACCTGGCAACAACCACTATTTCAAAAGGTGGACCAACCATGGTCATACTATTCAATGACTTTTATCAACTCAGTGGTTACAAACTCCATGAGCTTTTAGAATAACCTCAGGTTCTGCAAAAAAAATCAGACAGCACCCACTGGTCCAGGAGTAGGACCAAACCACACACAAAGCACCTAACAACCTTTACAGCTCCATGGTTCCAAGTTCCAAACACATTCAAATGAAATTTAGGCCCTGTAGACCAACCAGGCAGCAAGGACCTCTGAATCAAGATTAGGACCAGTCATGCTCAAACATCTGAGACAATACAAAAATAGAGAAGCAACATTCCACAATTAATCCATAGCGTTCTAAATTAAAACTTCAGACATCTTGAGACAGATTTGTAATAAAACTTTATTCCTTTATTGTTCGTCAAATCTCTATAAAATAAAGATGTTCAGCCAATGTGTTTCACTCTGACACAGCAAGCTTCCTCAGGGCATATATTCTCAACAAGTTATCCAAGAAGCTTTTTTCATATATAGGCTTAATTGTTTATCAGTCAAACCATTTCTATTGGTGCAACCCCATTAAGTGCAACAAAAATTCAAGTAAAAGTGTGCAGTGTTCAGCGTGTAAGTCTCAAATCACCATTCTGTCAGACAAAGGTTTATCTCAAATCACCATTCTATCAGTCAAAGGTTTGGCTGATAGAATGGTGATTTGAGACTTACATGTCAAACACCGCATAATTTTGTTTCTATCTAATCTAATTTTATTAGCTGTTTTATTTTTCTGGCCCTTATTAGACATGGCAACGCATATTGATTGCATATCATATAATTCAACTCCCTAGATAAAATATGGTCTAATGTATCACATGATCATATCATATTTTTCTTTTTGTTGAGGTGCATTTCTATGGCATAATACTGTAGAGGCCACAAGTTATATTCAATATTGAAAGAGTTCAAGAATAGTCTTATCTGTGCATGCTCAATCACTTCATAGACGCTGGCAATAGTTCATCTGCAGAAAGAATGGCTTTGGAATTCAAAATTACATTTCCATTTTTTGTAAAATCTACTCACTTATGTAGGTTCAAGCTATTGGTCTTTACTAGGGGCCAAATTTACAAAATTGAGAGATCACTGCATGTTTCTCTATTACCTGGTCTTCCGATAAGAGATTAAATTGTCTAAATGCATACCGCGTAATCTGGGACCATGTCTTCTTCAAACTGTCCATTTACGATTATGCATCCTAATTCTCATAATTTAGAAAGACAACAATGCCTTTACTGTCTGCTTTATTATGGTCTGGCCAGGAAATTGGCGGAAGTGCCCATAATTGTCTAAGACCTTATCTCTAAAGACGTCCCAATAGTAACTTGAAATGTTTGCATTAAAATCACCCAAAAATAGTCACCAATCTGGAGGATTACAAAGTAGAAAAGAGCAAACATAATTAAGGTAGTGGTAATTGTATGTCATTATTGCTGCCAGGAGAACAATGGACATTGACAAGCTGATATGACATCGCTTTGGACAGCAGAGGGCTGCTGTGGTTATTTTCAAACTCTGAATATTTATATCTGGAAATAAGACTTTTTGATAGTTCCAGGCATGCTTTGTTGATCAAAGAATTGAAGGTGATCCGCTTGTATTGCCCATAGTATTAGAAATCACAAAGCTATTAATTAAATAGACATTTTCAACAGTAAAACTATAGTCAATTGTCTAGGTTTCTTGAAGACAGATTGTATCTACATTCAAGTCCCTTAACAGGAGCAGAGTTTCAAGAGTGGAAAAGAAACCGGCCACATTCCAGGACCAGATTGCTAGGTTTAGCTAAATTTGTGAATCGCCATGAATGGAAGGGGGATGGATCACCCACAGTTTTGGTGGGAATGTAGGGAAAAGACTTTACCCATAAGTAGAATGTTATCTCAATGAGAAAAAAAAGAAATTAAATTGCAAATGTGTTAAGTTGATTTTATTTCCCCTTTACTGAACTCTACGCTGTGTAGAATTCCACAGAATGGGGTAAGAAACCCATGAGAGAAGTCACATGACATTCCCAGTAGCATGCCTGAACCTGCATCTGGCACAGCGTTCCAAGCATTTTACTGGGAAAGCTTGTAAACTGTAAGAAATGTAAACGTATGTTCAGACGGAGATGTAAATCTCCACTTCTGTCACAAGCATTTCTCTTGTAGACGGAGCCTACAGTAATCTATCCATTGTTGTAGAATTGATTACAATCCTGTATTAAAACAATGTATAACACTATTTTTCTCTGACCTGCCATGGTTGGATGTCACTGATGTTGGCACATGCCCCATTGGTGAAGGGTCCCTCCCCTGGCTTGCAGGACACCAGCGCATTCAATGCATGTGCAAAAGCATGGACTGCAAGATAACTCTGGTAAGTGTAGCTCAGATCATTGAGTTCAAACAAAGATATCGCTGCCTCGTTCATGGTCTCGTTCCCTGAGCAATACTCCAACTGCGGTCCCATTGTTCCTACAGTTTTCTCCTTGTTCTCCTCGGGCCACTGACAGTGGAAGGCCTTTCCAAAGAAGGGTTTAAGAAAGATATCATCAGGAAAGTTGCCAGGATGAAGCTGGAGGAGAAATTTTGTGAAACCTGACATAGTGTTTGTGTAGGGTTTGAGACCCAATGTCCCATTCAGTATTCTCCATGCCTCTCCTGCGAAGAATCCTGGAGAAATGTCAAAGTAAGCAGAGAATATCCAGGTCTTTCCTGTGACATTCTGATCATAAATAGTTTCTAATAACAACTTTACTTGTGCTTCTGCACTGTGAACAATAACCACCTTAACTGAGTGTCTTCGTATAACTTCAAAAACTCGCCAGACCTTCTCCATGGAGTATCGCAGGTGAATTTTCTCCATGAAAGCCACACAGCCACCATTTTCTTCGATTAACATCTTCACCTGCTGGCCTCCCTGTATGCCCACATCATCATCGGAAATGATCATACCCACCCATGTCCAGCCAAAGTGCCCCACTAACTGTGCCAGGGCGATATTCTGAAATGAGTTGCCAGGAACGGTGCGAAGGAAGGACGGAAACTGGAGTTTGTCACTTAGGGTGGAGATTGCAGCTGAATGGCTGATCTGTCAGAAAAATAGAAACAACATGAGACATTCATCTAAATGACTCTGAAAGTATTTAGACATGATGTAAGTGCAAGCTCTTTTAAACACACTTAATGAAGTGGCTTTCTTTGGCATCTGCAATCTTCGTCTATAGCCACATCAATGTATATACGAGAATTTGTAAGCTCTATAGGTCAGATTCAGGCTGCGTTTGACAGGGTAGATATTGGACTAGTGTATACATTGTTCCTATTGCTGAATGCATTTTACTACATTGTTTTACTAAAATTCCTTTGAAAAGCATAAGCAAATTATGCATGGTTTAACATTCAAATGTAGTCAGTTTACAAATTGAAGTTTATATTGGGTGTGAACCTAGAATATTCAGGATGGAATATCATTCATTATTCCTCCATATACTAGCCCAAATATCGAGGGAAAAAATATCAACAGGTAAGTGTGCATAGATTTCTTATACCTAACTCCATGACTACCTACCTTAATGATATCAATATCATCAAGGTACGTAGATGTGGAGTTGAGAAAAGCCAATTTTAATGCTGTTTATGCATTTACCTTTCAATATTTGCGACCTTCTGTTTTTTGGCTGTGATCTTGAGGTATGACGATATATTCCTGACGACATCCATTATTTTGGCCACTGTACTGTTCCAAGTCCTGAGTTTGAAATTTCTGCTTGGTTAGGACACTAAGGGGCTCATTATGATGGCGGGTGGACATCAGTTCCCCTGCCACCATAATGGTGATGGGACCAACCGACAGACGTGTGGCGGTCCCACCTGTCCAATTAGCTTGCTGCCACCATATTGGCTGGATGCAGCACCATCCGCAATGGTAAAAGTGCATGCACGGCATATCCCTGTACCATGTGGAAGGCACCACGCAGTGCCTGCCACTTGGTGCAGGGAACTGCAAGGGGTACCATGGGCTCCCCCAAAGTGCACCCCCCCACCCCCCAGGGGGCCCGCAACAGCCCCCCGTAGCCAATCCCCATCAGCCTTTCCATGGCGGCAAGCTGCCATGACAAGTCAGTTACAGCACCATCCTAATATGGATGGCAGTGCCTGGAAGGCACTGCCACCATATTAGTGGCCAGGTCCGCCCGGCCGGCAATCCATCCACTGCGGTACCCTACCATGATAATATAGCAGGGGGTAAATGTAGTTGGAATCGCGGGCGGCCCGGCGATAGTGATCTGCCTGCCATTATAATCACCCCCTCAGTGCCAGATTGTTCACCAGTCATTTGCATTACTATTTTGTTTTTTGTAAACTACTATTTTATTGTAGGAGGAGTTATCAATATTGGAACAAAACACAAGTTATACAAATAAACATTTCCGAATAACAGACTCTGTTTTCAAAGATAATTGATCACAGTTGAAATATGAGATATGTATAAAAGTATGACCGTGGCAGGGGAAGAAAGAAAACATACAATAATAGAAGAGTAGGGAAAAAACTTAGCTTGGACCAAATATCGGACCAGCAGTTTCATAAACTACTTCCATTGAAGACTGGACCATATTCTTTCAACCTTGTTAATAGCTCGAGGACCTCTTGCCTTGGCTACTGACGTACCAAAGCCCACCACTCAGTCACTTTCGGTGGAGAGGATTTTATCCAGACCCTGGCCATACATAATCGAGCAGTAACAATTATGATGGAAACCAGTGACCCGAGTCCAAAATCAAGGCCTTGTTTATACCCCAACATGATTTCCTTGTTGGTCAAATGGAAATCAGAGCCCAAACACGCTGTTATATGTTGAAGTATGCTGCCCCAGAAATCCTGAACCTCCGGCAAGTACCTACACTGATTGGAAGAGTGTATAGGTAGTGACAGAGGGATTGATGGAGTGTATGGGAACTACCTGGGTAATTGGAGGAGTGAATCAGTAGTGTGTAGGTGATTAGAAGTCTGCATGGGTAGTGCACAGGGGATTGTAGCAGTGCATGTGTTAGTGCCTGTGTCATTGTATAAGTTCATGGGTACTGACTGGATGCAAAGAGTACTGCAAAGAGAGTACACGGTCAATTTATAAGTGCTTGGGTTTTGGCAGAGTGATTGGATAAGTAGATGGTGCTGGCTTGGAGATTGGAAGGCTACATGGGTAGTGCACAGGTGATTGTACAACTGCATGTGTTAGTGCCTGGGTCATTGAATGAGTACATGGGTAGTGACTGAATAAGTAGAGAACTGCAAGGATAGTGCATGGTGATTTTATAAGTGCTTGGATTTTGGCAGAGTGATTGGATAAGTACATGGTGCTGGCTGGGTGATTGGAAGAGTGCAAGGGTAGTGGCAGGGCGATGGCTGAGCTGCATGGGTAGTGCTCAGGGGACTGTAGCAGTGCATGAGTTAGTGCCTGTGTCATTGCATGAGTACATGGATAGTGACTGGATAATTAGAGTACTGCAAGGAGAGAGCCTGGTGAATTTATAAGTGCTTGGATTTTGGCAGAGTGATTGGATAAGTGCATGGTGGTGACTGGGTGATTAGAGGAGTGCATAAGCAGTGTCGGGGAGATGGCTGGACTGCATGGGTAGTGCTCAGGTAATTGTAGCAGTGCATGTGTTAGTGCCTGGGTCATTGCATGAGTACATGGGTAGTGGCTGGATGATTAGAGTTCTGCCTGGAGACTGCATGGAGAATGTATAAGTGCATGGGTACTACCTGGTTAATTGGAGGAGTGAATCATTAGTGTGTAGGTTGTTAAAGGTCTGCATGGGTAGTGCTCAGGGGATTGTAGCAGTGCATGTGTTAGTGCCTGGATCATTGCATGAGTACATGGGTAGTGACTGGATGATTAAAGTGATGCAAGGACAGTACATGATCATTTTATACCGGCTTGGATTTTGGCGGAGTGATTGGATAAGTACATGATGGTGGATGGGTGATTGGAAGAGTGCATGGGTAGTGACAGTGGGATTTCTGGAATGAATGGGTACTACCTGTGTAATTGGAGGAGTGAATCAGTACTGTGTAGGTGGTTAGAGGTCTGCATGGGAAGTGCTCAGGGGATTGTAGCAGTGCATGTGTTAGTGCCTGGGCAAATGCATAAGTACAAGGTGCTGGCTAGGCGATTGGAGGAGTGCATGGATAGAGACAGGGCAATAGCTGGACTGCATGGGTAGTGCTCAGGGGATTGTAGCAGTGCATGAATTAGTGCCTAGGTCATTGCATGAGTGCATGGGTAGTGACAGGATGATTAGAGTGCTGCAAAGAGAGTGTATGGTGAATTTATAGGTGCTTGGATTTTGGCGGAGTTTTTGGATAAGTACATGGGTACTGATTGGATGATGAATGTACTGCAAGGAGAGAGCATGGTGAATTTATAAGTGCTTGGATTTTGGCAGAGTGATTGGATGAGTACATGGTGCTGGCCGGGTGATTGGAAGAGTGCATGGGTAGTGATAGGGCGATGGCTGGACTGCAAGGATAGGGCTCAGGGGATTGTAGCAGTGTATGTGTTAATGCCTGGGTCATTGCATGAGTACATGGGTAGTGACTGGATGATTAGAATACTGCAAGGAGAGTGCATGATGAATTTAGAAGTGCTTGGGTTTTTTTGAAGTGATTGGATAAGTTCATAGTGCTGGCTGGGTGATTGGAGGAGTGCATGAGTAGTGACAAGGAGATACCTGGACTGCATGAGTAGTGCTCACAGGATTGTAGCAGTACATGTGTTAGTGCCTGGGTCATTGCGTGAGTACATGGGTAGTGACCAGTTGACCAGAGTGCTGCAAGAACAGTGCATGGTGATTGTATAACTGTATGCATTTGGCGGAGTGATTGGATAAGTACATGATGCAGGATGGGTGATTGGAGGAGTGCATGGGTACTGACAAAGGGATGGCTGGACTGCATGGGTACTACCTGGGTAATTGAAGGAGTGAATCAGTAGTGTGTTGGTGGTTGTAGGTCTGCATGGGTAGCGCTCAGGAGATTGTAGCAGTGCATGTGTTTGTGCCTGGGCCATTGCATAAGTACATGGATACTGACTGGATGATTATAGTACTGCAAGAACAGTGCATGATGAATTTTTAAGTTCTTGGGTTTTGGCAGAGTGATTGGATAAGTACATGCTGCTGGCTTGGTGATTGGAGGAGTGCATGAGTAGTGACAAGGAGATACCTGGACTGCATGAGTAGTGCTCACAGGATTGTAGCAGTGCATGTGTTAGTGCCTGGGTCATTGCATGAGTACATGGGTAGTGACCAGTTGATCAGAGTGCATGCATGATCAGTGCATGGTGATTGAATAACTGTATGTATATGGCGGAGTGATTGGATTAGTACATGATGCAGGATGGGTGATCGGAGGAGTGCATGGGTAGTGTCAAAGGGATGGCTGGCTACATGGGTACTACCTGGGTAATTGAAGGAGTGAAGCAGTAGTGTGTAGGTGGTTGGAGGTTGGCATGGGTAGTGCTCAGGAGATTATAGCAGTGTATGTGTTAATGCCTGGGTCATTGCATGAGTACATGGGTAGTGACTGGATGATTATAGTACTGCAAGGACAGTGCATGGTGAATTCATAAGTTCCTGGGTTTTGGCGGAGTGATTGGATAAGTACATGGTGGTGACTGGGTGATTGGAGGAGTGCATGGGTAGTGACAATGAGATGGCTGGACTGCATGAGTAGTGCTCACAGGATTGTAGCAGTGGATGTGTTAGTGCCTGGGTCACTGCATGAGTAGTGCACATCCGGATGATTTGGGAGAAAGCAGGTGCAGCAGAACATTCCACCTCTGTAGCAACCTTAGGAGAACCTTCATCATCTGCAGCCATTACAATACCAGCTGACTTTGAAAAGTAGAGTAAGATGGGTACTCACTGTGTAAAATGCCACATGCTTGTCACTGTAAACATTTTTTCTGTGGGTGCATTCTTTGATACAGTGAAGAAGCAAGTTTTGTTTGCTCCCAGTTACCACATTAAGCTTTTGAAAGACTGAATTTAGTTGCTTCTTTGCATTTCTCTTTCCTTAGCCTTTTAATGCCCTATTTACTTTTTTTGTTTTAAAAAGAAAAAAGTTAAAACCCATCTACAAGAAAATGATTCTCTTTAGAACCACTATCTAGTCAAACAAAGAGCTTGCGCTGTGGTTTTAATGTGTCAGAGACTGTATCGGTGTGAGACTAGGTGTGTCAGTGGCTGTACTGGTGTGTGGCTGGGTCTGTCGCATTTGTGTGTGCATGAATATATCAGACTCTGTAACGGAGTGTGTCTGGGTGGGGCAGTAGCTGCATCAGTGTGTGCCTGGGTGTGGAAATGGCTCTATCGATGTATGAGTGGATGTTTTATTGGGTGTATGAGTGTGTGCCTTGGTGTGTCAGTGGGTATATCGGTGTATGCCTTGGTGTGTCAGTGTCTGTAACAATGTGTCCTGGCTGTGTTATGGTCTGTATTTGTCTGTTGCTTGGTGTGTCAGGGGCTGTATCAGTAAGTGTATAGGTGTTTGAGTGGCTGTATTAATGTATGACTGATTGTCTAAGTGGTTGTATCAATGTGTAACTAAAGGTCTAAGTGGATGTATGAGTATGTGACTGGGTGTATCAGTTTCTGTATTGGAGTGTAGCTGGGTGTGTCAGGAGTTCTATCAGTGTGTGTTTGGGTATATCAGTGGCTCTATCAGTGTGTCCCTGTGTGTATCAGTGGTTGTATCAGTGTGAGCCTGGCTCTGTCAGTGGGTGTATCAGTGAGTGTCTTGTTATGTCGGTGACTATATTGGGCTGTACATGGATGTATCAGTCTCTGTGTGGCTTTGACAGTGTATGGGTGGGTGTGTGAGTAGCTGTATTGGTGTATGGGTATATGAGTGGCTGTGTTGGTGTTTGGCTTGTTGTGTGAGTGACTGTATGACTGGGTATGTGAATGACTGTATGGGTGTATGAGTCTAAGTAAGTAGTGGCTGATTGTATGGGATTTTTGATGGGTGTGTGAGTGTATGTACTGGGATTGTGCCACCACAGTGGGGACATGCCAGAGCACTTCTTAAAAAACCTAACCTTGATCCTGATAACTGGGGAATCTACCGCCCAATTTCCTTGCCTCCAGTGGTTTGTAAATTAGCAGAAAAATACATTAACTCAATTTTATCGGCATTTCTGGAAAATAATAACCGGCAACATGCTACACAGACTGGCTTTAAACCCCAACAAGGAACAGAAACAGCCATGTTGGCTGCAGTAGAAGAAATCAGGAAGACCCTTGACGGTGGAGGCTGCGCTGTTCTCATCCTGTTGGATCTCAGCGCAGCCTTCGATACCGTCAACTATAACCTCATGATACAAAGTCTGAGAGATGCTGGAGTGACTGGGCTGGCACTTAGGTGGCTACAGTCCTTTCTTTGGGATAGGGTATACTCGGTTTTCGAAGGAGAATGGTCCTCAAAATCTATTTCACTGACCTGTGGGGTGCCTCAGGGATCCTCCTTGAGCCCCACGATGTTCAATGTTTACATGAGATCGTTGGCAGAAATAGTACTCCCATTTGGGGTACAGGTCATCTCCTATGCCGACGATACTCAATTGATCGTCTCCTTAAAACAATCTATCTGATTAGACCCAGATCTGGCCACCTGCCTCCAGAAAGTCTCGAGATGGATGAGCAGCTCCTTCTTGAAGCTTAATGGAGCTAAGACCGAGCTTATGCTCTTTGGGAAATCTGCTCCTTTAAATATTGATCACCTGTGTCCTAATTGTTTGGGCCCCCGAGTCAAGAGGTTAGGAGTATGGATTGACTTCAATCTAGATTTTGGATATCAATCTCGTACCGTGGCAGCACACTACTACAGACTGCTCAGAAGGTTTAGACAGATACTTCCTATGCTTCCGGTTGCAGCAAGATGATTATTGGTACAGGCCATTGTATTGTCTCGACTCTATTATGCTAATGCGCTATATCTGGGAGCCCCCCTGGCTACTATTAACAGATTACAAATTATACAAAACTGTGCGACACGTATGCTAATGAATGTCCCCAAGCGCACTGGCCTTTCTTCATTGGCTCCCTGTCAAGCAAAGAGTACATTTTAAAGCTCTCTGTATTATTCATAAATCACTTGCAGGAAAGGGTCCGCCTTTAATTTGTATTTGGAGTAAACAGTACGCACCCAATAGGACCCTCAGGTCAGTGAAAAAAGGTTTAATCTGTGTGCCCAAACTCAAATATGTGCAAAGCGAAGGCCGATTGTTTTCATATAATTGTCTTAGACTCCGGAACAGTATTCCATTGTAAATATGTTCTGAACCTGACCATGTTAAGTTCAGAAAACTTGTGAAAACTTTCCTCTTCCAGTAATTCCCTCGTAGCTTATCTGGTGTCTTAGCGCTGGGATGCCCCTGGGTAACCACGCGCTCTATAAATGTGTGGGTATGTCAGGTCCAGTGTGAATGATTGAATAAGGATGTAAGTTCATATATGAGCACCTGTATGGGTGTGTTTGTGGCCCATAAGTTAACTTAGTAATATACATTTTAATAACTTTATAAATACATTTTATTAACACATTACAAAACAATTAAACCAAAAATAAAAATAATATAACTTACGTAACTATTTACAAATACACGTTTGTGCACAAGTACTCCAGATAGATGCAGGTATATGTTTAGACCCGCCAGGACAAAGCAAGGTGATGCCTGGAGGCATTTTACAATACCTTCAGAGAAAAAGAAAGCTAAATATGGGTAGTGTAATGTTTGTGGCAAGCAGTTATCCAGGGGCACTGCCAAAGAATGTTCACATGGGAGAAGTTCATTGTGGAGAGGTGTGGTGCAGCGGCCTGGGCAGCTGACTTTGGAGCACAGGGTTCATGGTTCGATCCCCAGCTCCGGCAGCAGCCCCGCTCAGCACCATGTGACTCTGGGCAATAGTTCACTTAATTTCCACGAGGGCCCCAGGTGCCTTGAGACCCGTAAGGGTGAGTAGTATGTGCTTTACAAATAAGGATTTATTTTAAGTACTCTAAAACAGACAATGAAAGGGTCTAAAATCAGATGATGCAGGAGAAAACAGGAGCAGCAGGATAGGCCGCCTCTACAGCACCTTTGGGAGAACCATACTTAGCTGCAGTCTTTACAATACAAGTTGCCTTCGAAGGTTTGAGTGAGGTTGTCTCTCACTGTGCAAAATGTCACATGCTTGTCGCAGTAAAAATGAATTCCGTGAGTACATTTTCCCTGTTTTACTATTCTCATGTCTATACGCATGCACCATAATGATCTACTGTTGAAAGAATCATCATTGAATAGTGGGGAAAAAACAATCCTAAAGATTGTAAAAAAAAAACTGCACACCATGGACCTGATTCACAAACGAAACATACACTTTTGTGTAAGTGGAGAAGTGTGGCTCAACGGTTAGAGCGGCAGACCCTGATGCAGAGGTCTAGCCCGGGACCAGGGTTCAATTCCCTGTCTCGGTGGGTCTTGGGCTCAAAATTCTACGGACCTGATAATTCTCGTCTCAGTGCCTCAGTCTCAGTGACTCTGCAACTCTGGTCAATAGCTTGCTTAATCTCCACAACGGCCCCCACAACGCTAAGGATGCCTGGCCTCCACCTTGGGGATGCCTAGGAGTGGACACCTCACAGGGAAAGCCAGGATGGGTTCCAAAGCGGTATTCGTACAAGCGCCTTGAGACCCTTGTGGGTGAGTAGTGCGCTATACAAGTATCAATTTACAATTTAAGTTTACTACTTTTAGGCATTCACAAAGGTAAATTTAGACCAAAAATCTAAGGGGCAGATTTACATGCCCCTTGCGTCACTTTTGCACCATCGTTCTTTTGTGACGCAACGGCTGCGTAAAAGTTGTGGCCCATTTACAACGTGACACATCTAGGGAGATACGTTGTAAAGCCCTGCGTGACATTATACCTGCATCAGGTATAATGTATGCAGGGTAGGCGTTCCCCTGCAGGAAAGCCTCGTAAAAGTGACGCAGTGAAATCTACAAGAATGTGAATCTGGCCCAATTTGTATGTAAGTAGGAGTTTGAATGTGTAAATGGATGTGTGAATGGATGTGTGACTGACTGTATGGGGCTTTGAGTGGGTGTGTGAGTGTTTTTGTGGGTGTGTCAGTACCTGCATAAAGGATTCTATAAGTGCATGAGATCATGTACTTGCAGTTCTGCAGTCTATTAACTTTTACTGCTTTGCCGCAGCAGACATTCCGCCACGGTGCGAGCAAATCTGACGCGTGCGCATATTGGACGCCCCCCTGCCGTCTTCTGCATAGCCCACCGTGACTTCGGACGGCGGGGGGCCATCTGACACATGGAAGGGGTTAATCTCTAAATGTTATAAACTTGATACTATGCCAATGTGGGAACAGTGAGTACTGTTATCATCGTCACGGGGAGCTCAAGTGTATGTTGCAAAATTTAAGAGCACTAACTTAGGGCCCGATTCACAGAACTAACTTAAGACAAAATCCTAAACTTACTACCATTTTGGTATTCACAGAAGGCACTTACTCATTTTGGTATTCACAGAAGGCACTTACTCATTTCGGTATTCACAGAAGTTAGGAGTCCTAACTTTAGGACTCCTAAATGCCTTCTGTGAATACCGAAAGTCTTAAAGTTAGGATTTTTCTCAGTTTAGGAGTAGTAAAGTTAGGAGTCCTAACTTTAGGACTCCTAAATGCCTTCCGTGAATACTGAAAGTCTTAAGGTTAGGATTTTTCTCAGTTTAGGAGCAAGTACTATTGCATAATGCGGAAAAGGTAGGTGCAGCAGAAGACCAATTGTTATCGGCACTAGCCTTAAGGGAATCCTATATGCCACAACAAGGCTCGGCGGGTCAGTACATCGGGGTGGAGACCGTCAGGTATGGCTGAAGGAAGTGCATGTAAACATAAAAAACATAAATACAGGGGGTCAATATACAGCGTGTGGGCAGAGCTTGCGGCATCCTCAATCGGATCTGATTATGAACCAAGGATTGCGCCGACGGGAAATAACCCCTCTCTAGACCCCCAATGTGCCCCTCTGTGGGTCCCTCTTACCTCTCTACTCCCGTGTCCGCACGCATTCACCTACCCATCGCCGCCGAGCTCGGATAGATGACGGAGCTCGGTGGCGGTTGCCATTATCAGGCGGGGCATGCTGATGCGGGATCGTTACTCCGCCCCTGCTATTCGTCAGGCGCTAAAGCTAGTAATGGTGGCGGCCATTATGGAGTAGAGTATGTTAAGTCTAATGTATAACTTCATTAAGTAAAGAGACGGGCTGAACCTCACTATTGAAATTAGCGTGAAGTGGCAGATATGTGGATCAATCAATGGTTATCATGGCATAATTATCATTGCATAATTATCATATTTTGCGGGGTGGTAAAGCGATACGTATGTTATTTGGCCAAATATCGCCCCTTAATTATCAGCAGCCGTCTCTAAAGGCTACAGTTCCGTGGCGATTGTTATTGACAGGCGTATTGTGACTTCGGCGGAGCCGGCATGCGAAACCCTTTTCAACTCCCGGCCGGTTCTAGTGGCGTGCCCTGTAACTGTGGCGGCCATTGCAGACTGTAGTGTATGAGTTCTTATTCACATTATCAAGCCATGTTTACCTAGTGAATCTTGGCATATATACCTTGGCATGATGTGGTGGCATCATGTGTACTGATTGGGTAACAAAATGAACAAGGGTGCCTACCCCACGAAGTATGGTGGCGGTGACCATATGTAGTAGATGTGTGTCTGGCTTGAACAAATATGTATAGGCGTAGTGTATGGGTCTCAACTATTTAGATATAGTTCAGTGAGGATTCAGAGTTGTCTAAGAAATCCCAGGTTGTCACTTCAAAGTGCATGCCATGGAATATCCTCGTTCAAGCCCCGAGTGTCCGATGATAATCGATGCACCCACCTCTGTTCCTTGTAGAATAGGGCATGTTTCGGGCAATTGGGACTAGATTCTAATATTAACCATTTGAGAGAATCTGCAGTATGGTTATTCTCCACATAATGTTTGCACATCTTGGTGTTTGTTTTTCTACAGCGAATGTTACTGCGATATTCCGTGATGCGGATTTTGATGGGACGTGTCGTCATCCCAATGTATTGTAATCCGCATGGGCAGGTAAGCATGTAGATGCAATGTGAAGTGTTACAATTAGTGTGTCCCCTGAGTTCCCAGGTGAAATTGTCAGTGAGTTGTATTGTCTTGTGTACTGTTGTATAAGTACATACCACACAAGAGCCGCATGGGTAATGCCCTTTCACTGGGGGTAAATGCCAGAGTGTCTGTTGGGTCACCTTTTTCTTGACTTTAGGTCTGGTGTTGATGAGAATGTCTTTCACATTCTGGGATCTCTTAAACGCAAACCTAGGTTGTTCAAAGGTTAGATTACCTGTGTTTAGAATTGCCCAATGGCGCTTAATCACACTTTTGATTTTCGTTGATGCAGGAGTGAACGTCGTCACACAGGTTATCGGTTGGTTCTCAACTGGTGTTAACTCCCGTTGTTCGAGGAGTGCTTCTCGGTGGTTGTGACTGGCTCTTTTTTGTGCTTTAGAAACATCCCTCGTGGGGTAACCTCTTTCTAAAAGGTTCCTGGAGAGGATTGCTGACTCTGTCTTATAGTCTGTTAAAGCACTACAATTCCGCCTAATGCGGAGGAATTGTCCAAACGGGAGATTGGTACGTAGTGCTTTGGGATGGTGGCTGGTGTAATGGAGCAGGCTGTTACGATCCGTAGGCTTCCTGTACATCGTGGTGCTCAAGCTCCCCTCTTTCAGTTTGATTGTCAGATCAAGGAATGCAATTTCATTGGGTGATACCGACATCGTGAATCGTAAGTAAGGGTTAAGAGTATTAACCCATTCAAAAAAGGCCTCATGTGTCGTGGGTGATCCTGTCCAGAGGATCAGGATGTCGTCTATAAATCTCCTCCACATCTTGATGTTGTCTAAGAAGGGATTAGACTGATGTTGTATGTGTCTACCTTCGAAATCAGCCATGTAAAGGCATGCCACTGACGGGGCAAAAGTACTGCCCATGGATGTACCTTGGGTTTGGTGGTAGTAATTGCCTTTAAATTCAAAGTAGTTCTCAGTTAATGCTATGGTGGCACATTCCATGACAAAGGCAGGTGGAGTGACTGAGTTCCAAGTTTCCCGCCCAAGTATTTCCTCTATTACTCCTAGTGTGGCCAACTGGGGATGTTTGTATATAGGGCCTCCACATCAAGGGTAATTAAGAGGTTGATCTGTCCAGTGTCCTCGATAGTGTCAAGTATGCGCAAGACATCGGAAGTGTCTTGAATGTACGAGGGAGTGTGTTTCACTAAAGGTTGCAAAAAGTGATCACAGAATTGAGAAAGAGGTTCCAAAATGGAATCAATGCCCGAGACTATTGGTCGCCCAGGTACCGGTCTGGTCCCTTTATGGATCTTAGGGAGAATGTAGAAGTAAGGGACCCTTGGTTCCTTTTTCACCAGAAAGTCCGCCTCCTTCTTACTGATCCATTGTTCACATTCTGCGCTGTCAACCAGACCTGTTATTCTGATCTGTAGGGGTAGTGTTGGGTCACTGGGAATAGGTGTGTAATAACGTGTATCACTCAGTTGTCTTATGCACTCAAGATCGTAGTCAACTGTGTTCATAAGGACTGTTGCACCCCCCTTATCTGCCTGTTTGATGGTAATAAGGGGATAATCAGCAAGGGCCTTCAATGTGGACATCTCAATGAGGGAGATGTTGTGGTGGCCTCCCTGCCGGTCAAGTGTACTGATATCTTTGAGTACTGCCTGCTCATAGGTGAGAATTTCGTTGGGAATCATCCCGTCATGAGGGGTGAATGTCGAAGGGTTATGTAGGCCAGAATCATCCGTTTGATCATTTTGCCTTCCATCGAAAAAGGCTTTGAGCCTAATTTTACGGAAAAATGACTGAATTTCTCGTGTTTGTTGAAAGAGGTCGGTTTTGGGAGTAGGTACAAAACCTAGGCCCTTTTGTAGGACCTTTTCCTCTCTTATAGTTAATGGCCTGTCCGATAAGTTAACAACCAAGCTCATTTCTGGCCTGACCTGTTCGTGGTCCTCGTGTCCATCCCCTGGGGTGGTGGTGTTGCTTCCCACTGTACTCTTTTCTCTGGTGCGTTGCCTCGCCTTCGCCCTCGCCCTCTGCCCCAACCTCTGTCTAAAAAAGGGGGTCGGTTGGGACCTTGTGGGGCATAGAAGGGTGGATATTGCGGGACATAAGGTGGTTGGAACTGGGGAAATTGAGGGTAGTGCCAGAAGGGAGGCCCATGGGGAGGCTCGTGGGGAGGGAAGTTTTGATAAGCTTTCTGTCCTCGTCCCCCACCTCTTCTTCCTCTCCCTTGTATCTGCTGGATACCGTCATCCCCACTGTTATCAGACCCGCTATTGGATCCCCTTCTGGAGGAGGTAGCACTGGAGTCCGAGTTGTGAGAGGGCCAGTATCCTTAATAAGATACACAGTCAGCAGTAGGATATTTCTCTGTGATGATTTCAAATAGACCGGGTATGTTAGCCTGTATACCAGCTAGCTCACAATACCACTAGAAGTCCCCTTACCAAGGCGAGAATAGTTCTTGGCAATTATCGAACATGACAGCTCTGTCCTGCCAGGGATCGTGGAAACAGTACAGCACTTTTGGCTCAGTGTCATTTTAGTGTAAAATAGGTGTTCAGAAACAACCATTAGACAGAAAAAGATATAAATGATTATAAGCACCAACAGAGTAAAAGGATGGTAGATTTCTAACATAGTGCTAAAACGATTAATACAGGCAGGTGTAAACATACATGACAATAAAATGCTTCCTCCTACAATGTGAACCTATTTAGATGTACCTAAGTGTACCTAGCATGTATGTAGGTGTAAAGCCATAAATCCTTCTAGGATAAAGTCAACCCCATTACCTGAAGTGAGAGACTGTGGGACCCCGTCTTGTTCTCGAGATGAACACCCCGCGAGGGATGTCAGACCACAGCGAGCTGTAGTGTCTGCATGCAGGAACCTCAGCGTCTCCTGTCAGTGTGTCAGCATGTAAGTCCTTTTTTTCCTTTCCCTGCCTCAGTAAAGATATGGCACATATGTACCCAATATGGGACCCTCAGGGGTTCTACCTGACTGTGTCATGTCGGTCTTAGGATGACGGAAGGTTGGACCCTTATACATAGTCATTATGCAGGAGATGGTAGTCCTGCTGAGTTTCCAAGAATCCTCATACATAATGGATGAAGCTAGTCTTGTAAGCAGTGCAATACCGTAACCAGGAAAAAGGACAGTCTCAAGAACCGTTATGTAGTGTAATGGTAGGGGGAAATATAGGTGAAGGGTCAGGTGGTTCCCTGAGCCTATATTGGGGTACCTATATGAAACATAACAATTCCAGAGGTGAAGTGGGTGTCTCAGAAGGTGAATGGGTATCTTAGTGACTATATGGATGTTCAAATAGGTATGTAAGTGGCTGTATGGATTGGTAACCAATTGTGTTAGTGGGTGTGTAACTAGGGTAACTAAGCATCCTGGCATTGCTGGGCCAATCCCGGCTTTTTGCCAGCTCTCCCATCACATTTCTGTGGGTGTTCCAAAGCTGTGCTTTTTAGCAGCTGTTAGAAGTGAGCAATTTAATTAACAGGTATGATGCTGGTTTTAGAAATGACATGTGATTTATTTCCATAGTGCATCTTCTTTGTTCCTATGTTGATGAGAGCTGTCATTCTACGCCATTCTGTTGATGTAAATTTGTAGTCCTTCTTCTATTTTTACAAAATGTCTCAGTTTTTGGTTCTCAAGATCGCGTCACCCTATGTGTAACTATGTATGCAAGTGGCTCTATTAGTACTGGGTACATAAGTACTGTGTAAGTATGTGAGTGTATGTGTAAGTGATTCTGTCACTGAGCGGATGTGACTGTGGATGTATGATTTTCTAAATAGGTATGTTTGTAGCTCTGGAGGTGGTTGTCTGGTTGTATAACTGGATGTATGGAGCTGTAAGTGTGTGTGTACATTACTAATTCTTAAAAGAACATGTCTTACCTTTCAACTACAGAGCACCCTGCAAATTGAGCTGCTTACGGCCAACAAGGTTTGTGGAGGCGTGGCATTATTCTTTATTATTTTAGGTAACGTCTGTTTCTGTACTATTCCATTGGCCTTTATACCGTAAACTAAACCAACTAATACTTACGCAATTATTGTTCCACTGAGTCAATGTGGTTATTCCTTTAGGGCATTTAACTGCACCAACAGTTTTTATCATTTTTGCACACGAATGTGTATCCTGTTCAAACTACTATCAAGGTCACAGACATATCCACCTTTATAAGGTACGCAAACCGCACCATGTCTATAGCTAGAAAAACTGACATCAAGAGGCTTATTGTTTGGTATTTTACCCTCCATTTACACGCTATTATTGTGTTTATTGCAGATTCTCATTTCATCAGTGCAACCTTTTTTATCCGGAGTTCTTCCCATATTGTATCTCTATAAAACGTTTATTTTTGATGGGCTTGGAACTTTCCGAATAGGTAGGCATGTCATCAATAGCAGCCGTTCCACTTCTAAACATAAGCATTATAATTTTTTCTGAAATCCGGCCATTCTCTTTTCCAATAGCTCTTCTCTTTGAGAATTGCCTTTTCGCTGCATCATCTTTCAACACACGAAGAAGTCTATTTGACCAACTCAATCGTGAAATAATCTAAAGTGGTATACTGGTGCCGTAATTGATATATCTGCACACATCTGCTATCATGAAAGTAAGTATAAATCCTCCTCTATACCCGCAACCTGAAGTAACTATATGTTAACTATAGAAGGAGACACTTAGTTCATGCTAAGGCTCCTTTCGTGCTTTACCTTGTTATTGCACAGATAAGCCTGATGCAATATCAACAAACCCAAGTTAGGCTAATAAAACATTACATCTAATATATTTGTCCAGGTGTTACCTATGCCTATCTGTTTTCTCTACTCTGGTATTTATGCCTGTATTATTCAAAGGATAAGTGATCATTGACTGTGCCCTGGCTTCACCACCCCTACCTATTAAATTCCTGGTTATCAACTGCCTGGCATTTTTTCCCCTTTAACTTGAGCATTGAGGTGCTGTTTTATTCCCCACATTTGGGTTGATTGCTATAAATACAGGACTTTACCTCCCCCAGCTTCCAGTACAACGCATTGCATTTATAAATTCATGAGTGTTCATTATTTTGTATGCTATTTTCTATTAATGTATTGTTTTTATTGTTTTTAAGGAAAAATTAAAAAAAAATATATATATATATATTTTCTTTGTCACTAATTGTAATTTTAAATTTTAGGTATTTTGAGTTTCTGTCTTGAAGAAGGCGCTGGCCGCCGAAACGCGCGTCGACAAAATACTCATACTCTTTTTCATAGAGAGCTTATATGTGTTTTTATGAATTATTGTCACTTTGTGTAAAAAAATCTTTTTATATAATTTGTTAATTGTAACTCGTTGTACTACAATTGTTTGGTTGACATGCTTTTTAACTTCATAATTTTATTGTGTTTATTTTGAATTATGTTTAATAAAAATTGCTTTTAACTGGAAGTGGGTTGTCCTTGTCCTGCCACTATTATGTGGGCAATCTGTTTTACTACTGCCTAGGTTGTTACCTTCATTGTGCTGGTTTTAGAAATGACATGTGATTTATTTCCATAGTGCATCTTCTTTGTTCCTATGTTGATGAGAGCTGTCATTCTGCGCCATTCTGTTGATGTAAATTTGTAGTCCTTCTATTTTTACAAAATGTCTCAGTTTTTGGTTCTCAAGATCTGGTCACCCTATGTGTAACTATGTATGCACGTGGCTCTATTAGTACTGGGTACATAAGTACTGTGTAAGTATGTGAGTGTATGTGTAAGTGATTCTGTCACTGAGCGGATGTGACTGTGGATGTATGATTTTCTAAATAGGTATGTTTGTAGCTCTGGAGGTGGTTGTCTGGTTGTATAGATGGATGTATGGATCTGTAAGTGTGTGTGTACATTACTAATTCTTAAAAGAACATGTCTTACCTTTCAACTACAGAGCACCCTGCCAATTGAGCTGCTTACGGCCAACCTTAGGGGTGACGAGATGCAAAAAAGGAGAGTTTAAACATTGGCAAGGGGAAATAATTGCCAAATTGATATAGCAGTAAAGTACATACACAGGTTCAGCAGTGGCAGGCCTAAGTCAGGATTAAAGGGCTACTTGTATGGATGACTCAATTAGTGCTGCATGCCTACTACAAGCATTTAATTTAGAGGCCCTAAGCATAGGCAGTGCACTTTAAGTCTTAGAGATCAATTAAATATATCAATTGCACATAAGTTAATGAAACCATGTTTAGATGAGAAGCACATACACTTTGCCAATTGGCAAACTGCTCAGATTCCTAAGGTGAACTGGGTGGCTCTGTATGTGACTGGGTGTGTTAGTGCCTGTATTGGTGTCTAAATGGGCATATAAGTGGCTGTATGGATTATTCACTAGCTGTGTTAGTCAATATGGATTATTAACTGGCTGTGTTAGTACATTTTGGATTGTGTAATTGTGTGTGTAAGTTGCTTTATTAGTAATGGATACCTAAGTACTATGTGAGTGAATGTGTAAGTGATTCTATCACTGTCTGACTGGATGTGACAGTGGCTGTATGGTTGTCTAAATAGATATGTTTGTGGGTGTATAGGTGGGTGACTAGCTATATAACTAGATGTATGGGTCTGTAAGTGCATGTGTAACTGACTGAAACTCAAAAGTATGTCTTACCTTTTAACTACACAAACCCTTGCCCATAGGGCTACCTGGGGCGCAAATGTATAAAAAACTAGAGTTTAAACATTGGCAAGGGGAATTATATGTCAAGTCGGCCTGGCAGTACAACTACAGACACAGGCTGTGCAGTAGCAGTCCTGAGACATGTTTAAAGAGCTACTTGTCTGGACGGGTGACAAGGAGTGCCAGTGTTGGAATACATATTTGAGTGACTGTATCAGATCCTCTGTGGGTGTGTCACTGGATATGCAAGCAACTATGTTGCTATATGACTGGCTCTCTTAGTAACTCTATGGTTCTATAAATATGTATGTAAGTGGCTGCATGGATTGATTACTGGCTGTCTTAGTGAGTGTTGGGGTATGTAACTCTGTGCAACTAGCTCAGTTACTGCCAGATACATAGGTACTATGTGAGCATTTAAGTGAATGTATAACTGCCTCTGTCTCTCACTGGGTGTGTTAGTGACTCTACGCTTTCATTCATACTTATATGAGTCACAGTACGAGTGGAAGACTGGATGTATACATGGGTGTATTCGTCTGTAGCTCACAGAAACATGTCATGTTTTAAGCACATAGCACCCTGCCCTATGGCCTACCTTTAGCCTACCTTAGGGGCAACATATATGTATTTGAAGAGGAGTTTAAGGCTTGGCAAGGGGACTTAAATGGCAAGTTAAAATGGCAATACAACTACACACACAAACAGGCTCAGGAGTAGCAGGCACAGGACATGTTTAAAGGGCTACTTGTCTGTATGGGTGACCAGTAGCATCAAGACTAGAGTACATATTTAAGTATGTGTATCAGTCCCTCTGTGAGTGTGTCACTGCATATGTAAGTAATTATGTTAGCATATGACTGGATCTCTTAGTAACTCCATGGGTCTGCAAATGTGTATGTAAGTGTCGGTATGCATTGCTTACTGGCTGTGTTAGCATTGGAGTGTGTGCAACTAGCTTAGTTATTACTGGATACAAAAATGATGTGTGTGTATTTGAATGTATGTTTAGGTGCTTCACTCACTTTCTCACTGGGTGTGTGATTGGCTGTATGGTTTTCTAATTAAGTATGTAAGTATCTGTATGAGTGGGTGACTGGGTGTATAACTTGGTGTATAGGTATGAAAGTGCATGAGTAACTGACTTTATGAGTGCTGGGTACATTAATGCCTGTATAGGTGTGTGAGTGAGTATGCCAGTACCTGTATCGGTGTGTAAATAATTAGGTAAGTATATGTATAAGTGAGTAAATCGGTGTGTGAATGGTTTTATGGGTGTGTGACTGAGTGTAGCAGTCACTGTCTGGCTATATGAGTAGTGGGTATGTAAGTGCTTTTATTGGAATGCAACTGGGTGTGTAGGTGCCTGCCTGTCTTGGTGAGTGGTTGAAATTTGCATACTAAAAGCAAACATACACATCTAATTTCAAACACATTAATTGGCTTAATATAATTACTATATTGTCAATATGCCAATTCTTCTTTTTCCTTTCATGTTCAATCTGTTTTTTGTTAATGTCCCCATCTAAGCTCCATTCAACGTTGCCTTCTGGTATAGTGTCTATAGGCTACATATTTTCTTTCATCTTATATACACTCTGAAGTTTTTTTATCTAGATATACTTATACTACAACCTAATTAACATACCTGTAAAAGCTGTTTGCTGCTCCCCAACTTTAATTTCTATTACTGTTTGCATTTGAAATCTCAAGTCGGATCTATGGTAATCCTCTTCCACTCTCAGTATAAAAGCAGATAAAATGGCTACCCTTCACTTTGTGCTCTTACTTATACTCCTGTAGTTAACAAATCACAGGCTTCCTTTCATCTTACATTTTTGTTATACCACTTCTAAATGGTCAGTATGTTGTAACTCTTTCTGTGTTTCCTGGAAGGGAGCCCAAGTTGGTAGGTTTTTTTTCCACGAATACGCAGATCAACCACAACGTGGACCCACTGAGCCAAACAGAATCCTGTAGAAGCATTCAACAATCTTCTATTAATAGTTTGCATTTATGTTTAACTTTTTTAAAACTACTCAATTAAAAGCCAAACAGTCAATAATTACCAATGTTTCCACACCACTCTTTTTGAGTTGCACAGTGCAGTCATTATTGTTCCCTTTCCCCATATTAATTTAGCTTTGTGTCTATGATTACCACGTTAGCAGCACTCTTTACCTTCCACCAGGTCAAAAGTGCAAATTACTTTCTGTAAGGAGCACACTAGCTTTAAATTAAACTGTAGCCGATGTGGTGGACTAGTTGCAATTTAAAGCATATCCCTAACAGCATAATTTTTAAAAACGTTTTTCAAAACCAATCACAGATGTAGTTACTTTTTTCTCAAAATCCCTACCAAACTTTAGTTTCATGCACATTTCCGCCATTGATCAATTATGATCTTTTATATTCAACTTGTTGTCCTACAGTTTAACTCCCTTTCATCTTCACAACTGCCTCATTCTACTACAGCCTTCGCCTCTGTGCCAGTCCTCATTTCCTCCAAAATGGTCATAGTGTGGATTGTGGGTCAGAGTTTAGTGTTTGGAGCATCATGGATCCCAAACCAAAATCACACATTCAGCACATAATGCCAACAGGTTTTACCTCAACCAAAACCATTTATGTAAATCAACAACACATTTAATACAGTAGGCATATAATTGGCTATCTGGGTATCCAAGAGAGAGTGGGAGTGCTCCTATATGTCTGTGAGTAGGCGTGTCAGTGGTTTTGAGGTTGTGTGAGTGGGTGTGTGAGTGGCAGTATGCGTCGCTGAGTGAGTTTGTGAGTGTGAGACTTAGTGAGTGAGTAGGTGTTTGGATATGTGGGTGTGTGAGTAGGTGTGTCACAGACTAAATAGGTATGTCAGTGGTTATGTAGGTCTGTGACTGGATGTGTAAATGGCTGTGTGAGTTGTTATATAGATATGTGAGTCATTGTGTGAAAGGCTGTATGAGTCTATGTGTGGGAGAGTGAATGGTGCTGTGAGTCTGTGAGATGGTGTGTGAGTGGCTGTGTACATCTATGAGTGGGTGTGTGTGTCTGTGTGGATCTATGAGTAGGAGTGTGAGGGCATGTATGGGTCTGTGAGTGGATGTTTAGAGTGAGTGTATCAGTCTTTGGGTAGGTGTGTAAGGGGGTCAGTAAGTCGGTATGTGAGTGGTGCTATGAGTTTGAGAGAGGCTGTATGACTGTCTGTGTGCGTCTGTGTGTAGGTGTGGGAGTGCCTGTGTGGGTCTGTGAGTAGGTGTGTGAGTGAATGTGTGAATCTGTAGGTGGGTTTGTGAGTGAGTCTATAAGTGGGTGTGTGAGTATGCATGTGAGTGTTTGTGTAGGTCTTTGAGAGGGTCTGTGAGGGCCTGTGTGAGTCTGTGAGTGGCTGTGTGAGTAACTATATTGGTCTATATGTTGGTGTGTGAGTGCTTCAGTGGGTATGTGAGTGGGTGTGTGAGGGTATATGTGGGTTTCTGAGTGGGTCTGTGAGTGGGTGTGTGGGTCTATGAGTGGGTGTGTGACTACCTGCATGGGTCTGTGAGTGGGTCTGAGATTGCCTGCATGGCTCTGTGAGTGGGTGTGTGACTAGTTGTACAGGTCTCTAATAGGTATGAAAGTACCTGTGTTGGTGTCGGAGTAGGTTTGAAAGTGTTTTTCAAAGTCCCTCAAAATGTGTGAATTTACAGGGGGAGCCACACTAATCCTTGCCAGGGATTTGAGTAGTCCTGAAGTGGAAGAAAAAAACAATGTAACTCAATTTTGTACCCAACATATGTCCATCTGACCCTCCTCTAACACACCCATGGGGTTCGGGTACTTCTTTTGTGAACACTTTAAACATTTTAAAGATATATTTTAAGGCCTCAGGACCATTCCCTGATACTTGAAATGGCAGCTGCATGCTCCCGCTCAGGTTGTAGTCAGTCAATCATGGCATTGGTGGTGGCGAGTGAATTTGCAAATCCACCGCACTGGATCCACAGAGGGTCTGCGTCCCTAGATATCCAATTAGTTTTTTCCTTTAATATGTCCGTAACTTCTGAATGGATTTACAACAAATTACTAAAAGGTCTCTTTCTGGACCAAGAGATACCTCTCTGTCAAATTTGGTTTAATTTTGTCTAGCAATTCAGACCGTAATTGTGTCCATCCTTCCTATAGGAAACTGCTTAGGAAGCACACTTTTTTTACCATGCTTTTTCTCGGCCCCCGCTTGACGGATCACCCTGAAATTTTCCATGCTCAATTAGACACAAGAGGGCATTTTGTTTAGGAAGATTTTGTGATGATTTGTCAAACTGCGCCAAAGCTGTGAGCACAGCAAGAAATTTTTTCCTATGGAAACCAGATCTTAACTATAACTACATACTGGAATATATATATATACATATTGTAAATGTATATATTTTTATTTTTACAGAGTTTTGTATAGCGCAAACTTGACTCGAATCGGGTATCAGAGCGCTTTACATAGCACCAGTTGCATTACCTGAGGACACATTCATTTTGTTGTTAGGCACAGGGAGATTAAGTGATTGACCCAGAATCACAGTATGTTCAGCATCATTGCCGAGACTCGTATCTGGTTCCCCAGGTTCGAGGGCGACCGTCCTAGCCCTTAGGCCAACTCCTCTCCCCATATATGCATAGATAAGGCATATGCGTGGTAATGGATGTGTGGGAAAGGTATTGAGTGGTAGCAGCCACATTGTAAAGACTCTTTCCTGCAACAAAGAACCCAAGGACTGCAAACAAATGAACCTGCTTAATTTTATTTTCACATTTCTTGTCATATCCGTGGTTCACTTGCCTAGAGGTGGCTTAACCTTTTTCTTTTTAAATCCATCATGTTTAAATTAAGAATGGAGCAATGACCAGTTTGACACATTAATGTTGATGCTATTATAGTTCTCAGAAGCATAAAAATATATGTAAGTGCCTGCCAGGCATCCATTCCCAGACAGCATAAGCATGTGTAACATGATGACCATAACAAAATGTGTCACATTACACTACACAGTTTGCCTTGACGCAACTGCAGAGACCCACTTCCAGTCAGGAAAACTGGAACGATAAAATGTGCAGCCACTGCATTTACCCAATTACTACACTCGCCACATGATCCATAATCCACTGAATAATATGCAGATTTCAGTAAAAATGTTATTAAACTAGTGAATAATACTGCCAAAGAATGCACCACATTATGCTGCCTAATTTGCCTAATTTTGCTGCACAGTTAAGTGAACCCTGAAACATAATTCTGTTCTTCTGAGCCGCATAATTTCAATGGCCTGCTTATACCCAATCTTTACAATGGCCTTTCTTATTCAGAAAGGAAAGGTACTTCTCAGCTTTTAGGAAGCTTTTGTTGTGTCGCGTTTCCTACTGCAGGCCTTGACATTGTGTACTGTTGATATTTATGACTCTGTGTTTGCCATGCACCATAATGGTAAGCTCAACAATGAATATTTAATCAAGGTATTTATTGATAAGGGTTGTATATAATATAATAGTGCATTTCAGAACATATATATTTATAAACGGTATCAATTCCAGACATATGGATGTGCAGAAAACATCCTGAACCAGCTAAGGCCAGAACTGTTGGAATTGAAAATGCTTGTTTTTTTCTTTGTATAGGCCAGCCAGCTGCACACTCCTGCCGACCAGCTTGCTCCTCCCTATTGCTCCCAGCCCCATCTTGTCTCACTATTTGCTTCTTTTTTTGCAAGGACCCAAAAGCTGCAACCACCCACCAGGATGTTTGCTCCTTAATTTTTGGGCTCTCACCCTTGCTTTCTTGTAATTTATTTATGATTCCAAAATGCCTGTTGGCTGCCTTGGAACAGTAAATTCAATGTACTATCTTGGAACAGGTTTAACCATTAATAAAAACATTTTGAGATGCTTTCCAGCACATCATCATGCATGTGAAAGCATCAACGTACATTTAAAAAAAGCATTATATACTGCTGCTTTACGAACAGGGAAGGCATGGCTTGGCAGTTCGGGCTGGACTGTTCCCATGAGGCACAGGGTCAGACTGATTTGCATATGGCCATGTCTGAACTGGGGTGGCTGAGTGGGCTAAAGAACGGTGATGGATTAAACCCAGATCTGTTGACTGGGTGTGAGTGTTTGATTGGTTCAGATGCTCCATCCATCACCACCCCCTTTTTGTACCCCCTTTTGTACCCTTTACGAACAAACATTACCAAAGCCAATAGCTTAACCCTCACATATTAAAGACATGGAGCCATATTTATCAAAAAATGACACAATGCTACAAGTCACCTTCTGCACTGCATTGTAGGAAGGGACACTAGTATGCATTCCTGCTTTTTCCAAGGTCTGGTGCACAATGTGCTGCCTAGCACCAACAAAGCACTCTTGCACCATGGTCTGAATTGCGTCTGTTTCCTTCCTCCTTTCTCCTACTTTTTGTGCTCTTCCTCCCAACTTTCTCCCCTCTCTTCTTTCTTTCATCAGTCTTTCTCTCTGCCTTTTTCCATCTTTCCTTGCCTTCTTTTGTTTCACCTTATTTTTTCCCTTCTCTCCAAACTTTTTTTCTTTTAACATTTTTTTTATCTCTTACATACTCTCTTCCTCATCCTTCTTTCTGATGTGTTCCATCCATCTTTTTTCTCCTCATTTTGTTATCTATTCCCCTATTTTGTTCATCTTTCTTCATCTATTTAGTCTTTCTTCTTTCTTTCGGTATTCCCCTATTTCTTCTCTTCATCCTTCTCTCATCTCACCTTCCTTGTATCCACACTTTTCTCAATCCTTCCTTCTCTCCGTTCAGTTGTATCTCTATCTTACTTGTAATCACCCAAAATTATTTCCATCGGCCCTCACTCATCATTCATCTTCTTTATTCTAATCATTCCTCTCACTGTCCCTCCATCTATTCTTTATACCTCTATTGTCCATTTATTTCCCTGCCCCATTGCATCATCAAATGCAAAAAGAACAGTTGCTGGACAGAATGCAGAACAATGTCATACATTCACCCCAGTACAGGGATCTGGGCCTAAATCCATCGTGAACTGCTAGGCCAGGTCCTCCCTGGACTGGAAACAATCATCCTAGGACCAGTTTCGGGCTTTCAGCCCTCATCAGCCTGGATAGCTTGACTCCAATAGCATGGAGAGCCTGGGACTCACGTCTGAGCATACCTGTCCCTCTCAGGGTGAAAATTGCAAAAAGAACAGTTGCTGGACAGAATGCAGAGCAATGTCATACATTCACCCTGTTCAGAGATCTGGGCCTAAATCCATTGCAACATTATCCTACAGTGGTTTCTATGAGCTTCAGTTTGGGGACCAAGGTATCCAATGAATCAAAGGTGCCATAAGCAACAATATAAAGGTTCTCTGCCACACACAAATCCCCATCCCACCCTGGTCTGCAGTGTGTTTGTGACTCACTAAGGTATTGATGGTAACAATTTTGACCGGCTTGCAGTGCTTCTGTTTTAGGGCTGTGTCTCTTGGGTCCAGATTAGCTAACATTTTGATTTGGGGTGACATCACTTTTTTGACACAACCCAATGCAAAATGCATTTTTGAATTTACTAAACCGTGCGCAGTCTGATATGTATGTTGATTTTAGCAACACCGAACAGTGTGGTGAGGACTCGTGGTTTCCTGAGAGGGCTCTAGAGGTTGCAACACCTGTAATAAAAGGTTCTGTGGCAGTCACATTGACCGGAAAGGAGAATTCTCAGTGAAGTAAATTGGGGTTGGAGGGGGATTCTTCATCACTTCATGCATCACTAGCTCGATTGGAACACGTTAACATTGTTGTTGCAACCGTGCATCTTCTCCTGTGAATAAGGTACAAACGCTGCGGCCTTCTGAGAATCTGGGGAGTGTGCCTGTTTGAGGAGAATTAACAAAGGAATCAAGAAGGACTCATCTGTGCTGATGCAAGACTCAACAAATAAATACTGGCATTTTGTAGTATATTGTCTGTGTCTAGAAACAGAGGTTCAACAGGATTTCAGAGACCGCAAGTCACAAAAGTGAATAAAGTAACTATAGTGAGACCAGGGGACTTCTTTTCTGTTTTACTGAATATACACATGACCCATTTACAAGGTCATATTTGAGATTACCTCAAAAAGTAATTTGGTTAACCCTGGCGTATAATATTTTCTGATAAAAGGGGGTACGCTGTTAGGCTTTTGCTGTTTTGTGATGAAGAGTTATGTTTCAGGACTCCCGAAACCCTTATTTATTTATTTATTTATTTGCTTATATAGCGCAGGACTCGACCCCCGAAGGGGTATCTCCATGCTTGTGCTACAGCTAAGGTGTCTAACTAAGGTCCATAGGCTGTACTGTATTTTAAGATGCCGAGAACAGGTGTGTTTTAAGTGATTTCTTAAAAGTCTGAAAGTTGGTATTTTGTCTCAGAGTGAGAGGGAGCGAGTTCCAGTGTGTAGGGCTCTTATAGGATAGAGCTCGGCCTCCCTGTCTAACCTTCCTAATCTTGGGGACCTGAAGCAGCAGTTGGTTACTAGAGCGTAAAGAGCGTCCAGGACTGTAAAGGTTGAATTTTTCAGCTAAATATTTAGGGCCTGAGCCAAAGAGACATTTATGTATTGTAGAGCAGACCTTGAACTTGACACGTTGCCGAACAGGCAGCCAGTGGGGTTTTTTCAAAAGAGGGCGTGAGGGAGATCTGGCCGGGGCGTTAAGGACCAATCTTGCCGTGGTGTTCTGGGCCACTTGTAGTCTGCTGAGCTGTTCCTCATTAGCTGAAATAAAGAGGCCATTACAGTAGTCTAGTCTACTGACCACTAGGGTCTGAACAAGGGTCTTTCAGTAACTGTCGGGCAGGAATGGGAACACACGCCTTAAAAGTCCGATGACCCGGAAACAGGACCCGGTTACCTGGTTAGCATGTTCTTTTAGCAATAGTGCCTGATCTAACCGCGCTCCAAGATTCTTCACTGCCTGTTTGGGGCAGTGTACTGGCCCCAAATCCAATGGCCACCACTCAGGAGACCACAGGAGAGGGGCCTCGCCGAACAACATGACCTCAGTTTTGCCCATGTTGCATTGGAGGCAATTAGAGGCCATCCAATCAGACACCGCACTCATGCCTTCAACAAAGGATTTTTTAATTGCGGTTGTGAGGGTCTGAAAAGGGAACAAAAGCTGGGTGTCGTCGGCATACGACACCAGGGTGAATCCATGCACTCTCCTGTAGTGTAGTTCCTATATTCCCAATAGGCTCTGCACATTGGAATAATATATTCAGCAGTGTAGACGTAGGACTGAGGTTATCTAGGTCTCTACTGACTATATTGGACTTAAGTTTTGCCAGCTAGCTCAGAGGTCACTAGAAACTTTCTCGAATAAACGAGGAGGAGTTGAACCTCCCTGGATAGACAAGAAGGGATTAGCTTCTGACAACCATAAAACATGACAACTTTGCTCTCCCTGACTAAGAGTGTATCTCTAGAGTCGTGTGAAAACAAAAGACAGCTATTTCACTCAGTCAAATGTGCGTACTTAGTTTCACCAGAATGCAGAGAAAAGAGAGACGGGCGTTTTCAATAAAAGGTGTTATTTATTGAGCAGTCTTCTTCCTCATACAAGAGAAATGAATTGCCACGATTGTAATACTCATGGTAAAGTAAAGTGCGTACAGTAAAAGGAGGATTATAAAATAATGCTGTAAAAGCATTGATATGGTTTCTTAGCCATATGATACTTTAAAATAGATAAAATATATACATACATATATACATTGACTAATCGTACTCAACTGGTGCTTCTAACTATGCCTACCCCGGTGTACCTGACCTAAGCCTAATACGTGGGAAGGAGTAAGTAAGTAGCAGTTTAAGTTAAGTTTGTTTTGCCAAGAATCTGACTCAAGAATTTTCTGTAAGGGTTTAGTCAGTTCCGTACCTGGGTAATAGAAAGCAGGAGGTCTTGTATCTCTCTCAGGACTCGATATCCCAGCAACCCGCTAGGGTAGGCTAGAAACGCCGGAGCTGGATTTCTCGGCAGGAGAAAAGACAGCGTCTTTCTCAGCGCGTCAGGGAGGAGGGGCAGCGTCCGTGGGCTCTCGCATCAGCTGGGCTTACGGGCAAGTAGATAGCTGCTCTGCTCCAGAATCACCACCGTGTGTTTGCTTAAGGCAACGTTGGTATATTTATACCTGAAAGGTGCCTGGGTTTGACGTAAGGTTGGACATAAGACGTCAATAAAGATGTCACTAAGAACTGGCCGTTCTTACAGTGCTTTACAGGAGTTCTAGGACGAAATCAAAACAAAAGCAAGGGGGATTTCCCAGGTTGCTGGAGGCTTGGTTTTGTTTAGAGAACTCGGTGTGCATTCTAGGGGGCCGGAGAAGTAGCCTTGCTTAATGTGACAGCATGTGCTACGACTGAATTATGGATATGATTATTATGCCGTTGTATGGATATTATTGATTATAACCGGGCAAGGGCACAAAATAGGAATATCGATTTGGGTTTCCTAGATAAAACACTACACTCCCAATGTCAGCCAGGGGGGCCACATACACATTAAAAAGTGTGGGGCTTAGGCATGAGCCCTGTGGCGCTCCCTTGGTGAGCTCCCTGGAGATGGAATGGAGGGAGCCCATTCTGACACCTTGTGAGCGGCCCGAGAGAAAGCTCTCCAGCCAGGACAGGGCCGAGCCTCCAATCCCCCCCTTCTGTAGACGACCGAGAAGAATATCATGTGACACCGTGTCAAAGGCAGCGGATTACAGCTCCAAAGTTTCAGTGCAAGTGAGAGCTGAATTTGGGGCATATTAACAAAGGCCAGCGATAATTATCGCTGGCCATGCATAGCGATAATTATACTATCGCAGGCTATCTCTGGAATGTATTGCCCTGGTAGTGCATTATTAACAACGCCTTACTCCAGGGCGCTAAAAATTCCAGAGATAGCGAGGTTATCGCCCTTTTGCAGAGAAAATCGCTGTTTTTTCAGTGATGTTCTCTGAAAAACTGCATTAACCTTGCTGATACGACCCACAGGGTTATATAGCATGATCCACCTCCTATGTTAGGGATGGCGAAGTCAGGATTTTAGCAGATGGTAATTTTTGGTGAAAACTGCAGTTTTTGTCAAAATCTAAAGTGTGCTAAAATCATGTGGGCTGCCTTGTAAATATCACGATGTAAACATTAGTGATATTTGCAAGGTAGTCCAATCCGGGGTACGCCCAGTAACGCCCACTTTACATCTCACTGGAGATGCAAAGGGAGGCGTTGGGAAAAAGGGTGCTAACATGCATGTTAGCACCCTCTTGTAAATAGGGCGCTGGTTTTATCTACGCTTTTTTGGCTTTGTAAGCCAAAAAAGTGGAGATAAAGCCATTGTAAATATGCCGCTAAAGCATTATCTATTCAAAGATGTGAAAACCTCTTACGTGAAGCACTTAGAAGAAGGCCTGTCCTCCATTTTTAGTTGATTCCAGTCATTTTTCTCCTATAGAGGCTAATTATTGTGTTCATTCTCTTATAAATCTGGGTATAACCTTTAATTGTTGCTGGAAGGTGGAAAAATGAACAGCTCCTGGGGATGTCTTGCAGGATCAATTCCTTTGAAGTCTCTTGGCAATCCCTTGCTCTCATAGCACAGCTGCAAAGTTCAGGTGATAGCTCTCTCCATAGCACACATGAGGGGGTGGACTTCCTGCTATTCTGTGCAAAGTATTTGGCCATCAAGCTCATATTTGTGCTCTGTGGTTTAGAGGTCCTACAGTAACACTCTGTATTTTAAACATGTTTACTCTTACCTGGGGGTAGTGAAGGACCCCCATGATCCTGGCCATTGGAATGGTTAAGGATGAAAATGTGTCCCCAATTATCCCCGCCACTAGGGGGCGTGTTGAGCAGCTGTATCCAGGCACTGGCTCCTTCTTCCCAGACAGTAGCTCCAAGGTTCCCCGGAGGGCTTGTTTCTCAGATACACAGGAATCAAATATCTGGAAACCAAGGCTGATGTTTGGTAAAAAATCTGGAGTTTGGTTGATTTCTTCAATAGCAAAAACCATGGCCAGGACCACCCGGTAATAACGTATGTTGAACCTGCAATATATCAAGTTCATTGATTAAATATTATAGGACATAAATATTTTTGATAGGATCATCAATTAACACGATTTTTCATACAGAAAAACAAACTGATAGCATGGACCTAGTCGACCTTTACATCGAAGATTTTACTACGAAATGCAAGTACAACGCATTTTTTACATCGGAATTACTTTTACCACGCCGCTAGTCTTTACCAAGCAAGTCTTTACACTGCATATGTGTGAGAAAGTGCCATCTTTCTTGCCTTGGTATGCCCCCACTTTTTTCTGAACGGCGGATGTGCTTTGACTGAGTGTGCCCTGGGTCCCTGCCAAACAGGTACCCCGGGCCTGTGTTCCTTCCCTAAAAACAATGCAGAAACAAAATACCCAATTGACATCTCTGGCCACCTGTCAGCCCCCAGTAAATGGTACCCTAGGTACCCAGGGCATGGTGACCAGAGAAGACCCCTGAGGGCTGCAGCACTGACTGTGCCACCCTCAGGGGCCCGGTACCCTGGCACCCACACACTGCATTGGCAGGCTGGGTACCTAAGTACAGAACCAAAACAAGAGACGACATGGCACACATCCCTGTGTGCCCTGCCCACAGAGCCCACTGCCCTGGCATACCTCAGTCACCCCTCTAGCTGGGTGCCCTATGCCAGAGGTGAGGGCACAGGTGCATGAGCCCTGTGCCCCTACAGTACCCAGGGCCATTCCTGTGCACTGTAAGTGCAGTGCTGCCATTAAGAGTATATGGTGCTGGGAGGTTGTCATTACGACTCCACAGCTCCATAATGGCTACACTGAAGACTGACAAGGTTGGTATCAAATTTCTCAGCACATTAAACCCGCACTGATGCCAGTGTGGGATTAATGGTAACATGCACAACAGGGCATCTTAGAGATGCCCTCCAAAACCCGAACCTACAATCCACGTCTGGGCTGAGTGGCTGTAGAGGCTGCCACACAGCAGACATGTTGTTGGACCCCTGGGTGGAGAGCCCCCTTCTCTCCTGGGTCTGCAACAAAGCACATCCTGAGCGAGGTGCTATGTCTTCTCCCCCAGGATGGACAGGGGGAAGCTTCAAAGGCATAACGCCTGTGAGAGCTTCTCCAGACCATTTGCTGTACCCAGCAACCAGCCCCCACCAGTCCTACCCCCATTCTGGCGGGAAGACTGGCGGGAAAAACTACGTCAGGAAGGGGGGTGTGCCAACCTGTGTCAACTCCACCCCTCAGGTGGAGGAGGTGAGGTGAAGCATGACCACGGGCTCCGGCCATTTTGTAGATGGGGAGTCCTGCCCAATCCCAGCTAGGCTCCTGCCCCCCCCCCACAGGAGAGGAGCAGGCCAGGGGGTGTACTCACCCCAGGACAGGGACCCATTGGTCCCTGCCCTTGCCCTACCTGTAACGCCCCTAAATTTAGTAGTTAGGGGCTCCCTGAACCTTCCTTCCTGAGATCCCGATACCAAAAGAAGAAAGAAGATAAAGAGGAAAAAGACCTGTCGCGCAGCTGCTAACAACAGGACAACAACAACTGACTTGGCCCCAGCCCTACCGGCCTGTTGATCCTGGAACCTGCTCCGGCCTAAACCCGGCGACCTCCGCGGACAGCAACCAGAGGACCTGCCTGCCTTGACCTTCTCGATGATTGGGACTCCCTCCAGCAGGGGCTCTGCTATGACAACAACCACCTGGTGCCAGCCAGGAAGCTCCGGACCAGCCCACTCTGCACAAGCCGAGCCCGGGCCGGGCCAACCCGAACAAAGACCACGAGGACGTCCCCCCGGCGACTGGGACCAGAAGTCTAGTGCCCAAAGACCCTCCTCGAAGAACCAGCCGACGCCTGCAGCCTCAGAACTAGGTGCCACCCAAACAGCGACCAGCCGAGGATAAGCTTTTCCGACACCCAAAGACACCCCTGCACCCGGCGCCATCCAGCCCCCTGTACCTACCTTTGGCATACCTACCTTTGCTCCAAGATCCCAACTTACCTCTCGAAGTGCTGGTCGCCCCTGGAGAGTCTCCGTCCCCGAGCCTGCAGCCTTTTTCCCTTTTGCAAGATCCTCATTGGATAACATTGAGCGCCTGACGGCTCAAAAGCACACTGCACCCAGCCGCCCGAGTTCCGCTGGCTGTGACCCCTCTGTCCTAACTTACTTCCCCACTTGCCCTGAGCAAGTGACCAGGAGCCCAGCTCCCACAACCGCGTGGCCTGCGAGCCAGCAGCCACCAACCGAAGGCCCCCTTTCCCTCATTGGATATCATTGGGCCTACCTACCTCTGCACCCGGCCGCCCCTGTACCGCTGAGGGTGAACTAACTATACCTACCTGACCCTGGGGGACCCCTGAGTCTATGCCCAGAACATTGACTTCATCAACCAAGTACTCACCTGGAAACCGGTAATCCACTTACCTGCCATTGGATAACATTGACCCATTTTGACTCGGGTTTACTAGTAATCTGTATTTTCGCCGTAGGAACCCATTGTCTGCTTGTCTATGAAATTTCTTCTAAGTGTCTACTTTTGAAAACTGCAAATATTCTTTAAAAATCGTAAAAAATACTAAAACCCAATGACCTACCTGTGTTTAGTTAAGCCCCCAGTGCTGGCCCTAGGAGACTAGTACTGGGTTACAAAAGTAACACAAACATACTTTACCTGCAACCTGAATTTCCTCCCATTGAATAACACTGTCAGATTTACCTTGAAAAGTTTCTAAGTGTGAACTTTTAAAACAGTAATATTCATGAAAATTCAGTACAGTAACTAAAACGTGTTTGCTAATCTGGTTTCAGTTTGCACCCCAGCACTGAATCTTAGATCTAGTCCTGGAATTACAAAAGTAAACCGTAAAGTAATCTACCGTACTTTTACCTGCAAAACCCATTGAGCTCAATGTTAGAGAGTGATTCAGAACTGTGTTGCTTATTGCCTATACTGTAACTATTGTGCACAAACTTTATTACTTCCTTTCAAAGTATTTATATGAGAATACTCATATCAAGAAAAGTATATTTTTACAACTGTTGGTTCTAAAAATAAAACAACTATATCTGAGGATATAGAAATAATTGGCCTGGAGTTCAGTCCTTGAGTGTGTGAAACCTTCTGCTGACTGAGTGTGTACAACAAATGCTTTGCACTGTCCTCTGGTACTGCCTTACTGCTCGACCAATCTACCACTTTGGAGAGTAAGGTCAGTTCTGACTTTAACCTCTGTTATACCTCTGGGGTTGGTGGACTCTATACACACTGTACTTCCTTCTAGTCCAGTATATATAGAGCCACTTTCTCACAATATGTGATTGAATTGGTGACTATGCAGGATTTAGTTTATATATATTTTAAGATAAATGTTTAAAAAGGGAGTAGGTAGGTCTACCCCCAATATAAACCTGTAATCACATACATTTTTTTTTAAATATATGTTTGTTTACAATATTATTTTAAGATTATTGTATAATTTTTCAACAGTAGATGGCAGTGTTAGACTATGACTGGATTTTTATGTAACTGTTAGCGTAATAAAAGTGTACATGGCAGTGGACTGCGTGGAATAGGTATGTCAGATCTGAGTGAATTTAAATGCATGGAAGTGGTATGCGTTTGAAAATCTGCATTAAAAAAACGTGCATGGTAAAGTAGTGCGTGGTAATGTCATACAACCAAGGAAGAATTTCAGGCCAAATCTCTGAACAGAAGGTAAGTCTTTTGTGATGAAATCAGGAAAATTACACATTTTGATGAACAAAGACACCCTATTTACCCCCTATAAACAGGCCTTTGGAACACAATTTCTGGGTTAAGATTGGACAAACTATAAAGGTAATGGAAGATGTCTTCCTGCATATTCCTTCCTTTAGGAATATCCTCTGGGCACAAGACTGGATTCAAAGACACCTCATGCAGATGTGATAAAGCTTTTTCCTCACATTTCTGTGTGGTAAAATTGTGAGATCGCTGTGCCAACAGAAATTTGCCACCAACCAGCGTTCCCCTTGGTCTCCCGATAAAAACTAAACCTTATTTGTGTGTATGCCCAAAGTAGAGAACCTAAAAACTCATAAAATGAAAGACTGAGGGGAACCAAAGTGGGTCCAAAAAGGCAGTTTTTTTCATACGTTTTTAGGCTGACTCTTCTTTGGGCACCCTCACAAGTGAGGTATCATTTTTATTGGAAGATAGAGGGGAACACTGGGTGGTGGGAGATTTGTGCCATTGTACTGATCTTACAACCTTGCCACACAAAAAAGTGAGGACATTGTGACTTTTGAGAACAATTTAAGGTTTGCAGGGGATTCTGGGTAAGAAACCCTTGGAGGATCCATGCAAGCCAAACATCCCTGGACTCCCTTTGGTGTGTAGATTTCAGAAATGTCTGGGCTTATTAGGTTTCCCTTGATAGAACAAAAACGCAGCTGCCCCCAATCTGTCACAAAACAACCTGTTTTTGAAAGGGGGCACCTACCAAACCCAGACATTTCTGAAAACTAGAAATCCGGGGGAGTGCATGGAGGTGCTGCCTGTGTGGATCCCCTAAAGATTGTTTAGCCAGACCCTGCAAACCTCAGTTTTAGGTTTCAAGGTTTACTGGTAAAAAGGCAGCCACTCATCTTGCTGCAACTCTCCATCAAGCCTTGAACTGTATCATCTCAGAACTGGCTCTACCCGTATCTGGAAATGGATATAATTTGTATCCAAATGTCACATTTACTCACCAGAGTCTAAACCTATTGTTCATGCATTTGTTCATAATATTCAATGTTTATCATCAGGACTGTACACTCATAATTTATTTTCAGTACTTTAAGTAAAAACTAGGAACAGGTGAAACTTGTGGAGTTTCACTCTGCGAAATTTCGCGGAGTTCCATGAAAACTTATATCTATCCTTGAGATTCTGCGGAGTTCAGTGAGTGTGGTACATCGGCAAGAAATGCTGTTTGTGCAATTTTTTAGCACCAGGAGCTTGTTCCACGCTATAAAAATAAGCACAAACGGCATCATGTGACATGCCTTAGGGAGATGCAGCTGCTTCTCTCTGCCACTCGAGCAGATATTCTATTCAAGCTGCAGCTTTCTCATCAGAAAAGGAAGTGACCTGCAGCAACTGCCTGTGTTGAGAAATCTCTCTGGGAGGCGTTCTAGCACCCGAAGAACACACTAGTCGACACTAGTTCTCACCAACTAACTGAATGTTGATGAGCCACATGCAATAACAAACTCTGCCATGTGTCAGTTGGTGGAGTTTTGCAGGGAACTCTGAGCTCCAAGTAGGCAAAACCACACAAACTTGCTGGTGGAGCAGAATGCTTTGCCCACTCTTAGGGAAAATGACCTTATCTGTGAATGTTTGCCTTGGTGAACCAGGAAGCACAGTGCCCTCACCTACTGCCCTATGCTTGATGCAGCAAGTCTTGAAGAGGATGAAAAAGTTGCATGGGGACAGTGGGCATTGCCTTAAACCTGTGGATACAATGTGTGGTAGTTTTGCTCTATGGAGGATGCTTTTAGGGGGTTCAGGTGAGATTCTGTGACACGAGTGACAAATATCGTGGTTCTATAAACATGGAAGAGGACTAATGATTGTGTAGGTGTTCGTTGATTTTTTTCTGGGACCATATTGAGAAGAATATGTGAATAACACAGGTGTGCAAATAATGGAGTGAAAGGCAGAAGCAGTACAAACACATTTTATATGCAAGTCAGCTTTGAGAAACCTGTAGAGATAGATCACACATGTTGTGGTAGAACTATCTTCACTCTCTACCAGTACCACATAGCTCTAGGTCCCTACGCAGCCCATGCATTCCACAGATCTCCCTTATAAACATTCTAATAATCCTGAACTTTACATTTTATGATGTTTAAAGAAAACATATTGGAAAGTGAATGTTCAAAGCCACAAATACACCCAATTAGGCTATGTCCAGATGTGGGCTTAAGATGGTGGGAGCTTTTGTGTCCATGTAGCTTTGAACAGAGAGCCAGCAAACTACTCCTTCAAGTCCCTCTGGTAGTCCTGCATTCAGGAGAAGACGCATGGCTCAACAGCAGACCTAGCCTCTGAGGGGTCATGGCAGGCTCCAGACAGCAAAGGTATCATTACAGGTTACAGCAGAAGATTAGCAGAGTGCAGAGCAGGTCATAGCAGTAGGTGGTCCTCTGTGAGTCATTCACCCGGTCCAGTAGTGAATTGTTAAGCGGGTCGGAAGTTCCTATTTTTATACCCAGGTTCGCTTCCTCTGGAAGATAGGATAGGCATCTCGAAAGTTTCTTTAGAGTGCCTGGAATTTCCTGGCTCCCCTGCCTAGCTCCAAGTTGATTGCAGGGGGAATGCGGTATCCCTTGTGTGAAGGCAGAATACAGGCTATTCATTTGCAAGTAGGGCTATGCTCAGCTTCGCCTCCCATCCGGCAAGCAGATGGCACATTCAGGTACACCTAATACCCCTATTGTGTGACCGTGTGGGAGGAATTCATGAAATCTGTCAGCTACTCCTAGTCATGTGACCAAAGACAGGCTGCAGGGCAAGGGCAGGCTGCAGGCAAGGGCAGGAAAAGGCCAACTTTCTAAAATTGGCATTTCTAAAATTGTAATAAAAATCCAACTTTATTATTGAATAGGGTTTATCATTACAATTCAATAGGTCCGAAACATGTTATCTCTACCTGCTCTCTTTTGGAAATTATAGCTTATTAAATGTAATAAGGAATTCTCAATGTTATCGAATGGGAGGGATATGCCTCAGAGTAGACTCTTTCTCACTAATTAAGCAACTCACATTCTGTGTACACACCAACAGTCTCACTAGTGCATATTTTACCATCTTTTTGGGGAAAAACAATGTTAAAAAAATATTAGTGCAGCAAAACTTTTGAATAAATAAATAACAGACGTTAACCCTCACCGAAAGCATACTGTCTCATGAGGTCCAAGACAATCTGCACACCCTCAACATAAAATAACCCACAAATTGGCTGGGCCAAGGGACAAAACAACCAAGATGTCCATGTCTGCAGTCCCTTAAAGCACCTCGTATCACTTTGGGTCATGCCTAGAGACACCCATTCTAAAATCTCAAATTCACTGATAAAATGCTAAAATGTGAAGACAAAACTGTACTCAATGAAAACGATGGCAGAATACGTAGTATCACATGTAAGTCAAGAGGCTACCTGCTGTAGTAAAACAATATACAATACAAGTAGTCTTTCAAAATGTAGCACAAAAGACTTTGACACCATGCTTTTTACAGTAAAATTTGGTACCACATAAAACAATCAGTCTTCAAAAGCATTGGTTCCTCAATGTAGGGACAGTAAAACCTCTTACTTGCAAGCCATTAATAATGTGAGGTGAAGCTAAGGTATGCACCCATCGGTCAGCAGCACTGGGCAGGCATTACTAAATAGCGATATACCATAGGCTGCGTTAAGTTACACAAACATAAAATACACTCCAGACTAAATTAAAGATATTGCAAGGCACTGGGGAGACTGTGGCCAAACAGAGAAACAAGATAGAAAATATACATTTTCTATAATCTCTGACGTTCATGTGAACTCTGAGGCTCTAGCGCTTGGCTACCCTTTGAGTGATAAGCCACGCTTTACAAATCCAATTATTATAGTATAACACATGCAAAAGACTTTCAACTATTGAGGGGTATTTTATTCCTTATTATAATACAAGGTTGCACAATCATCTCCCTCCAAAGTCCTTAACTTCTTTGAAAAGTGCAGCTTACTTGAAATTTTAACTGCGAAGATCAATACTCCAACAAGTTTGTAATCTGCAGCATTGCCACTAAACAAGCACTTTCTGTCAATGGTGTGGCAGGCACCTTTGTAGACCAGTAAGTGCCTACAAGCTCCCCAAATCAAAACAAACGCCGACTTCAGAATCATTCTCGTGTTCACCCATGAGAATTAAACAACTTCTATTTATATAATTAAAATCTCAAAAAAGTGCTGGTCCACAAGCATCAAATTTCTACTAGTGCATATTCAACACGTGTTTCTGGTTACTTACATTCTCTACGTCAGTGCAACTAAAGTGTATAACAGTTTTAAACAAACACTTGAAGGGCTTGCAAGTGTCGCACAATCACGAGGGATGACTATGCCCAGTTGGATTATACTACTGCAGCAACGTGGTTCATTACTAGTGGATTAGTGTAGCAACTGAATGTAAACTGAAATCTGATATTAACACTATCTACAAGTCATTCAGCTCACTGTATTCAAACATTGTCAGTCATGATAAATCAGATTTCTGGAAACATGTGCTGGATAGCTTTCATGACAAAATGATTCTTGGGACCGGCATGTTTAAAAACAATCTGAACTGAGAAGAAAAGTTAGTGAACGACAGGGCGTGTCCAGGATTTGAGATCTTGTTGAGACTTATTAATTTGACAAGGTGCCCACCACCACCATAAACAATTTCTTGCGACGTGAGAGACAACGCAACTCACACAAATGTAGGGAACGCTGGTCAGAACACACTTGCACTAGGTGTTTTGAACAATAAATCAGGCTGTGGGTAAGGAAACACGCTGACAAATTACGGTTTTCAGTTTCAAAAAGTACCATAAATGTTCCCTTATCATTCAGATTGCAAGCTGTAAGGCTTATCATCAATTCAGTTATTTTTCTCAATAGGCTTGTTTTTAACACAGGCTGCTGTGATAGTTCAGGAAGTAGTCACACTGGTTTTACAACTCAAATGTTATAACTGCAGTAGAGGTGCAGTTTTCTTAACATTGGTGAATAGTTAGTTTACAACCAGAGTTTAGTTAGGGCATTAAATACAGGCTTTTCTACAATGATGGTGCAGCTAGAAATAAGCACTGCTTATTAACAAGGCAGTTAGTGCTCCAATTATAGAATGTAAGGGAAAGGGATCTGCGAGAGCAAAGGAGACCAACACTGATCGGAACAAGCCCACATAGTAGCCCCACCTCTACCCTAACCCCTCCTCCATTGAGGGCTGCATCACAGCTGCCGACTCGTGACCTGCAGGTCAGTGTTCAAGCCTCAGCGACAGCTCAACATCCTGTGAATTTGGGCAAAACATTTAAACACCCTGTGCCACCGATATATAATTCTACGAATGTACATAAAAAAGCAGCAAGATGGGTTAATGTAAATTTAACAACTGTTGGTCAATGCAGGAAAATATGCTACAGCCAATAGAGCTATAAGAAAAGTAAGTGGCCCACACTGGAACAAATGAAAAGCCAGGAAAGAGAGGGGGTGGGATGTAAATACCTTGCAGGCCATACCTAAAAAAACACATCCATTCCCCCTTAAAATGAAGCCTAAACCAAGCAAATATCCTACTAGTTTCTCTGAGGGGAGATTGAAAAGTACAAAAAGTCTAATAAAAACATTACAAGCAATGAAGGGGGAACCATGGTGGTGCGAGGCAGCAGTAAAAAATGCATCAGTAACACAACTGTGGAATTAAGAGGAGGTGGAAGGAAGAATGCTATATTTGAATGTAAACAGCTAAGGTGCTGAAGTTTGACTTTCTAGAAGCCTAAAATTGAGAAATTATTAGTTGATGTGAAAATATTGCACAGATTCATTTTGTTGTGAAACAAACATTGGCTTTTTTGTTGTGAATATTATTATTCCAGCATTTATCAAATCATTTACGTTTTGTTTTTTGTTGTTTGTAGTGGGCTGATTGATGTATGAATGAAGACTGAATGTTGATTAGGATGCACTATTTTGTAAATATGTAAGTTTCGCATGAGAATAGTATATCACAATTGTTGTGTACACCAGTTTTAATATTTTAATATTTGCACAATATATGTATAAATTATTACTGAAATAAGAAAAGTTTAATTAAAAATAAAGAAAATAAAAGAAGTGGAATTAAATTCAACGAACACATTGCCTCACCCGTGTGTTTTGATGAAACGTAAGCTTGAGTTTTAAATTAGCGGCATTGGCACTTTTTCTGTTCATTATATGCTTGTGGCAAGCTATGCCGGTGCGAGCCCATACCCAGTGGTTTTGTTTAGAAGTTAAACACAGGCACACAGTAACTGAGCATGAAACCAAGAAAAAAATGTGCCCCCAAAGAACAGATAAAGAGCCATAGAGGAATGAACAGTAATATGTCCTTGCTCAGTGGGAGGTGCAGAAGAGAGAAAGGAGGGACAAAGAGGCAGGACTGACCACTAGCAAGCAAGAGATTTTAAAGGACACTGACAAAGATAAAGGAAAAGCAATGACAAAAAAAAAGGAGATGGACTTGAAGCCCACAGACTGATTACGGCCGGTCTCAAAGAGACAACACATGCGCTGTTTAGCTCAAACTCAAAGCAGTAAAAACAAAAAAGAAAGCTGACGTTAAGCCTTCTTTGTTTATGCTTCTAGGACCTAAAGCAACATCCATATCAATATTAGAGCTCCCTCTGTCTCCGAAAAATCGGAAAAGAGCAGAAGAGAGGACACAACATATCCACTTTCCTTGTAAGCGAATTAGAGGCTCCCACTATTGAGTTCTGCTTCTCGCTAGCAAGGTTTGTCCTGTATAATTGTCCATACATATGTGCATTCATTAAGGCGGATGAGTTGATCTTCGCAATCAGCAGTGCACTAAGTGCTCAGTGAAGTGATGAGTGATGGGTGTTGAGCTCTTTCTGAAATTCCAAAGCAAGAATGCAAGCTTGTTCTTCGGTAAGATATTGGTCCATAAGACAGCAAATCAGATTTTATAGTATGGTAAACAATGAGCCGTCAAATCTATGGTGAACGGTAAATCATGGGTTCAAATAACAGGAAGGTCAATTCAGCCTTCCATCATCCGAAGGTGGTTTGCCAATAATAGGTTTATCTCTCAACTGAAACATCTTATTTCCATACCATAAAAGACAATCAGTGGCAAAAAGACCAATCAATTTTTGGTATTCTATTATACATGGGAGCCTGCTATGCCTGTATAAAAAACAGTTTTAATTTCTCTGACTTCTCTAGTCACCTGTAATAACAAAATGTATTACAAGCCGAGTGATGAATTCATAATACTTGCAGCCAGAGACAGCAGCCAAGGAGAAAGACAAGGCATTGAACATAAGTACAGCTACTTTGACTTTGGCTGAGGTCTGAGCAGGTACAATTAATATAGGGCTTAAATCCCACTATTGGTAAACAGAGGTGTAAGTGGATAATACTAACACCCTTTATGGTAGTGTGGGCGAGCACTTAGGCTTATCAGAAAGTAGTGCTAAGAATGTGTTGTACTCCAAAGAGAAAATAAATGAGACACACACTCAAGAATAAACTGGGACCAATTTATAAAAATACAGTTGATTTTTATGTAATTTTTAAGATTAAGAACACAGTTCAAAGGTAAGTGTTTTTGGAGTTACGATTTTTCAAAATTCAGGAAATATATCACTTTTGTGATCAATTACGCACAATAGGAAACAGTGGGAAAAAAGTAGAAAAATGCACATAAACTCAGGCTATGCTTTCATGAAGTTCACCTTCTTGTTTTAGGTTGATGTCGGGACCAGGATCAAAGTTCCAGCAGGAGAAATTTGGAAGCATCCTGGATCAGGCGGGAGCAGAGTACTGAGGTCTTGATGAAGAGCATCCACTTGAAAACACACTGTGCAGGAGGACTTACAGGTAAGTTCAGTGGGTCTCCTTGGAGGGAGGAGGTTGCAAGGGCTGGGGAACCACAGGGGCCAGGTAAGCCAGGGCCGATAGGGCCAGGTGCAGAGTGAACAAGTCAGTTACTCATTGTGCATCTTGAGGTCCTCACGGTCAGGAACAGAAAACTTGAGGAGGAGATCTCGGGACAGTTGGGCAGTCAGGAAGTGGACCTCAGGTGTCTCAATATCCCTCAACAGGTGTTTGCTCCTGGTGCTTTGGGAGTCTGGTGTGGACTCTTCTTCTTGATGTTTGCGGTGGGGGTCGGGTACCCAGGGTATTGGTGCGCCAGAGCTCTGGTAGGAGCTGGTTTCTCAAAAGTTTATAGAGAGGCAGATCTGACCCTGTGGTGCTGTTGTACCTTTTCGTGTTTTGGTGCTCCATCGAGGTTATGCTAATCAATTGGAGGGGGAGAAGGAAAATACTGATCCCTCAGTTTCCTTGGGTAATTACAAATAATCAAAAGGGAGGGATCACTTGTCCTGCGTGAACCAGGGTATGCAGGAGATCGAACAACGGTGTCTCCAAAAATTAAACCCTCATGCACGTGTAGGGTAGCGTTGCGTGGTAAGCGGTATATCTTGATTCTCCGCTTTGCTGACACGTGTGTGCATAATCATCGGGTTTTGCGGTATGCAGCCTCCACCAGGAGGATCTTACCCTCGGTAAAAACAGTAGTGACCCAGTGATGTGGAGGGAGTGTAGGACAGTAAAAATCCCCCGGATACCCAGTAAATGGACTTTTATTAGATCTGGGTTCGGGTGGATCCCATTAGGGGAATGCTCCAATCATGTGCGCTCTGTTGAAAAAGATTAAGTTTTCAGGACGCACTAGCATTCAAAAATGATTTAAAATGGCCAACATGTTTCAGCCCTCTATGCCGTGAATCGGACTTTAGGGCTTTCTTCAGGACCCGTGGTGAAAGGTGATAGTGATGCTAAACTATTAAATTTATAGCAAGCAAGTGTGTAGAAAAAGGGAAACTTTCAACCTGTTTCTTTGTTCTCGAGGTCGCGATGTACCTATAGTTCAAACATAATAATAAGGGACACACACAAACATACACAAATACAAAAGAAAGGGTAAGGGAGACACATAATGTAGTGAATTCACTACTAATAAATGCAGTTTGTTGCAACTTAAGATAGCAATACTTCGTAACCCCCAGTAATTGGCAGTGTCAACTCTCTCTTTCTCCAGCAAGCTGATGCATGCAAAAAGTGGTTCATAGATAGTAAATCATACTCATATGGCAATTTTTTGGGTTAAAGAAACCCCACCACTTGGAGGACTATCGTGATAAGTCACAAGTGGTAATTGTTTGTCATGTGGCATGCAGTCAATACTCATTCATAAGTGCAATTTCCAATATCTTTCGTATGAAATGGAATGCCCCGCGTAGTGAAAATCTTTCATACCGCCGTGCTCTGTGCGTCAGATTCATACCTAGAATAAACAATAGTTACACCTCCTTTCATTGTAACCGGGGCATATATATATTCATATGTAAATGCTATGCCAGTAGAATAGTACCTGTCCACTAGGACGATTTCGGTGATGAATCGTGATATGTGGCCATTGTATTTCAAACATCACATGCAGGATTCTTCATTCGTGAAAGAAATCTCTAATACATTACAGTGTGGGGCTAATAATGGTTGCTTAACGTAGTGACGATAACATGCCGATGTGCTTATGTGCGCCCTCCGCGCCAAAATCATACCAGAGATATATATTAGTTATACCTCCTTCGGGTGTGGCAAGGGCTTCGAGGGGGCTAGACGGAAGGAATAACGCACTGTTAGCGTGAGGCCTGGCTCGGTATACTTGCGGTTTAGTTGCTGCAGGGTCTCGTAGAGATACCTAACGCTCCTGTCCTCGCGCTTCGCGTTGCGCTTCTGCTGCCTCTTGCGACCCGGAAGTAGCAGTGATGAGCTTCCGGGTCGTTTTTGTTGATATTTTCATGAAAAATAGAAAGCGGACTTAGTCGTCCCGAGAGTTTTCAATATTATGAATTTGGGAATCTTGTACTTCATGCCGCTTTTTTGTCCAAAAACGGATTTTATGAAAAAATCGATACAACCAAGGAATTTACAAAGGGGTTAATTAATTATAAATAAAAATTAATTAAATTAAAAAAAAAAATTTTTTATCATATCTTTTCTAAACGGGGTAGTCAGTTTTTTGATAATGAAGGGGCACAGAATTCGTCTAGGGTGTTTACGTTATTTGTATTAGAGATGTAGTTGATATTGTTCTGAGAGGCGCTCTTCTTGGGGTTACGCTTCTCATTTCAAACTTGGAGGATGAAAGAGTAATGAATAAAAACTGGAACAAGTTTGTAGTGATCAGTTGTACAGATTTAAATTAGTAAATCCTTGTGGCCAGCAACTTATTAGCATAAAGTACACTGATCATTTTTGGTTTTTTTGCGTAGAGCAGGTTTTGGGTTGTTTCTCATTTCAAGTGTGTTCACATTCAGTACATAGTTCATCTCTGATGTTTTAGCTTCAAGGTACGGCGTGGCGGTGTCTTACATTATGAAGTAAGCTTCATGGTAGGCAGTCTTATTTCAGCACACTCAGCCACGGGATATTATCATTGAGCCCCCTGGTATCTGTCCCCAGACGGTGGACCCAACGTTGCTCTTTTTCAAAGAGGATTCTTTCTGCTTTGCTGTCCTTAGTGTCCAGTGTCTCTAGGATGACCCAACTGAGGTCATCCACTGTGTGGTTTTTTTCCAAAAAATGACTAGCCATCTTGGTTGTGGTTTTTTTGCATTTGACATTGCTTCTGTGCTCAACGATCCTTTGTTTGGCTTTTCTGCAAGTCATGCCAATATAATGCAGTTGGCAAGGGCAGGTGATCATGTAAATTACATGGCTCGTGTTGCAGTTTGTGTGTCTCAGCATTCTCCATTTGAGGTTTGGGAGTAGTTGTAACTCCTTTGTTGGTTGGGTCAGTTTACACACTGAACAAGAACCGCAGGGATAATGTCCAACAACGGGGGAGTTTTCCCACAGGTTGGATTGTTGTCCTCGTTTCTTTACAGGTGGTCTCGTGTGTACCAGGATGTCTTTTAGGTTTCTACAACGCCTGTTGGCGAATCTCGGTTTTGGCCAAGAAAGAGTGCCAGAGGTGAGGATTCTCCAATTCTTATTCACAATTTTCTTGACTTTGTCAGTTACCGGGCTGTAGGTCGTGACACAGGTAGTGAGATCCTCAGGTTCTGTTTTTGGAAAGGTCTCTAGGAGGCTTTCTCTGTTCTGATGTCGGGCTCTTTTCTTGCATTTATTTACCACTCGTCTTGGATAGTCTCGATGTTGGAGTTTGGTGCACAGATCTTGTGCTTGCGCCCGGTATTCAGTGTTCTTGCTGCAGTTCCTCCGCAATCTGAGGAACTGACTGTAGGGAAGATTTTCCCTCAAAGGGCGCGGATGGAAGCTCTTGAAGGAGAGAATACTATTCTTTGCTGTTTGTTTGAAAAAGGTGCGTGTTTGCAGATGTCCTTCTTCTGCATATATTGTGATGTCCAGGAAGTCAAGGCTATTTTTATCTGCACTGTAAGTGAACTTCAGACAGTTGTCTTTTGTGTTCAGCCATTCGTGGAAGTCTTTTAGGTCATCTTCACTGCCTGTCCAGATCAGCAGGATGTCGTCAATATACCGCTTCCAAAGCAGTATATGACGGATATAAGGATTTGTTTCTGTGTGTATATGAGTGCCCTCAAAGGTGCTTACATATAGCCCGGCCACGCTCGGGGCAAAGGTACTACCCATCGATGTCCCATGGCGTTGTAGGTATAGTGTCTCTTTGTATAGAAAGTGATTTTCTGTCAACGCCATGCGGCAACATTCTAAGACGAAGTGTCTAGGCGTTTTGTATGTCCAGTCCTTCTCAAAGAGGATTTGTTCAAGCATATCTAGGGTCTCTCGTTGTGATAGACTTGTGTAAAGACTTTCCACATCGAGTCCTACAAGCATCATGGTATCTGGTGAATATTCTACATCTTTCAGCAGGTTCAGAAGATGTCGCGTGTCTTTTAAGTAGGTGGGTGTACTCTGGACCAATGGTTTGAGGTAATGATCAGCAAACTGCGAGAGAGGCTCTAAAACTGACCCAATGCCTGACACTATAGGTCGTCCTGGGGGTGGCATTCGGGCCTTATGAATTTTTGGCAGTGAGTAGAAGTAAGGAATTTTCGGGTTTTTTGCTACTAGAAAATCAGCTTCTTTTTTGGAAAGCCAGTCATGAGCTTCTGCTTCTTCGATCATCATTTGTATTTCTCTCTGTAGCCTCGGGGTTGGATCCATGGATAGTTTTTTGTAGAATTTTTCATCTGAGAGGAGATCAAGGCACTGCTTGTCATAGCCTTCTGCAGACAGGAGGACTACCCCTCCTCCTTTGTCGGCTGGTTTTATAATGATTTGGCCGTCATTTTTTAATTCATCCAACGCTATCTGTTCAGCTCTCGTTATGTTGTGAAACGGTTTCCTTTGGTCGGATGATAAATCATCTACTTCTCTCATGATGGCCTGCTCAAAGGTTGCGATTTCTATCGGAACTTGAGAGGGCAAAGGGCAGAAAGTGGACTTGTTCCTCAATGAGGTATCTCCCTCGGGGACGTACTTAGGTTGATCCTTAAAAAAGGCTTTCAGTTTTAAGGTTCGGCAGAATTCTGCCAGTTCGCATTTTATTTTGAAGACGTCTGTTTTCGGGGTGGGGACGAATCCTAGGCCTTTATTGAGGACATCCTCCTGTTCTTTGGTTAAGACTTTGTCGGTCAGATTTACGATGAGGGAACAGTGTTGGCTTTTGTCACACTCCTCGTTTGAACCTGTCGGGTCTGGTCCGACCAGGTTACACCTCGGTTCTTTCCTCGTTGTTGTTGTTGGCCCCTCCCTAAAAAAGGAACCCTGGGTGTGAAATTTTGTCCTTGTTGTTGGGGTCCTTGATGGTTCATGGGTGGGGGGCCCGCGAAAAATGGGTTCATCCAACCTTGAAAATGTGGGTTGAAGGGTTGGAAAGGGATTCCTTGGTGATCTACTTGGAAGAAAGGAGGGCGCCATGTGCTCCTGCCTCGTCGATTGTTCCTCCTGTTTTGTGGTCTTCCTCTGTTGTGATTGGAAGAATCATCTCCACTCTGGTCTGATCCATCAACCGAGGACCCACTGGTTGACCCATAGTTTGATGCATTGTCATTAAATTTGTGGTCCTTACTACTATACGGATGGATGCGTTCAAGTGAAAACCTCTTCAGTTCTTTTGCTAGTTTTTGTAGCTTGGTCTGTGTAAGATACTCTTGAGTGTCATCCATTTCTTTATTAATCTCTTCAAGTCTTTTTTTGTAGATGGTTACATTTACTGTATTGTTCAATTTTGTCTCAAGAATTTGAATTTTGACAGTAAGTTCATCTGTCAGTCTTGATGCTGTCTTGATTATTAGGACTAAATAGTCCCTTGTACACTTCCAAGATATGGCCGACCAGTCTTTTCTAAAGGCCAAGTCTTTCAGAAAAATGCGTGGGGCGTTGGTAACCCAGAGGCCTCTGGGAGCTGCATTTACCCTTAGGTATTCCGTCATGATGATGCCGTGGACGGCAGTTCTTACTTGTTCCTTTTTTACTTCGGTTAGTTCATCCCAGTCTGTGGTGCTGGCTAGAGTCTGAGTGAGGTCACTATCCAAAAAACGTAGAGGTTTTGCTAGTATGGCATCGATCTCTTCGGTTGTGTAGCTTAGTCCGAAGTTTTCAGCCATGGTTGGTTCGTGCCAAGGCAGTAGGCTCAATCTGGTAGTGTTTACCAGAGAGTCTTAATCTTAAGAATTCTCCCACAGCTGTGCGCTGCTTAGGATATGCTAATCAATTGGAGGGGGAGAAGGAAAATACTGATGCCTCAGTTTCCTTGGGTAATTACAAATAATCAAAAGGGAGGGATCACTTGTCCTGCGTGAACCAGGGTATGCAGGAGATCGAACAACGGTGTCTCCAAAAATTAAACCCTCATGCACGTGTAGGGTAGCGTTGCGTGGTAAGCGGTATATCTTGATTCTCCGCTTTGCTGACACGTGTGTGCATAATCATCGGGTTTTGCGGTATGCAGCCTCCACCAGGAGGATCTTACCCTCGGTAAAAACAGTAGTGACCCAGTGATGTGGAGGGAGTGTAGGACAGTAAAAATCCCCCGGATACCCAGTAAATGGACTTTTATTAGATCTGGGTTCGGGTGGATCCCATTAGGGGAATGCTCCAATCATGTGCGCTCTGTTGAAAAAGATTAAGTTTTCAGGACGCACTAGCATTCAAAAATGATTTAAAATGGCCAACATGTTTCAGCCCTCTATGCCGTGAATCGGACTTTAGGGCTTTCTTCAGGACCCGTGGTGAAAGGTGATAGTGATGCTAAACTATTAAATTTATAGCAAGCAAGTGTGTAGAAAAAGGGAAACTTTCAACCTGTTTCTTTGTTCTCGAGGTCGCGATGTACCTATAGTTCAAACATAATAATAAGGGACACACACAAACATACACAAATACAAAAGAAAGGGTAAGGGAGACACATAATGTAGTGAATTCACTACTAATAAATGCAGTTTGTTGCAACTTAAGATAGCAATACTTCGTAACCCCCAGTAATTGGCAGTGTCAACTCTCTCTTTCTCCAGCAAGCTGATGCATGCAAAAAGTGGTTCATAGATAGTAAATCATACTCATATGGCAATTTTTTGGGTTAAAGAAACCCCACCACTTGGAGGACTATCGTGATAAGTCACAAGTGGTAATTGTTTGTCATGTGGCATGCAGTCAATACTCATTCATAAGTGCAATTTCCAATATCTTTTGTATGAAATGGAATGCCCCGCGTAGTGAAAATCTTTCATACCGCCGTGCTCTGTGCGTCAGATTCATACCTAGAATAAACAATAGTTACACCTCCTTTCATTGTAACCGGGGCATATATATATTCATATGTAAATGCTATGCCAGTAGAATAGTACCTGTCCACTAGGACGATTTCGGTGATGAATCGTGATATGTGGCCATTGTATTTCAAACATCACATGCAGGATTCTTCATTCGTGAAAGAAATCTCTAATACATTACAGTGTGGGGCTAATAATGGTTGCTTAACGTAGTGACGATAACATGCCGATGTGCTTATGTGCGCCCTCCGCGCCAAAATCATACCTGAGATATATATTAGTTATACCTCCTTCGGGTGTGGCAAGGGCTTCGAGGGGGCTAGACGGAAGGAATAACGCACTGTTAGCGTGAGGCCTGGCTCGGTATACTTGCGGTTTAGTTGCTGCAGGGTCTCGTAGAGATACCTAACGCTCCTGTCCTCGCGCTTCGCGTTGCGCTTCTGCTGCCTCTTGCGACCCGGAAGTAGCAGTGATGAGCTTCCGGGTCGTTTTTGTTGATATTTTCATGAAAAATAGAAAGCGGACTTAGTCGTCCCGAGAGTTTTCAATATTATGAATTTGGGAATCTTGTACTTCATGCCGCTTTTTTGTCCAAAAACGGATTTTATGAAAAAATCGATACAACCAAGGAATTTACAAAGGGGTTAATTAATTATAAATAAAAATTAATTAAATTAAAAAAAAAAATTTTTTATCATATCTTTTCTAAACGGGGTAGTCAGTTTTTTGATAATGAAGGGGCACAGAATTTGTCTAGGGTGTTTACGTTATTTGTATTAGAGATGTAGTTGATATTGTTCTGAGAGGCGCTCTTCTTGGGGTTACGCTTCTCATTTCAAACTTGGAGGATGAAAGAGTAATGAATAAAAACTGGAACAAGTTTGTAGTGATCAGTTGTACAGATTTAAATTAGTAAATCCTTGTGGCCAGCAACTTATTAGCATAAAGTACACTGATCATTTTTGGTTTTTTTGCGTAGAGCAGGTTTTGGGTTGTTTCTCATTTCAAGTGTGTTCACATTCAGTACATAGTTCATCTCTGATGTTTTAGCTTCAAGGTACGGCGTGGCGGTGTCTTACATTATGAAGTAAGCTTCATGGTAGGCAGTCTTATTTCAGCACACTCAGCCACGGGATATTATCATTGAGCCCCCTGGTATCTGTCCCCAGACGGTGGACCCAACGTTGCTCTTTTTCAAAGAGGATTCTTTCTGCGTTGCTGTCCTTAGTGTCCAGTGTCTCTAGGATGACCCAACTGAGGTCATCCACTGTGTGGTTTTTTTCCAAAAAATGACTAGCCATCTTGGTTGTGGTTTTTTTGCATTTGACATTGCTTCTGTGCTCAACGATCCTTTGTTTGGCTTTTCTGCAAGTCATGCCAATATAATGCAGTTGGCAAGGGCAGGTGATCATGTAAATTACATGGCTCGTGTTGCAGTTTGTGTGTCTCAGCATTCTCCATTTGAGGTTTGGGAGTAGTTGTAACTCCTTTGTTGGTTGGGTCAGTTTACACACTGAACAAGAACCGCAGGGATAATGTCCAACAACGGGGGAGTTTTCCCACAGGTTGGATTGTTGTCCTCGTTTCTTTACAGGTGGTCTCGTGTGTACCAGGATGTCTTTTAGGTTTCTACAACGCCTTTTGGCGAATCTCGGTTTTGGCCAAGAAAGAGTGCCAGAGGTGAGGATTCTCCAATTCTTATTCACAATTTTCTTGACTTTGTCAGTTACCGGGCTGTAGGTCGTGACACAGGTAGTGAGATCCTCAGGTTCTGTTTTTGGAAAGGTCTCTAGGAGGCTTTCTCTGTTCTGATGTCGGGCTCTTTTCTTGCATTTATTTACCACTCGTCTTGGATAGTCTCGATGTTGGAGTTTGGTGCACAGATCTTGTGCTTGCGCCCGGTATTCAGTGTTCTTGCTGCAGTTCCTCCGCAATCTGAGGAACTGACTGTAGGGAAGATTTTCCCTCAAAGGGCGCGGATGGAAGCTCTTGAAGGAGAGAAGACTATTCTTTGCTGTTTGTTTGAAAAAGGTGCGTGTTTGCAGATGTCCTTCTTCTGCATATATTGTGATGTCCAGGAAGTCAAGGCTATTTTTATCTGCACTGTAAGTGAACTTCAGACAGTTGTCTTTTGTGTTCAGCCATTCGTGGAAGTCTTTTAGGTCATCTTCACTGCCTGTCCAGATCAGCAGGATGTCGTCAATATACCGCTTCCAAAGCAGTATATGACGGATATAAGGATTTGTTTCTGTGTGTATATGAGTGCCCTCAAAGGTGCTTACATATAGCCCGGCCACGCTCGGGGCAAAGGTACTACCCATCGATGTCCCATGGCGTTGTAGGTATAGTGTCTCTTTGTATAGAAAGTGATTTTCTGTCAACGCCATGCGGCAACATTCTAAGACGAAGTGTCTAGGCGTTTTGTATGTCCAGTCCTTCTCAAAGAGGATTTGTTCAAGCATATCTAGGGTCTCTCGTTGTGGTAGACTTGTGTAAAGACTTTCCACATCGAGTCCTACAAGCATCATGGTATCTGGTGAATATTCTACATCTTTCAGCAGGTTCAGAAGATGTCGCGTGTCTTTTAAGTAGGTGGGTGTACTCTGGACCAATGGTTTGAGGTAATGATCAGCAAACTGCGAGAGAGGCTCTAAAACTGACCCAATGCCTGACACTATAGGTCGTCCTGGGGGTGGCATTCGGGCCTTATGAATTTTTGGCAGTGAGTAGAAGTAAGGAATTTTCGGGTTTTTTGCTACTAGAAAATCAGCTTCTTTTTTGGAAAGCCAGTCATGAGCTTCTGCTTCTTCGATCATCATTTGTATTTCTCTCTGTAGCCTCGGGGTTGGATCCATGGATAGTTTTTTGTAGAATTTTTCATCTGAGAGGAGATCAAGGCACTGCTTGTCATAGCCTTCTGCAGACAGGAGGACTACCCCTCCTCCTTTGTCGGCTGGTTTTATAATGATTTGGCCGTCATTTTTTAATTCATCCAACGCTATCTGTTCAGCTCTCGTTATGTTGTGAAACGGTTTCCTTTGGTCGGATGATAAATCATCTACTTCTCTCATGATGGCCTGCTCAAAGGTTGCGATTTCTATCGGAACTTGAGAGGGCAAAGGGCAGAAAGTGGACTTGTTCCTCAATGAGGTATCTCCCTCGGGGACGTACTTAGGTTGATCCTTAAAAAAGGCTTTCAGTTTTAAGGTTCGGCAGAATTCTGCCAGTTCGCATTTTATTTTGAAGACGTCTGTTTTCGGGGTGGGGACGAATCCTAGGCCTTTATTGAGGACATCCTCCTGTTCTTTGGTTAAGACTTTGTCGGTCAGATTTACGATGAGGGAACAGTGTTGGCTTTTGTCACACTCCTCGTTTGAACCTGTCGGGTCTGGTCCGACCAGGTTACACCTCGGTTCTTTCCTCGTTGTTGTTGTTGGCCCCTCCCTAAAAAAGGAACCCTGGGTGTGAAATTTTGTCCTTGTTGTTGGGGTCCTTGATGGTTCATGGGTGGGGGGCCCGCGAAAAATGGGTTCATCCAACCTTGAAAATGTGGGTTGAAGGGTTGGAAAGGGATTCCTTGGTGATCTACTTGGAAGAAAGGAGGGCGCCATGTGCTCCTGCCTCGTCGATTGTTCCTCCTGTTTTGTGGTCTTCCTCTGTTGTGATTGGAAGAATCATCTCCACTCTGGTCTGATCCATCAACCGAGGACCCACTGGTTGACCCATAGTTTGATGCATTGTCATTAAATTTGTGGTCCTTACTACTATACGGATGGATGCGTTCAAGTGAAAACCTCTTCAGTTCTTTTGCTAGTTTTTGTAGCTTGGTCTGTGTAAGATACTCTTGAGTGTCATCCATTTCTTTATTAATCTCTTCAAGTCTTTTTTTGTAGATGGTTACATTTACTGTATTGTTCAATTTTGTCTCAAGAATTTGAATTTTGACAGTAAGTTCATCTGTCAGTCTTGATGCTGTCTTGATTATTAGGACTAAATAGTCCCTTGTACACTTCCAAGATATGGCCGACCAGTCTTTTCTAAAGGCCAAGTCTTTCAGAAAAATGCGTGGGGCGTTGGTAACCCAGAGGCCTCTGGGAGCTGCATTTACCCTTAGGTATTCCGTCATGATGATGCCGTGGACGGCAGTTCTTACTTGTTCCTTTTTTACTTCGGTTAGTTCATCCCAGTCTGTGGTGCTGGCTAGAGTCTGAGTGAGGTCACTATCCAAAAAACGTAGAGGTTTTGCTAGTATGGCATCGATCTCTTCGGTTGTGTAGCTTAGTCCGAAGTTTTCAGCCATGGTTGGTTCGTGCCAAGGCAGTAGGCTCAATCTGGTAGTGTTTACCAGAGAGTCTTAATCTTAAGAATTCTCCCACAGCTGTGCGCTGCTTAGGATATGCTAATCAATTGGAGGGGGAGAAGGAAAATACTGATCCCTCAGTTTCCTTGGGTAATTACAAATAATTACCCAAGGGGGGTTAAATTAATTTTTGGAGACACCGTTGTTCGATCTCCTGCATACCCTGGTTCACGCAGGACAAGTGATCCCTCCCTTTTGATTATTTGTAATTACCCAAGGAAACTGAGGGATCAGTATTTTCCTTCTCCCCCTCCAATTGATTAGCATATCCTAAGCAGCGCACAGCTGTGGGAGAATTCTTAAGATTAAGACTCTCTGGTAAACACTACCAGATTGAGCCTACTGCCTTGGCACGAACCAACCATGGCTGAAAACTTCGGACTAAGCTACACAACCGAAGAGATCGATGCCATACTAGCAAACCCTCTACGTTTTTTGGATAGTGACCTCACTCAGACTCTAGCCAGCACCACAGACTGGGATGAACTAACCGAAGTAAAAAAGGAACAAGTAAGAACTGCCGTCCACGGCATCATCATGACGGAATACCTAAGGGTAAATGCAGCTCCCAGAGGCCTCTGGGTTACCAACGCCCCACGCATTTTTCTGAAAGACTTGGCCTTTAGAAAAGACTGGTCGGCCATATCTTGGAAGTGTACAAGGGACTATTTAGTCCTAATAATCAAGACAGCATCAAGACTGACAGATGAACTTACTGTCAAAATTCAAATTCTTGAGACAAAATTGAACAATACAGTAAATGTAACCATCTACAAAAAAAGACTTGAAGAGATTAATAAAGAAATGGATGACACTCAAGAGTATCTTACACAGACCAAGCTACAAAAACTAGCAAAAGAACTGAAGAGGTTTTCACTTGAACGCATCCATCCGTATAGTAGTAAGGACCACAAATTTAATGACAATGCATCAAACTATGGGTCAACCAGTGGGTCCTCGGTTGATGGATCAGACCAGAGTGGAGATGATTCTTCCAATCACAACAGAGGAAGACCACAAAACAGGAGGAACAATCGACGAGGCAGGAGCACATGGCGCCCTCCTTTCTTCCAAGTAGATCACCAAGGAATCCCTTTCCAACCCTTCAACCCACATTTTCAAGGTTGGATGAACCCATTTTTCGCGGGCCCCCCACCCATGAACCATCAAGGACCCCAACAACAAGGACAAAATTTCACACCCAGGGTTCCTTTTTTAGGGAGGGGCCAACAACAACAACGAGGAAAGAACCGAGGTGTAACCTGGTCGGACCAGACCCGACAGGTTCAAACGAGGAGTGTGACAAAAGCCAACACTGTTCCCTCATCGTAAATCTGACCGACAAAGTCTTAACCAAAGAACAGGAGGATGTCCTCAATAAAGGCCTAGGATTCGTCCCCACCCCGAAAACAGACGTCTTCAAAATAAAATGCGAACTGGCAGAATTCTGCCGAACCTTAAAACTGAAAGCCTTTTTTAAGGATCAACCTAAGTACGTCCCCGAGGGAGATACCTCATTGAGGAACAAGTCCACTTTCTGCCCTTTGCCCTCTCAAGTTCCGATAGAAATCGCAACCTTTGAGCAGGCCATCATGAGAGAAGTAGATGATTTATCATCCGACCAAAGGAAACCGTTTCACAACATAACGAGAGCTGAACAGATAGCGTTGGATGAATTAAAAAATGACGGCCAAATCATTATAAAACCAGCCGACAAAGGAGGAGGGGTAGTCCTCCTGTCTGCAGAAGGCTATGACAAGCAGTGCCTTGATCTCCTCTCAGATGAAAAATTCTACAAAAAACTATCCATGGATCCAACCCCGAGGCTACAGAGAGAAATACAAATGATGATCGAAGAAGCAGAAGCTCATGACTGGCTTTCCAAAAAAGAAGCTGATTTTCTAGTAGCAAAAAACCCGAAAATTCCTTACTTCTACTCACTGCCAAAAATTCATAAGGCCCGAATGCCACCCCCAGGACGACCTATAGTGTCAGGCATTGGGTCAGTTTTAGAGCCTCTCTCGCAGTTTGCTGATCATTACCTCAAACCATTGGTCCAGAGTACACCCACCTACTTAAAAGACACGCGACATCTTCTGAACCTGCTGAAAGATGTAGAATATTCACCAGATACCATGATGCTTGTAGGACTCGATGTGGAAAGTCTTTACACAAGTCTACCACAACGAGAGACCCTAGATATGCTTGAACAAATCCTCTTTGAGAAGGACTGGACATACAAAACGCCTAGACACTTCGTCTTAGAATGTTGCCGCATGGCGTTGACAGAAAATCACTTTCTATACAAAGAGACACTATACCTACAACGCCATGGGACATCGATGGGTAGTACCTTTGCCCCGAGCGTGGCCGGGCTATATGTAAGCACCTTTGAGGGCACTCATATACACACAGAAACAAATCCTTATATCCGTCATATACTGCTTTGGAAGCGGTATATTGACGACATCCTGCTGATCTGGACAGGCAGTGAAGATGACCTAAAAGACTTCCACGAATGGCTGAACACAAAAGACAACTGTCTGAAGTTCACTTACAGTGCAGATAAAAATAGCCTTGACTTCCTGGACATCACAATATATGCAGAAGAAGGACATCTGCAAACACGCACCTTTTTCAAACAAACAGCAAAGAATAGTCTTCTCTCCTTCAAGAGCTTCCATCCGCGCCCTTTGAGGGAAAATCTTCCCTACAGTCAGTTCCTCAGATTGCGGAGGAACTGCAGCAAGAACACTGAATACCGGGCGCAAGCACAAGATCTGTGCACCAAACTCCAACATCGAGACTATCCAAGACGAGTGGTAAATAAATGCAAGAAAAGAGCCCGACATCAGAACAGAGAAAGCCTCCTAGAGACCTTTCCAAAAACAGAACCTGAGGATCTCACTACCTGTGTCACGACCTACAGCCCGGTAACTGACAAAGTCAAGAAAATTGTGAATAAGAATTGGAGAATCCTCACCTCTGGCACTCTTTCTTGGCCAAAACCGAGATTCGCCAAAAGGCGTTGTAGAAACCTAAAAGACATCCTGGTACACACGAGACCACCTGTAAAGAAACGAGGACAACAATCCAACCTGTGGGAAAACTCCCCCGTTGTTGGACATTATCCCTGCGGTTCTTGTTCAGTGTGTAAACTGACCCAACCAACAAAGGAGTTACAACTACTCCCAAACCTCAAATGGAGAATGCTGAGACACACAAACTGCAACACGAGCCATGTAATTTACATGATCACCTGCCCTTGCCAACTGCATTATATTGGCATGACTTGCAGAAAAGCCAAACAAAGGATCGTTAAGCACAGAAGCAATGTCAAATGCAAAAAAACCACAACCAAGATGGCTAGTCATTTTTTGGAAAAAAACCACACAGTGGATGACCTCAGTTGGGTCATCCTAGAGACACTGGACACTAAGGACAGCAACGCAGAAAGAATCCTCTTTGAAAAAGAGCAACGTTGGGTCCACCGTCTGGGGACAGATACCAGGGGGCTCAATGATAATATCCCGTGGCTGAGTGTGCTGAAATAAGACTGCCTACCATGAAGCTTACTTCATAATGTTAGACACCGCCACGCCGTACCTTGAAGCTAAAACATCAGAGATGAACTATGTACTGAATGTGAACACACTTGAAATGAGAAACAACCCAAAACCTGCTCTACGCAAAAAAAACAAAAATGATCAGTGTACTTTATGCTAATAAGTTGCTGGCCACAAGGATTTACTAATTTAAATCTGTACAACTGATCACTACAAACTTGTTCCAGTTTTTATTCATTACTCTTTCATCCTCCAAGTTTGAAATGAGAAGCGTAACCCCAAGAAGAGCGCCTCTCAGAACAATATCAACTACATCTCTAATACAAATAACGTAAACACCCTAGACGAATTCTGTGCCCCTTCATTATCAAAAAACTGACTACCCCGTTTAGAAAAGATATGATAAATTTTTTTTTTTTTTTATTTAATTAATTTTTATTTATAATTAATTAACCCCTTTGTAAATTCCTTGGTTGTATCGATTTTTTCATAAAATCCGTTTTTGGACAAAAAAGCGGCATGAAGTACAAGATTCCCAAATTCATAATATTGAAAACTCTCGGGACGACTAAGTCCGCTTTCTATTTTTCATGAAAATATCAACAAAAACGACCCGGAAGCTCATCACTGCTACTTCTGGGTCGCAAGAGGCAGCAGAAGCGCAACGCGAAGCGCGAGGACAGGAGCGTTAGGTATCTCTACGAGACCCTGCAGCAACTAAACCGCAAGTATACCGAGCCAGGCCTCACGCTAACAGTGCGTTATTCCTTCCGTCTAGCCCCCTCGAAGCCCTTGCCACACCCGAAGGAGGTATAACTAATATATATCTCAGGTATGATTTTGGCGCGGATGGCGCACATAAGCACATCGGCATGTTATCGTCACTACGTTAAGCAACCATTATTAGCCCCACACTGTAATGTATTAGAGATTTCTTTCACGAATGAAGAATCCTGCATGTGATGTTTGAAATACAATGGCCACATATCACGATTCATCACCGAAATCGTCCTAGTGGACAGGTACTATTCTACTGGCATAGCATTTACATATGAATATATATATGCCCCGGTTACAATGAAAGGAGGTGTAACTATTGTTTATTCTAGGTATGAATCTGACGCACAGAGCACGGCGGTATGAAAGATTTTCACTACGCGGGGCATTCCATTTCATACGAAAGATATTGGAAATTGCACTTATGAATGAGTATTGACTGCATGCCACATGACAAACAATTACCACTTGTGACTTATCACGATAGTCCTCCAAGTGGTGGGGTTTCTTTAACCCAAAAAATTGCCATATGAGTATGATTTACTATCTATGAACCACTTTTTGCATGCATCAGCTTGCTGGAGAAAGAGAGAGTTGACACTGCCAATTACTGGGGGTTACGAAGTATTGCTATCTTAAGTTGCAACAACTGCATTTATTAGTAGTGAATTCACTACATTATGTGTCTCCCTTACCCTTTCTTTTGTATTTGTGTATGTTTGTGTGTGTCCCTTATTATTATGTTTGAACTATAGGTACATCGCGACCTCGAGAACAAAGAAACAGGTTGAAAGTTTCCCTTTTTCTACACACTTGCTTGCTATAAATTTAATAGTTTAGCATCACTATCACCTTTCACCACGGGTCCTGAAGAAAGCCCTAAAGTCCGATTCACGGCATAGAGGGCTGAAACATGTTGGCCATTTTAAATCATTTTTGAATGCTAGTGCGTCCTGAAAACTTAATCTTTTTCAACAGAGCGCACATGATTGGAGCATTCCCCTAATGGGATCCACCCGAACCCAGATCTAATAAAAGTCCATTTACTGGGTATCCGGGGGATTTTTACTGTCCTACACTCCCTCCACATCACTGGGTCACTACTGTTTTTACCGAGGGTAAGATCCTCCTGGTGGAGGCTGCATACCGCAAAACCCGATGATTATGCACACACGTGTCAGCAAAGCGGAGAATCAAGATATACCGCTTACCACGCAACGCTACCCTACACGTGCATGAGGGTTTAATTTTTGGAGACACCGTTGTTCGATCTCCTGCATACCCTGGTTCACGCAGGACAAGTGATCCCTCCCTTTTGATTATTTGTAATTACCCAAGGAAACTGAGGGATCAGTATTTTCCTTCTCCCCCTCCAATTGATTAGCATATCCTAAGCAGCGCACAGCTGTGGGAGAATTCTTAAGATTAAGACTCTCTGGTAAACACTACCAGATTGAGCCTACTGCCTTGGCACAAACCAACCATGGCTGAAAACTTCGGACTAAGCTACACAACCGAAGAGATCGATGCCATACTAGCAAAACCTCTACGTTTTTTGGATAGTGACCTCACTCAGACTCTAGCCAGCACCACAGACTGGGATGAACTAACCGAAGTAAAAAAGGAACAAGTAAGAACTGCCGTCCACGGCATCATCATGACGGAATACCTAAGGGTAAATGCAGCTCCCAGAGGCCTCTGGGTTACCAACGCCCCACGCATTTTTCTGAAAGACTTGGCCTTTAGAAAAGACTGGTCGGCCATATCTTGGAAGTGTACAAGGGACTATTTAGTCCTAATAATCAAGACAGCATCAAGACTGACAGATGAACTTACTGTCAAAATTCAAATTCTTGAGACAAAATTGAACAATACAGTAAATGTAACCATCTACAAAAAAAGACTTGAAGAGATTAATAAAGAAATGGATGACACTCAAGAGTATCTTACACAGACCAAGCTACAAAAACTAGCAAAAGAACTGAAGAGGTTTTCACTTGAACGCATCCATCCGTATAGTAGTAAGGACCACAAATTTAATGACAATGCATCAAACTATGGGTCAACCAGTGGGTCCTCGGTTGATGGATCAGACCAGAGTGGAGATGATTCTTCCAATCACAACAGAGGAAGACCACAAAACAGGAGGAACAATCGACGAGGCAGGAGCACATGGCGCCCTCCTTTCTTCCAAGTAGATCACCAAGGAATCCCTTTCCAACCCTTCAACCCACATTTTCAAGGTTGGATGAACCCATTTTTCGCGGGCCCCCCACCCATGAACCATCAAGGACCCCAACAACAAGGACAAAATTTCACACCCAGGGTTCCTTTTTTAGGGAGGGGCCAACAACAACAACGAGGAAAGAACCGAGGTGTAACCTGGTCGGACCAGACCCGACAGGTTCAAACGAGGAGTGTGACAAAAGCCAACACTGTTCCCTCATCGTAAATCTGACCGACAAAGTCTTAACCAAAGAACAGGAGGATGTCCTCAATAAAGGCCTAGGATTCGTCCCCACCCCGAAAACAGACGTCTTCAAAATAAAATGCGAACTGGCAGAATTCTGCCGAACCTTAAAACTGAAAGCCTTTTTTAAGGATCAACCTAAGTACGTCCCCGAGGGAGATACCTCATTGAGGAACAAGTCCACTTTCTGCCCTTTGCCCTCTCAAGTTCCGATAGAAATCGCAACCTTTGAGCAGGCCATCATGAGAGAAGTAGATGATTTATCATCCGACCAAAGGAAACCGTTTCACAACATAACGAGAGCTGAACAGATAGCGTTGGATGAATTAAAAAATGACGGCCAAATCATTATAAAACCAGCCGACAAAGGAGGAGGGGTAGTCCTCCTGTCTGCAGAAGGCTATGACAAGCAGTGCCTTGATCTCCTCTCAGATGAAAAATTCTACAAAAAACTATCCATGGATCCAACCCCGAGGCTACAGAGAGAAATACAAATGATGATCGAAGAAGCAGAAGCTCATGACTGGCTTTCCAAAAAAGAAGCTGATTTTCTAGTAGCAAAAAACCCGAAAATTCCTTACTTCTACTCACTGCCAAAAATTCATAAGGCCCGAATGCCACCCCCAGGACGACCTATAGTGTCAGGCATTGGGTCAGTTTTAGAGCCTCTCTCGCAGTTTGCTGATCATTACCTCAAACCATTGGTCCAGAGTACACCCACCTACTTAAAAGACACGCGACATCTTCTGAACCTGCTGAAAGATGTAGAATATTCACCAGATACCATGATGCTTGTAGGACTCGATGTGGAAAGTCTTTACACAAGTCTACCACAACGAGAGACCCTAGATATGCTTGAACAAATCCTCTTTGAGAAGGACTGGACATACAAAACGCCTAGACACTTCGTCTTAGAATGTTGCCGCATGGCGTTGACAGAAAATCACTTTCTATACAAAGAGACACTATACCTACAACGCCATGGGACATCGATGGGTAGTACCTTTGCCCCGAGCGTGGCCGGGCTATATGTAAGCACCTTTGAGGGCACTCATATACACACAGAAACAAATCCTTATATCCGTCATATACTGCTTTGGAAGCGGTATATTGACGACATCCTGCTGATCTGGACAGGCAGTGAAGATGACCTAAAAGACTTCCACGAATGGCTGAACACAAAAGACAACTGTCTGAAGTTCACTTACAGTGCAGATAAAAATAGCCTTGACTTCCTGGACATCACAATATATGCAGAAGAAGGACATCTGCAAACACGCACCTTTTTCAAACAAACAGCAAAGAATAGTCTTCTCTCCTTCAAGAGCTTCCATCCGCGCCCTTTGAGGGAAAATCTTCCCTACAGTCAGTTCCTCAGATTGCGGAGGAACTGCAGCAAGAACACTGAATACCGGGCGCAAGCACAAGATCTGTGCACCAAACTCCAACATCGAGACTATCCAAGACGAGTGGTAAATAAATGCAAGAAAAGAGCCCGACATCAGAACAGAGAAAGCCTCCTAGAGACCTTTCCAAAAACAGAACCTGAGGATCTCACTACCTGTGTCACGACCTACAGCCCGGTAACTGACAAAGTCAAGAAAATTGTGAATAAGAATTGGAGAATCCTCACCTCTGGCACTCTTTCTTGGCCAAAACCGAGATTCGCCAACAGGCGTTGTAGAAACCTAAAAGACATCCTGGTACACACGAGACCACCTGTAAAGAAACGAGGACAACAATCCAACCTGTGGGAAAACTCCCCCGTTGTTGGACATTATCCCTGCGGTTCTTGTTCAGTGTGTAAACTGACCCAACCAACAAAGGAGTTACAACTACTCCCAAACCTCAAATGGAGAATGCTGAGACACACAAACTGCAACACGAGCCATGTAATTTACATGATCACCTGCCCTTGCCAACTGCATTATATTGGCATGACTTGCAGAAAAGCCAAACAAAGGATCGTTGAGCACAGAAGCAATGTCAAATGCAAAAAAACCACAACCAAGATGGCTAGTCATTTTTTGGAAAAAAACCACACAGTGGATGACCTCAGTTGGGTCATCCTAGAGACACTGGACACTAAGGACAGCAACGCAGAAAGAATCCTCTTTGAAAAAGAGCAACGTTGGGTCCACCGTCTGGGGACAGATACCAGGGGGCTCAATGATAATATCCCGTGGCTGAGTGTGCTGAAATAAGACTGCCTACCATGAAGCTTACTTCATAATGTAAGACACCGCCACGCCGTACCTTGAAGCTAAAACATCAGAGATGAACTATGTACTGAATGTGAACACACTTGAAATGAGAAACAACCCAAAACCTGTCTACGCAAAAAAAACAAAAATGATCAGTGTACTTTATGCTAATAAGTTGCTGGCCACAAGGATTTACTAATTTAAATCTGTACAACTGATCACTACAAACTTGTTCCAGTTTTTATTCATTACTCTTTCATCCTCCAAGTTTGAAATGAGAAGCGTAACCCCAAGAAGAGCGCCTCTCAGAACAATATCAACTACATCTCTAATACAAATAACGTAAACACCCTAGACGAATTCTGTGCCCCTTCATTATCAAAAAACTGACTACCCCGTTTAGAAAAGATATGATAATTTTTTTTTAATTTAATTAATTTTTATTTATAATTAATTAACCCCTTTGTAAATTCCTTGGTTGTATCGATTTTTTCATAAAATCCGTTTTTGGACAAAAAAGCGGCATGAAGTACAAGATTCCCAAATTCATAATATTGAAAACTCTCGGGACGACTAAGTCCGCTTTCTATTTTTCATGAAAATATCAACAAAAACGACCCGGAAGCTCATCACTGCTACTTCCGGGTCGCAAGAGGCAGCAGAAGCGCAACGCGAAGCGCGAGGACAGGAGCGTTAGGTATCTCTACGAGACCCTGCAGCAACTAAACCGCAAGTATACCGAGCCAGGCCTCACGCTAACAGTGCGTTATTCCTTCCGTCTAGCCCCCTCGAAGCCCTTGCCACACCCGAAGGAGGTATAACTAATATATATCTCAGGTATGATTTTGGCGCGGAGGGCGCACATAAGCACATCGGCATGTTATCGTCACTACGTTAAGCAACCATTATTAGCCCCACACTGTAATGTATTAGAGATTTCTTTCACGAATGAAGAATCCTGCATGTGATGTTTGAAATACAATGGCCACATATCACGATTCATCACCGAAATCGTCCTAGTGGACAGGTACTATTCTACTGGCATAGCATTTACATATGAATATATATATGCCCCGGTTACAATGAAAGGAGGTGTAACTATTGTTTATTCTAGGTATGAATCTGACGCACAGAGCACGGCGGTATGAAAGATTTTCACTACGCGGGGCATTCCATTTCATACGAAAGATATTGGAAATTGCACTTATGAATGAGTATTGACTGCATGCCACATGACAAACAATTACCACTTGTGACTTATCACAATAGTCCTCCAAGTGGTGGGGTTTCTTTAACCCAAAAAATTGCCATATGAGTATGATTTACTATCTATGAACCACTTTTTGCATGCATCAGCTTGCTGGAGAAAGAGAGAGTTGACACTGCCAATTACTGGGGGTTACGAAGTATTGCTATCTTAAGTTGCAACAAACTGCATTTATTAGTAGTGAATTCACTACATTATGTGTCTCCCTTACCCTTTCTTTTGTATTTGTGTATGTTTGTGTGTGTCCCTTATTATTATGTTTGAACTATAGGTACATCGCGACCTCGAGAACAAAGAAACAGGTTGAAAGTTTCCCTTTTTCTACACACTTGCTTGCTATAAATTTAATAGTTTAGCATCACTATCACCTTTCACCACGGGTCCTGAAGAAAGCCCTAAAGTCCGATTCACGGCATAGAGGGCTGAAACATGTTGGCCATTTTAAATCATTTTTGAATGCTAGTGCGTCCTGAAAACTTAATCTTTTTCAACAGAGCGCACATGATTGGAGCATTCCCCTAATGGGATCCACCCGAACCCAGATCTAATAAAAGTCCATTTACTGGGTATCCGGGGGATTTTTACTGTCCTACACTCCCTCCACATCACTGGGTCACTACTGTTTTTACCGAGGGTAAGATCCTCCTGGTGGAGGCTGCATACCGCAAAACCCGATGATTATGCACACACGTGTCAGCAAAGCGGAGAATCAAGATATACCGCTTACCACGCAACGCTACCCTACACGTGCATGAGGGTTTAATTTTTGGAGACACCGTTGTTCGATCTCCTGCATACCCTGGTTCACGCAGGACAAGTGATCCCTCCCTTTTGATTATTTGTAATTACCCAAGGAAACTGAGGGATCAGTATTTTCCTTCTCCCCCTCCAATTGATTAGCATATCCTAAGCAGCGCACAGCTGTGGGAGAATTCTTAAGATTAAGACTCTCTGGTAAACACTACCAGATTGAGCCTACTGCCTTGGTACGAACCAACCATGGCTGAAAACTTCGGACTAAGCTACACAACCGAAGAGATCGATGCCATACTAGCAAAACCTCTACGTTTTTTGGATAGTGACCTCACTCAGACTCTAGCCAGCACCACAGACTGGGATGAACTAACCGAAGTAAAAAAGGAACAAGTAAGAACTGCCGTCCACGGCATCATCATGACGGAATACCTAAGGGTAAATGCAGCTCCCAGAGGCCTCTGGGTTACCAACGCCCCACGCATTTTTCTGAAAGACTTGGCCTTTAGAAAAGACTGGTCGGCCATATCTTGGAAGTGTACAAGGGACTATTTAGTCCTAATAATCAAGACAGCATCAAGACTGACAGATGAACTTACTGTCAAAATTCAAATTCTTGAGACAAAATTGAACAATACAGTAAATGTAACCATCTACAAAAAAAGACTTGAAGAGATTAATAAAGAAATGGATGACACTCAAGAGTATCTTACACAGACCAAGCTACAAAAACTAGCAAAAGAACTGAAGAGGTTTTCACTTGAACGCATCCATCCGTATAGTAGTAAGGACCACAAATTTAATGACAATGCATCAAACTATGGGTCAACCAGTGGGTCCTCGGTTGATGGATCAGACCAGAGTGGAGATGATTCTTCCAATCACAACAGAGGAAGACCACAAAACAGGAGGAACAATCGACGAGGCAGGAGCACATGGCGCCCTCCTTTCTTCCAAGTAGATCACCAAGGAATCCCTTTCCAACCCTTCAACCCACATTTTCAAGGTTGGATGAACCCATTTTTCGCGGGCCCCCCACCCATGAACCATCAAGGACCCCAACAACAAGGACAAAATTTCACACCCAGGGTTCCTTTTTTAGGGAGGGGCCAACAACAACAACGAGGAAAGAACCGAGGTGTAACCTGGTCGGACCAGACCCGACAGGTTCAAACGAGGAGTGTGACAAAAGCCAACACTGTTCCCTCATCGTAAATCTGACCGACAAAGTCTTAACCAAAGAACAGGAGGATGTCCTCAATAAAGGCCTAGGATTCGTCCCCACCCCGAAAACAGACGTCTTCAAAATAAAATGCGAACTGGCAGAATTCTGCCGAACCTTAAAACTGAAAGCCTTTTTTAAGGATCAACCTAAGTACGTCCCCGAGGGAGATACCTCATTGAGGAACAAGTCCACTTTCTGCCCTTTGCCCTCTCAAGTTCCGATAGAAATCGCAACCTTTGAGCAGGCCATCATGAGAGAAGTAGATGATTTATCATCCGACCAAAGGAAACCGTTTCACAACATAACGAGAGCTGAACAGATAGCGTTGGATGAATTAAAAAATGACGGCCAAATCATTATAAAACCAGCCGACAAAGGAGGAGGGGTAGTCCTCCTGTCTGCAGAAGGCTATGACAAGCAGTGCCTTGATCTCCTCTCAGATGAAAAATTCTACAAAAAACTATCCATGGATCCAACCCCGAGGCTACAGAGAGAAATACAAATGATGATCGAAGAAGCAGAAGCTCATGACTGGCTTTCCAAAAAAGAAGCTGATTTTCTAGTAGCAAAAAACCCGAAAATTCCTTACTTCTACTCACTGCCAAAAATTCATAAGGCCCGAATGCCACCCCCAGGACGACCTATAGTGTCAGGCATTGGGTCAGTTTTAGAGCCTCTCTCGCAGTTTGCTGATCATTACCTCAAACCATTGGTCCAGAGTACACCCACCTACTTAAAAGACACGCGACATCTTCTGAACCTGCTGAAAGATGTAGAATATTCACCAGATACCATGATGCTTGTAGGACTCGATGTGGAAAGTCTTTACACAAGTCTACCACAACGAGAGACCCTAGATATGCTTGAACAAATCCTCTTTGAGAAGGACTGGACATACAAAACGCCTAGACACTTCGTCTTAGAATGTTGCCGCATGGCGTTGACAGAAAATCACTTTCTATACAAAGAGACACTATACCTACAACGCCATGGGACATCGATGGGTAGTACCTTTGCCCCGAGCGTGGCCGGGCTATATGTAAGCACCTTTGAGGGCACTCATATACACACAGAAACAAATCCTTATATCCGTCATATACTGCTTTGGAAGCGGTATATTGACGACATCCTGCTGATCTGGACAGGCAGTGAAGATGACCTAAAAGACTTCCACGAATGGCTGAACACAAAAGACAACTGTCTGAAGTTCACTTACAGTGCAGATAAAAATAGCCTTGACTTCCTGGACATCACAATATATGCAGAAGAAGGACATCTGCAAACACGCACCTTTTTCAAACAAACAGCAAAGAATAGTCTTCTCTCCTTCAAGAGCTTCCATCCGCGCCCTTTGAGGGAAAATCTTCCCTACAGTCAGTTCCTCAGATTGCGGAGGAACTGCAGCAAGAACACTGAATACCGGGCGCAAGCACAAGATCTGTGCACCAAACTCCAACATCGAGACTATCCAAGACGAGTGGTAAATAAATGCAAGAAAAGAGCCCGACATCAGAACAGAGAAAGCCTCCTAGAGACCTTTCCAAAAACAGAACCTGAGGATCTCACTACCTGTGTCACGACCTACAGCCCGGTAACTGACAAAGTCAAGAAAATTGTGAATAAGAATTGGAGAATCCTCACCTCTGGCACTCTTTCTTGGCCAAAACCGAGATTCGCCAACAGGCGTTGTAGAAACCTAAAAGACATCCTGGTACACACGAGACCACCTGTAAAGAAACGAGGACAACAATCCACCCTGTGGGAAAACTCCCCCGTTGTTGGACATTATCCCTGCGGTTCTTGTTCAGTGTGTAAACTGACCCAACCAACAAAGGAGTTACAACTACTCCCAAACCTCAAATGGAGAATGCTGAGACACACAAACTGCAACACGAGCCATGTAATTTACATGATCACCTGCCCTTGCCAACTGCATTATATTGGCATGACTTGCAGAAAAGCCAAACAAAGGATCGTTGAGCACAGAAGCAATGTCAAATGCAAAAAAACCACAACCAAGATGGCTAGTCATTTTTTGAAAAAAACCACACAGTGGATGACCTCAGTTGGGTCATCCTAGAGACACTGGACACTAAGGACAGCAACGCAGAAAGAATCCTCTTTGAAAAAGAGCAACGTTGGGTCCACCGTCTGGGGACAGATACCAGGGGGCTCAATGATAATATCCCGTGGCTGAGTGTGCTGAAATAAGACTGCCTACCATGAAGCTTACTTCATAATGTAAGACACCGCCACGCCGTACCTTGAAGCTAAAACATCAGAGATGAACTATGTACTGAATGTGAACACACTTGAAATGAGAAACAACCCAAAACCTGCTCTACGCAAAAAAACCAAAAATGATCAGTGTACTTTATGCTAATAAGTTGCTGGCCACAAGGATTTACTAATTTAAATCTGTACAACTGATCACTACAAACTTGTTCCAGTTTTTATTCATTACTCTTTCATCCTCCAAGTTTGAAATGAGAAGCGTAACCCCAAGAAGAGCGCCTCTCAGAACAATATCAACTACATCTCTAATACAAATAACGTAAACACCCTAGACGAATTCTGTGCCCCTTCATTATCAAAAAACTGACTACCCCGTTTAGAAAAGATATGATAATTTTTTTTTTAATTTAATTAATTTTTATTTATAATTAATTAACCCCTTTGTAAATTCCTTGGTTGTATCGATTTTTTCATAAAATCCGTTTTTGGACAAAAAAGCGGCATGAAGTACAAGATTCCCAAATTCATAATATTGAAAACTCTCGGGACGACTAAGTCCGCTTTCTATTTTTCATGAAAATATCAACAAAAACGACCCGGAAGCTCATCACTGCTACTTCCGGGTCGCAAGAGGCAGCAGAAGCGCAACGCGAAGCGCGAGGACAGGAGCGTTAGGTATCTCTACGAGACCCTGCAGCAACTAAACCGCAAGTATACCGAGCCAGGCCTCACGCTAACAGTGCGTTATTCCTTCCGTCTAGCCCCCTCGAAGCCCTTGCCACACCCGAAGGAGGTATAACTAATATATATCTCAGGTATGATTTTGGCGCGGAGGGCGCACATAAGCACATCGGCATGTTATCGTCACTACGTTAAGCAACCATTATTAGCCCCACACTGTAATGTATTAGAGATTTCTTTCACGAATGAAGAATCCTGCATGTGATGTTTGAAATACAATGGCCACATATCACGATTCATCACCGAAATCGTCCTAGTGGACAGGTACTATTCTACTGGCATAGCATTTACATATGAATATATATATGCCCCGGTTACAATGAAAGGAGGTGTAACTATTGTTTATTCTAGGTATGAATCTGACGCACAGAGCACGGCGGTATGAAAGATTTTCACTACGCGGGGCATTCCATTTCATACGAAAGATATTGGAAATTGCACTTATGAATGAGTATTGACTGCATGCCACATGACAAACAATTACCACTTGTGACTTATCACGATAGTCCTCCAAGTGGTGGGGTTTCTTTAACCCAAAAAATTGCCATATGAGTATGATTTACTATCTATGAACCACTTTTTGCATGCATCAGCTTGCTGGAGAAAGAGAGAGTTGACACTGCCAATTACTGGGGGTTACGAAGTATTGCTATCTTAAGTTGCAACAAACTGCATTTATTAGTAGTGAATTCACTACATTATGTGTCTCCCTTACCCTTTCTTTTGTATTTGTGTATGTTTGTGTGTGTCCCTTATTATTATGTTTGAACTATAGGTACATCGCGACCTCGAGAACAAAGAAACAGGTTGAAAGTTTCCCTTTTTCTACACACTTGCTTGCTATAAATTTAATAGTTTAGCATCACTATCACCTTTCACCACGGGTCCTGAAGAAAGCCCTAAAGTCCGATTCACGGCATAGAGGGCTGAAACATGTTGGCCATTTTAAATCATTTTTGAATGCTAGTGCGTCCTGAAAACTTAATCTTTTTCAACAGAGCGCACATGATTGGAGCATTCCCCTAATGGGATCCACCCGAACCCAGATCTAATAAAAGTCCATTTACTGGGTATCCGGGGGATTTTTACTGTCCTACACTCCCTCCACATCACTGGGTCACTACTGTTTTTACCGAGGGTAAGATCCTCCTGGTGGAGGCTGCATACCGCAAAACCCGATGATTATGCACACACGTGTCAGCAAAGCGGAGAATCAAGATATACCGCTTACCACGCAACGCTACCCTACACGTGCATGAGGGTTTAATTTTTGGAGACACCGTTGTTCGATCTCCTGCATACCCTGGTTCACGCAGGACAAGTGATCCCTCCCTTTTGCTCCATCGAGGTTGTCAGGGAGCAGTATGCCAACAAACTGGACTTGGATCGGTGCCTGCAGAGTGCAAGGGAGTCATACCCTCACTCTAAGGGAGCTTCTTTGCTATTTCTTGAAAGCTGGAGGAGCTATGGGGTTCTTGGAGTATTCCGTTCTGTTGAATCCAGCGTATAGGGCGTTGCCATAGTCCAGTCTGCTAGTTATGAGTGCGTGGGTAATGGTCCTTCTGCAGTTGGGGGGTATCCATTTGGAGGTCTTGTGCAGGATGCACAGGCAGTTGAAACTAGTGGAATCAACCGCGTTGATCTGGCGGTTCATAGAGATGGAGGAGTCGAGGATGATGACGAGGTTTCATGCGTGGTCAGTAGGGGTGGGCGGATTGCCAAGGGCCACCAGGAATTCTCCCAGGCAGGTGCAGGGTCTAAGGATAAGGACCTCAGTTTTCTCTGAGTTGAGCTTCAAACAGCTGTCTTTCATCCAGGCTGCCACGTTCTTCATTCATTCCTGGAAGCAGAGTCTAGTGTCTTCGGGATCCCTTATGAACTTGTGCTGCCAATGGGCAGCGCCTTGTAATAAAACACAGAGCAACTGCTTAAATAATGCTCTGTGTTTTTCTGTGCAGGTAGCAACACACCTGCACTTTTAAGGGGAGTTAGTGATACTCTTGCAGGTATATGCAGTGAGTGACTGTGCCCACCTGCATCCGGATGCCTGAGGGGCCATCGTACTCCCCTTCTAACCCCTAGCGGTCTACCTTTAGGGTGCCCACTTAAAGTCTGACACCTTTTTGTGGTGCGCCATCTGTGCGGCTCTTATTAGCATGTTTGCCTCTGCACCTATGTCAGTAATACAGCGCGGGCACAGAGGCAAAGTGATTGCCTTATCTGCATGGGGTCATGCCCTCAATCAAATAAGGGAACACCCTTTAATGATAGGGCTGGTGCAGCATGTGCTCCAGTGCTATCTGTATTTAAGAAGGGCATGCACAAGCATCTGCAGCCCAGTATGGAATACCAGGGAGGAGGCGCAAAGTGGGCGCAAACACCCCTGGGGCTGAATGTATAACTTGGGCCCAGGGCTACTCTAGTGTATTTCGGAAATTTTCTGTTAAGACAGGTGGACTTTGAAAAAGCATGATGAGATTCTAAATGAATCATAGAGGGACACTCTTGTTTCACTAGACCTGATTGCTATCACTTAACTGAAGGACGGCATTGAAGACTAAAGGCCTGATTACAATCTTGGCGGGCAGGGTTACCCCGTCAGGAATGTCACAGATATCCCGTCTTCCAATTACAATTCCATTCTTACCTATGGAACTTGTCATTTGGTGGGCGCGATATCTTCACAAATAGAGGCGGAGTATGCCATCCACCAAGATCTTAATCAGGCCCTAAGGCAGTTGATAAACCCATGCCTGGGCAAAGGGGCATAGACCTATCTAATGATAGAAAAGTCAGACTTGGGGGTACTGCAGGTCCGTATATGGGATAAGAAAGTAGTATTTTGTTTCCCCAATGGCTTTTGAGTTATCTTGTTCCTTCTGCTTGTCCTTTTCTTTTCTCTTTCCCCAGGGTGGTGTGATGGGAAGGAAGGAGAGCACGCAAACCATCACTCACACCATAGTGGGTCTGATTGATCGTATGGAGGGAAGAGGTGGCGAGTGGGGGCAGGTGAGGGGGTTGAGGAAGGTGGAAAATGCGTGGAGGGGCATGCAGTGGAAGGGATAGGTGAGAGAACGAATGGGAGCTGGGATGGGGGTTTAAGAAAAGAGGAGCAAAATATCAGTCTTGGTTTTTGAGATCAGTTTATGCTTATGTCTCAAACCATAGCATAAGGATGGTCACAAGATGGGAGGTGACCGATATATATCTAAATGTCTTGAGTAAGGAAAGTATGCATGCGCACAATTAATGCCTGTGGTTTGATTGATTGGGCTAAAAGGGAGAAAGAGGCAGAAGGGCTGAAATTACTCAGGGCAGACATACTGTTCATAGAGGGGGAGAAGAAACATTTACTGGAAACTTTGGGCTATATTTTATTGCTACATGCTATACAGAAAAATAAATTAGTTGATAAACTAGGAAGGTTGTCAGGTGGATAGCTCAGTTTTTACTTTGTGTTCTATCTATGGGTTTAATTTGAATAATCCAACAGTGACCAGTCATCTGATGGTAAATTGGCCTCATGGCAGACCCCATTGATATTGTGTGGAGACCTTAAAATCCATATGGATAGTAGTCAGGGTACACCACCCCCAGGATACTATTTAAGTCGGAAACTCAGGGTTTACTGGGCGGTACAGCATCTCTTAATAAATCATCAACTTATGGATGTGTGGAAGAAGAAAAAAGCACCAGATCTGGGTTTTACATTCGCTTTGGCTCCCCAGAAGAAATGTGTCAGACTCAAATATTTTCTAATCACATCCATGTTAATCAAGGGACCAAAGATTGGGAAATACCCAATGATATTTTGGGAATATAATCCCCTCATAATAGAAATACAAATGTCAATAGGCAAAGGGTTAAGGCAGTCCTTGTCATTTGATAGAGAGCTGGGGGCAGATTTACAAGCCCCCTGCGCCACCAGTACCTCACTTTTTATGACATACTGGTGGCGTATCTTACTGCTCCATATTTTCAAGGACAGGAAAAGCCACCCTTCATGACTTTTTCTGTCCTTGTAAATATGGCCCATTTACATGCAGCACTTTACGTGAAAGGGGTGTTCCATGGGTGTTCCATGGGTGTGGCTGTGGGTGTTCTTCCTGTTACCAAAGTCAGCATAGCAGCTAACCCCTTAGCACCATTAAGCTTGAAAAAGATAGTCATCTGTTCTCTTAGTTAATTGCAGGCATGTAAGATAAATAAAAGATAGCCAGAAAGTGCACACAGAATGGCGACTCACCCATACTGCATTCCTAAAAAGAGCTGCCCTCCCCGCAATGCACTGTCTAAAGCTCAATGTCATGATGCCATGCCACCCAGAAGCACAGCCTTAGCCACATCGGTGCGGGCCAGGCTCCGTCTCTCCTCACTGCACACCGCAGGCTGCCCCCTATGCCTTTCGGCCATGCAGCAATGGTCACCCACTATTTGAGAATGTTCCATGTCCTGCCATCTTAAATGTAAGGCACACAGTTTTCTTTTATTTCTCAAGAAGGGTCTTGCTATTGGTGTCTGAGATGGGCAAGGTCTGCCTCTCACTAGTAATTAATTCAAGGTGAGGGATGCCATAGGTACAGTGAGTTCCTTACTTTTCTGAAGCCTAATTTCAGGACATATACCACAACACTGCATTCACTCACATTAAAAATACATTTACCATGCAATCCACTTTTCTGATGCATAATTCCGGGACATACACTACAACACTGCAATATGCAGTCCTAAACCCTAATCCCTCTGTACAGCCCTGCCACCTACTGATGATCATTATTCGTGTGGTAAATAAATACTGTTGCATTGTAATGACATGCATGCCAACAGTCATTCCGTTGTAAAAAATGGGTGGTACATGTATTGCAATGTTGACATTTCAGAGTAAAGGCTGTTTTCCATCTACGAGGGATGAGAGGGCCTGCACTGAGGATAAGTTGCATAGCAGCTCTTCAAATGAGGCAAAAGGCTGTGATGCAATGCAGATCTTTGTGACAGAACTGATCAACTGATCAACATAGCAGCGATGTGTTATTTCTGCTCAGGGTTGCAATGTGCAGCAGAGGCAATCTGTGAGTGGCTGGCTGAGCACCTTAGGCCCCTAGGCCCACTTCTAAGGGTAAGGACTTGGGTGAGACCACTTGGTAGGGTATAGTCCAGATGCTCGATTCAAGGTTGTTGGAGCTTTCTGTACCGAGGCTAGGGGTGGGCGGAATTTGCGTAATCGCGTTACGCAAATCTCCGCGAAACGGCAAAACATCTCAGTGAACATGCAGGAATTCAGCGAACACGCGGAATTGCTTGTTCGCAATGCTTTTTTACTGTTCTCAATCGCTGTTTGCGTGCTCGGGGGGAAATATCTTGCGAACACGCATTTTGAGAACGCGAACAAGCCAAAAAGTTTGTGAAGTCGTGGAATGCAGAATTTTGGGCAATTTCCCGTTCTCCTCGAAACGCGTAATTGCCCAAATTCCGCGAGCAGAGCGAAATTTACCACCCAGAACTAACCGAGACTTTAATCAGGAGGCCAGCCAACTAGCCATTAGAGGCACTTTGGGGTCCTGGTTTCAACAGATGGTGGTCCAGTCCTTCACACTCAGGCAGGAGGGCAGAAGGCCCGCACAGCATGGCAGCAGTCCTTCAGAGAAGCTTTCCCCCATAGTGGCGGCCCTTCCAGAAGCACAATAGTCCTTCCTGGAAGAGAATCCACAGGTCCCAGAAGTGTACTGAAGAGTTGGTGTCTGAGGTCCAATATATTTACCCAGTTGTGCCTTTGAAGTGGGGAGAAGCTTCTAGAGGTTTTGCTGTGAAGTTCATAATTATCATGCCTTCCTTATCCTGGCTCCAGACTGGCTAAAGGGAGTATGCAGCCCTGTGTGTAAATACAGGGTGTTTGAAACTGTACATACAGCCTGCAATGACAGATCTGAGTCATGTTGAAAGTGTTACTTGATTGGGTGGCACAATCAGTACTGCAGACCCACAAGTAGAATTTAATTTACAGGCCCTGAGCATATCCAGTACTACTTTACAATGGACTTATAAGTAAATTAAATATGCCAGATGTATGTAAGGCAATTCTACCATGGTTTGAGGAAAGAGTGCAAGCATGTTATCACTGGTCAGCAGAGGTAAAGTGTATAGAGTCTCAAGACCAGCAACAATTAGATCAGCAACAATGGAGGAGAAAGGCAAAACGTTTGGGAGAAGACCACCCTGAGGCTGACAGATCTAACATTCCTCCACCCCACCTTGTCCAACCACCTGTCCCTCACTAGACTGCCTAGTCACAGTCAAAAAGAGAACTCTGTTGTACTGTGGCACCCTCTTTGTGCTCTACAGATCTCCCACACACTTTCTAGGTCAATGTAGAGATCTCAAGTCCACAATTTTGATATATGCACCATATAAGAGCAAAAAACTGGGGAAATTGGATGGGTCGTTTTACCTAAACTTGGGAAATAAGATGGGCATTCCAGCATCAAACATGTACATCAAAATGCAACACAATTATTTTAAAAACTTTAAAAGTGTGTAGATGATTTTATACAGAACTGACTTATTCCCCAGAAAATATGCCTGTTGTCTCCTGCACAGTGAGGATCTGCAGCAACAGTACATGAAGTCAAATGTGCTATAAATAGAAGTAGGAGAAACAGGACACATACACACATTGGATGCTGGCAAGTGTAGGAAGGTGGATATCTGACTATGGTTACCCCCAAACTTTTTGCCTGGTGTTTAGCTGGTTTTTGACATAGTTGGCCTGGGATCCTGCTATTCAGGGCCCCAGGCTAATTGCTCTCTCCTTAAAATGGACTCCATGTACCTTAGGTACATACACAATTGGAACTGGTTCACCTTATTGGCCCCTGTAACAGTGTACCCAGGTACCCAGGGCATAGGTGCTTCCAAGGCCTACCAGGGGCTGCAGCATGTATTGTGCCACCTCTGGCCTGGCCTCCATATTTGACACAACTGGCTGATCACTCAGCTGGGGTAAGTCGGTGTAACCACCCCTTACTTAGGTGTAGTATGCCTATACCTAACCTAAAATGGACACATATGTTCCTATCAGTCACTCCTATGGAAGGCCTCATCAATCCTGGAGGCAGAGTGCTTGGAAATATGTGAGATGGTGCTCTGGCATGAGCTGAGCCTGTCTGCAGCTTTCGGAACCATGTCCTTTAGCTGTTTCATGATATTGCCATACCATATACTCTTAAGTGCATTATCAACCTCGCGATTAAATGCTATCTTGGGTTTGACTTTATCAAAACATGTCGAGTTAGGTGTCGTACGAATTGGAATACTATACTACCCCCTCGCCAGTTCTGGCGACGGGGGTAGCATTCCACCCTTCTAGAGGGACACGACATGTACCTAGCCTGTACCCCGGTTAAAGTTAAACAGAGCCTCAGCATCACAAAATGGATGCTGCCACCACAGACACAAGTCTGACCTCCTGCTGCTGGGAGTCCTTCCAGCGAGGGCAGCTTGGACAAAGGGTTTCCTGCCTGGGGAGGTGCTAGCACCACCCCAGACAGGATTTTGTGTATTGGGTAGGACAGGGCTGAATAGAATCAGACATGCCTGGGGCACACAAGGTGTCCCTGTGCATAGGCCAGTTCAAACCGGTGCTGGGGCTTTCCAGCCCCAGTCCTGGTGCGAAACTGGACAAAGGAAAGGGGGTGTAACCACCCCCCTTCCTGGTTCCACCCAGAGGAGGTACCTAGTAGGTGATCCGGCCCCCCAGATTCGAATAAGAGTGGGAGCTGTGTCCTGAGACTTCAGATCATCCTGAATCAACTTGAAATACAGAAGAAGACTGGACTTCGACATTCTGCTGCACAGAAGACGGAAGAGAATCTCCCTTGTGGCCAAGGAGTGACCACCCTGTGAACACAGGCACCAACCAGCAACTCGGTGTCTGCTTTGCCGCCGCCTCCCGCCGGAGCCCGAGCCCGGAGCCTGACAAGACCCAGACTCCCAGACGTCTCACCGCCCGATCCACAGTCCCTGCAAAGAAGGGACCCGTGGAGGCACCGAGAGACGTGGGACCGGACCTCTTGGAAGACCCCCGAAACGCTGACTGCGCAGCATCAGAGGCCCCCTCGATGCTGTGCTTTAGGGTTTGAGAAGCCCCAACCTCGAGCAGCCTTTGCACCGAAGATCAGCCCCCCAGCATCTCCACGATCTGCGTGGAGCCCTTTTGCACCGTGCCACTCAACGCGCCATCCCATCCACTTGCCACGTGGCTAGCGGCCATCTTGGCGACGAAACCTTCAACCTACACTGCGGCTCTGGTTGCTCCAGACTTGCCCTCGCTCCTGTAAAAAGGAGCACCTGCTCTGACCTTGCTGGTCCGAGTAACAAGCCTTTTTTGATTCCTGCGTGGCTTGCATTAGCCAAGGCCTGTTTGCTCCAATCAAGTTGCCGACACCGCCAACAGCGAGAAGCCTGCGTAGGACAGCTTGTGATCGACTCCTGGACGACTTCGACCCCTCGTGTCCACGTGGCTGCAGAGAGAAGCTACACCTCGACGCCTGTTTGCACCCGACATCGCCTGGTTCCACTCTGGTTCCACGGTAGTCACTGGCTAGTGACTTTGAACATTGTCCCCTCTGCTTTCAGGTCTTCACCTCTTCAGATCCACCCTTGGATCCACCGGAACTCTTCACATCGAGCCGCCTGCAGCATCTTCAGCTCCAAGCACCATCGACCTGCGTGACGAAACCCGACACTACTTCGACCCTATGCACCCGCTTCCTGTGGGTGAGGTAACTCAGCTCCGCTGGTGTTCCCACACTGGTACACACCTCTAGTGTCTGTGTCTAAAGTTTCATCCTTCTAGGTCACTCGGAAGGTTCCTTTTTAACTAACTTTGTAACTTTTACGCACCATTGACATTGCATTGGTAAAGCGTGCACTTTCCGCACTGCACCCGAGTCCCGCGGGCCTTTCCCGACTTCTTCACTGCTAGTCCCGAACAGCTCCAGCATTTCCCCAGGCCCTAGGCCTCTTCACTTTCCCCATAGTGGTTCTTATACCCTGCCTCTGTCATCCACATAGATGAGGAAGACCAGACCACTGGGAATACTCAGCCTGAGGAAGAGGAAGAGGAGGAGGAGGTGGAAGAAAGTGATTCTGATGATGGTAGAGATAGCCAGGTGTTAGTCAGCAGGCTTAACCAGGCTAACCTAAGTTTATTTGTGACTGAAGGTGGGTCCAACCCATTCAGACCCCCAAATGGACTTAACCAGGAGCATAGGAGGAGGAGGAATCACTCAGGTGAATCCAATACTTCCTATGTTTCTAGAGGTTCTCATGGCAACTCCAGAAGGGAGTTGACTAGCCCTCAGAGAAGGGAACATGAGGCCAAAATGAGAGAGGCTGAACTTAGGATCCAGAGACAAGAATTAGAAGTTGCCCTGGCCAAAGAGAAACTTGCTAGAGCAAGGCAGCCTAGAGAGAGTGGATTAGAATCCACTGGTGGCAGCACGATCCCTAAGGATAAAGACAGGTCCTATGACAATAGAAACCTGAGTAAGATTGTGCCCCCCTACAAAGTTGGGGATGATATCCACAAATGTATGACTGCACTTGAGAGAGCTTGCAAAGTACAGCAGGTCCCTCAGGAGCAGTGGGCAGCAATCTTGTGGCTCACCTTTGAAGGTAGAGGCAGAGACAGACTCCTCACAGTTAGTGATGGGGATTCTAGAAACTACCTGGTCCTGAAGAGTGCTCTGATTGATGGGTTAGGCTTAACCACTGAACAGTACAGGTTAATGTTCAGAGACACCCAGAAGACACAGACTCAGGACTGGTCTGAATTTGTTGAATGTGCCACTAAGGCTCTGGAGGGCTGGTTGCTGGGAAGTAAGGTTACCGACTATACAGGATTGTATAATTTAATTATGAGAGAGCAAATCTTAAGTAATTGTCAAAATCAGCTTCTACATCAGCACCTGGTTGACTCTGATCTGACCTCCCCACAAGAATTGGGTAGGAGGGCAGACAAATGGGTCAGAACCAGGATCAGGCCTAAGAACCAGGGTGGTGACCAAAACAAAGAGACTACCAAGCCTCAAGAGAAGGGTGGGGATAAAAGTAAGGAAAAGACTTCCCCAGGGCCCCAAAACTCCATGGATGGGGGTGGGTCCCAAGACACTTCTCCAACCCAGAAAAAGCCTTATTGTCATGTCTGTAAACAGGTTGGGCATTACAAAACAGACAGCTGTTGTCCCAAGAATGGCAATAAAGAGAATATACCTCCAAAGCCAGCTCTAACACCTCCTGTTACTGTCAGCAGTAATCCCCCAGGAAGTGGGAGCACACCCAGGTGGGTTTACTTTTGGAGGACAGGTGTATTCTGGCCTAACCAGGTCCCCTACCTCAGATACTCTTGTCTATGAGACTGGCATGGGGTTTGCCAATTTCACTGCTTGCCCAAACACTTTGAGCAAGTATAGACAGGAGCCCCTCATCAATGGCTTGAAAGTTGAGGCCTTTAGAGACACAGGGGCTAGCATCACCATGTTGGCTGAATGTCTAGTCCCCTCAAGGCAACTTTTACCTGATGCCACATATCAGGTGACCAACATTGATGGAATAGAAACCAATCACCCCATGGCAGTAGTAAATCTTAGCTGGGGAGGTGTCACTGGCCCAAAGAGAGTGGCAGTGTCATCAAACTTGCCTGTAGATTGTCTACTGGGGAATGATTTAGAAATCTCAGCCTGGGCTGAGGTGGAACAAGAAACCCATTCTAAAATGGTATATCTCCATGGAAAGGTTAGTGGGGCCGTGATGGCTACAGCCCCAATCCAAGATGTCCTACCTGAAAAGGTTGGTAGGGCTGAGCAAACCTCAGCCCCATCTTTAGCTAACTTCCCTCCTGAAGAGATTAGCAGGGCTGTGATGGTAACAGCCCATACCCAAACTGAGTCTCCTCCTGAAAAGGTTGGTGGGGCTGTGATGGCCACAGCCCAAACTCAAACTGATACATGTGTTGTGAAGCCTGAAAAGAAGGATCACTCCACACAAACAGAGAGCATTGAGGAGGAAGAGCAATCTCCCTCCCACCAGACTTTAGGAAAGGATCAGCCTCCTCAGGGAACGGATCTTACCCCTGATGAAGGAACTGTCCCAGAGGTTGTTAGGCCTGGCCTGACAGAGCCTCTGATGACAGTGGACCCTTCTCAGGTGGGAACCAGTCTGGAGCAGGTATCCTGCCCCTCTCTACCTTGCCTTGCTCAGCCCAGGGCTGCAGAGGACAAGAAGGACAGTGAGCCCCAAAGGGCCCCCTGTCAAATAAAGCACCCCCATCAACAGATTAGGGGCACCGAAACTAGTAGCCCTAGTGAGGTGAAAACTTTAAAAACTCCTGAGGGAGCCCCCTTAAAAGTAGTTAGGGACCTCCCACAGATGAATTCTGTTGGGCACAGCCAAACCTGGGGCCCCAAACCTGACCTGTCCCTCCAGTAAGCCAACAAGAGGGACCCAGCCTCCAGCTTTAGGTAGCCAGAGGTTGACCCTGAGAGCACAGTGCAACTCAGTCAAAGAAAGAAAGGCACACATGGTGGAGAGTGATTGGAGGAAGCTGAGTCCTACAGAGGGATCTCACTTCAGTACTCCATCCCAACACCAGCCTTTAACTTTGCAAAGACACACCACAGGTAGAGATTCCCTATGGTGGAGACCCTCAGATACCCTTAGGGTGAGGGATTGCTTAGTGGACCATGAGACAGGGGGTAACCAAGCCAGAGCTGGTACTTCCTTATATGGCCACTTAGGCAATATAGGCTTACCTGGTCAAGGATAGCCTTATCTCCTTTCGTTTAGGGGGGGTTATGTAGGAAGGTGGATATCTGACTATGGTTACCCCCAAACTTTTTGCCTGGTGTTTAGCTGGTTTTTGACATAGTTGGCCTGGGATCCTGCTATTCAGGGCCCCAGGCTAATTGATCTCTCCTTAAAATGGACTCCATGTACCTTAGGTACATACACAATTGGAACTGGTTCACCTTATTGGCCCCTGTAACAGTGTACACAGGTACCCAGGGCATAGGTGCTTCCAAGGCCTACCAGGGGCTGCAGCATGTATTGTGCCACCCCTGGCCTGGCCTCCATATTTGACACAACTGGCTGATCACTCAGCTGGGGTAAGTCGGTGTAACCACCCCTTACTTAGGTGTAGTATGCCTATACCTAACCTAAAATGGACACATATGTTCCTATCAGTCACTCCTATGGAAGGCCTCATCAATCCTGGAGGCAGAGTGCTTGGAAATATGTGAGATGGTGCTCTGGCATGAGCTGAGCCTGTCTGCAGCTTTCGGAACCATGTCCTTTAGCTGTTTCATGATATTGCCATACCATATACTCTTAAGTGCATTATGAACCTCGCGGTTAAATGCTATCTTGGGTTTGGCTTTATCAAAACATGTCGAGTAAGGTGTCATACGAATTGGAATACTACCCCCTCGCCAGTTCTGGCGACGGGGGTAGCATTCCACCCTTCTAGAGGGACACGACATGTACCTAGCCTGTACCCCGGTTAAAGTTAAACAGAGCCCCAGCATCACAAAATGGATGCTGCCACCACAGACACAAGTCTGACCTCCTGCTGCTGGGAGTCCTTCCAGCGAGGGCAGCTTGGACAAAGGGTTTCCTGGCTGGGGAGGTGCTAGCACCACCCCAGACAGGATTTTGTGTATTGGGTAGGACAGGGCTGAATAGAATCAGACATGCCTGGGGCACACAAGGTGTCCCTGTGCATAGGCCAGTTCAAACCGGTGCTGGGGCTTTCCAGCCCCAGCCCTGGCGCGAATCTGGACAAAGGAAAGGGGGTGTAACCACCCCCCTTCCTGGTTCCACCCAGAGGAGGGACCTAGTAGGTGATCCGGCCCCCCAGATTCGAATAAGAGTGGGAGCTGTGTCCTGAGACTTCAGATCATCCTGAATCAACTTGAAATACAGAAGAAGACTGGACTTCAACATTCTGCTGCACAGAAGACGGAAGAGAATCTCCCTTGTGGCCAAGGAGTGACCACCCTGTGAACACAGGCACCAACCAGCAACTCGGTGTCTGCTTTGCCGCCGCCTCCCGCCGGAGCCCGAGCCCAGAGCCTGACAAGACCCAGACTCCCAGATTTCTCACCGTCCGATCCACAGTCCCTGCAAAGAAGGGACCCGTGGAGGCACCGAGAGACGTGGGACCGGACCTCTTGGAAGACCCCCGAAACGCTGACTGCGCAGCATCAAAGGCACCCTCGACGCTGTCGGGGTTTGTGAAGCCCTAACCTCGAGCAGCCCTTGCACCGAAGATCAGCCCCCCAGCATCTCCACGATCTGCGTGGGGCCCTTTTGCACTGTGCCACTCAACGCGCCATCCCGTCCACTTGCCACATGGCTAGCGGCCATCTTGGCGACGAAACCTTCAACTTACACTGCGGGTCTGGTTGCTCCAGACTTGCCCTCGCTCTTGTAAAAAGGAGCACCTGCTCTGACCTTGCTGGTCCGAGTAACAAGCCTTTTTTGATTCCTGCGTGCCTTGCATTAGCCAAGGCCTGTTTGCTCCAATCAAGTTGCCGACACCGCCATCAGCGAGAAGCCTGCGTGGGACAGCTCGTGATTGACTCCTGGACGTCTTCGACCCCTCGTGTCCACGTGGCTGCAGAGAGAAGCTACATCTCGCCGCCTGTTTGCACCCGACATCGCCTGGTTCCACTCTGGTTCCACAGTAGTCACTGGCTAGTGACTTTGAACATTGTCCCCTCTGCTTTCAGGTCTTCACCTCTTCAGATCCACCCTTGGATCCACCGGAACTCTTCACATCGAGCCGCCTGCAGCATCTTCAGCTCCAAGCACCATCGACCTGCATGACGAAACCAGACACTACTTCGACCCTATGCACCCGCTTCCTGTGGGTGAGGTAACTCAGCTCCACCGGTGTTCCCACACTGGTACACACCTCTAGTGTCTGTGTCTAAAGTTTCATCCTTCTAGGTCACTCGGAAGGTTCCTTTTTAACTAACTTTGTAACTTTTACGCACCATTGACATTGCATTGGTAAAGCGTGCACTTTCCGCACTGCACCCGAGTCCCGCGGGCCTTTCCCGACTTCTTCACTGCTAGTCCCGAACAGCTCCAGCGATTCCCCAGGCCCTAGGCCTCTTCACTTTCCCCATAGTGGTTCTTATACCACTATTTTAGTATATGGTTTAGGTGGCCCCTAGGGCTCATCCATAATTGTGCAACTTTTGTGTATTTAAAATGTGTTTTGTTTTAACGCATTTTCTTCTGTGCTCATAAAGAGTATCAGGGTTATTTGTAGAAATAAATCTATATATATTTTCAATATATATCTGTGTGGTGTCCTTTCATTTGGTATTCAAGGGATTGTGTATGGTAAAACAGCTTGCTTCACATGCCTTTACAGAATTTAGCCTAAGACTGCTTAGTCCATGCTACCCCTAGGATAGCTTGTCTATAAGGTTGACTTTACAACCTGCACCATAAGGGTTGCTTGGCATGGTACAAGGTGATCACTAGAACTAGTGAGCATCATATACCAGGCCAACTTCTCACAGCAAGTAAAACTCATTGACGGAAGCGGAAGTGACGGAGTAGTGAGCAGACAAGCAGAAGAGCAATGGAGAGCAGCTGTGGTATGCAAGATTGGTTGAGGCTGAAGCAAACAAGGCCCCACAACCCCAGGATTAGGATGACACCGGGGATCTCAGCTGCAACTGCAACTGTTACCGCGGCTGTGAGGCCGGTGCTTAGCGGGGCGGGACGGGCAAAGCTAGAACCACAGTACCTCCTGGTCGTGCAGACGCGGCTGGCTTTATGCAGGTACGGCTTGTGCAGACAGAGAGGACCACTCCCGTTCCAGGCCCGCTCTCCCCTGAGAAGCCCCTGAGAAAGCTTTACCTACCCTCCGCCCCCAAATGCCTGCATTCAAGTAAGAAAACAAAACGGTGTTACTGCCACATTGAAAAAATGGGGATACCATATAAAGATTTCATATAAAGAGTTACCACACTCTGGCATAACAGCAGTATCTTGATATACTTTATGCAAAGTGGAGTGTCTTTGAAGTGAAAGCACTCTTAAATTCAGTGACTGGTTATTGTCTATTGCTGGTTGTTTCTGATTGTGCCTGGCTGTGTACAAGAGCACAGGAGTGCAAATACAGCAAAAGGTGGTCTTGTGAATTGATGCATCAATGTGTTGCTGAGATGTAACTTGGTGTATCAGATTACAGCCTGTCTGTCCTCATTGCTACAACTGACTTACCCTTGGATAACATGGTGTCTGGTGGTATACAAAAGCAGTATTAGGGGGAGCCTCTTATGATCACCTCATATGCGCCTTAAATTCTCCCTTAATGATTTTATACCATTGGGTAACTGAATATTTGGTCAGCCGGCCAATCTAAGCTGCGACCAAGACGTGACCAATCCAATCAATCCAATTCAAATCATGTAAGAGGGTTGAGGTAAGTCCATAAATATAATCCCAAAAAAAAGAATAACTGATGATGAATCAGTAAAAGCCTTGGCACATAGTAAACAAAGTGTGAGTAGCAGAGCTCGAAAGAAAGCGAGGAAACTCAAAGATGATATGGCAAAAGAGACTCGCACTGTAGGTATAGCAGGAGACTCTAAATCAAACACTCTTGAAAATGGCAATGCTGTTAGAGTAATAAAGAGAACTGTGGCGAGGAGGTCGGCACTTGAAATAACATTAAAGGATTTGCTAAAAGATAGGCCAAGGAAATTAACATATGACTTAATGGAATCACCATTCTTAAAGCAGCAGTCGATTGAAGAATGTTTTGAGAGGAAAGAGATTACAGCTGGCTCAGATTCCATTGATACTGTCACATTAAGAAGTGAGAGAGGTGCAAATATATCTCAGACACAATCTGTGCTTCCGCTGATAATACAAGCCAAACAAATCCCACTACCTATTCAATCTACACACGCTGCACAGAACAATCAAGGTAGTAACAACAGAACGGGGGATTAATCGACCACATCAGAAAGTTTGCCCTTGTCTACTCTGCTCAGAGTGATTGGTAAAAAAAATGAAAATGAGGAATCAATACACTATGAAAATACAGACGCAGTAAGTAATGCAGGAAATAATGAAGCAATGAAAATAAACTCAGAAACAGATTCAAATATGGCTGTGAAGACTTAAATATATCAGGGGACAGGAACACTATTAATAATCCAGAATCTGAGCAAGTAGAAATTTCATATGAGTCATTTAATTCACACTGGAAAACCTGCATACCTGGCTTCCAAACTCAAGAAGGCCGGCCAGACAAGGAACCTTAGGAGTAAAAACACTCTACTCCTCATTCCTCTGAAAACTCACAAACACAAAACCCTATCTCGATCCTTCTCAGGATATGCGCCCAGAATATGGAACTCCATGCCAGTCCCTATCAGGACTACCCCCTCCTTCTTAAAATTCAAAAGGCAGCTCAAAAACTTCTTCCTCAACCGATTCCCCCCAAATGGATAGCTGCCGCCCAAGCTCAGAATCTTGACCACTGCGACACGCCACCACTTTAAATCTAAGTCTCCAACTTCGCCCACCCCCGGCTCATTCCTTGGACTTCTCCCCCCTCCCCGAACAGACTTCATCACAAGTCATTGTATATACCTTTGTTATATTGTGTGATTTCTATGCTACTAATTTTGTAAAGTGCTCCAATACTTTCGATTTGTTACGAACCAATGTTTGTACTACTGCCATACTATGTAACATACCCGCTGCTAATGTTGTTAAGCTCTCTGATACCTTCGGGTCTGGCCAATGCTATACAAAACTCTTGAATAAATAAATAAATAATGTTTCAATAACATCTGGTCAGTTGCTGGAGCTAGATCATTTAGTTAATTCATCAAACTCAAACTCAAACCTAATATCATCAAAGTTACAGTATAATGCGTCACAGAACAATCCAGGCATAAGACTGTGTACTAAAGAGGAGCAAGATACAAAAAATAGGAATAGGGAAAAAAAAGAAACGAAATCCTCAGATTGATTTGTATATTTATAATGCATTGCGATTGCCCGAAGGTGTTGGCGCTAGAGTCAGAAAGGCAAACGATTACTGATATGGTGGGTATGCTGACTAACAAGCAAAGAGCCAAGTTTTTAAGACAATAGTGAAGTACTGCTTTTTATCGTGATAGGGAAAAGGTTCCAGGGTTTAGCTGCCCGAAACAGAAAGCTCCCCCCCCATGAACCTGCTTGAACTTAGGAACTTGTAAAAGTTTTGTGTGAGCTGATCTCAAGCTTCTTAACAACATATACCATTGCAGGTGTGTTCTCAAAAACTAAGGTCCTGTGCCATGAAGAGCCTTAAAGGCTAGACATAATGATTTAAACATGATCCTTTTTTTCCATCGGTAACGAATGGAGGGATCTCAATCTGTGGGCGACTGGCTCAGATCTTGGAATATCCAGCACTAACCTGGCTGCTGCATTCTCAATCAATCAATCAATCCAAATCAATCAATTTAAATCCTCAGATGACGAAGATTTGCCTCCAACATTTTCGGCTTTGTCTGCAATGGGGGGCAATCAGTAGCACATTGTCGCAAATGTTGGATATTTTAACAACACAATCTATTCTATTGATAGAGTAGATTGACCATCTCAAACAAATTGCAGCAGAAATGGCATCAATAAAGGCAAACTCTGAAATACCTCTATGAATAAAACAAGATATGAGCGAACTAGCAACTGCCTCTAAAAATCTTGAGCGTGACGATGATATTGTTGATTTCTTACAACTGTTACCCCAAAATATTGGAAACCTTTTAACAAATCAGTTTAATGAATAGGCATTATCGCCTGCTAGAGAGAAGATCAAGGAAATGAATAATGAAACAACTAATTTAAATCAAGACTGCTTCGAACAGAGAGAGTGCCTTGTGAATATGACATTAGTAAATACAACTATAAAAGATGTCCAAATGCGAGTTTTAAAAATAATGCACTTTGATGGCCTTTGAAACACTCTTTTTACTCATTGTATTACTATGGAATTTTACTATCATGTGTATGCAACGGTTTTAACTAATATTGCATAATAAACTTATCAAGAACTGCGATAGAATTATCGCTGCTTTAGCGGCAGTTTCCTGCCGCTAAAACGGTGATAAGGGGCTTGATAATATGTCCTTGCGAATTCCCATAACATCCCAGGTTCTGGTGTTAACCTAGGCTTCTATGGGAATTCACAAGGGCATATTATCAAGTCCATTGTCGCCATTTTAGCGGCAGTTTCCTGCCGCTAAAGCGGTGATAATTTTATCACAGTTCTGATAATATGCCCCTTACTTACTTAAATATAAAAGACAACTGTAGTGAAATACAGATGGAAGAACATCAAGATGACTTTGCTCCATATCTGAATTAGAGACGACTCAAAAAACTAAGAACACTCAAAAGAAACAATGGTTCCAAACAAACACTCTCCGGTGCTATACTGTCAGAAGGAAGAGAACATTTCCCTATACTTAATAAATCAACAAAGAAAGTAAAAGCAGGTAATGAAATAAATATGGATAGAATATATAGCATTGAAGCAAATATGCAAACCCAGGCAGATCCATTTCTTATGAATGAGCATGATAACATTTCAATGGCTGAAGATAAGAGATTTGGGGCCAGATGTAGGAGCCCTAATACCGTTCGGTAACGGCCGAATTCGGCCGTTACCGACCGGTATTTGGGTTTTCTGATGTAGGGGGCCTATATTTTACCGATTCTGTAAATTTACCGAATCGGTAAATTTACAGAATCCGTAAAATACCGAATCAGTATATTTACAGATTCGGTAAATCCATATGTAGATGACACTCCCAAGAGTGCCACAGGCCCTTAAGAGTCGGTATTTTACCACCCAATCCTGTTGGGTGGTAAAATACCGAATTCAGGTGTGCATGCACATCTGTGCATGCACACCTGTGCAATGTGACACACAGACATGCCCTTAGGGCATGTATGTGTGCCACATGTCACACAACTGTGTACTTGGGGTGCTAGAGGGTGTCAAAGTGACACCCCCTGCACCCTTGCAGGATTCGGTATTTACCGATTCGGTAAAATACCGAATCGGTATTGCCCATTGATTCATATGGGCTTCAAGGCCCATAGGAATCAATGGGCAATACCGATTCGGTATTTACCGAATCGGTAAATACCTAATGTTACAGAATCGGTAATTCATAAAACAAAAATACCTACATCTCCCTCCTACTAATTTACCGATTCATAAATACCGAATCGGTAAATTTCGGTATTTATGAGCCGGTAAATTAGAGTTACCTACATCTAGCCCTAGAACTACAATAAGGACCCGATTAGGATTGGGTGAATCCCCATCCTCCGGGCCTGCGGAAGCCACCGCCGGCCCGGAGGATGCGGATTCACCGCTGCGGACACCGAAAAGACCCCCACCAGATTAGGATGGCTGGGGGGTCATGTGTCCGTCCGCCGCTTTTCCGCCGCGGTCGCCTTCCGATCGCGGCGGAAACGCTCTAATATGGTGGCGGTGTCTATCAGACACCGCCAGCCATATTAGGATGCCGGCGGAGACATGCTTTTCCACGGCGGGTTTTCCACTGTAGGAAAGCATGTGGACATTGGTGTTTGGGGGCCCGTTGCGGGCCCCCGGGGGTGTTGGGGGGTGGGGGGTGCACATGGGGGGGTACCTATGGTACCCCCAACATTTACATGCACAAAGCGGCAGGCACTGCGCGGTGCCTGCCGCTTTGTGCATGTAAATGTAACACATGCAGTTTTAACATTGCGGCGGGTGCTGCTTCAAGCAGCACCTGCCGCAATGTTAAACATACAGGATGTGACCGCCAGGGTGGCGGTCACATCCTAATTTGCACGGAGGGACCGCCGCTGCCCCTGCGGACAGTCCCTCCATCTCTGGGGTGGCGGACGGACGCAGGTCCGTCCGCCATCCTAATCGGCCCCTAAGTGTGGAAAATAAGTCTACAGATATGTGCTCCAATCCACTTAATATGACTGTACCAACTAAACGTAGCACTATAATAACAGTACCACAACCAATGTACAGTGAAGTAGTACAGCTTGGAAAATGAAATGTACGGCTGTCCATCTTTAATACGAGCAGCTAAAATAAAGATAAGCTGTGTCATTCTCAAGCAATAATTTTGATTTACTGAAACAGATTATGGACGGCATAATAGTGCTAACTAAAAACTTAGTAGACAATGACCCAGATTCAATCAGTACTGGAACAGATATGGAAGTGAAGATCTGCTCAGGAATAGAAAGTGTACACGCTAGTGATCCTATGTACACCCAACAGACAAGCAGATGGGAAATTCAAAGAACAGTTAAAGGAAACTTTATTCAAGATAACAAGTTACTATCTAAGGAATACCCACTTAGTGAGGAAAAATATATAATTGACTTTACACCGATATATAAATCCGAAGGTCCACATGATATATTACATCGGCAAAATATATTAAAGCGATTAAATTGTTTTGAAGGCTTGAAAGATTTAGATTTACAATCATTTGTTGTTGTTTGCTTAATTGTAGATCATAAAATAAATAATGCCTATGAAACTACTAAACAACTTAGTCATCTTAGAATGTGGCTCTAAGGATATTGGCTGTAAAAGAATTCTGAGCAGAATGGGGAATTTCAATTAGGCAACCGGAGAAATCTAAATATCCGCACATGCTGAGAACAGCTCACAGACAAGCAGAATATGAAAAACCACCCCTAAGTACCAGACCATTTTATAACGGTCCTGAAGAACACATAGGATTTGAAAATTTCCAAATCACTGCAAAGAAAAAAATAGAGGCAACTGCTCAACTATTTATAGAGCCATTGAATTCAGGAGTGATACATCATCCAAACTTGACCAAACAGTACTCCTAATGAATATGATGTAAGGGAAATACGATATAATGATTTCTCCATTTTATCCTGGAATATTGCAGGATTTGATCGACACCTAAAAAAAGCTGGGGAAAAAATTCCAGTTTTATACAAGAACAATGTGTTATATGTTTTCAGGAGACTTTGCAATCTGCAAATTTAACCATATCAAATTATACAACACATGAAATGAAAGCAAAAAAGAATGCCTTTGGAAGGCCAAGTGGAGGTCTGACAATATCAATATGCAATAAACTTTGAATGACAAGGGAAAAAATAAAAACACTTTCAAAATATATATTGCCAATTATTTTAACAAGCCAAAATGCCACAACGATTTTGATCATCAGCATATATTTTCCTCCTCAACGTATGAAAAACATGTGTAGATATCAGCCAACATTAGAGGAACAGGAGTAAATAATGGCAGCTTATGAACAATTTTTGGTCATTATAACTGGGGACTTTAATAATTGTTATTATTACCACTTATATAGGTCACGGCTACCCCCAACGGGGGTGTCCCGGTGCTAGCAGCAGCAGGGATAGGGATCACTATGAAGTTCAGGGGAAGATAAACATCCACGTTTTCAGTGTTTACCTGAACAGTCTTGCTGTCTTGGCTTTTCTGATGTGTATAGGCATGGTGTTCCATAATGCAGCCCGTTTTACTGAAAATGAGGATCCACTAGATTCGTGGAGTTACTAGCAGTTCCTGAGAGCTGGATCTTAGTTAAAAATGGGCACAGTTAAAATTTACCAAATGCTATCAGCAACGCGATCAGTAATATCCCTACCACAAATCAGTAATCAATCCTTACTGCCATTGACGAATAAACCTGCAGGCAATTACAGAATTGCGTCTCACCGCAGCCGTAAAAAGCCTAGGCATTAAACTGGACCAAGAGCTCTCCATGACCAACCAAATCACCACGGTGGTAGGCACGTGTACAGGGCTCCTAAGACAACTTCAGAAACTCGCCCCCCTGCTCTCCACTACCTCCCTACAAATGATCGTCCAAGCCACAATTATCTCTAGACTGGACTATGGAAACTCACTATATACCTGGGTCTTCCTCAAAAACTCATTAACAAACTCCAGGTAGTGCTTAATGATGCAGCCAGGCTGATCTTTAGGCTGCCCAGACAAGCCCATGCCTCCCCTCTGCTCCGCAAACTTCACTGGCTTCCTATCAGGCAAAGAGTGAAGTTTAAGTGCCTTTGCATTGCCCATAAAGCAATCTATGGCAAAGCCCCGGCCTACATAAAGGAAAGCCTTAAGATCTACGTACCAGGGTGCTCGCTTCGGTCAGCAGAGGCCTGTAACCTGGCCACCCATAGATACACCCTGGCATCGAAAGGGGGGAGAACCTTCTCTATCATACTCCCAAAACTCTGGAATCAGTTGCCAGACCATCTACGCAAAGAACCAGTGCTCCTCTTATTCAGGAAACAACTTAAAACACTGCTCTTCAGTGAAGCACTGATCACCGTCGAAACCGCCACATCGCTGTAGGACTTCTTGATCTGTCTACAATTTCCGGCCTCGCCTCCAAAAGCTCTTAGAGACCTGTTGGTGATTAGCGCTATACAAATACAAATACAAATTCAAATTCTATATGAATGTTCACTGAATAGTCACATGTTACTCGCATTTAAGATATTGTGAGGCTAATTCACAAAGGCCTGGATAAGAATGTAAGAGTATCACATGGGTACTGCTTTACATACTCCAAAATGCATCTGGGAATAGGCCCCTTTCGATTTTCTACTCATTGTGAAACAATGCAAATTTGTATAAATGTTTCTCTTCATATTCATATCATTGCCACAGTGTTGATAGGAGGACAGTAAAAGGAGCCCTTAAAATACAGAGGGCCTGGTTTATGAAAACTGCTGCATCGATGAAGGACAACTGCGATGCAATACTTTTCATAATGCCATCCTAGCAACACAATGGATACGCCGCATTTACTGCAATACGTACTTCTGATGTATCTGTAGGCGCAAAAAGGGCGCATTGGTGGAGTGTGTCTGAAAACAGGAGCAACTCAAGCAATGTGTCATTTCACACATGGCAAGCCCTCATGTGAAAGGCACTGTGTCACCTCTTATGCCTGCTTCAAGCAGGCATAATGATTGGACACACTGACGCCATAGAAGTGCCAAGTGAAATGTAATAAATTTCACTGCGTCACTTCTGCATGGCTTTGCTGCATCAAAACACCAACCCTGCATACATTATACCTGTCACAGGTATGATGTAACACAGGGGTTTACAAAGTGACCCATCTGCCTTCATGCGTCACTTTGTAAAAAGGTGCAGCGTGGTGCATTTTATACGCTGCCGCAGCATCACTAAAACTAAAACGCAACAGCGGCATAAGGCCTCATAAATAAGGCTTGGAGAATCTGAGGAAAAAGCACTGTTCTTTACAGTGCTTTTTCTCCACACCTTTTACCCCTTCCCACCTGGTAATGGAAGCTGAAATGTCTTCCACAAATGGTCACAACCAAGTTCAGAACTTGTATGCTTTTAACTGGCAGCTTATAAAGGAAAAATTGGGTTTACCATGAGTTGACAGCCTGAGAATCGAGCCGTCGGCAGGCGAGGTTTCCTTTCATTTCAACAACTCAGGGCCTCATTTATGAAAGGTGTTGCATCACTGCGAGAAACCAGCGATGCAGCAATTTTCATAACACCATCCTTGCGAAACCCTGGAAGCACCGTATTTACTGTCCAGCTCTCCACGTCACAAGGATTTACAGATACGTCAGTAATCCTGACGCATCTGTAGGCACAAAAATGGCGCTTTGCTGAAGTGATTCTGAAAAACAGATTTCAGCAATGTGTCAGTTCACATAGTGCAAGACACTGCGCCACCCCTGATGCCTGCTTCAAGCAGACAAGTGGATTTGATGCACTGATGCCGTAGAAGCATTACATTGAAATCTCATAGATTCACTGTGTCACTTCTACGTGGCTTTCCTGTGTCAGAACGTCCACCCCGCATACATTATACCTGTTGCAGGTAAAAGGTAGTGCAGGGGTTTACAAAGTGACACATATGCTTAGATGTGTCAGTTTGTAAATATGGCACATTGTGGTGCTTTTTTACACTGCCCTTGTGTCAAACAAAGTGTTACAATGGCGGCATAAGGGTCTCAAGAATGAGGCCCTCAAGTTTTAACATCGTAATATAGTTGTGATTGCATTATGATTTGAACAGTGTAATAAAATAATTGAAAAATAACAGCCCATTCCAAAAAAGTGTGCAATTATAATTTCGAATGATGCTTTCTGTATTCTTTAAAAAAAGACGCGTCTGCAGAAAATAGGCGCTCTTAGAGAATTAAACAAAATATGATTCTAGACTGTATGTACAGGTTCTGTGTGAGCTACTGTTGTAATGGGAACATGAGCTAAAAAATATTGATATTTTTAACAAAGATGAGCGGCATTTCAGACATGCCAAGACTTAAATCAAGTTCTTCACTACTAAATCAAAAGCAGGTGCATGCGCAAACACGTGCTTCATGCTTCTGGTGCAGAGGCAGATGTGATCCACCACTGATCGCATGAAGATAGGGCTGCCTCCCCCGCCAGAAAACTGCACCTTTAGAAAAAGATGCGGGCTTCTATAAATACAGCATACAGTCATTATCTGTTCTTGTGCAAACGCAAAGACCATATGTGTGCATAATGTGCCAAGATGAACCAGAAGAGTAGGTGAAGCACAGATAAGGGCAACTGGTCATTTTTTACTCTGACAGGAACATCTTAATCCTTACAGGATATCGGCTTTGAATCCCATTTACCACATGTATCTTTCAGAAATGATCATTTTGGACTCTTACACCTTTCTTTCAGGATGTATCAGCTTTAAATCCCATATACTACATTTATATTTCACAATGGATCATGTTTGATTCTCACAAGCACAGCTCAATCCTTACGCCATAAAACTTTGAATCCCTTGTAACGTATTTATATTTCACAATTGATCTTTTTTGACACTCACAAGCACATCTTATTTTCTCACAGAAAATCAGCTCTGAATCCCATATACCACAATTTGGGCCCGATGTAGGTCGCCAAATACCGATCGGTAACGGCCGATTTCGGCCGTTACCGACCGGTATTTGGGATTGGACATGTAGGTGGCCTGAATTGTACCGATTTGGTAAATTTACAGATTCGGTAAAATACCGGATCGGTAAAGTTACAGAATCGGTAAATCAAGATGTAGGTGGCACTTTAAACAGTGCCACAGGCCATTACCGATTCATAATTTACCACCAAATAATATTTGGGGGTAAATTATGAATATCTGTGTACATTCACATCTGTGCACGTACACTGGTGCCATGTGGCACACATACATGCCCTACGGGCATGTATGTGTGTCACATTGCACAAAAGCCAGAATCTGGGGTGCAACAGAGTATCAAAGTGACACCCTGTCCCCCTTGTAAATTCGGTAATTTTACCGAATCGGTATTTACCGATTCGGTAATTGCCATTGATTCCAATGGGCCTCAAGGCCCATAGGAATCAATGGCAATTACCGAATCTGTAAATACCGATTCGGTAATTACCGATTTTTACAGATTCGGTAATTGAATTGGTAAAAATACCTACATCCCGATTGCCAGTTCTTAAATACCGAATCGGTATGATTCGGTATTTAAGAATCGGTAATCTGGGATTACCTACATCGGGCCCTAAATCTTTTTCAACTGGTCCTTTTTGACTCTCACAAGCACATCTGGATCCTTACAGAATATCAGCTTTGAATCCCATACACCGCCCTTTATCTTTCACAATGGATCATTTTTGACTTTCACAAGCACATCACAATGTGTGATTTTTGATTGTCACAAGCATATCTTAATCCTTACAGGATACAAGCTTTGAATCCCTTAATCCAAGTTTATTTGTCACAATGGATCTTTTTTGACTCTCACAAGTACTCGCTTACAGGATCTACCAGCTTTGAATCCTATATACCGTTTTTACCTCTGACAAAGGCTCAAGCAGCTCTTACCCCTCACAAGATATTGGCTGTGGCTTTTCTTTGAAAGTTGGTTCATCAGCAGTGAAAGAGGTGTGAACTACAAAGGATCCCCCGATGACAATATCTCCATCCTTGGAGTACGACTCTTGCTTCCAAGTTTGAAGTTTGCATGAAGGGTGCTGGATGGTGTGACACACAACACAGAGAAGGAATAGCACCGAGAAGACACCTAGACCCATTTAGGTGCTCACAACTTTCTGACGCCTCAGGTGACAGCAGAAGTGCCTTACATCAGTAATAAAGGTCTTCTTGAACTTGATGTTTGAATAATCAGCTATATAAAAAAAAACGTCGCTTAACGAAGTCCAACAGTGAAAACTAGAACAACACCGAAGTTACACAAACAATAATGTAAATATGGCACATTGCATTGAGCATGTGAGCCTCCTTCTTAAAAACAGGTGCTTCTAACTTTGCACATGGCATATCAGCAGAGTTTTTATAGTATTTCCTAGAATCCAATGCACCCAAAATGTGACAGAAAGATGTTATCTTACATAAAGAATACATCTCCCAGAAGACACATAATTATTACCCATGTAGAGCGTAATGTCACTGTTTTCACAAATAGACAGGTATCTAATTATATGTGGGAAAATGATGGATATCCTTATGATTTATTTTAATGTTCTCAATGTATATTTTCTCTGGTGACTTCTGAGTCTGTACAGCATACCAGATGGGGCACCCGATGGGACAAGATAGAGCTACAGTGCTCAGCTATGCTCTGGGCAACTAACAAATATTAATAATATTGAGCTGTTACAAATACAACAACATACTTACTACTGTTTTACATTAAACTGTGGAAATATCACAAAATACTTTCTACTGTTTTACATTAAACTGTAGAAAATGCAACAACATACTTACTACTGTTTTACATTAAACTATAGAAAATTCCACAACATACTTACTATGGTTTTACATTGAACTGTAGAAAATACCACAACATACTACTGTTTTGCATTCAACTGTAGGAAATGCTACACATACTTACTTTTGTGCTACATTAAACTGTATAAAATACAATAAAATCCTTGCAAAAGGACTAGATTAAATGATGAACAATAAAGCACAGTAAGTAATATACATTATTACATTAAACGGTGGAATATGCTACATATATCACACAAGACTATGGTAAACAGTAGAAAATAGAGCAGCACAATTACTACAGTAATACATTACAATTCAGAAAATTAACCAATACATTTAGTATATTATTTCATTAAACAGTAGAAAATGCAACAAAATAATACCACATGCCTACACTAAACAGTAGAAAATGCAGAACACGTACTAAGGAAGTAAATTAAACGATATCAAATTTAAAAAAAACTACTTACTACAGTATATTGTTAAAAACAAAATTCCAACATATTGCTTATTGCAGTCCTACATTAAACAGTAAAAAATACAACATAAAGCAGTACTGCATTATTTAATTTCATTGAATAGTGGAAAATACAACAACATGGTTATTCCAATATTTCATTAGACAGTAGAAAATACAACATAGTTACTATGCTATTTTATAAACAACAGAAAAAACAACATAGTTAGGTCTGTATATCATTGGGCAGTAGAAATTACAAAAATGGTTATTAGTGTTCTATATTAAACTATTGTAAAAATTACAGGAGTGTGACCCGTGATCCACGTCGGGATCAGGGTAGAAGGATAGAACAAACAAAACAGTATCCCAACAGGTATTGTTCTGGAGACAATTAAGCATGTATGCTAAAAGCATTACGGAAACAGAAATGAGGAGACTTGATTCAAATTAAGTTTTGGTTGTTATTCATCAAATATTTTTAACAAATATGTGGAGGAAGAATACAGTTATAGCAGCACTGTATGAAAGGAATCGATAACAACCCAATTGCACTTGGTGCTTAAGTATGTGCAGGTGACATAAGTGGCGACGCAAGTGACAATGTGGAAAGCGTGAGCGGCGCAGAGTGAACAATAGTGTAGATTATATACAGTGAGTGAGATCATATGGCTCAAGGCTAGTTTCAATTACATGAGTGACTGATTTTGGTAATTAGTAATTCACAATGGGCCATTGGAGAGTATGCGCCATGTTTTGCGCTGTGTTGTCGACGACGTTCCGATCCTCGTCAATTGGGATCGTCTTCAGGACGGGGCTGTGTGGGTTGGTTTGTGCTGCGGGGGGGAAAGAGAAGGTCAGGGAGGGGTGGACAAAGGCGCAAGGCAGTGAAGAGGATAATTAGGGAGATGGCCTAGGATGGTGTGTAAATTTGTCGACGCGTAGGCCCTGAATAAGGTCTGACCTAAGTGGCTGGTGGATAGCCTGTGCGTGGAAAAAGCCCCACATCGTGGTTGCAACAGTGGATGTAAGGTAGAGAAGTTGGGCAACGATAAGAGCACAGGTACAAAGATGTGGGCGCGCGTGTCCAACTCAGGAATGGTGACTCCGGGTGCGCGATGGTTCTGAGGTTCATGGTAGGCCTTGAAGATGGGCCAGGGGTATCTGGAATTGGGAGACATAGGCAGATGTACGAAATTGAAGCGAGAGGGCACTCTAAATGGGCTTGCCGGCCTGAAGGGGTGCATGAATTATGATGGGCTAGTGATTGTGGATATGTTGCTGGGGCTGCGGGTGTACCGGAGGTTGGTATAATACGAAGCGCTTGGGAAGGAAAAAGGAGAGGGCTGTGAGCATGGGGAGCCCGCTGCAGGAAATCTACTTCTATGCGCGGTGTGAATGGCGAGCGGGTCAAGGGCGCTGTAAGTAGTGTGGGGCATACCTGTATTGATTGAAGGTATGCAGAAATGAGTAGTGCATCCTCAAGCGGGTGGAGGATGCGAGCGTCCTCCAGTAAATCTGGGAGAGACGGGAGTAAAGGGAGGGAGGTATAAACGCCAATCTGATTGTTCCTAAAAAAAGGGGGGGAAGAGGGGAAGGAGTGAGCGCTACTCACTTGGTAATTTGAAGCGAAATCCTAGTCGGTGAGTTAAGCACCGTCACAGGACGTCTCTTGTTCGAGGGATGGAGGCGTCTGAGGGGCGGGGGTCACAGATCCTACGGGACAATAAAGCGTTTGTAAACAGTGCTCGCAATCAGAATACGAGGGGCAATGGGCTGGTAGTGCGGATGGGCCAGGGCGCGGGAAAGGGCAATTACCTGAGTCAATCGTGGCTCTGCGTTGGATTGAATCCTGGGTCCGTGTTCAATATGGCGGCTAACCGAGTGTCGATCCGGCTCTCCTTACATAAACAGGAAGTCGCATATCACGGGGTATGTGACGTGCTGGAGGGGGAGCCAATCGGAGCACGTGTATGGGCGGGGAATAGGACGGCAAGGGGCAGAGTTAAGGGAAACTCACAGTGACAGTGCTGATTTAAAACAAACTTTATCAACCTAACAGTTTAATGCCGACAATACTGGAACAGTGTATATATACACAATTGATATCACTGGATGTACAACATTCATTCTGACAAGAGGTTATACCAAAGTGAGTGAAATATAACAGGTTAATATAGCTCCCACAGTTACATGATGTGACATAATCCATAGGGAAGGACTTATATATACATATATCAACAGTCGACAGTGAATAATAACGGCGTGGGGGAGATGTGAGAGCCCTCGCATGGAACAACATGCTACATGAATACATCAATAATTGACAGTAAAATATTGCCTCAAAAGGAAGTATGTAAGGGCCATTGTGTGAAGTTAGGCGGATACACGGCAAGTTAGTTACAGTGGTCGAGTGAATGCATGGGAATGGTAGCAATGGTTAAATTCATGGGTGTTAAGGCAGTAGTTAAGTGTAAAAGAGGATTCATACTGGGATGGAACTGTTTCACTCGTCGATAGTGTTCAAGCCCTGATTTACGGAGTTGCAGAGGGTCATCCATTTGCATTCTATCCTATTCAAGAGGTTTTTGATGTCGCTGCCTCTTGTGGGCAGAGATTGTTTCTCGATTACTTGCCAACTGATGTCCGTGTCGTGGTGATTTTTCTCGAGAAAGTGGGCGACCAGAGGTGCTGTGAGTACTTTACAGTTGATTCTGCTTTTGTGTTGAATGATGCGTTGTTTTATCATCTGAGTGGTTTGTCCGATGTAGGTTAAGTCACATGGACAGCGGATTGCATAGACTACGTTCTGGGATCTGCAGTTGGTGTGGGTCTTCAGTTTGTACGTTTTGCCACTACAGTTGAAGTCCTTTGTATTGGTTGTGAGGTCACATACACTTCAGTTCTGACACCTATAGTATCCCACAATGGGTTCCAATCCCCAGGATGCTGTGATTGTGTGTCTCTCCGTGGGTAGTTCGGGCCAGGTGATGGCATGTAATAGATGACTTGCTAGATTATTGCCACGCTGATAGGAGAAGAGTGGCTGCTCTTGGAATTGTTTGTGTGGGCGTAGCAAAGGCCAATTCTCTTTATGATTTTCGATATGTTGTTACTGTCAGGACAGAATTTGGACACAAATGATATCCGTGCTGTGGACTTCTTTGTTTGTGGAGTCAGAAGATGGTCTCTCTGACAGTACCAGGCCCTCTTGCGAGCTCTGGTGACCAGGCGCCTTGGGTAGCCTCTGTGGATTAGTTGGTTGGTCAAGATGGCTGCTTCGCGGAAATAGTCCTTGCGCCATTTACAATGGCGCCAGATGCTCAAAAACTGACCATATGGGAGGCCATCCCACAGTCCCCATGGGTGGTAGCTGGAGTAATGCAGTAGAGTGTTTTTTTCAGTTGGTTTGCGATATCGTGAGGTACCTAGTTTACCATCCTCGGTGTGAATAATGACATCCAAAAAAGGCAGATCGTTGTTCTTGCAGTCACTTGTGAATCTCAGATGTTCTTGTGAATGGTCGAGCCAATCAATGAAAGGGTTCAGTGTTTCAATCGTGCCATTCCAGATGAGAAGGATGTCTTCAATGTACCGACGCCAGACGTTGATGTTGGTGATGAAAGGATTGGTGGCGGCGAGGATCAGGGTTTCCCCATGTTGTGTACAAACAGGATAGCGAAGTTTGGGGCAAAGCACGCGTCCATGGAGACACCCTTGACTTGTAAGTAGTATGTGTCCCGGTATAGGAAGTAATTGTTCTGTAGGGCGATGCGTAAAAGGTCCATTATGAATTCCGTGGGGATCCGTGTGGGTTGGGGTCTTGATAGTAGAAGTGCCTTGATGACTTGTAGCCCTTCACTGTGGGGAATGTTTGTGCAAAGGGATTCTATGTCCAACCCGACCATCATTTGTGTATTGATGTCATAGGGCTTATCTTCGATGGTGTTAATAAGGTCCATGGTGTCAAGGATAAAGGTGTCTGTGATGGGTACAAATTATTTAATGATGGCGTCTATATACTTGCCCAAAGGCTCGAGAATCGACCCACAACCTGAGACGATAGGTCGTCCGGGGGGATTAATCCTGTATTTTTGGACCTTTGGGAGGACATAGAGGACAGGTGTGCGTGGGTGAGGGTTATTTAAGAAGTCGTGCTCCTTCTTGGAGATGATGTTCAAGTCTCTAGCGTGGTTGGTTACATCTTGTATTTTGGATCTGATGTCTGTCAGGGAAACTTTGGAGAGCAGGCGATAATGGTCAGGGTTGGAAAGTTTACGTTTTATTTCTAGGTCGTATTTGTTTATTCCCATGACCACTATTCCACCGCCTTTATCCGCTTGAAATGATTTCAGAGTTGTTCTTTAGGGAAAATAAGGCTTGTTTCTCAACCAAGGGTAGGTTGTACGGAACAAAATGGAACTGTGACTTTAGATCCATCACATCCTGCATCTCCAGACGTTCGAAAGCCAGAATTTCTGGCGGCATCGTGTGGGATGGGGGATTAAAAGTGGAAGGTAGATGAAAAAGTGTTTTGCCTGGAATGGTAGATTCTGGTTTGTCAGCGAAGAATTGTTTAAGTCTGATCCGTCTGAAAAATCTAAGGAGATTGGATTGAAGCTCCAGGAAGATGGTCCTTTCAGTGGGGACAAAGCTCAAGCCACTGGATAGAAGTGTAGTTTCCTCATGACTCAGTATGTGATCCGATAAGTTGAATATAGGTATCGATTGGTCAGTAGGCAAGTCTGTGTTGTTGTCATTCACTCGGGGGTCCCCATTGGTAGTAACGGTTGCGTGTTTGTCGTTCTCCTGCAAATTGTGGCTGGTATTGACGATCTCTGGTCGGCCCACTTTGAGGCTGGCCGCGTCCGCGTCCTAAAAAACCAGGAGGGAGTAGGGGTGTGGTCTACTAGGGGCTCCTGAAGTGCTTGGACCATTGCCTGAATCAGAGTCTTCTATTGAGGTATTAGAGGAGTCCGAGAACGTGATTCTTTGGTTGTTGCGGTAGCAGCCCCAGTTGCGTGTCCTAGGTGGGATGTATGGTGTATTGAAGAACTCGTCACTGAGATTGGGGTAAGTCTGTTCCAGTTTGTAATATTTAATGTCTTTTTGTATCTTCGTGATTTTTTTATTTAGTTCGAACGTATTGAAAATAGAGATAGTGGAGTTAATTTTTTTAAAGAGATTTTTTGCGTCCGTGATTGAAGGGTCTGCCAGAATCAGTTTTTCGAGATCTGCGATTTCTTCCAGTTCCAGACGGCTGTGCTTGATTGCTGTGTCGATTCCAAGGACCATAAAGTGACGGGAACAGGTTGTCGCTAGATGGCTTAAACGTGTCCGGAATTTAGGGTCCTGTGTAAAGATGGCAGGTGTATTGCGAATTTGCAGGCCAATAGGGATAACGCCGGATCGCAGGTAGTCCGTGAGCATGCGTGCGTTGAGTTCTGTCATAATCTGTTTTTCTTCTATTTCCAAGTTTGTCCAGTTATGTGCAAGAGGAATTGGGGTGATGGAAGAGGTAGAGAGTATGGGCGGCCCAGAGAGGAGGGAGGGGCCGACCATCAAAGATTGGATATATTCTTCAGAGTAAGACAAGCTCTCCTTAGACATCCCATGTGTCCTAAAAGTGGCACACGAATAAGACCTATAGAATTAGATCAAAAGGTAGGTACCACAAGGGTACGAACTCTCGCAGTTCAGCAGCTGCTCACAATCTAGTAAAAATTACAGGAGTGTAACCCGTACACCACGTCGGGATAGGGGTAGAAGGATAGAACTAACAAACAATATCCCAACAGGTATTGTTCTGGAGACAATTAAGCATGTATGCTAAAAGCATTACAAAAACAGAAATAAGGAGACTTGATTCAAATTAAGTTTTGGTTATTATTCATCATATATTTTTAACAAATATGTGGAGGAAGAATACAGTTATAGCAGCACTGTATGAAAGGAATCAATAACAACCCAATTGCACTTGGTGCTTAAGTATGTGCAGGTGACATAAGTGGCGACGCAAGTGACAAAGTGGACAGCGTGAGCGACGCAGAGTGAACAATAGTGTAGATTATATACAGTGAGTGAGATCATATGGCTCAAGGCTAGTTTCAATTACATGAGTGACTGATTTTGGTTATTAGTAATTCACAATGAGCCATTGGAGAGTATGTGCCATGTTTTGCGCTGCGTTGTCGACGATGTTTCGATCCTCGTCAACTGGGATGGACTTCAGGACGGGGAAAGAGAAGGTCAGGGAGGGATGGGGTGGGGTGGGGAGGTACTCCATAAAATTAACAAATGGGCTGTGGATTACAGAAGGTCAGCACGGTGGTAGCCCATAAATAGACCTTGCAGAGCCAGGAGTAGACGGACAGTGAGAAATATGAGACAGGCTAAACCTACCATGGAGCAGATCATGATTGCACAGCAGGATGTACTCGGCTGTGTTAGTCAATGGGATATGAAAAGATTGTCTTTCGGTCTGATGATACTGGCTCAGTCTCTGAACGCTTAAGGCCAGAGGAGGCAGGGTGGATGTAGATGAATTTGTACTGCAAGAGATTACACCAATTACAGTTGAAGATATTGTAGCATGAGGAGGTGCTTCCCTGACACATGACTTATGTCATCTTATGAGTGTAGTTCACAACTTTATACCCACCACCTGGTGAGGAGATGGGGCATTTAATGACCACCTGATTTAATGTTGAGTCTATGGAGAACGAATGTAATTGTGGAGTAATTGGCATGATTGGCTGAGTTCTCTCTCCCTTTTTCGTACTATTGTGTGTTCTTTGCACAAGTGGATACTTAATATTGTGTTGTTTTTTTTGTTTTTTGGGAAGGAATATGTGTGCAATGGGCTCTAGGTGGGGGCAAAATCGGGATGTTAATATTAGTATTTACTATTTGATCAAGCATAGTAGTTCATTTTGGTGTATGTCAGAGTTCATCTCCAGTAAGAAGAAACTTTCACTCAGGGAACTGGGTTTATTGTGATATAGTCCATGGCCAGGGGTGGTTGGAACTTAAATAACCTTAGACTGATTAAAACAGAAAGAGGATATATTCCTATGTCCGCCATACTTAGGGCAGATGGTGGCACCGCTAGTACTCTGGTGTACTAGTCTACATTATTTGAGTGCACGGGGACACATGATGTCAAAGAGCAGGACAGGGGTGTGTTGAATGCTGTCTCAACCCATATGTCATTGGATTCAGCAAGCACTCTTGATTTAACCCTTACAGAGATCACATTAAACATGCTATCTGGAGATTATTCATAGGAAAGACGCCAGGATGGGATGGGCTGCCCCAGGAATGCTGTGCTCATATGTGGGTGAACTTACCACGTACCTTTTAAAGATTTATAAACAGGCTCTGGAGAAGGGCATGCTCCCTCCGATCATGCACAAGGCAATTATTTTTATTTTGCTGAAGCCAGGAAGAGACTTGCCAGACTATGGACCATATTGCTCATTGGCCATGCTTAATTTGGGTCCTCACTAAACTATTAGCAAAGAGGTTGGGCCCATTTTTAAGTGATTTAATCCATTCTGGCCAGTCACGATTCATTCTGGGAAGGAACACCACATCCAATGTCCATTGGTTTTTTCATCTCTTGGGTAACCCTTGCTGGCACCAATTGAAGCCTCAGTAGTGGCAACAGACATGGACAAAGCTTATGTACTAGGACTATCTCTAGGTGATAATGGAGGAGATGGGTTTTTGGGACAGGATTGTAGGGATGAGTGTGTTTATTGTATACGAACCACACAGCAAGAGTGAGGGAAGGGAAAATTGTATCCTAGGCATGGCGAGACACATGTCAAAGCAGTCCTTTGTCCCACTGTTATTCACATTTGTGATGCAACCTATGGCCAGCAATCCTTAGGAATCATGAATGTCAAAGGGTACTATCCTTATACACGGATGAAGCTCTGATACATCTGTGAGATCCATTTGTTGATTTACGCGTAATCCGTGATCACTTCGGGGACCTTAGGTTCCAATATGAATTGATGGTCAACAAGAGCAAGTCCTGTGTTTACCTTTTAAGGCTCAGTCACAGACTGCATGTGTAGACCCACTCCGGCTACCACTACTACAGAGGCCAAACTCAATATGTTACTTAGGGGTTCGAGTTTGCCATGCGAATAAGGACACATTAGAGGGGAGCCTGGGAAGGATGATTTGGCTGCAATGGAATTAGTACTCTTCTGGCACAAACTGCCATTACCTAAAATGTGTAGTTTTGCACTAAAATAGTTTTATTACCAAGATTCCTCTAATTCTTGACTAATGCTCTGGTGGCAATGCCCAAATGTATTTTCGAGGATATGCACAGATTACTGTTTGACCTGATCTGGGGAAAGACAATAGGTAGGAAAGCATTGAACAAGTTGCAGGTGCCGGTGCTGGATGGAGGGCTGGCTGCCCCTGAATACAAACTATTATCTCGTGGCCCAGCTACAGTGGGTGGCATACGGGAAAGAAATACAGGGATGCCCGAGATGGCATATATTGGGGAACAGGACGATAGAAACCCAGTACTTATTGTTTTGTAGCCTAGGGCCAGAAAAGTAATGGATATAAGTTATGAGAAGTAGCTATATATTATTAAAAGAGTTGGTCACTTCACACAACTACAACTTCAGGCCATTCCCCAGAGTTACCTATATTGACGTGCCAAGATTTGAGTGAAGTGGCCCCAAACAAGGATGGGGAATGTAGGCCCTGGACGGGTGTATTGTGATTAGTTGTCTTTTTTGAGGACTACTTATTGTGACTGTTTGACAAATTGTGTCAGATCTCTGGTCTTCTGAGGGGCCAATTTCTTATATTAGGTGACTGAAGATTTGGGAGCAAGGTATGTTGGAGCCCAAACACATGCAATACTACACGGTATTCACACATAGTAGAGCTAGAAGGGCCATGGATGTAATTTGTCGCAAACTGTTATAACAATCTAAAGTAACCCTCACCCTGTTCATTGAACTAAGGGAACAAGGCCTTAGTAGACAGTTAACCACCGGTGACAGGGTTCAAATGCTTGAATATCTGGCTAGGGTATCTTGCAATGCTCAATTTAAATGTATTCAACTCAAAATACTGCACGGAGAACATCTCATGCATCTGCAGCTACATACAATCCCACGTTTTTCAGAAAAATGTCCCTGGTGCAGATGTTACCCACTTGTTTTAGTGTTTATAACTTTCTTATTGTTTTGAGTCTGTCCATGCATTGGTTGATGAAGTCGTTGATAGAGTTTATCACCATTCATTACCTCTACGTCCCTCGTCCTCGACCCAGTCATCACACATAAGGTTTTCCACAAGACAGGAAACAAAACAGGAAACTCTTTTTAGACTCCACCCACCCTCCTGCCTGGTGCTATAACATACCTCACCACTAGATGCACATCCAGTATCCTGTGTCCTGTCGGTGGATACTGATGGGTGACGCTTGGGTGGGTGCTGGGCACTTACCTGCTGCGCTTGTCCTGTGGTTCCCCCCTTTGCCGGCTCTGTAGGTGTTCATGGACCATCGTGGGATTTTGGGAGTCAGGCTGCTGGCCTCCTGGACTTGCCCTGGATGCGGGGGACCGGGGTTGCGGAGCTTCTCGGGTCCCCCGGTTTTCTTTCTGGATGGCCTCTCTTTCCAGCGCGAAGGTTCCTGGTTCTTCCCTTGTTTTGGAGGATCTGGGCTCCTTTCAAGTCACTTTGCTTTCCGGATGCAGGGGGACCGGACGCTTCGCTTTCGTGGGCTCCTCTGCTCACTTTCGCTTGTTCGGGCACCTGGTTGGGCTCCAGTGTGCTTGTCTTCCTTCCTGATTGAATGGGGGTTTGCAGCTGTGACGTCATCAGTATGGAGCCTTCCGGATGATTTTACCTTCCACCGTCGCTGCATAGGGGCTTGTCTTTCGGCCCCTCCTTCTTCCTCGTCGTTTACCGCTAGGAATCAGCTGATGGGTGAGTGCTGTTTCCTTTATTTGGTGGGAGTCTGGACATTGTTACATTGCCTGTGGGGTGCTTGTGGTGCATACTGTGCGTCACACGTCTGTTCTGTTTGCTGGTTCCAGAGGTTTCTCCTTCGCTATGGGGAAGCACCACAGGAAGAGAAATCATGTCTCTCCTGTTCGGTCTTCCTCTTCTTCTCCGGACAGTGGGTATTCTGCTACATCTGCGAAGCATGCCAGATTGGATGATACCAGATTGAAGTGCCTGATATTGGAGACCTTGTCTGATATTCGGGCTTCCAAGAAGTGTGTTGGGGGTCGCACTGAGACTACTGCTGACCTTTATTCAGATATTTCTTCGTCTGGTTCCTCTGATGAGTCTTCCTTGGGTGCGGTGGATCTCAAGGGCAAGTACATTTCCAGGGAACTGTTGCCTGACCTTCTTCCTCATGTTCAGGAGAATATGGGTTTCCCTGATGACTCTGTCCCCAGCACCTCCCGGGACTCTATTTTGCCGCAGTTTTGGAAGCCTGTTGCTTCTTCTTGGCCTATCCACCCCTTTGTGATGGATGTTCTCCTAAAGGAATGGAAGGACCCTGACCATATTGCAATGTCCAGGTTTATGTCGAAGCTCTATCCTTTGCAGGATATGGAGGTTGCCTTGCCCGATTATGTGCAGGTGGATTCGATTGTTGCTAGTCTGGTGGGTCAGCCTTCTATGGCGGATGATAATATCCTGAAGGATGGCGTGGATAAAAAGGTGGACTCTGCACTAAAGAAATCCTCTTCTGGCTTTCACCTGGCTATTCGTTCAGGGGTGTATGGTGCCTACGTAGCTCAGTTTTGCTGGCTGACTTTAAGACTTTGTTTTCACGATGCAGGAGGGGGGCAGTTGTCTGGAGTTGCTGGAATCTATGGAACATCAGACGGAGTTCCTTTCGGACATCGCCTTTGACTCTGTCCGGGCTTCTGCTCTGTCTTGTGATTCCTCTATTGCTGCCCGTCCGAACTTGCTGCTGTGGGGTTGGAAGACGGGTGCGGTTCAGAGTTCCATGGCATTGAGGTTGCCATTTTCTGGGACTCGTCTTTTTGGGCATGCTCTGGAGAATAGATTGCATAAGGTCTTTAAGGAGCAGAAGCATTCTTTGTCATTCCGTCATCATCCTTCTCAAACAGGTGCCTCCTTCTCGAATGCCCGGTCCTTTCGCCAGCCTTCCTGGTTTCAGCAGTCTTCGTTTAAGGGCCAGCGGGGTGCTGGCAGGTCCTTTCCGAGGAGGTTCCTGAAGAAGCCCCCGCCGGGTGGGGGGGTCTGGCACACAGCGTTCCTGACTATTCCGTTCCGATGCCCGGTTTCGTTGGTAGTCCGCCTGCGGTTGGTGGGAGACTGTGGCTGTTCCTCCCCGCTTGGCAGCTGGCGGCCTCCGACCAGTGGGTGCTGGAGTTTCTGTCTCCTCCTCCTCCCACCGGTGATGTGGTGATTCCAACGCCTTTGGACCCATCTCGCCATCTGGCGTTACTGGAGGGCCTATTCTATCATCTTTGTAGTCCCAAAGGTCACAGGGGGTTACCGGGTGGTCATCAATCTTCGGGCCCTGAACTTGTTTGTGCAGAAGATCCCATTCAAAATGGAGAACTTGCAGAAGGTGATTCCCTTGATCCAGGAGGGCTGGGTGTTCACCTCTCTCGATCTCCAAGATGCTTACCTCCATGTTCCAATGGCATTGGGAGATCAGCAGTTCCTGCGCTTCTGCCAGGAGGGTCGTCACTGGCAGTTCTGCGTCCTTCCCTTTGGTCTCCGGTCCACCCCTAGGGTGTTCACCAAGGTAGCAGCTCCCTTAGTGGCTCACCTCCATCTCCTGGGGGTGTCTGTGTTTCCATATCTGGACGACTGGCTGCTCCAGGCTCTGTCTCCGGAGGTCATGTCTCACCATCTTTCCTTGACCATGCGTACGCTCGAGGATCTTGGATTTCTCATCAATTTGCCAATGTGTCACCTGGTGCCTGCCACTCAGAGGACCTTCATCGGGGCCATTTTCGACTTTATTCTGGGCAAAGTGTTTCTCCCGGAGTCCAGGATTCTGCGTCTTCAGTCGTTTCTGAGGAGGTTGTTTTCCCAGGATACGGCTCCTCTCCTGCAGTGGCTGGTGGTTCAGGGTCACATGGCTGCCACTGTCTTCACGGTGGCCTGGGCCAGGGTTCATCTTCGGCCGCTGTTGTGGCATGTTCAACGTTCGGTCCGCTTTCCTGTCCGGGACTTCTCGATTCCTGTGCCTGTGTCTCTGGAGTTGGTGTCTGCTCTACAGTGGTGGCTGTATTCTTCGAATCTGTCAAAGGAAATGTGGATCCATCCCGCCCCCTTTGGTGTTGACCACGGATGACAGCGCATTGGTCTGGGATGCGCCTTTAGGTCCTTGGGCGGTGCGGGCTTGTTGGCTTCCTTCGGAGTCACGCCGGTTGTCCAATTGGAAAGAACTGTCCGCCGTGGAGAGGGCGCTTCGCTTCTTTCCTGGATCGTCTTCCGGGCATCTTGGTGAGATCCGACAACACTGTGACAGTGGCCTATATCAACCACCAGGGCAGTACCCGCTGTCTTTCCCTGAACCTGGTGGCCTGTGCGATTGCGAGTTGGGCGGAACTTCATCTTTTGGCCCTCTCTACTCTGCACATTCGGGGTGTGGACAACGTGGTGGCGGATTCCTTGAGTCAGAGGTTCCCGTCCTCTCTCTCCCTGTGTCTCGCCCCTCAGATTATCCGGTTGATCTGCCGGAGGTTCGGGACTCCGGTGCTGGACCTGTTTGCCTCCCAGTCCAATGCCCTGCTTCCCTTGTTCTGCTCCCGGTCAACGGAGAGGGGGGCTTGGGGGGTGGATGCACTGTCGGTCCTTTGGCCCCCTTGGTTCCTTTATGCCTTCCCTCCTTTTCCTCTGATTCCTGCTTTCTTACTGATGGTTCAGCGGGTGGGGGCTCAGGTGGTGGCTGTTCTCCCTATTGGCCGCGGCGGTCCTAGTTTCCTCTGCTGCTGGGTCTGGTGGTGGGTCCTCTGTGGATTCTGCCCCGCTGCCCTTCTCCCCTGGGGTCCCCGTCTCCCTTCCTGATGGTTCCTCTCACCTTGGCAGTCTGGAGGATGAATTGCTGTCTCTTGGGGTCCGGGGTTTACCCGACCACCTCATCACTGTGATGCAGGCTTCTCGTCGGAAGTCCACTTTGGCCTCATATTCCAAGCACTGGGCTTCTTTTTCTTCTTAGTGTGCTGCCCTGGGCCTGCCTCCTGCCTCTTGTGCTGTTTCTTCTGTTCTGCAATTCTTTTTTGTATGGATTTCAGAAACACTATGCTCTGTCCACTTTGAAGGGTCAGTGGGTTGCTTTTCGAGATCCGGTTTCTCTTCTGCCTTCGGATGGGTTGTTGGTTTCCCGTCTGTTTCAGAGTTTCTCTCTCTCTGCTCCTTCTGTCCGCTCTCCGGTTCCTCCTTGGGATCTTTCTTTTGTTTTGGGTGCTTTGCAGTCCCCTCCTTTTGAGCCTTTGGAGTCCGTGAACCTCAAGTTCTTGTCTTTGAAGGTGGCCTTTTTGGTTGCTGTTACTTCTGCGAGGAGGTTGGGCGAGCTTACGGCCTTGCGTTGCTCTCCCCCCTTTTTGCGCTTTCTGGACGACGCGGTGGTCCTCTCTTTGGATCCCGGGTTTCTGCCTAAGATTCGTTCTCTTTTCCATTCTTCTCAGGAGTTGGTTCTTTCTTCTCTCTGTCCGTCTCCTTCCTCGCCTTCTCACCTCTTGCTTCATTCTTTGGACGTGAAGCGGGTTCGGTCTTCTGACTCACTCTTTGTGACTTTTGGTTTGGCTGGTAGAGGTAAGGCTGCCGCCCGTCTCACTTTGGGTCGCTGGATTAAGGCTGTGATCTCGATGGCTTATCAGGGCTCTCTTTGCCATGCTCTTTGGGGATTCAGGCGAGGTCCACCAGGGGTGTGTCTGCTTCGTGGGCTGCTTTCCATGGGGTTCCCCTTGAGGAGATTTGTCCGGCGGGGACTTTCGGCATCCGAGTACACCTTTGTGAAGCATTATCGCTCGAATTGTGCTCTGTCTGGCCGGACAAATTTTGGTTCTGGTGTGTTGCAAGCTGTGGGGGTTCCCCCCTCTGTCTGAGTCTGTATATTATTAAACATTTCACTTGCTGCATTCCTTGGTGTCTGGTCTGTTTCTGTTTGTGGTGTGCCAAAGGCCTTTGTGGGGGGTTGCTTTGGTATGCCTCATGTATGATGACTGGGTCAAGGACGAGGGACCTAGAGGTAATGCTATGATTACTTTGGGTAATCCCCATTACTCTTACTCCTACTCGTCCTCGACCCAGTCATACTTCCCGGCCGCCCTCCCTTTCCAGGCCTTTGTGGCTTGGTATGTCAGGATGTGCTTCTAGTGGTGAGGTATGTTATAGCACCTGGCAGGAGGGTGGGTGGAGTCTAAAAAGCGTTTCCTGTTTTGTTTCATGTGTGATGACTGGGTCGAGGACGAGTAGGACTAAGAGTAATGGGGATTACCCAAAGTAATTATAGCATTAGAGACAAATGTATTTGGGACTATATAAAACGACTATGACTTCCAAGTTTGAGGACACAATTTGCTGACCAAGTGGCTGGTTGCCATGGCTTGGAAGTCGCCGTTGGACCCCCAGTTGAATGCATATTTCTGTGTATTGTTCAATTGGGAGGGGCAAATAGGTGGGGCAAAAGGCAATGTATTACATGACATGCAGCAAAATGAGTGGAGACACACTGAGGTCACAATGTAGATGTCATGATGGTCAAGCTCAAAGTTAAAAACTTTCTTAGGTCACGCTAAACACCATCACCATCACCAATAATAAAGTACAGCAGAAATCAACTACTCAGAATACTAGTAATGTAAGCACAGGGACAGTATAAATCGATTTAGGTGTCACGTTTATCCAGAATATACCCCAAAAATATATCCAAAGAAGGGGATTTACCCTTTAGGGTTGGAATGCATGTTTGAATGAATGTTAAATTACAGATCACAAAATAGAACTAAATAGTGCAGGTTTAACTGAACTTAGAAGCAGGTTCATCTAGCTTAGTGGTCCTGATAAAAGCCATTATACCCTTTTGCATGGTTGGCTGAAACATATAGACCTAATGATGCCAGAGCAAATTAAAGCACTTCTAGCACATCAACTAATTGTTTGTAATCTTGCTTAAGGATCTAGGAATAAAACCAAGATACAAAAAGAAAATTTTATTAATTGATGCCCCAATACGAATATTGACGAGCTTCCTTGAGATTCAAGGTAGAACTCGTCCAGGCACACTAAGTACATCAGTGTGAACTCGATGATGAAGCATGCCTCTAGAAACTGCGTCAGTGATTTTTTTAAAATTCAAAACATAGAAATGTCCCCAATATCAGGATGTGACAACTGGACAGTATGTTCCCACTTTACATAATTAAAGCTTCCAGTTTTCCTTTTTTACTGATTTTTACAGATAAATACAGACAGAAACCAATCTATGTCTTGTGAGCGACTCTCCTTGTTGTCCTACATGAATTCCAGACCAACTGCTAACCAGATAGACAACATGGGGATCTAAAAAACAGGTTGAGACTCTCTTAAATACAGGCATTTTATATATATATTTGTAATTAATGAAAATATTTGTGTGTTGATGTCGTGTGTTTCAGGTCTCGCCTAGCGTTGCAGCACGAATGCGCTTCCATCGCTTTGCGTAGCATGAAGTATACACTATAGTGTGGAAGCTTCGTGGAAGCTCCGCCCACTCTCCAGCCCATCTTCTTCATTGGCTTAGGTTATAAATGCTACCTTCCGATTGGTTTTAAGCTTGTAAGTCCATCCCCATGACAGCCATGTTAGTCATTAGTATCCTTCCATGGCTACTGGCCCCTTTACTGCATAGACTACTTTCTTCCTGTCCCTCCCTACCCCCTCCCACAGTTTGTGACTTCTTGGGGCCCCCCCTGCACTCCCTGTCGTGCTCGTGCCTTCTTGTGCCCACCCGCAATCCCGTATTCAATGCAATAGGTCTCACGTAAATGCGAGTCCCGTTGCATTGCCAATGCTTGTTTTTTATCTACCTCTTTCCTCTTTCGAAATGTACGCATGTCTGAGCCGGGGCAGTGTCAAACTGGCAACTTGGCTTACCAGGCTAATGCCCGATCGGCTGACAGCATTAAAGGCTTTAGGCGTTGTGCCATTGTGGTTTAAGGCTTCTTCACAGCATGGGATCACCACATTCATCCTTATTAGCATCGCTAAAGATAAACAGGTCTCTAAAGCTGAGGTGTGCTTGACATTTTCTGCGCTACAGCCTTGCTCTCTTAAACAAATGCACTCACAGTCCACAGGACGTGCTGACAGTGTGCAGCTCTGCGCAAGAAACAGCCTGCCCGGTCACAAAGCCAAACAAACTGCTGCAGAAGCGCCACCCTAGCAGAAAACTTAAACGCATTGTGTGAGAAGTTGGCCTGATGTATGATGTCTCCAGTTCTGGGGGCACCTAATATCAGTCCAAACAATCCCTTATGGTGATGGTTGTAAGTCAACCTTATAGACAAACTATCCTAGGGGTAGCATGGACTAAGCAGCCTTAAAGGCTTAACTTCAGAGGGCGAGTGAAGCGAGCTGTTTTACCATATACAATCCTGTAATACCAAATGAAAGGACACCACACAAGTTATATATTATCAAAATATATGTATTTATTCTTAGAATAATCCCCACTACTCTTTATGAGCAATGAAGCACAAGCGTTTAAATAAAAGCACAGTATAACATAGACAAGTTGCACGTTTTGGATGAGGCCGGTGGCCACTCAAGCCATATATCAATAAAGTGGTATAACAATCACTAATCGATCTGGGGCAAGGCTTAGGGCCTTGGGAATCGCTTGGACTACGATGCACTAACAGCAGTTAGGGCGGAGGTAGCCCGCAGGATTCGGGTGCAGTGCCGAAAGCAGTGCAGAAAGCACAGGCATGCAACAATGCAAAGTCAATGGTGCGTAAAAGGTATCGAGTTACAGTTTTAAGAGTCTTCCGACTGGACTAGAAGGACAAAACTTTAAACTTAGACACTAGAGGTGTAATACACTACAGGAGCACCGGCGTTCAAGAGTTACCTCACCCAGAGGAAGCGGGTGCACAGGTGCAAAGGTGTGTCGGGTTTCGTCACGAAGATCTAGGGTGCCTGGAGATGAAGATGCTGCAGGCGTCCAGAAGAGAAGTGTCCGGTGCGATCCAAGGGTGGATCGAAGTTGTAGAGTACCTGAAAGCTGAAGGGACAGAGTCTGGGTCACCAGCCAGTGACCGGGAAGGAACCAGGCAATGTCGGGCGCAATCAGGTCGATGTCGTGTAGCTTCTCTCCGCTGCCACGTGGTCTCTGGGGCACCGAGGATGTCCTGGAGTGAATCACGAGCTGTCCCACAAAGGTTCTTGCTGTTGGCGGTGTCGGCTTCAAGATCGGAGTCAACAAGCCTTGGCAAAGGCAACCCACGCAGGATTCAAAGATGGCTTAACACTCGGACTAGCAAGGTCTGAGCGGGTGCTCCTTTTCAGGGGAGCGAGTGCCAGTCTGGAGCAACCAGACTAGCTGTGTAAATTCAAGGTTTCGTCGGTACTGGGGCCACTAGCCAACAGGCAAGCGACCGGACCAACGCGTCATGCAGGAAAATGCAAAAGGGCCCCACGCAGCACTCGTCAAGTGTGGAGGAGTGAGCTTCGGTGCACAAGCTGCTCGGGGCTAGAGCTTCTCAGACTCCAATGCACAGCTTCGAGGGAGCCTCGGATGCTGCACGATGGCCGCTTCCACGCTTCAGGTCACCTCCACGGGTCTCAGCTCTGCAGGGACTGTGGATCGGGCTGTTAGAAGGCAGGCACATTGGGTCTTGTTGATCTCTGTTGCTCGAGTTCCGGCAGGAACTGCAACAAAGCAAACGTCGAGGTGCTGGATGGTGCCTGTTTGCACAGGGTGGTCACTCCTTGACCACAAGGGAGATTCTTCAGTCTTCCACGAGGAGTGGGATGTCGAAGGGTCCAGAGTTTCGTTTCATAAGTTTCAGTCAGGATAATCATATGTGCATTGGGACAGCTCCTACTTTTAAGTCAAATCAGGGGGCTGGATTACCTGCTAGGTCCCTCCTATGGGTGGGACCTGGGAAGGGGGTGGTTACACCCCTTTCCCTTTGTCCAGTTTCGCGCCAGGACTTGGGCAGGATGGCCCCAGAACCGGTTTGACTGGAATCTGCCCAGGGACACCTTGTGCGCCCCAGGCAGTGTCTAGTTTCATTCAACCCTCCCTGCTACAATCCACTATCTCCTGTCTGGGGTGGTGTGACACCTCCCTGTGACAGGAAACCCTTTGTCCAGGCGTCCTCTGCTGAGTTTCGGTCAGCAGCAGGAGGCCAGACATGTGTCTGTGGCAGCAGCATCCATTTTGTGATGCTGGGGCTCTGGTTAGGATTAACCGCGTGTTCAGTAAGTAACATGCCTTCACCCTCTAGAAGGGTGGGATGCTATCCCCATTACCAGGACTAGCAAGGGGATAGTATTCCAATGTGTATGACACCAAACACGACATGTTTTGATAAAGCCAAACCAGAGTTGCAATAACCATAAGGATTATAATGCACTTAAGAGTATATGGTATGGCAGTATCACTGGAACAGCATTAAGGAATTGGTCCCAACACTGCAGACAGGCTCAGCTCATGCTAGAGCACCATCTCACATAAAACCATGCACTCTGCCTCCAGGACTGTAAAGGCCTGCCATAGGAGTGACTGATAGGTATAGATGTGTCGAGATATAGGTTTAGACATAGGTATACTACATCTAAGCAAGGGGTGAATACACCACCTTGCCCGAGCTGTGGGAACAGCCAGTTGTGTCGATTTAGGTACCAGCCAGGGGTGGCAAAAGATATGCTGCAGCCCCTGGTAGGCCTTGGATGCACCTATGCCCTTGGCACCTAGGGTGCACTGGATAGGGGCTGACAAGGTGTCCAGTACCAAATTGGTTATGTACCTATAGTACATGTCTGTGAATTTAGAGAGAGAACAGCAGGCTGGAGGTCTGAATAGCAGGCCCACAGCCACATTAAGTCGAAAACCAGTGAAGCAAAAGGCAAAAATTGGGGTGACCATAGGATAGCAGACCCTACTCTCCTACACATTGTGCAGTCCCAAACACACAGAAGTGAAGGGAAAGTCACAAGTCTCTGACTGCAGACGGTGAGGTCGGCACGCAGTGGCGTAGCCAGTGGGTCACGGGCCCTATTATGTGGGAAGAGAAGACTCCGTTGGCGCTGTTTGAAATTTGAAATACAGCAATAACATGAGTGCTGTGCGCCCCGGTGCCACTGCACCTGCTGCACCAATGGAAGCTACGCACCTGGTGGCACGGGCAGCTCAGGAAACAGAACTATATCAAATCTGTCAGGAACGTGACCTTGGTGTTAATGAAAACGAAATTACTTCCTCATATGCTGCGCTAGATCAGAGGAGAGAAGGTTTCGCCTGCACAATGGCTGACGTTGGAAATCATAACAAATGACCGCAAGATAAGCATAGTGTAGGGAGAAATCCTCGGAAAGACAAAAGAGAAGGTGTCAATGTGCCATCAATGACATACACACCCTTATGTGAAGCTGTTGCAATAACAATGGTCCCACACAGCTTTGGTAACAGCTGTAAACACATAATTTAAGACAATAAACCAATATTGTACTGTTGAGTGTGGAAAAGATAAGAACAGACTGAGATGAGCACAGGGAGGTGTCTGAAGGTGGACCAGGGCACAGAGAGCCCAGCAGCATCACAGGGACAGCAAAACATGGCTGCACTAAGCTGCACAGAAGGGGGTAAAAGAAAGGACAGAGCCAGCAGAGGAAGAGGAATGTAAATTAGAGTCTAGAAAGAGAGAAAAAGAGGGAGCTAGTGGGAAGTGGGATAAAGGCATGAGTAAAGAAAAGAGTTGCAGGCAGGGCCAGCCAGGCTATTTAACTCACTGACCATTTGCCTGGTGGACTGGGTCCTTTGGAGGCTGTCTTTTGGCGTTCCAGGAACGCTGCTTGCGCCAGCGACACCAAGGGGGGTATATGTAAAGAGAGAGAGAGGAAGCAAAGAGAAACAAAGATGAATGAAAGTGAGTGGAAGGGAAGAGAGAGAGGATGGAGTAGAGATACAGGAGAGGCAGAAAATGGATGGAGCAAAGAGAGCAATGAAGAGGGCCAATGGAGTATGGAGTGGGTTGGATTTCAACATTTTTGCATGGCTGTTTTTGGTTACTAGTCTGCTCCTTTTTAACCAGGGGTTGGTGAAGAATTCCACTCCGCAGGTGGAGTTCTGCACAACTCCGCGAATTGACGCAGAGCGGAGGTTTTTCTCTCAAGCGGCTCAGCAATGTTAAGTTGGCGAAAAGAAAAATCACACTAGAACTTCTTCAGGCCAGATTGTTCAACATGGGCCATTGTGGCACACTCCACTTCTGCAGATTTCTGGAATTTTTTCGGTACTTCGCTGGGTTCCACGGAGCAGAACTCCGCGCAGGCCTATGACTAAACTTATAAACTCCATTTTTCAAACTTTTATTTTCTTCTTTTTGTATAAATGTAAAACCAAACACGTTTTTCTTTCCTAATGGTTAGATTAATCAATTGTACTTTCCTAATGGTTAGATTAATCAATTGTATTCATAATGCATTCATTGAGAATTGTCTTTTTCTAATTATTCAATTAACCAATCTTCCTTAATTGAACAGAGATCTTTCCATTGCTTCTCAGTGCATTTTGCACTAAAAGTACTTCATTAGGGGACATGGGAGATCATAAGCATAGTCACTGAAACCTCAACCAAGCGAGATTGTGTAGAAATCACATCATCAGAAAATATGAAGATTGCTAAAAATGAGTACACAATATTAGTGAAAGGAATAGTGCCATTCAGCATGAGAGTGCAATGGGTGAAACGTGGGATAAAAATGAGTAAAGAATAATAGTTAAAGGAATTGCAAGATTCAGCATGAGAGTGCTAGGAGTAACGAGTGGTAGATTATCCACAAATTAAGGATATTATAACAGTGCCTGTTGCCAGGGCCCTTCACCCATGCATCGTAGAAATACAACAAAAATGTAGGATACAACTTAAAAAAATAAGCAAATGAATCAATAATAAAACTGAGAGTTCGTACTGGTCATGCTGTTATTTTCTCACATGTCACCAGAAGCCATGTTAAGACCCTTCAGAAGCTCAACAGTGTTTTTATAAATTGTTGGGATATTGGAATAAAGAATATTTTGGAAGAACACTGCTACTTGGGAATAAATTGAATATTGGTTTTCCCTGCAAATTGAAAAGTGGTGCAGCTGTGCTTTTGTTTGAAATTGTTGAGTTCTGTTAGGAATAGCATTGTGACAGTGGGTGTGATACAGTGTGCACACATATCCCCATGAGTAGAGATGAGGTTAGAATAACGGAGGGATAGCAATTCAGGTGCTCCCGATTTAAGGGCTCCACTTTCAGGTGCATTCTTTTTACAGCTCAACAGTCTGTCTGCAGGAGCTCAATGGTTCATGTGCATGGAGATGATTCAACTTTCAATGACCCCATTTCCATACCATTTTACAGCAGAAACGTTCCAGAAAAGATTGTTGAATAACATGGTCAGAGTGGCCCTTCCCAGCATTTTGTGCCTGATATGTATTCCCAATGTAAATAATCCTTTACCCTTCTGCCCATAGAGTGCCCGGCTGGGCCCTATGTAAGTATCCTTCACTTCCTTTCACTCTCACAGGTGCTCACTACAATAACTGTCAATCATCCACAGGTAGGATACCGATTTTACACGCAATTTCATTTACAATTAGTATATCACTTACTATTCGTCCAATTGATACATTGAGTATCACTTTTTCAAGTGCCCCGTCACTGATAGGTCCTGATGATCCATTGATAGCTGGGTCGGAACGTCGTCGACAAGTTGAAGTGAACCAAATTCTCAATTCCTACTATTATACTCGGAGGCTGCTAAACATTTATTTTGTATTCATTGAATGGTCGTTTCTGTACAAATATTGAAACCTTGTTTTTAAGACACAAAAACTCACTATCCATATTTGATAGGGTCCACTTTCACTTGGGATACTCTGCACTGAATTTGACAACAGTGTGAATTTACTATATAACCTACCTTGTTTCTCTATACACTCTGTTATATGTATTTTTTCTCTCGCATACTTGCTTTTACCTCCGTTATATTGCGATTGTGCAGATATGTATTGCGTAATATCGGTCATTAAGTGTCCACAGGAACCTCAGTTTTTTTGTCTAGCTGTCTAAAACTCAGCATGGGGAAGACATAAGTCCTAGTCCTCGGACCGCGCCTCCTCTGCGTGGGACAACTCCTGGTGGCCCTCCACCCTTGGCACCCCACCCACCCCCACGGACCATGCCCATAACCTCAGTATCATACTCAACTCCTCCCTCACCATGACCCGACAGATCAACACCGTCGTCTCCTACTGCTTCTAGACTCTCTGCATTCTCTGCAAGACCTTCAAGTGGACCCCCCAAAGCCAGAAATACCATCACCCACACACTAAGAACAAGCAGACTGGACTACAGAAATGCCCACTTCGCTGGAATCAACAAATCCTTGCTACGCTAACTCCAGACCATCCAGAACAAGCGGCCAGACTCGTCCTTGCCATCTCAAGGCTTGAGCACATCACCCAACACCTGCAAGAACTCCACTGGCTCTCCATCGAGAAAAGAGTAACCTTCACGCTACTCACCCACGCCGACAAATCCCTTCTCAACTGTGGACCCAAACACCACTACGAAAGAGTCTCCTTCGACAAACCCAAAAGGAACCTCCGCCGAGCGTGCCCTAGCATAAACCTAGTGCATCAACACAATCAGAGCAGGTAGAAGAGCCTACTCCTACATTGCAGCCAAAGCCTGGAACCAGATCCTAGTCAACATCAGATGCACCCCCTCTCTGCACACCTTCAGGAAGAGCCTCAAGATCTGGCTCTTTGGCTGATATGGAGCTGCGCCCTCTCAGCACCTTGAGACCCTTACGGGCGACTAGCGAGCTTTAAAACCCCGATTGATTGATTGATTGACTGAATAGCATACCTTAATTCCTGGTTTGCAGAGCATTGCAAGATGTGTTATGCAGCTGAAGTGATGCATTAGTTCCAATATGAGGTGAGACTGCAGTGTGAGGTCCTGCTGTGTCATTGCCAAATATAAAGTCGACAAGGGTTTGCAATGTGAAGTTCAAAGTCAAGGATGCGTCGCGCAGTCTGGATGATGCGTTGGTTCCAAGGAGCTGAAAGTCTGCAATATGGAGTATAGCATTCCTATGGAGGCTGATGTTGGCGGGAGATGCAAAGGCCTGCCCCTAGAATGTGTTGCACAGCAGCTGTTCTGATGCAGCAACATGCTGATATGCGATGCAGGTCTTTGATGAGATTTCGATCTGCACATCATCGGTGATGTGTCGGTTGTGCTCGCCGTTTTGCTGTGAGGTAGAGGAGGTACATCGGGTTCTGCTGGATACAGAGAGGATGGTACAGCACCTTAGGCCCACTTTCTAAGGGTCCAGTACTGGGGTGGCTCCACTTGGCAGGGTAGACTCACAGATGGCAAAGTCCAGTTGCAGGTGCAAGGTTGTTGGAGCCTTCTGTCACTGAGGAATCACTCTTGGGTTCTGGTTTCAAAAGATGCAGGCAGGTCCAGGGATGACCCATCCAGGTACACCCAAGCTCGCTGTTGTGTGTGGCTGTCTAGGAGGAATATAGAGAGCTCAACTGTCAGCTACACCTAGTCATGTAACTCAGGTAAAGGATACAAGCATTAAATGGCTAAGACAGGAAAATGCCAACTATCTGTTGCAAGGATCCTGCTCATACACAGAAGTGTGCACAGAGACCTAGGACATCAGTGAATTGTGGGGTACCAGAAACTCACCTCAGTACCTAGAAAAAACCCCAACCAGCTAGCATCAGTGTCACATTAGCTCTTCTTCCTATAGCAAAGAAACCAATGATTAGACAACCTAGAACATGCGACTTAGTATCAACTCAGGAATCGTGGGAAGTTAGAACACTCTTTTGTTATACTCTCATACCAGTCCACAACAGGAGTAAATAAGAGACACTGTAAGGTTAAAATATTTATTCTAACGATGTGCTCTCAGGTGCAGTATCTTAGCCAACATAAGCAAACATATTATTAGAAATAATGTAAGCAGCATTGTTACAATTCCATAACACACAAAAGGAGAAATCATATTACAATGATGGTGAAAATAGGTACATTAGCGCCTAGTGAATCAATCTCCCTAGCTAGGAACTATGTTTTATGAACTAAAGAAGGTCTCTTAGGCTTGTTTGGGGGACCTCACTACCTTTCCGCTCAGTAAAAGTAAATCACATCAGGATCAGCAAAAAGGCTCTCTGCATCCCTGGACACGGAAAATCTTCCAAGTGTGTAAAATCATGACTGCAGTGTGATAATAAAGACGCCAGGATCTAGGCTGGCCTGCAGCTGCAATTTGTTGTGTCTAAGACCGTTAGCCGATCAGTACGAACAGCAGTTTCTATGTTATGATAACATTGACGGCTTCAGCACTCACTGTGCAGACTAAGGTCATGATTTAAGTCTAGGGATGTCGAAAACAAGCTTTTCTCATACAAAGCATTTCACGTAGCCTAATTTACAACAACAATTATATGTAGCGTTGTGTGCAAAAGTGGCAGAAAGGAAAACATGGTGTTTAAACTTCTAATAAGCTCATGCTAACATAACATGGAATTTAACTAGTTTCAGGCCTCACTACACCCTCCCTTGATCGGAGAACGCACAAAGATTGTTGAACTCAGAGTTCAAGTTTGAATGAGACAGAACCAAGTTCAGAAATTTTGCCAAACACGTCAATTGGGAGTAGAAATCCGAATTAATATCCATGAAATTTTCAAAACAACTCTCGGTGACCATGACATATATATGAAAGTGGAGAGAGAGTGAAGAAAACAAAATATGGCGTGTAAAGTCAGGAATCCAGTACGTGTCTATGAAGCAGAAAAAAGGTGCCACTTCAGTCCAACATCGTATATGCACAGTATGTCGCTACTGCCTCCAATGGGAAGTCGCTGTTACCATCTGTGAACATTTCAGCCATCCAATTTAGCAATGGAAAGAACACACATGTTCTTCAACAGCTGGAGCCTCTACTACCATTAGAGGATAACTTGGGTGATCTTCCAGATAACTGTGTGCCAAAGACTCATGGGCAGCAGTCCATATATCCCAATTGCCTAGGATCCCATGAGCCGCTGCGCAGGCCATAATCCTGACACCAGAACAGTCTAGTTCATGAGCAACTAAGGGGCTCATTAGTAAATTATAATCCGGGTTAGAGGACACCGTATTCCATAGACACAAATCCAGGGCCCATTCAAAATTGCAATTGAGGCAGTGGAAAACTGGCTTCACGCATGTAAAGTATGAAAACCAGAAGGACAAACCATATGCCACACTCAGGGTAGCCAAAGGTAGCGATCCATAGTATTCAAGCATCCGGTTATTAAGCTAGAGCAGCCGGAGCTGGTTGTTAAGGGGCACAGGATGTGCAACCATTGTTCAGCAAGCAAACCAACAGTAGTAGGTCGGGTCCCATAGCGAGAACTAACGGGAAACCGCCAAACAGGCTGGAAAAAATAGAATGAAAAAATGCCGGTATCACACCAAATTAAGGGGCTCATTAGGATCGCGGACGGACTTGAGTCCGTCCGCGACCCCAGAGTAGGAGGGAACGTCCGCATGGGCAGCGGCGTTCCCTCCGTGAAAATTAGGATGTGACCGCCAGGGTGGCGGTCACATCCTCTATCTTTAACATTGCGGCGGGTGCAGCTGCAAGCTGCACCCGCCGCAATGTTAAAAATGCATACATTGCATTTGTATGCAGAAAGCGTCAGGCACCGCGCGGTGCCTGCCAATTTCTGCATACAAATGCAGGGGGGGTACCATGGGTACCCGCCATGTGCACCCCCCACCCCCTTCACCCAGGGGGCCCGCAACGGGCCCCCGAAGTCAAAATTCGTATGCTTTTCCATGGCGGAAAAGCATCTCTTTTACACTATCCTAATATGGCTGGCGGTGTCTGATAGACACCGCCAGCCATGTTACAGCTTTTCCGCCGCGGTTGTAAGTCAACCGCGGCGGAAAAGCGGCGGACTGAAACCAGGACCCACCAGCCATCCTAATGTGGCGGTGGGTCTTTGGGGGGTCCGCAGAGGATTTTCTGCATCCTCCGGGCCGGCGGTGGCTTCCGCCGGCCCGAAGGATGCGGAAAATCCTCCATCCTAATGAGCCCCAGAGTTTGGAACAAGGTCACAAGGCCAGAACTTACTACTTTAAAAAAGTGAGCCAAGCCCGTTGTGGACAAGGCATTCAAGATTGCGTGAATGAAAGCACCGAAATGCAGGGGCAGTTCCATATTTAATAAGGCATGCACCTCAGTTCGGGTGTTAGCAACGTGAAGGACGAATGTTTCACGCGCAGATGTAAAGACGACTTCTTTTTGGGACAATAGAGCCCTTATTTGTTGAACTCTGCTTTCAAGGTTGGAATAAAAGGCCAGATTGATAAATCAAGCCTCCCATGTGGAGGAGGAAACAGAACATTCTTAAAGCAAACAACACGCTGGGAAACAGTAACGATATATGGAATTGCCGCTTGCATACCACAGCAATCTTCATTATTTAATAACAAATAACTACAGTTTGCTAACAGCGTGAAAGTAGGTGTAATAGCAGGGGCGGGTGTGCCTTTTAAAACACTTGCAAAATTAGCACTGTCACATTACACGAACCGTGCAATTGCAGATTGCTACAGACTAAGGAATGATCGGGGGTTGTCATGCAATCCTCACCTTTCAAATAAACCTCCCTTAAGCATCTATGTGTAAACGGGAGATTCCACACTTCATGGAGAAACGCACCGCCCAAAGGTTCAAATTTGCCTATAGCATAATGTTTCATACAAGCCTCAAATTTAAATAAAGGGAAAGGTAGAGTTATTAACCCATGGATAAGCCAAACCGCAGAGTTCGATTCGGCCACAGAAAACGGTAATGGTTCTAACTTTTCAATATGTAACAGTGAAAACGTGGCATCTTTCTTTGATATAAATTGTTGTTTAACAGTCAAATTAAAAGGCAAAAACAGCGAAGTCGTGTTCATGTAATCCCAAGGCACCTTCCCAGATTTTAACGTTTGAAGAAGTCATGCAAACTGCATAATAGAACGTAACTGGTTTTGTCCATGGTACAGTACTGCGACATCTTCTTGCACATTATCAACAACAGAAGAAACAATATTATCTAATGTGTAAATTTGGGAGGAAAGTGTGTTAATGCTATTGTCTATGACTGCAAGCACTTTTTTCTAAATTAGCTTGATCAATAGCTCTCAGCCTAGATGCAGTCTCAATTTGAGATAATTTCCAAACCTCATTGTAAATAGCATAAATCCATCTCTTGGACCTGCCATGTGCAGGACCTTTCACAGAGTCATTCAGGTCAGCCGTGTCAGTTAATTTGGACAAATGTAATTTCACTGACGCTAAGGTGGAGTGCTTGAGCCAACTCTAGCAGAGCTTGCCTACAGAATAGGTAGTGACTGAATGGTCACTCAGAAAATGGGGATCTATCCTAACCTCAGTATAACCAGGAGTCAAACCTAGAAAAAGAAGCTGGCAGGAGTCTGCACTTGTTTGCCACAGCAGCCAGCCTTCAGTATTCAGACCAGAAATGTTGAAGGATGAGTTACGCAACAGGGTCTGTAAATCACTAAGGGAAGCACTGGTATAATTATTCCAACGGGGGTATTCAATTTTTTAGACGTAGCCAATCCAAAGCATGTGGTTTGTGAAATAGTATAGTTCAGAAACAACATATGGTTCGGGATGAGACATGCGCGATGCAAAGCCTCGGTGCCTTTCACTTGCCAACTTTTAGAACCCCAAACAGATTTAAGATCAATGGTATCTTTCCACAGTTCATAGTCCCCTACAGCCAATTGGTCAATAAAGGACTTTGAATAGAGCAATTTTGTGTGGGTAAGTCTAACATTAGAATAGGACTTCTCAGTCAACTTAAAATAAACTGCCCAGGGTTTGTTTGATCAAAATCAGTAAAGTAGGAAAACTTTTTTTAAAGCGTCCTGGAGCTGCCTTCAACAGGAGCAGGACAGTGTTCCCATTCAGTGTAATTAACCACGTTTCTAAATGTGTTAACTTTATGCAGAAAGTGATTTCCATAGTGTTGGTAACAGTATAAATCGGTATAATTAGCAGAATCTAGGTACAAATCTTCAGCATCAAAGGCAGCATAATATTTAAAATCAGAAAACAGAGCCTCTATGGCTTGGACGTCCCAATCATCAGAGCAAATATTTTGTTTAACCACATCCCCCATAGAAACACGGAGGACATTGGGAACATTAATAACTTCAGTTGGCCCATGAATCTGGAACTTAACAGCATCCCATACAATTCCATATAAAATGGGCCAAGCAGTTATATTCACAAATGTCTGGTCTCTCTTCAAACTGTATGATCAGAAGTGGGGTGCCAAAGTTCCATCAATCGCTCTAATTGAAGATCTTTCTTTAACATAGTGTCCGTTCACAAATCGGAAAAATACACCGCAAATCAAATGGACATGAATAAAAATATTGAAAAAAGCACCAGCCAAATGTAAGTCCAAGGGAGAATTAAAAAAAAATTTTGAACCAGGTAGCAAAAATCAAAACTTTTGAAGGGGACTTTGATGTGGTCGAGCCAGTGTCAAATGAAAAACGTGATTGATTAGCCACAAGGGTCTCCAAATCAGGCATTGACAAGTCTGTGGGGTATGTATAATCCGTATCATTAAGAGGATCACCAGCAGGTGGATTCAATAATGGATTCGAAACTGTATTAATTTCAATGGCAACATTAGGCCCGATGACAGGATCCGAGGCCAAAACAGAGTGACGCACCATTTCTGGACACGAGAAAGCAGGTGTCATACTAAGAAGAATCGCCCACCCTGTGTAGTTTGACATTGTCACTGGAAATGTACCTGTTCCCCTTTCGCCCAGGAAGAGGAGGTAAAATGACTGTTCTTGTACCCTGCACTCCAGGCAGAAGGAACTGGAGCTCGACAGGAGGGCCCGAATTCCTTCTTCTTCTCGATCTTCTTTCAGACCAGTTCTCCAACTTGGGGTAGCCAGCCGTCTACCAGAATCTGCAACGCAGCATCAGATGTGGAGGGCAAATGTTCCTTTGCAAGACTGTCTCTGGTCTCTTGTAGTTTCTGCAAAACATTAGAATGTTCATCTACGTCAAAGGAGGCAGCTGCCGCCGCCATGTCTAGACCCTCAAGGTCCGGAACAAACATTTTGATGCCAAAGAGCATTTTGTATGGAGTCCGCCCAACCAGAGAACTTCTAGGGAGATTATTTAGTGCACGTTGTACACTATTGAGGTGGGTTAGCCAGTCACGGCCAGTACTTAATATCTTAGCTGTCAAGGATTTCTTTAAGTCACGGTTCATTCACTCCACAACACTATTACCCTCAGGCCGGTATGGAGACAAAAATTTGACCTGGACCCCCAAAGAACTCATGGCAACCTTGTATGCCTTAGAAGCAAACGCTTGACCATGGTCCGAATGGAAGGTACCATACGCAAAAATTCCCACAAAGACACACAAATCCCTTATGACAGCTCTGGAATCAGCACTGTGTTCTGGCCATAAACAAACAAAGAGTGTGCAAAAATCAACTGCAACTAAGATATGCTTATATGCAGTATCAGATGAGAAAGGACTGCAGTGATCTAAATAAACACACGCAAGGGGTTTATTAGATATGTACAACTGAGTTTGGGGCAGGCGTGCCGCTGTAAAAGGTTTAATTTGCTGGTAAAATGTCACATTGAAGGACATATGCATGTGTCTGTTTGTACAAACCCCGCCACCAATATCTCTGCTGGAGAAGAGATACAGTAGCTGACACGCCGGCATGCGATGAGGCCATCCCAGCGTGGGCTGCTGTAATCAAGTCTGTCTGCGGTCCGTGTTAGGTATTAACCTGTCACCAACATTGTTAATTCTCACATAAGAAACTTTATCAGGACTTAAATGATAAGAGTATTTAGAAGGGAAACCTCTAGGGTAATTACTTCCCTTCTCTGTTGCGGCAATAGCTGCCAAAATGTCATCATCAATCTTACTTCTGGAACGTGCAACTGCTACTACTGCGTATGTCGCAACTGCTGTCTTTGCGACTTCATCAGCAAGACAATTGCCAACAGCGTGAACTCCGACACGCTGGTGACCCAGAGTATGAATTACAAACACGAGTGGCAGCCATTATTTAAGTTCTGCCACTCGATCCCAGATCATTTTATGTTTTATTGTGCGACCTTTGGAGTCACGATAATCTTTTGGAGTCCAAAAGGATAGATTGTCATTGTATGATTGAACACAGTAGTAAGAGTCACTTACGATAAGAATAGTCACACTGGGATTGGCGTACTTCAATGCAAGCATCAGAGCACGAAGCTCTGCCAATTGGGCGGTACAGTCCCCTAATGCCTGTGTATGCCCGACATTGGACTTGAATTCACCATGCACCATAGTACCTACCACAATTGCGCAGGCCGAAGAATATGCGTGCTTGGAACCCATAGACGCTTGCGCGCTTCTGTTAGTGTAAATGATACTCAAGTGGGCACATGGTCAGAACAAATTCATACTGCAAAAACTCCTGAGTCTGCAGAGAGGAATGAAAAATGCAGGTGACATCCAGGAATGTCAAGGACGTGGCCCATTTTATCTACCGAGGGTGTAAAGTTTTGGAATTTGATACACTGGCTTTCGTCACTGCCTCCAATTCAGGATATGGAGTAATAACCAAAATGCATTTTCCTTGCGACAGTGCACTTTCCTTAAGAATCGCCATCTGCACTGCTGTCAAAACTTTTTCCACAGTGGAAAACCGCAACTCAGCCAAAGTGTACAAGTGAGACTTGTAAGCGATAGGGACTGTGTCACCCTCATTAAAAGTGAGGTACATGAAACCCACAGTCTCTGGCACGATTCTTATCACCAGGTTGGTGTGGTTATCATGAGTCAATAAGAATTTAGATTCTAGAAGATCAGCCTGCACCGCCCGCCGCAATGTTAAACATGCGGGATGCATCTGCCACTGTGGCGGGTGCATCCTAATTTGGCGCACGTGACCTCCGCCATTTTGCCCGTTTTTAGAAAATTCTGACTTTATTAATGGTGGTAGTATAATTAAGTGAAAAAAGTTGTGTGAAATTGTGCAAAACCCAGATACCTAAATATTGAATGGGATTATCCTCTGCTATCTGGATCCGAAGAACCGGGGGTACAACCTGTTCATGGCAATTAAATATTTACATTTCTGATTTATTATCATCGATTTTATACCCCACTTGATCAGAGAGAGATCTAATTGTATAAAAAAATTATTAATATTTGCTGGATCTTCTTCTAAGTAAAGAAGTAGATCATCCACAAATAATTACCATTTGGGTGCCTCCGTTACTAGTGGTTTGATTAAGGACTTTAGCCAAATCAAGGAGGCTATTGGCTTGATGTAGAGAGCAAACAGAACAGGAGACATTGGACAGCCCTGTCAAGTGCCTCTTTGGATTTTAACTGTGCCCGCCGCCTGTGTGCTGATTATTATTTTTGTGTGCTTTTTCATGTACATTCCGTAGAATATCGACTAAGCTTACAGGAAATCCAAACTTCTTTAGCATGGCAAACAAGATATTCCAATTCACCAAGTCAAAGGCTTTTTCTACGTGAATCATGATTATTGCTGCTTTGGTAAACAAATGCATTATTAGTAAGAAGTCTTTCTGGTTAAAAAACACATTGGTCCTGATAGATCGTCCTCAATGCTATTCTCCTCCCCATTATTTTAGTAAAACGTTTGTAACCATTATTTAATAAACTAATGGGGCAGTATGATCCTGGATTGTCAGGTGGGTTACCCTTTTTTTAAAAGCTAACAATACATACTTCCCAAAAATTTTGGGGGATCTTACACCCTTCTAGAATCGCATTAAATAATGGCACTAATAGGCTAATTAATTTTGGCATGAAAATGTTGTAATATTCAATAGGTATTCCATCATTGCCACAGTCTTTGCCAAATGGTGTATCTCTAATGGCTGCCTGTGTCTCTATTTCCTAAATTGGTTCCATTACCTGAGCCTTCTGAGAGGATGTCAGAGTAGATAATGCCATTATATTGAGGAATTTGTCAATTTTTTCAATCGATGTAGCTGGGGCCAAAATAAAGTTTATCATAATGGGATAAGAACAACTTGTTAATGTCATCTATCTGGTAGACATCCTGGTCTTTCTGCTCAAAATAAATAAGTTTACTAGTGGCATTATTGTTTTTTTTTTTAGAGAGACCAGGCTAAGGATGTGCCTGATTGTTCACTTTTTTCATACCACTCTTGTATGCACATATTTCTGTTTACTATTGACTGATGCTCATAAAAGTTTCAAATATTCTGCCTGCCTTTCTTTACATTGCATACCGTTATTTCTGAATGCAATATGGTATGAGATTAACTTGCTTGATGGAGATCTCACTGAAGCTGCCAGCCAGTTCTTTATTTTCCCGATAATGCATGCCTTACTTGAGATCGCTTCCCCTCTAATAAATACCTTACAGGACTCCCATACCGGGAGGGGAAGAGCGGATCCCACATTTCTATGGGAATATTCTATAAGTAGCTCTTGATTTTTTTTAGTCCAACTCTCTTCAGTTAACAAGGTTGTATCTAACTTCCACCTCGGTTGATCCCTATTCCTGACTTGTGTTTTAATCTGTCTGACCGGCGCTGAGTGGTCTGAAAAGGTTGTAGAGATATACCAGGACTTCACTATTGTGTACTGGTGGGAAATTAAAAAGAAATCTATTCTAGATGCTGAGTTATGCCTTTTTGCAAAACAAGTGAAGTATTTCCTTACGGGTACTGGATGCTCCAAGGATCCATTAATACAAAATCTCCTACAATGCTATTCAAGTATCTAGAGGTTAGCGGTTTATTTTGTGACTTGTTTCTATGAGAGAAATCCAGCCCCAGATTTTCAATTAAACTTCCCTCCTATAATTATATGTCCATGTAGTGGAGTTAATGTGTGGCCCAAACTTCCCAAAGCTAAGATCTTATCATTTATTGGTCCGTAATAGCTCACTAGGTGAAAGATCTTTTCCTCAACTTTCAGCTTCCCCATTACCCTTCCTGCTAAAGGGTCACTCATAGCCTGCAGGGTTTCCCCTTGGCAATAACATGTGAATAATATTGAAATACCCCTTACCGCTGCATAAGCTAAGGCCAAAAAAGCCTGTTTTATAAATTTTGCCCATTAGGGGTAGATTTGGTTCTTTTGAAATGAGTCTCCTGCAAAAATATCACATGGTGATGATTTCCCACAGCCATTGAAGTGTCGCTCTCAATTTAGTTTGATTATTACCCCAATTTATATTACATGAGACTATTCGAAGTAGCTGTTGCTCAGCCATTAAAACAGACTAGCTATTTCAAACTTCTGGTAAATCTCTTTAAGTTACCTCTTCTACCCTCGGAAATCATTCAGATCCCATCATTTTGGAAGATTCTCCTATCTAGACCTCTGATTACCTTTTCCTTTTCTCTTCGCCCACCCCAAATTGATCCCATCTCCTCCCCCCTTCCTTTGTCCGGACCCCTACCCATCATGGGCACATCCCCCCTGTGCCCTTCACCCAACCCATCACCTTCCCCCTTACATTGTACCTTCACATGGTACTAGGAGCATCATCCCGGAAAAGAAGGTAATGTACAGCTTATTATTAACCGTGGGCAATGAACTCCGCTCCGCTAGTGGAGGTTGCAGAGATTTGGTAACTACACATTTCTTTGAAAACACTGAATCCATCCAAGAATTTCCACTCCGCTCCGCAGTGGAGTTACCTACTGTCCCCACAACCCTTTGGTAAATCAACTTTACTTTACATGCTAAAAAACATATAACCAATTCACAAAAGACAACTTTGGAAAATACCAGGCAATGAGAGAGGGGATGAATTTTGGGGCACCCTTTACCTAGAGGGAGGGCAAGCAGATGCATTCAATAAAAAGAGCATATCATGCTGAACGATTCGGTGGTAGTCCCATCCTCCTAGGACCACGCCAAGCAAAGTTATGGGCAAACATACAAGCCAACCAAAGGCCTAGCAAAGCATTATGGGGCAGGATTCTAGAGTTTAGTGAATATTATAGTATTAGTTCTCAGCTGAGCCCGAGAGCCTGCCCCTTGAGGAATGTTTTGATATTGAATACCTTTATATTCACTGCACTCTAGAATATCCTCACATAATGCTTTGCATGGCCATTGGTTGGATTGTATTTTTTCCCATAACTGTGCTTGGGGTGGTCCTAGGAGGATGGGACCACCACTGAATCATTTCAGCATGATGTCCTCTTTATGTTCAAAGTAGTAAAAGACAACAGGAGTATAACCCATAGACCAGGTTGAGATCTGGGTAAGTAAGCGTAATTTACAACTATGTTTTAACCGGATTCAATCAAGGAAGGCAGATACATATGCATGTACATGACATTGCAAGGCAGAAGCAAAAAGGCGAGACTCCTGGTATTCTTTCAAAAGTGCTCATGGCATCATATATTTAAAATCACAGTTTATACAAAACATTTATAACAGCACTTTGAGCATACATTGCGAAGGCAACCCAGAAGGACTTTGTGCACGTTGTGCTCGTGATGCAATGAGTGATGGCGCAAGTGACAAGGTGATGAAAACATATGTAAAAGGATCAATACTTCAGTAAATTTAGTTATTTTCAGTGATTAGACAATCTATAACGTTTTATGAACCAAAGTTGAGTATGCGTTATGAGTTGCGCTGTAAGATCGGTGTTAACTTGTCACCTTGCGTCTTTCGCTGTGTTTTTCACTTGTCACTTGCACCATCACTCATTGCATCATGAGCACAACGTGCACAAAGTGCTTTTGGATTGCCTTCTCAATTTATGCTCACAGTGCCTGTGCAGGAAGGGCCACCATCCTCCACAGAAACAATCCTGAGAGTCCTATTTCTCTTTCTACATGTGCTGCAGAATGCACTTTATTTCTCTGCATTATGCCTCTCTGGGAGGCGTATCTTTTCATTGCAATCCCTAGGAATGGGTCAACAACCATGGGAGTTGCATGGAATCACTCACTGCAATACCCATGGAATGGCTCTCTTGTGCAGAGAAAGGCAAAGCAGCAATTTGCACTGTGTTGCTTACTCCATTATTTTGTGGCCTTTTCAAAGCCACGCAAACTGGCTTTGCGTAGCATCCCTAATCTGATTTCGAGGTTTGTGTCAACAGATGTACCACGTTCCGTAGTGCAAGCATGATGTAATGATCTCTTAATATGCCCTAAAGTAGTTCCCTTTAGTGCCAGAGACTAATATATGAATGTATGTTTTCTTAGATCAACAAACATATGTTTTCATTTATACAAGGCTTTTTTAGGTCTGGCCTTTGAGACATCATTAGCTGTCTCATCAGACTACTGCTTTACCAAAAAATCCAAACATAATATACATTGAGGGGCTTTTAGTCAAAGGGATTCGCGTGTTGGTCTGTTACTTTACCATTCACATTTTGCTTCCACCCACCACAGCACACAGCATGGGCCAGTGGCACTGCCCGCTTTACACACTGACTCGCTTCTCCTTGAGCGACTGCATAAAGCCTCTGTGCATTGTTCACATCCACCTAAAAGTAGTTCCTTTCTCTTCAGTGAAATAGATGGTTTAAAATGTGCTTTTTCTTTTATTTTCATACTAACATTAAAAGCTAGTTATTTATTCTGCCTTCATTTTGGGTAACCAGTTGGATCATGATTGATTTTCTGTCTCCTCTTTAAAGTTATAAAGTGTTTAACACTGTGTTTTGAGTGTTTGCTTAGGTCGTGATTCATTATTTTAAATAATGAAAATAATAATAATCATGATGATAATAATAATAATAATATTAGTAATAATAATAATATTAGTAATGATAATAAAAATAATTATAATAATCATGTGCAACAGCAAGGTTTTTTATTTAAAAGCACCCCTAATGGTGTCAGCTACATCTAAGTGGTCACATGTTATACTTTTTGGCACCCTTAAGAGAAATATAATCATTGCACATCCTGCGAGGGCCAGATCTGCAGACTTTTCCAATGCTTATTTCTCTGATGGCATCTTAAGGAGACACCTAAGCTACTGAGTGCCCCATCATAGAACTGTGCGAAGAATACATCATAGGCACATGTATATTTCATTGTGTGGGTTTCCTGGCGGCTTCTCCCACAGCCACTCACGATAAAGGGGCACACTTTTAGTGCCAGTTCAGGGACATTTAATGGACATGTGCCAGTGTTTAGAAGCCCTCTTTGGAGACTCCCCACTTCTGTGGGCACCACATTGGTGGCCTCCAGAACTGGGAAACACCCCAACCCCCACAATAACAGCCAAGAACTTGGGAGTGTACCTCGAACAGACCCTCACTATGAAAAAGCATGTAACACACACGGTGAGCTCATGTTTCCACGTGTTGGGCCTACTGAGAAGAGTCCTCCCCTATCTTCCAGCCTCTGTGAGAAAGACCCTGATTTAAACCCTGGTGCTGAGTAAGCTAGAATACTGTAATGCCTTACTGATCGCAGCCAACGAGTTCTCACTAAACTGCCTGTACAGAAGCCCTGAAGTTCAAGAACTGTTGCATGATACACAAGGCAATATGGGGAAAGGGATCCTCCTACTTGGCGTATAGGCTACACCATTACACCCCCTACAGGGTCCTGCGATCAAGCTCTAAATCTCTGCTCAAAATCCCCAGAATAAAAAAGACATGAACAGGAGGAAAGGCTTTTTCAAATCAAACACCACTCCTATGGAACCAACTCCCTATTGTCTTAAGACAATATCCTGACTAGCTGCAATTCAGGGAAGCCTTGAAAACAGCTGTGTTTTAGATAAGCCCATTGCCATTACCTCTGCTGCAAATTACTCGAGCGCTGAGATACCATTCAGAAGGTGATTCATGCGCTATAAAAGCCTATAAACTAAACTAAACTACTTGGCCCCCATGGCATTGACAATCAAATGGGAGGTGGGACGTCTGCATTTGGACGTATGTGATTTAAATGGACCCTTGAAAATATAAAAAAATGATACTAGTGCATTCTGCCACATTGATCTACACCGTGATTCTCACGTCTCACTTTTTTCATCACGTTTGTAGGTTTTACTACTACTTTTCAAATTTATGTTGACTGCTGCTATCTTCCAGATATGCATTCAGCAGATATTCATGAATTTAGGCTCTTTTATTTATGCCACTCTAATCAGATGGGTGGAAAAGGGGTATTTCCTTTCCTTCCACACTTGTAAGTGGGATTTGTGGCTTACTTTAGAGGTTTGCGCTTTTGACTGGCTTACTCCCATGAGGATGATGCTGTCGAAACTTTGAAATATGATCATTTTTGCCCAGAACAAAATGTATTTCTTGAGCACAGGCATCCTTTCTTCTGAAATGGATGTCAATTTTCCATGTGGGCAGTCCATTTCCCTTCCCAAGTTCTCCTATCTTGTCCCAGGGTTGAGTCAGAAAAGAATATGTTGGCTTCATTTTACCTGGATCTAATTTGGGACCCAAAGGATTCTAACGTTGATTAATCCGTGGGGAGATAGAGTACTTCCCAGAATGAGCAGTACCAAAGAAATAAACTTAAATTGTCAGTCTTTCAATGGTTCCAGAAAATACTGAATTTGGAAGGAAGGGGCCCCTGCCTAATGAGATAAACCCTGGCAGGGAAACAATACTTTAGAAAGAAAAGAGCACAATTTCACCGGGTTTTGTGCCTGTTATACAATAAGAGGAAGACCGTTGTGCTAATGAATCCACTGACACTCTGTGTGTTCCTGATATATTCTCTTATTTTATTTATTATTCATTCATCTTTTTTGTAGGAAGTTTTTAGTAGATATAAAATGTATGCAGATAAGGTTCTACTACATATGCCATAAATATAAATAAGATGCTGCACACATGTGCTGTTTGAAAGATGATCAGGTAAGGTGTTATTAATAATATTTGTTTGTACAGAAGGTAAATTTAAATTATGCCATATAAAATACAGAAGTGATAACAAACAGTCAAATTAATTCATAAAATACAAAAGATCATTCCCATTCAACGCGTTTCGGCGTGAGCCTTCTTCAGGAAGTCTGTATTCTTGCACAAACACGTTTACTGAAGTAGGGTTCAAAGGAAAAGACTGTTCTTTATGGATGTGTGGAAAATAAATATCACCACGCTTCCTATGTGTGTTGCATCGTGACTGGTCTAGTAGACTTCATAATCATGTAGGGATAGTAAACACGGGGATTACGGATATTAGTGGATGGAGGAGAAAATCATCGTCCGCTCATGGAAGGATCGCTTTGCTTGATAGATAGTTCCGGCTGAGCGTGGGGTTCTAATTCCACTGAAGCCGAGTGAAATCCGACATCATTCATATGTTTAGACAATTTGATAAAGTACGACCGAGTACGTGGAACGAACGTCTTCCATCGGGTCTCTCAGAAAATACTACAATGTACAGAAATCGTATCTCACTATGGCAAAGATAAACTGCAAATCATACCTATTGGCTCTTTAATTGCCAATTTTCCTTTCTAACTTATATAAATGTTATCATTGTTAATTATTTTTTTTCACTATTTTACTATTTGTTCACAATGTGAGCACCTTATTATTGCCATTTAGGGCATCAGGAACCGATTCCGCTGCTCTTGCGGCAGTCGTCGGGACAAGATGCCGTAGAGGGGACTCTTTATGTAGGTAAGCACCCTTTAACGATCTCTACTGTAGTTGAATTTTAAGCGAAGACTAATAACTTCCTACACATCTTTTTCAACATGCAACCCTTGCGAGAGATTGAGTTTTTTCAACACTATTAAAATAATAATTTTACGGGTTTTGTGTCACTCTCAGTGCAATCTGCGCTCCGTTTTTCCCTCTAAACACATCATTTTTTCTCAACTTTATCTGCGCAGACCCCAGGTATACATATATACCATCCCTACAGGAATACACCATAAAGATTTTTTCAATTAGCAGTCCAAAAAGTGTCAAATCAATTTAACATCAAGAACTGTGATTCCAACAGGATGTTGGAAGCATCCCCCGGCGCACACTCTTATGTGGCTAGAATACTCCACAAACAGTTAATATGAATAAAAGTTCATAGGCGTATTTGTGAGAAATGATCTTATTTTATGGTCATAAGTTCATGTTTCTTCATATAATTCATTCCTTTTCAATAAGAATAATCACTTGTTAGGTCCAATGCATTTCGGGCTTAAAAGCCCTTCATCTGGGACAAATACTAGAAGCAAGACAAAAGGTATGCTGTTCAAAATGTCTATAAATCAAATATCATACAAAATCATACACATGTATTTAAACGAGCAAAAAAGTCGTGACAAAACCATGGTGCAGCCCCGAGTATGCTTGGTTACAGAAAATAAACAATCAACATCACTCACGTGTTATTCTGCCAACTTCACATTGTCTTCTTGTTATAAAAAAGCTGTTGAGAGGAGAGCATGTTAGTTCCCTAATCGCTTGTATTATATTCAGTGTAAGCGTAAGTATTCAAACTCTTGAAACTTACTTAGTGGACACGCAGCGTCTCCTCAAGATTTACCCCAACCGTGAATGTGTCTTCGTCTAACGCGAATCAGCCAGAGCTGGCGGTCAATCGCGGTAGATATTAGAAGCGTGCGCGGGAGCTGCCTCTGTGTTGTGTGACGTGATTGGTTGGAGTTCCGATCACGTGATCGGGTGTCCACCAATCACGAACTGTTGAGCGTAAGGAAACTGGTTGAATAAAGTTATCGCTAGTAAATGTAAAAAGGTAGCACAAAGCATAGGTGATGGACAGGACCAACATGAAAGATTCTAAAAAATACATCAGAATGAATTCTAATAGACAATATTCAATGGTTAAAAAAAGAAAAAATTACATGACACAAAAGTAGGTCAGATCGGCCACCAATATATCCAAACTTGAAGCAAGGCCATGGGCCCGAACAAACCTGGGGGCCTATTCAGTGATGGCAAGCTATAGGTAGCACATAAATTCAGTCCGGTCATTTAGACCATTTGGTTTGCTGGAGTTCAGTAAGTATATCCAATGATTCTCTCTTTGTAGTAAATAACGGTTATTGTCTCTACCTTCCTGTTTTTCCACTGTCTCAAGTATCACAAATTGTAATTGGGAAACATTGTGATGGGCTTCAGCAAAATGTGCAGCAACTGATGATTTTGCATTACCAGTTCTGATGTTCGACTTATGTTCATGCAACCTGGTTTTGATCTTTCGTTATATAGAAATGCAGCTATAATACCCAAAGATTCATCCCTTTGGGTATTATAGCTGCATTTCTATATTCCCTGTAGGGTGGTCTCCACATCGGTTGTCGAGTGTTGTGGTTATATGAATCACCAGTTGACTATACTAACATTTGGGTTTGCTCCCAATTTATAGACACTTTATCACTGTATTTATACTGTCTCAGGATAGTGCTATGGACAGAAATTGCTTGGCTTTTTCTGATGAGCAGATTGCGCTCATTCTCTCTGGCCCTTCGCTCCTACCAGAGGCCCCATTAACAACCACTTTAACCGCTAGAGAAGAGTGGGAGAAATTGTCTAATACTAAAAAACGACAGGTTCGGATTGCCTTACATGGGGCTCTCATGACCGAGTACCTTCGAGTTGGAGCAGCCCCGCCTAGTCTACTAGTAAGGATTGAACCTAAGATCTTTTTAGAAGATAAACAGTTCCGTGTAGACTGGAGTTATATCGCAAACAAATGCACACGCGATTGGTTAGTACTTATTATTACAACTGCTAAGAGATTAAGCGAAGAACTGCTAACTGAGATACTTGAACTTGAAGAAAGTATTAAGAGGGATAGCACTATCACTGATGCTAAACAACAGCTAGAATACAGGGCGATCTTTCAGAATATAGGACATACATGGTGAACCAAAAAATTAAGGGTCTAACAAGGAACTTAGATCGGTTCACTCACGAATGGGCCTACCCATATGTAGATGATAAATATTATCAGATAGTGACAGAACCACCTCAATATCAGAATCAACAGAGACGTGGGCGTAGACAGGTGAAAATAACTCCAAGTAGTGAGGAAGAAGACTCAGGAGAACAACAGACTGCAACATCAAACCAGAGCAGAGTTAGATTCACTACAGATACAAGATCGGACGAAGATCTTGGAGCCTTACTGCGGTCTTTTTTAGGGCAACCTCACAGGGGGAATTGGGGAGGAGGCGGCCAGCACCAAGAGGCAGGGGCAGGGGCAGAGCAACTCATATGCCAACATGGCAAACGTACTCCCCTCGTATCACTCGCAGCAGAGGCAGAAACCATCAGTAGGGGAACCCCCATCGACTCTTCAACCTGTAATATCTAGTGTGAATGATATTGTAGTGAATCTCTCATCGTATACGTTAACCACAGATGAGTCTCAAGTGCTAAACAAAGGCTTGGGCTTTGTTCCGACCCCCCACCACGATTCATTTAACTGTCGGAAAGAGATGTATGAGTTGATGAGAAAAATCAAAATACACAAATTCTTTAGTGATAAAGAAAAGGAGACCCCTTCTATGTTCTCCACTGATCTCCGAAGACCATCAAACTTTTGTCCTCCCAGTGCCACAGTGGGCCCAGAGGTGATGGTTTTCGAGCAAAAAGTGTTGAGTGACATAGAAGCCCTTAAACAGACTTTTGGACAAAACCGCCAGAATAATATGAGTAAAGCTGACTGGCTGGCTGTTAAGTCCTTACAGGACAATAAATCGATCATAATCAAGTCAGCTGACAAGGGCGGTGCGGTGGTGGTGCTCAATGCTAGTGACTATGACGCCGAGGTCCTCAGGTTGTTAGGGGTCACGTATCAACTACCACCCTTTAATGAGGGACCCCACACCTGATTTACAACAGACCATCAAGACCTGGGTGGGGGAGGCGCTGGAGAAAAAGTGGATCAATTATAAGGAGGCAGATTTCTTGGTAAATTCAAAACCAAGAACCCCGGCATTTTACACCTTGCCAAAGATCCACAAACCCCAGTGCCCACCCCCAGGTTGCCCTATTGTTTCAGGCATTCAGTCAGTACTGGAGCCCCTATCTCAATTTTCGGATTTTTTTCTCAGAGAGTCGGTAATTAACCAACCCTCATTTGTACAAGACACAACTGATGTTTTGAATATTTTACAAACATTGGAGTTTGATCCCACAAACCAGTATATAGTGACGATCGACATCGAGTCACTATATACCAGCATACCTCAAGATGCCACGCTGGTGGCAGCAGCACGGGCTCTTGGTGGTATGGACTGGTTTTATGATACCCCCCAGTCATTTGTTTTGAAATGCATCGAATTAGCATTAACCTGGAATTTTTTCGAGTACCAGAACCAACTATATCTGCAGGTGTCTGGGACCTCGATGGGGGCCACCTTTGCCCCGAGTCTGGCCTGCATTTATGTAGGCCAGTTCGAGGAAAATGTCATTTACCATCCTGATAATCCCTTCAGAGAGAATATTTCTCTCTGGAGGCGATATATCAATGACATTCTCTGCATTTGGACGGGGCCAGAGGAACGACTTAAACAATTTTTTTCATGGCTTAATCAGTCTGATGAAAATCTACGTTTCACGTGGACCTACAGCAATTCTAAGGCCGTTTATTTGGATATTGACATCACAGCTATGGATGGCATTTTGGCTACTAATGTGCATCAGAAGCCAAGCAACAGGAATTCTCTGTTGCACTATCAATCATTTCATCCTAGAGCCCTCCGGGATGACCTTCCCGTGGGGCAGTTTTTGGGTTACCGACGTAACTGCTCCACGACGGAGAAGTTCGTTGAACAATCTAATGAGCTTGTGAGTAAGCTCCAAACAAGGGGCTACCCGGGAAAAACTATTAGACAGGCAAGGAAACCGGCACTGAATACACCGCGTGAAGTTTTGCTCCAACGCAACGTTAAAACCAAATCTGAATGCCTACCAGTGGTGACTACTTTTGACCCATTGGCAACCAAGGAAAGACAAATAGTTAGGAAACACTGGTCAATTCTTAGTACTCCTACTAGTAAAATGCCCCCACCCCGTTTTGCTTTTAAACGAGCGTCAAGCCTTAAGGATAAGTTGGTACAAACACGCTTATCAAACCTACCTGCCACTTCTACTTTGCCTACCGGGCACCATCCTTGTGGAGGGTGTCCTGTCTGCGCTCTGACGAAGGCTACTAAAAGTGTGATCCTGAAGAGTGGACGAGAGTGGTTCCTTACGAAATTCAGTAACTGTAACTCCACCAATGTTATCTACAGACTGACATGTAATTGTGGTCTACACTACATTGGACTTACATCTAGGAAGGCCAAAGTGCGGATTCAGGAACATCTTAGCACTCTGAAAGCCAAGAAACTGACAACAAGGTTGGTTCAGCACTTTGCTGAGAAGCAGCATGATCCCAGAGACCTCCGGTGGACCGTGCTCGAGAGGGTCCTTGGGGACACACACAATATTGAACATATTCTGGCAAAAAAAAGAGGCTAGATGGATTTTTTCTGAAAAAACTGACAAAGTGAGACTTAACGACCTTATAGAGTGGAATAGGGTCAGCAGCCGTTAATGTGCCATTCATTATGCCTTGATCCTTTGGATTTACTTGTCTACAGTGAGATATATATGATTTTCTCTATAAGTACTTCAGGGCAAAAGGGTTTTAGGAAAATTTGCATCCTGTCCCTTTGAGGCCCCCGTCGTTTTTTTCGTTTTTTTGAAGCCTCATCACGCTGGTATTCCTTTATCTGTTACTGATGTTGAGCATTTGCCACCGCTCCTGTTTATCTAATACTTATGTGTTAGACATTGAGTTTGAAAGTTTGTGTGAGTACCATAAAAGCTGAGTATGGCGGTGATAATGGAAAGTGATTGAAAAATAATACCATTTGCACCAAAGGAGTTAGATTCATCCTTCTCCTCTTTTGCTAATTAACATATTTGGTATTGGTGGATTGGCCTAGAACTTAATCTCCCTTCCCAATCCAAGATGGCGATCAATGTGAACGAGCCGGATCGCGGTCACGTGTCTGTTGCGTTCGCGCAATGGTGCGTGAGACGTCAGACGCTGTTTATTATGGATGCAATCACAGAGACCGCGGCCGGATGATTGAATACGCACCGAGTCTGAGGTCGCAGTAAGAGTTTGGGTGTGGTCTTTGGAAGTGAGTATGAAGTTGCTCAGTGCGGAGGATTTTAAATATGCACTCCTGATAGACATAATGCGTTGTGATGACGAGTATGCATTTTTAAAGAAATGCCAATAAGGTTTCAAACTCGTGTGCATTATATGCAGCGAAATGGCGAGACCTCCTCATAGTGAGAGTGGTGTGAGAGACCCTATAAATGAGGATTGTGGCACTTAATAACATTGACTATGGATAGTGATGGAGTTGCTCTGCCTTTGAAATTTGACCACAGGTGATACAGACCCGGGGTCGATCAGCAAGAGGACGCGATCATATGACGCGTTCGTTTCTGTGAGGTTGCCGGTATGCAGCAGCAACGCAACCGGAAGGTATGACGGTCATATCACTTTGAAACACTGATGTGGAGTACTACAATGTTTTGGGAAAAGTTTTGAAATAGATTGCAATTATAACCAGTTTTAATCCCTTCCGTTTTACTTTACCACCACCACTGGTTCTGATGTAAATCCCACTTGAAAACAATGATCTGGATCCCTAGCCCTGACGAAGTTGCTTTAAATTGATCATAGCAACGAATCATGTTGGCTAGTTAGTATTAAGTGTTGACTTGATATGAGTCAATTTTAACGTGGAAAGGCTTACAGCAAGGAATAAAGATTATGGGTGGCAAGTAAGCTTTACCAATTTTTACTGGTGAGAATTACGTTTTTGGTTCTCACAGGATCCTTGAACACATGCACGATTCCTGCACACATAGGAAGTACATTCACATTTAGGTTGTTGCTTCTTATTTCTGTTTTTGTTTTCACTGGGTTGTGGATCTGTTGCACTATACATGCACATTTTTGAACTGGAAAGAAGGTAACCGATGATGAGAAGCGGGTCACTGGCGAGTACCAGTCAGTTTTCCCCCTTGGTGTTGCTACCGTGAGGTGCCTTCTTTCCTTCTCTCATTTTTTCTGTGATGAAAGGCTTGTGGATGGTGGTTTATTTCTTTCTTGGTTAGAAATAGGATACACTGCGGCCTAATGACCAATTGATTTCATTGGTTCATATAAAATGATGTCTTAAATTGATTTGACACTTTTTGGACTGCTAATTGAAAAAAAAATTGTATTCCTGTAGGGACAGCTAACTATTGCTAGTAATTCATTGAGTGGGGCCTGGCTGTTCTGGTATTCCCCTTGAGACTCCCGTTGTATTGATGATACATATATACCGACCCGCATGGGGTCTCTGCACCTATATGGCAGATCCAACAGTGCCAGTTTAGTTTTACCATACGTCCATTTTGTTTATTAAGTTTACGGTCATTATGTTCATGAGGAAAAACCCTGTTCCCCTGCCCCTCCCTCTTTCACCTCTTTCCTTTCCCCCTTACATTCCACCTTTTTCCATCCCCTGTTTTCCACATATCCCTCCCCCTCCCACAACCCCCCGCCCGGGCCAACATAGTCTATTCAATACTACATGTTCTTTATGAATTAATCTAATGCATCGCAGTATTTTTACAGGTGGCCCATCATCTAAATAATTTCACCTTGTGAGCAAGATAACCTTAAATGTCATTTGGAGGTGCAGCTCGCCAAGAACCGGGCTACAATCTTTCATATGGTAAAGATCTCACGATCTCCGTTATGCATAAATAGGTCATGGGTTTCTACTTTTCTTAATTTAACAACTTGGTTATTCCCTTGTTGCCGAGGCAGCCATGCGCTTTATAAGTATTTTAATCTAATCTAATCTAACTTGGTACTGTAGGATACACATTTTTAATCAAGAAAGACCATTGGCAAGTCCATTTTACTATCCCCGTTCTGTGAATACATCAGCTAACTGTGACCCACACATATTGGTAAGCATTTCTGAGCTGGTCACTGCATCAGTAGAATTATACTCACTTGATGGATAATGGGTATAAGGCTTCTGTAGTTTTACCTTTTTGGATTCTTATGACTGACCCTATTCCTTTGGATCACACAATAGTATGGAGGGCTAGAGGCTTCTAGAATTTGTCTTTTTGCTATCTCCAAACTTTATCATCTATACAGTTGAGGTGGTGATGGATCACCCACCTGCAAGTGAGTCAGTACTTGCCTTGAAAAAATGCAAATCCAGGGTCTGAGGCTTTTTATATATTTTCTACATCCCTCACTAACGGTTTTTGGACATTGGGATCTATTCTCTCTTTTTTTCTTCTCCAATTCTGATATTCTACTTGAAAGGCATTTTAAATGTGGAGATTTTCATTTTAAATTACATTTTTGAGCCTTGCCCTTTATGAGAGCAGCAACGCTCATCAATTTCTGTAAAATGTAATCCACAGAGAAGTTAATTGGAGGTGGCATTCCTGAAGAAGGCAGGTTCTGCCGAAACAAGTGTAGAGATGATATGGAAACCACCCGTTAATTACATTGTCTTATGGGACAGTTGCTACATTTTTGGTCTGTGTGTTATGTCTATCTTTTCAAAATCAAAACATATATTTAATTGTGATGCCATAACTTGGAATATTATCTTTAGGTTGAAATTATTTTATATCAGGAATAATCAAACAATTGATTAATGTGAACAATCCAAACATTTGTATGATATGTATGTATGAATAGGTGAATGAATGCAGCATGTATGTGAGTGAAATGTTAACTTCTCTGGTATGAATTGTATATATTGAATTAATTTAGAGAAAACATTAAATAAAAAATATATATATATATGTATTTTTCTGATTTAGAGTGTCAGCTTTTCTTTCTTAGCTATATTAGAACATTGTAGTTATTTAAATATGTTTTGAAGTTGCCCTAGGAATTTCACTGTACAACACCCTTATTATACAGCAATTAATTTTGTCTACAGACATATTTGGTTGCTGTGGCCTTTCGGCAAGGTGCATGCATATTACTGCCACACGCAGAAATAATTACATGGTAAGAAACTTAACTTGATGTTAAATTACTTCTATTGTCTTTCTGTTTCACAAATGTTGCTGAGTAACTGATTAATATACTGCTTAGGCCTTGTTACACACAATCACAGATAACATACACTGTACCTTATGCTCTAGATTCTATATTCGAAATTATCGTGTGGCGCTGGCCATGGTCTTTGCAATAGATGTGATTAACCGGACCCCTGAGTTATTACCCAACATCACCTTGGGCTTCCAGATCCTTGATTCCTGCATGTCTGAGAACAGAGCTATCCGGGCCACCTTGGAGCTTCTCTCAGGAAAGAAGGGACCAATTCCTGGATATAGATGTCCCACACAACCACCACTGGCCGGAATAATCGGAGAAACCATGTCATCCTTAAGTGTTCCAATGGCCAGGATCATGGGGGTCCTTCACTACCCACAGGTAAAGAAGAGTACATTTTTAATATGGAAACAAATATAACCTGCATGTTACACATGCTTTACAATCATCATTCAGTTCCTTAAACAAGATGTGGAACTGAAAATGAGAAATTGTGAGACCTGGATGTCTTCATTTCGGGTAGACATCCGGATTAGGTTGTGGGAGGAAATGCTAAATAAAGAGTTGAATTTTCAAGTAAAATTTTGTCCACAGTGCTATCTCTTTGACGAAAGAGATGTAACTCACAGATGGTTCTCTTCCCACAAAACAACTGCAAGGTAAGGAAAAGGAGCTTACACTCACCAAACAATTTTATCATTGCCTCATGTGACAAAACAATTGTGCTGGGGTGCATGAACGTCGATTCACCAAAATGTCAGGGGTAGTGGAAGTGATATTATACACACGTGACTTTAATGACATCACAGGAAGTAACATTATAAGACCTCTGGCCCTCAATCTTCCTAGGCAGTGATGTCAAAAGAACGTAACTCTGATGCCATCATAATATTTGATGTCGTTGAAGCTCCATAATTAAATGCATGATTATAATAATAACATAACATAGACAGATGCCCATTTTGAATATTGTATTAGGATGCTGGGGTGATATGCAAGAAGATCACTAGTAGTAATACGTTTTTACTGTTTGATTAATTAAAATCATAAAATACATGGTCATAAAAAGACAACATTGTGCAATCAAACTTTTTTTAAATCACTTAAACACTTAAAAATACTTACAGTTTTAAAAATCAATTTTAAAATTCCTAAAATGCCAGCCTATATCTTTCTCCAATTAGTCAAAATAGTACACTTGTTCTCTGTTTTATGCCCACTGAGTAGACTTTCAAGTGCAAGTCTTAAAATTCAAATTGGCATCTCATTATAAACAATTGTGGCTCTTCATTTAAATAGTTCTCCAAATACATGCATTGAAATTACACTGAGATAGAGTCGGAAGATTCCAGTTATCTAGTCACAAGTATCAAAAGTTTGGTAAAAGTGCTACTATTGCTTGTCTGCATATATGTATTGAAAGTTTATTAAAAGGTAACTTTTTTTTTTAAGTTCAGAAAAAGTTTATTAGGACAAAAGAATTACAACAATGTGCAGAATATAAAAACAATGAAGGCAGTAGGTTCAGATACAATGTAACAAGTGGGTTTAGAAAATAAAGAGAGTATAAACATAACAAATAAGAAATGCAAATACAATCAAAAATAGTGATAACATAAGCAATATTGTACAAAAGAAGGTATAAATAGAAATATAAATTAACACAAAGGAAGTCATGGAGGTTTAGTAACTTCTATTAAAAGGTAACTTTAATAGCCCAATTCTTTCTTTCAATAATACTGGACATAGACAGACTAAATGAATAAAGTTTTCTTCTCTTTTTTTGCATAATCAGCAGCTTGTGGTTTTTGTTGCATGCACCAAGGCATCGCATGAGTCAGACATGGGGGAAGCCCGAACCGTGCTCTAATGAAAACGTGTTTTAGCTTCATAGTCCAGACAGTCTTTAAATAGAACTGCGATTTAAAAGATTTGTATTAGTTCAGTATCATCCAGGCATGCAATCTTTAAGATAGGACTGTTTTGTTATTCCATTGATGACTTTTTTAAATGACTCAGGGGGGAGTGACATATCCCGTACAGAGGCAGCTGAAACTAGATCTACAGCCGTTTCTAGATATTTCCAAAATGGCGATATTCGATTTGTTTGAACTTCTTGACAGTGAATGAGACAAATTAGGTTTGAGGTGTTTGATTTTATTCTCTTCCAAACCTTAAAATAATCTCCATTCCTAGCATAAATCTGATGTGAGGCGTTACAGGGGAGATGAAAGAGAGATTTACATATTTGTGTAAGAATATTCTTTAAAATTATAGTGTCTCTACCATATTATGCCTCACTTCCATAAGAGATAATAGGCAGTCATTTTACAGTTATTACCTTTAGCTGTGGGAGATGGCTTGGCCCACCCAGAGACCTCTGTAAAGTACCGATTGCTAAGAGTAGGGTGTCTCCTCTCCTTGGCAAATCCATCTTATGCTGCTAAAAGGAACCTTTGTTGTCAAAGAATACTCCCTAATACCTGTATGTTTTCACCGGCTCCAGTTGACGACATTGTAAATACCATTAATGTGTTCTCTCTGTACCCTGTGGTGTACTTCCATAACTGTTGTCTTTTTCACATATATGCCCATTGCATTATCCAGAGAGTAGTTATATTGTGTCTATGAGGCATTGCAATCCAACCTTTGTTTGACTTTACGAAATGGTATCATAAGCATATAATAGGTACTATATCTACTTGTCTGCTAACTTGGGGGGATGCACATTTATTTCGTCCAATGCTTGTGTTAAATCTGACAAAATTAGATTAAATAAGTGTGGAGGAGGGACGTACCTTTGCTTTAGACCCTGGGAGGTTCCAATGTGGGAAACATCCTTTACAACGCAACTTTTACCACGCAGTGCCTTTACGATGCAACTTTTACAACGCAAACCATTACAACGCATTGCGCTGGAGGGCGCTCTAGGATAGGGAATAGGTTTTAATTTACTGTCCAACACCTTCCCTACTATCCACGGGGACTGGAATTGGAATAGTAAATTAAACTATTCACTATCCAGCGCCCCAAAGCACTATGCGTTGTAGAGATATGCGTTGTAAAAAACGCGTTGTAAAAGCATGCGATGTAAAAGTATTGCGTTGTAATATCATACATCCTTCCAATGTTTCTAGATAAGTATGAACCATCATCTATTCTCACCCAGACCCAGGTGTCAGGAATTCCTTGTTTAACGAACTTTTGCAAGAGAATTTGTCGCTATACACAATCAAAAGTTGACTTAAAATCTAAAAAAAAACAGGTAAATTGATTGCTTACAAGATTTGTATTAGTCAATAATTATTGAAAGTGCTAAAATATTGGATGCTGTACACGACCCTTGTACAGAACCGGATTGCTTTGGCAGAATAATCTGCCTTACTACTGGCCATTGCAGTCACGAGGATTCTAGCCTCTGTATCTTGCAGCGTAATTAAGCAGTAATTTGCTGGTTCCGCCCAATCACCACTTTTGAAGTTGGGCGTTATTGTAGAGCCTTTCCAGGATTCTGGAATGATCACTGACTGAAGAGCATTGTTCAAAACGTTCATCAGGTATCCTGCCCAAAAGGTAGGAATATCCCTATTCAGGGCAAGTGGGATTCCATTCAGACTGGATGCCCCATCTTGTCTGTATTTCTTAATGAGATTGTATACTTGCTCTTCTGAGATAGTTAGTCTACATTTGCCTTGGGTTTTATGATTTGTGATGCTTTGCCTTTCTAGTATCTGTTAATGTTGATGTGGTAATCATCTGTGGGACTCTATTCAGATTGTTAATCATATTCCAAAAGCCTCTTGAATTTTTCTTTTACTGTTAGACAGCGCCTTTGCCAAGAGTATTTGTTTTACTTTTAATCTTTCTTCCTAGAATAACCTCTAAATGTCTCTATTTATAATCTTCATTTTGCTATAGAGTTCTCAATTCCCTGGCTCCTTCTTTTCTTGTCTCAAAATGCTATCACAGCTGATGCTCTAAACCTGCTTAAATTTTGGGCTTGACAGTAAGATTGCTGAGTGTTATTATGATTTTTCGATACATAGGAGGCTAATACTTTTCTGCAACTGTATTTGTAAATGAGACTTTAGTTCCTTCCGACCAGCACTGCCTCCTATAGTTTACAGTTATTAACTTCTTTTTGATATATTAAACATTGAATCTAAATCGAATCTCCATAATTTGTTGTCGATGATCACTTTCAGGTAAAAATATTATAGTATAATAAATTCTAGATTTCAGCGCTGCTGCCTGGTAAGTCCTTCCGGGTGGTGAGTCTTGTCGGTGCCTTAAATGTAATACCCTTAAACCTAGGCATTCCAGATATTTTACTAGATTTGTCCCCATGGTGCCTTTAGATCCGATACACTCCAGGCTAAACAACTGTTTTGAGATAGCCAATAGATGATCTTGCTGTAATATATTATCATCTCGGGTGTATGACCACAGCAGGTTCATATTAAAATCTTCTGAAATTATAATTTCGGGATGCATTGCATCTTGTAATTAATGTAGTAAAATATGTATTTAGTGGACATTGACTTTCTGGCACTTGTGTTGGGATGTATGTGAACCTTAATTAATAAAAGAAAGTTTGCAGTATCTTTATACCTATTTCACAACTTTACTATTAAACTGTTATCATCTATGACAACCTATTGACTTTCAATCTTTAGGTCAATTGCTAAAATATCGCTAGGCCCCCACTCGGGCACCCATGTCTCCTAGTTTTTCTGGCCAGAGCAAAGCACCCAGTGGATCCTTCCAACATAAATTGTTGAATTGCCCATGTTTCTTGAAGTACAACAATTTGAAACCGCCCGGACTCGATCCAGAACGGTCGCTCCCCCCTCGCTCCCCGACTTATCCTTTCCTATTGCTGCTGCTTGCATCTAACATTGCGCCCCTCACAGGATCCACCGGTATCGCTTTGTGCTTTGGTGATATTTGTAATTTAACTGCATTGCGAAAGCTTTGAATTTGTTTGTGCATTGTGATTCATAGCGCTTTGACTTATAACGCCACCCGCTCTGCTGTGCATTGTTGTGCGACTTTGTAGAGACATATACTTGCCTGCTATTACTTTGTTTGCACTCTCGGTGCCACAGTCGACTTGCTGCCCCTGCCTCGCCTCCCCTTTGACCTCCATTTTGTTGCTGCTCTTCCCAGGCCCACCCCATCTCCCCGCTACCACCTCCCAGCTGCTGCCCCTCCCACCCACGAACAGAGAGCTCGCCACCTCCTCTAGCCATTTGTGACCGCCCGGACTCGATCCAGAACGGTCGCTCCCCCCTCGCTCCCTGACTTATCCTTTCCTATTGCTGCTGCTTGCATCTCACATTGCGCCCCTCACAGGATCCACCGGTATCGCTTTGTGCTTTGGTGATATTTGTAATTTAACTGCATTGCGAAAGCTTTGAATTTGTTTGTGCATTGTGATTCATAGCGCTTTGACTTATAACCCCGCCCGCTCTGCTGTGCATAGTTGTGCGACTTTGTAGAGACATATACTTGCCTGCTATTACTTTGTTTGCACTCTCGGTGCCACAGTCGACTTGCTTCTCCTGCCTCGCCTCCCCTTTGACCTCCATTTTGTTGCTGCTCTTCCCAGGCCCGCCCCTCCTCCCCGCTACCGCCTCCCAGCTGCTGCCCCTCCCACCCACGAACAGAGAGCTCGCCACCTCCTCTAGCCATTTGTGACCGCCCGGACTCGATCCAGAACGGTCGCTCCCCCCTCGCTCCCCGACTTATCCTTTCCTATTGCTGCTGCTTGCATCTCACATTGCGCCCCTCACAGGATCCACCGGTATCGCTTTGTGCTTTGGTGATATTTGTAATTTAACTGCATTGCGAAAGCTTTGAATTTGTTTGTGCATTGTGATTCATAGCGCTTTGACTTATAACGCCGCCCGCTCTGCTGTGCATTGTTGTGCGACTTTGTAGAGACATATACTTGCCTGCTATTACTTTGTTTGCACTCTCGGTGCCACAGTCGACTTGCTGCCCCTGCCTCGCCTCCCCTTTGACCTCCATTTTGTTGCTGCTCTTCCCAGGCCCGCCCCACCTCCCCGCTACCGCCTCCCAGCTGCTGCCCCTCCCACCCACGAACAGAGAGCTCGCCACCTGCTCTAGCCATTTGTGACCGCCCGGACTCGATCCAGAACGGTCGCTCCCCCCTCGCTCCCCGACTTATCCTTTCCTATTGCTGCTGCTTGCATCTCACATTGCACCCCTCACAGGATCCACCGGTATCGCTTTGTGCTTTGGTGATATTTGTAATTTAACTGCATTGCGAAAGCTTTGAATTTGTTTGTGCATTGTGATTCATAGCGCTTTGACTTATAACGCCGCCCGCTCTGCTGTGCATTGTTGTGCGACTTTGTAGAGACATATACTTGCCTGCTATTACTTTGTTTGCACTCTCGGTGCCACAGTCGACTTGCTGCCCCTGACTCGCCTCCCCTTTGACCTCCATTTTGTTGCTGCTCTTCCCAGGCCCGCCCCTCCTCCCCGCTACCGCCTCCCAGCTGCTGACCCTCCCACGCTCCGCCCCCCTCTACTATCTATTTAAGAAGCATGTCCCAACGCGCAGCGTCCACGCGCTACGGCCGCGCCGAAGGTGCACCAAAGGTAAGCCCGTCTACGCCCGTCCACGCCAAGGCCGCGCCCAGCGCCAGAACCGCTGGTCCCCGTATTGCCCAGCCTACCCGCATAACTTACAATGCCTCCACCCTCCTTGCACTAAACCCCGGCCGTCGCCCCAACTGCGCCCAAGCCGCACCTGGACACACCCATGGACCCTTCACATGCAACTCCTGCAAGTTTGACGGCACCAAAACCAACCCCACATCCACAAACAGCAAACAGAAACCTGACACCAACCACTTAAAATGCATCCTGCTCAACACCCGCTCGGTCCACAGACACGCCATCGACCTGTGGAATCTACTAGACACCATGTCTCCCGACGTTGCCTTCCTTACAAAAACCTGGATGAACGCCTCCTCAGCTCCGGACATCACCATTGCCATCCCGGAAGGCTACAAGATCATCCGAAAGGACCGCTCCATCCAAACAGGAGGAGGCATCGCCATCGTCCATAGGAACTCCATCCGCATCTCAACCAGCTCAGACGTCAACCTCGCTAGCGCCGAACACCTTCACTTCCAGATCCACACCAACCCCAAGACTACACTTAGAGGCACCCTCCTCTACAGGCCACCAGGACCCCGTGCACAATTCAGTGAAGACATCACTGACTTCATCACCCCTCACGCCCTCCCCTCCGAGGACTACATTCTACTGGGAGACCTCAATTTTCACCTGGAAAAGAGCAACGACAACAACACCACCACCCTCCTGGACAATCTCGCCAACCTCGGACTCAAACAACTAGTAAACACCCCCACCCACCACGCAGGACACACACTCGACCCTATCTTCACCTCCAGCAAACACATCTCCTTCAGTCATACTTCAGTTCTCCATTGGACGGACCACAGCATCGTTCACTTTATCTACAAAAAGACCACAACCCACAACCATCCTCAACCTACTCTGCAAAGAAACTGGAACAAAATCACCATCGACCAGATCTCCTCATCGCTTCTTCAATACCCCCCTGCCCACTCATCGAACGCCAACCAAGCAGCCATTAACCTCACTCAATGGCTAACCAACAGCGCCGACAACCTAGCACCTTTGAAAAAACGTCAAATCAAACTAGGCAGCAAAAACGCCCCCTGGTTCAACGATGATCTTAAGAAATCTAAGAAACTCTATCGCTCCCTTGAAAAGGCCTGGAAAAAAGACCCAAACACCAACACCAGGGACGCCTTCAAAAACGCCACCCGCACACACCACCAACTGATCCGAACTGCCAAGAAATCTGCATTCAAAGACCGACTAGACAACAACGCCCACAACAGCAAGGAACTATTCAACATCGTCAAAGAGTTTACCAACCCCACTGCCAACTCCAACGACATCTCTCCCTCTCAATCCCTTTGCGACTCCCTAGCTTCGTTCTTCCACAACAAAATCGCAGACATCCACAACAGCTTCGACAACCAACCCGGAGACCAACCCACCCAACCTTCTACCATTCCTTCACCCCCCTTGAACATCCTCAATGACTGGAACCCAATCTCCACTAAGGACACCATCCGCCTGATGAACTCCATCCACTCAGGATCCCCTACAGACCCATGTCCTCACCACATCTTCAACAAAGCAGACTCCATCATAGCACCTCATCTCCAAGACGTCATCAACTGCTCCTTCAAATCCGCCACCTTCCCGGAAAGCTGGAAACACGCCGAACTCAGCGCCCTCCTGAAAAAACCCAGAGCTGATCCCACCGAACTCAAAAACTACCGCCCCATTTCGCTCCTACCATTCCCGGCCAAAGTCATCGAGAAAGCAGTCAACAACCAGCTCGCCGCCTTCCTCGAAGCCAACAAATCCCTCGACTCATCACAGTCCGGCTTCCGAGCCAAACACAGCACTGAGACCACCCTCATCGCAGCAACAGACGACATTAGAACACTACTGGACAAATGAGACACAGTCGCCCTCATCCTCCTCGACCTCTCCGCAGCCTTTGACACAGTCTGCCACAGCACCCTTTTACAACGCCTCAACAACATCGGAATCCAAGGAATAGCACTGGACTGGATCACCTCGTTCCTCGCCGGAAGGACTCAGAGAGTCCGCCTCCCACCGTTCAAGTCGGAGGCCACCGAAGTCATCTGCGGTGTGCCACAAGGATCCTCTCTTAGCCCCACCCTCTTCAACGTTTACATGAGCCCCCTCGCGGCCATCGCTCGACAACACAACCTCAACATAATCTCCTACGCTGATGACACCCAGCTAATCCTCTCCCTCACCATAGACCCAAACACCGCCAAAACCAACCTACATGAAGGAATGAAAGAAGTAGCCGAGTGGATGAAGCACAGCCGCCTTAAACTGAACTCGGACAAAACAGAAGTCCTCATCTTAGGCACCTCCCCTTCCACCTGGGACGATTCTTGGTGGCCAGCTGCCCTAGGAAAAGCACCCATTCCAACGGACCACGCACGGAACCTGGGCGTCATCCTGGACTCCTCTCTCTCGATGTCCAGACAAGTCAGCGCAGTTTCATCATCTTGCTTCAACATCCTCCGCATGCTCAAAAAAACATTTCGCTGGATCCCAACCGAAACCAGAAAGACGGTCACTCACGCACTAGTTACAAGCCGCCTGGACTACGGAAACACCCTATATGCCGGTACCACCGCTAAACTCCAGAGAAAACTCCAACGCATCCAAAACGCATCAGCCAGACTCATACTCGACATCCCGCGCAAAGACCACATTTCCGGTCACCTAAAAGACCTCCACTGGCTCCCTGTCAATAACAGGATAACGTTCCGCCTCCTCACCCACGCACACAAAGCACTCTACGAACTTGGACCAGAATGCCTCAACTCGCGACTATCCTTCTACTCCCCCTCCCGCCAGCTACGCTCCTCCAACCAAGCCCTCGCTGCGGTCCCACGCATCAACAAATCCACCATGGGAGGAAGATCCTTCTCCTACCTAGCGGCTAAAACATGGAACTCCCTTCCCATTCACCTCCGCCTCACTCAAAACCACCTAGCCTTCAGAAAGCAGCTTAAAACCTGGATTTTCGACAAATAATTCCCCACCCTTCCCCAAGCGCCTTGAGACCCTCTGGGTATGTAGTGCGCTATATAAATTACCTGACTTGACTTGACTTGACTTGAAACGCTCTGTTGATGGTAGTCAAATAAGCATTTAGAATCTTAGTTTGTACACCATTTGATTTCCATGAACATAGCTTTATAGTTTCCTTTGGGTGAATGAGTAATTGTTGCTGAGTGCATTGTATTGTTTCCTGTCAAGCCAAAGATCCACAGGGTAAGGCTGCTGTCAACCAGCCTAGGTTAAGTTAGGGTAGTCTCCTTGCTAGATGCTTAGTACCAATAGGATTTTTAAAAATTGAATATACTTGACTATTATCATCTATGTTTCATGGACAATCGAACTTCCCTGGTGAATTGAACGGACTTGGATAAAGAATTTTTGGGGGCCTGCTGATTCTTATTCCCCAGTTTAAGAAAAACTCAGTTTCCAAGAGGATCACTACTGAATTCTTTTTGTAAAATCTTTGGGGCATATTCTCAAGCCCCTATCGCCATGGGAACGTCACTTTTTGACGTTCCCATGGCAATAGGGCCAGCCATCGTGAGACTTAGCGCCATCGCAGGGGAAACGCAATGATGCACCACATTCTTGAGAATAGGGTGCAGCCTGGCGTTTCTGAAGTGGCGGTGAGAGGCGTTAAGCCAAGGAGGCTAACGTCTCTCACTGCCACTTCCTCATGAATATGCCCCTATGTGTACATCTGAAGAGGATGTAGTGCCACAAAAGCACTAGGAACTAAAAAAAATTATATCACAAACTATCTTGATTTAATAGTTCCCCTACTGTATACTGTAAAGGGAGCTGTGTTGATGAATCATAAAAATGAAATGAGGGCATTTGTAAAGCGCACAGCTACCTCACCCGAGGTGTCCCGGCGCTGTCCGTATACCGCTTAGGAACCCTTCCTGGCTTTATCCCTGTGAGGTGTCCACTCCTGGGCATCCCCAAGGTGAAGCCAGGCATCCCAGCGCTGTTGGGGCTGTTGTGGAGATTAAGCAAGCTATTGCCCAGAGGTGCAGAGTGGGACCCATGATTAGAATAGGCAGCGAGGCGAAAATGATCAGGTCCGAGGAAATTGAGCCCAGGACCCGCCAAGGCGGGTATTGAACCCTGGTCCCGGGCCAGATCTCTGCATCAGGGTCTGCAGCTCTAACCATTGAGCCACACTTCTCCACTGGGGAGAAAAAAAAAGATTTAACTAAAAAATACCAGTTATTTCCACAAGTAGTAACTGATGTAGGCCTTATATTGAATATGAACTATATCATTGGCCTATATTATTCCTTACTCTTAGTACATTTTGATTTAAGATTGTTTAAAAGGCTAGAGTCAAATGTATTTATTCAGACAGTTCTCATTTATTCACAATAATGTATCATGGCAGCAGTTTGTTTAAAAATGTTTGTTTTTAGTTAATTTTTCATTTTTTTATTTGATCGGAAGAATGCTCATTGCACTGATGAATATATTAATTTCACAAAACCTATCATGTAATGTCCCAGTCCCAGTCCCAATGGCTGCTGCACAAAGAAAACAGGGCTCATCAAGATACTGCTTACCTTCTGTTCCTGGAGTGGGCACTGCTTTTTGAAAGTGGTGGGATGTAATAATTTCCCTGAATTATAGCGAGTGAGCCTGACACATTCTAGTAAAAGTACTGGTGTGGGGTCTCTCCCCTCAAAGCATTTTGCAAAAATGGGACAAGTGCATTTAAGTTTTCTTTAAAAAATATAGGCCCTGAAAAACCACTCATTAAATACTCAAGTCTTTCACTGTGTTCTGAGCTACATTAATGCGACTCTTCCCAAGAGTCAATATCCTCTTACCAAAATGTACTTGGGTTGCCCCTATATGTGAAAAATTACCTTGATTGTGCCAGGTTCTGCAATTTGTTTTGGGGAACTCCACACGTGCTATGGAATCCCCTTTAGCTAACAATTACAAATAGTATGGCACTTGCCAGAATTTTGGCATTCGTTCTGTCCTTAAACAATGAGTGACCCTAATGTTAAAAAAGTTCTTTTTATCATAAATTGCTCCCTCAGATGTACCATGCTTGTCCCCCCTTGTACCAAAAATTACCTTCAATGTGTCAGTATCAGCATGTTGCCATGGGTGGGCCCTATGCCAAGAATTTCCACAGGTGTCCCTATGCCCTGAAGAACATCGGTATGCCAGTGACAGCATTTTGTCATCGACGTACCCATATGCCAAATATAACTTCTAATGTGCCCTAATTTCATACCATTTTATCACAGGAGCCTGTCATAGGACAAGCAGCCTCCGGTATGCCAAAGCCAGAATTTGTTCCGTAGATGTCTCTTTGGAGTAGGAATTACCTTCCGTATGCCAGGACCAAGGGCACTTCTGTAGGTATGATACCCTATTCTCACTTATGCTTACTTATATTCACTCATTCACACTCACACTCTCACGTATTCATTGTCACACCACTTGCTCATTTATTCTTATTCACAGATACACTTACTCTCTGCCACTCACTCTAATCACTCTTGCTCACACTCCTTGACACTCTATACTTCCTCACACTCATATTCATTCATTCTCACCCACATACTCTCACTTTTTTCCATCACTCTTTTTCTCAAACACTTACTTACTCATATTCACTGACAATTAGGGGTGCATTTACTAAAAAAAAAACAATAGCATCATGCAGCACAGCAACCAAATTTTCTCCACTGTGTTGTGCTAGGGGAAGAGAGCCTTACTGAGTCATATCCACCAAAACATGGCACTGCTGCTCTCTTTCCCAAGATTGACACACAAACAGGCAGCCCAGGGACGTCACTAGGGGGTGCAGGGGGTGCGGACCGCACCGGGTGACACCATCACATGGGGTGACACTGTGACACCTCCGTGACACCAGCTTCGTCTGTCCCAAAACACTTCAGTGAGTTTACTTGTTAGTATAGTTTGACAGGGGGAATTTGTTATTCTAAAACGAAGAACTCCTTCAATTAAAAAAATATTTTATTGAATTGAGAAGACACGATCTAAAAGTGCAACAACTACAATCCAACGATAACTATAATAAAATAATAAATGACCGCTTGTGAACCCAAAAATAAATTGAGAAGCACGAGGTTAACAGAGGCGAGAGAGCGCTTACTGACAAACGAAAGACCGCGGTACAAATATGGGAAATTTCAAACTACACATTTGGCTAGAATCAAAAAGGCGACCCAGGTCTCGGATGCGTGACATGAGAAACGGCGATTCTTTTTGTCCCTCGTGCTCATGTGCTTAAAGACGATTACAATAAACACGAACTCTCTCCGCACCATTTTTCCACAAACTGTATTGGAAAACACAAAGTTCACAATGTGTCAATGAGACCTTACTTAGAAATAAAATGTAGGTCCTTCTAATTGCAATGTTTGACTATTTCTGCAAGGCCTGACCGTAGAAATCTTTCCGTCTACGAGCTGCAATATTGCACATCTTCGTATGTAGCAACAACCTACTAACATGACCCATGCTCAGTCCCCGTCACAGGGGCGTAACCCAAGCCCCTGAAGTCCCTGCGGGCAAGGGAGTCCCAAACCTCCTGAAGCTCCGAGCATCCCTTGCCCCCCTGCCCAAGGCCAGTTCATATCTGAACATCACACAGGAGACTCCTCTGCCCCATCACATTCCGCTGAGGGCCGTAGAAGGGCATCGTTTTGCATTACGACGCAACTGTTCTGTTTACCATTTTGTGAACAGCACCAACATTTTGCAGGTTGTTGATACGGCTGCATCAATAAAAAATAAAGCCCTCCTTGCACTAGGGGGCGCCAAAACTGTGGACATTAATCTTGTAGCATTTAGTTATGACTGGTTGACTGGAATTCTTTTATTTTCTCACACTGTCTTTATTCCACGAATGCCCGCTCGTTCTGAAGCTACACTTATCATGTTTGTTTTCAGCGAAAGGAAAATATTTGAAAATATTAAAATCCATGAATCATTTTAACTTCAGGGCAGTTGTGACAAGCGCACTTACTTACAAATATAATTACTCATCTGGTATGCTGTAGTCCTGAGTGGATGCATAGCATCTTTAGAGACGTCACAGATGTTGGACTGCTTTCAAATCTACATCAAAATGTCTTTCTACTTCACCGAAGAGAGGCAACCTTGCAGATGTATGATGGTACAACGCATACCGTTTCAACACACGTCTTTAACAACGCAAGTCGTTACAACAACTTGCGTTGTTGGGCGCGGATAGTGAATAGTATAATTTATTATTCTAACACCAGTCCCCGTGGATAGTAGGGAAGGTGTTGGAATAGTAAATATACTATTCTTTATCCTTTAGCGCCCTCCAGCGCAAGTCGTGGTTACGACTAGAGTTGTAAAGGACGCATCGTAAAAGCACTGCGGGGTAACATCTGCGTTGAAAAGGATGTTCCCCAACCTTGCACCTGTTACATTTAATTGAACACACACTCTCTTAAGGAGTTTCCTGCCACTTAATATTTACTTTGTCTCCATGTGCCAATCCATCATGGGGTAAGTTGTGAGGGGGTGACACCATGAGTTACGCTCTGGGTGACACCAACCCTAGTGACGCCGCTGAGGCAGCCTAACACTTTGCACTGTAGTGTAAAGGTATGTGCATGATGTATAGCATATTTTTTTTTTACTTGTACTAGAAAGATATTATATCTAAACAATTTTAAAACCTTTACACATTGACTGCTGAGCTTTGCTTGCATCTAGAAATGCGGCTGTGTGATGTCTGGTCATATTCAAACAAATGACAGAACAGTCAAGTCTCTGGCCTGCACCAGAGTAAATTTAGTTTTAGCAAAACACAGAGGCACTAGCAATGATCACACAGATATGACCCTCAACCAAATGTGTTCCTCAACATTAAGGATTCATAAATCAACACATTGCAAGGTGACCACAGCACTACTTGGAACTCGTTGTACTTTGTGACCATTCAGCCATGTGAAATATCTGTTGTTGAAAGACAATGTCTCTGAGGAGAAATATTGTATTGGTCCACCGGGCCAGAATGGTGACATCAGGCCCGTGGAGGATAATATACACCGGCCTGGCGGGGGCAATCCCCCGGCCATCCTCACTGAAATGACCCCCCGCCACATCAGGATGGTGGGGGGGGCCGCGGCGGATGGAAAGACCATCCGCCGCTTTCCCGCCACGGTCGCCTTGCGACCGGGGCGGAAAAGATCCAATATGGTGGCGGTGTCTAATAGACACCACCAGCCATATTAACATGGTCTTTTTTAGATGCCCATCGCTGCCATGGAAAGGCATGCAGTCTTCACTTGGGGGGCCCCCTGTGGGCCCCCAGAGTGAAGGAGAGGTGGGGGGTGCACACGGGGGTACCTGTGGTACCCCCCTGCATTTGCATAAACAAAGCAGCAGGTACCACGCGGTGCCTGCCGCTTTGTTTGTGTAAATGCATACATGCATTTTTGGGATTGTGGCGGGCAGTGCTGAGAGCACCACCTGCCACAATGCTAACAATGCAGGAGGCGCCCGCCACAGTGGCGGGCGCATCCTAATACCCCCCACGGGACCCCCGCCCTTATGGCGGGAGGTCCCAATAACCGATAGGATGGCGGGCGTACTAAGTCTGCCCGTCATCCTAATGGACCCGTATGTTTTTTAATCTAACACTGTCACACCACCTGTATCATCTGCTGGTCCTCATTTCTTTATTTCCCCATTTCATCCCTCTTCCTCCTCTCCTTTGTTTCCCTTAACTACTGCTACATCCACTGCCTCATCTAGACCTTGACAAGTCATCAAGCCATCTTCAAGACCTATCACCAATTTAGAGTTAAACAAGTTCATATTTATGTGAAGAGGGAATGTAGCGTCTGATTGGCCTATGCATTCCCTTCTAAGCATGCCCAAGCTTCTCACCTTTGCTCTGGAAGAGAAGTGTGGGTGGCAGGACAGCAGGGAAGACTGAAGCTAGCAAGCACTGGAAAAGGACAGCTGCAGCATCACACTCCTGCACCAAGGGTGTAGTCTGGCAATATCGAATCCCAAATATCAACTGGGCAGAATACTGTTACATAAATATAAGGGGCACAATATTGAAAGATACGTTTCTTTACCTTTTCTATACCTAACCTATATGTACACTTTGGTGATGTATATATCTTGAACATACCTAGATGTTGAGTTAAGAATAGTAAATCCGTACCTTCCTCTGCGAATTCACCTTTCGATATTTTGTACCTCAATATTGTTGTAACAATATCCTATCCCATCGATATTCATAATTCGATATGCCTTTGAGATCTTGATGCTGGCATCCCTATGCTGTTTAGCTCTTTCTCTGATGCCAAGTTGCAGATTATATGAGTAGCGGTATTTGTGGTAATATCTACCTCCTGCCTCAGGTGTCATCAGGGGTCATCATCACTACATTTATCTAATAATATTAATGTTTAGTATTTGTTCACTAATTTGGTAAAAGTGCTACAAAACTATAAGATATAAAATAATTGCCCTACTTTCTCTCACTACAAGGTACTTACATCGAGATACCCTGAAACTATGGGTACCGCATTGTGAATTTAAAGTTTGCTATATGTTTTTTGAGTTTTACCAACACATATCTGGACACACTCAAACTGACCTGGGCATTGCGGAGGTCGCTGAAGGACGCCACAATCTTTCCGCGCCACTCCCCCTACCCTCACCAGCCTTCTTGCTGCAGCAGCCACTGGACAGCACAGCGCGGCCGACTTGGGACTACATCCCCCAGCGGCCCTCGCGACAGGAAGTTGCGCATGCCCTGTCCCGCCCCCGGAGGTGCTCAAAGACCAGCGAGAGCCCCGGGGGAGCGGGGACACACTCAAACTGACCTGGGCATTGCGGAGGTTGCCGAAGGACGCCACAACCTTTCCGCGCCGCTCCCGCTACCCTCACCAGCCTTTTTGCCACCACAGCCACCGGACAGCATGGCTCGGCGGACTTGGGACTACATCCCCCAGCGGCCCTCGCGACAGGAAGTCGCGCACGCTCTGTCCCGCCCCCGGAGGTGCTCAAAGACCAGCTAGAGGCCCCGCATCGCGGGACGCGCATGGGCGGCGCCGCGCTAAGCCTGGGCAAAGGGTGGGCCGTCTGTGGCTGTCAGGGGCCAGAAGAGGCCGGGCTGGGCCAGCCCCCGATATCGCAGGATGGGTAAGCGTAAGAAAGCAACTAACGCTGAGGAGGGGGGGGGGAAGAAGGCTAAGGTGCCTAGACATTCTGAGTCAATTATTTCTTATCTCTCTTCCGCTGTGGTGACCCTCACAAAGGAAATTGCAAATGCAGAGCAAGAACTCGGCCTTACACCTTCGCCCCTCACAAACTGTGCGCAGGGTGTTGACATTGTGCAAGCACCACAAATACCATTAGAGCCTGAGGTGGTAGTGATTCACCACAGGAACCTTGCTGCCCTTTCTGTCCGTCTTTCCTCTGGCAAAACGCAATCCACATCATTGGAACACCGTACCCAGGTCACCGACCATGACACAAAGAGGACCACCAAAAGGAGGAAAAACCAGAAGCCCTATTAAATACTGTGACTGTGACTAATGATAATCTTGGAGCTCAGCTAGAGTCCATATTTGTAGCACGCATAGAGCCATTATTATTGGGCATAGCGAAAGACATTGTGGACACTTTGAATACTTGTTTAGCCGGTCTTCTTAAGAAATGTGCATTAATAGATACATATGCCAAAAATTGCACCCTAGGTCAGGAAGCGCATATGCCTGACGCTGATCCCCCATGTAAAAATCCCATGGAGGTGTACAGACCCCCTAGACCACTGCTAACTAATGATGGGGTGGCCTCTGTTAATACCAGGAGTCGGGATATTTACACCCCTGTTAGCAGCGCTGATCCCATTCCCGCGAAGCCACGCTTCCTGGCCAGTTGGGAACCGATTCCCATCCCAAGTTCTAGCATATCAGCAAGAGGCTGCCAAGTAAAGTTGGATTTGCCCCCAGAGGCCGCTCCCTTAGTGGCCACATTTATTGGGGTCCCTCCGCTTCAAGAGGGTGAGCCAGTTCTCGACCTGATGAAAAAGGCCAGAGCATGGTGCAATGAGTCCAGTAGTGGAGGGTTGAACATTTCAGACAGGATTATCATGGCAAGAAGGGTGGGTTGGATAGGGAAATGCCCAAAGAAAATAGAGGGGGACTGTGTTATAGTCAATTTTAATAGTGTGGATCTGGCAGACAGGCTGTTTTGGGACGGCTCAGAGATTACACATACTGGGCAAATGAGACCCGTCCTCCTGGGTTTCTTCTATCCACCCCCAACCATATCTCATGGGTCATGGGGCACAGGGATGGATCGGAGGGCACGGGACACAGATCTGGGACGTTCAAGGACCACGGGGAGCCGCCCATATCCCTTGGAGGTGGATTTGAGTTCCCCGGTGGTACCTTGTCCTCAGTCATCTTGCACACTTTTAGAGCCCCGCGGACCGGCCCTGTGTAACCGATTTGCTCCCCTTTCAGGCATTGAAGAGATTGATTGACTGCCAGCTTTGACACCGTCTAACATCCATGATGCTTCTAACCTAGATGAGTTAGCGGATTGTAAAATTATTAGCTGGAATGTAGCCGGCATCAGATCGAAAAGGGCAGATACAGCCTGGGTTGACTTTGTCTCCAGTCATGATATAATATCAATGCAGGAAACCTGGGACTCTTCCTCAAGCTTCTAGTTGGACGGCTTTACTAGCTTTGTCGTCCCGGCCATCCCAAGCACTGCAGGTAGAGCGAAAGGTGGTCTTATCATGTGGAGAGGTGTGGCTCACTGGTTAGAGGCGGCAGACCTGTAAGCAGAGAACAGCCCGGGACCAGGGTTCAATTCCTGACGCGGCAGGGTCTTGGACCAGGATCAACAGACTCGATAATTCTCGCCTCAGTGCCTACTCTAACCAGGGAACACACTCGGTAACTCTGGGCATTAAGCTTGCCTCATCTCTACAACGGCCCCCCACAGACGCCGGGGATGCCTGGTTTCACCCTGGAGATACCCAGAAAGGGACCATCTCACAGGGAAAACCAGGACGGGTTCCCCAGCGGTCTACAGCGCCAGGACACTCGGGTAGAGTAACAGTGCGCTTTACAAGTATCCCATATAACATAACATCATGCTTTTCTCCCTAAAACTCACGGGGATACAAAAATTGGTGGAGGTTGGGTCCCCCAATCTTCTAATTGTTGAATGGGTTGCCTCGTCCACCTGTAAATGCATTTTAATTAATTTTTATAATTCTTGGGACAGGGACGATCGTACTCAACATATTGCCTTGTTGGAATTTTTTTTAATTAACCTCAGTCAAAATCATTACACTAATTTCGAGCTCATTTTAATGGGTGATTTTAATATTCATCCATGCAGTGACGTTTGCCACATAGGGAATCATGAGGGCCCTGTAGGTTCAGTAGTTCCCCACTTCGAACACTCCAGTCAAGGAGAGGCTCTTGAGGAGCTGCTGGTTAATTGTAATATTTTTGAATCTAGCAGTATTGAGGGTGAGGTAAGGGCAGTTACTTTTAAAGGCGCTGACCCAGGTTCTGTGATAGATTACATTTTTGTGACTCCTGGCATCATACGAAGGGTTGTAACCTATAAAGTAATTATGTCGATATACAGTGACCATAACCCGGTCCTGCTTGTGCTGCAATGGTACAACCCCATAGGGATCAGGACCAGCCCTCCCCAAAATGAGCTTGCTGTCCTTCCAATGGACCAAGGGGAAGGTTCAAGTGGGCTAAGGTCGTACCGGATAATTTTCTCAAGGAATTACTCCCTAAAATAGAAGGCAATATGGCACTCTGTCAGGATTGTAATGCCCCTAACGATGTAATCATGGGCGCTTTTGAGTCTGTATCTGCACAAATTTCGCACAACTTGATGATTAAATCTCGTATAGGAGATAATTACCCCCACAAATGGTTTGACTCTGACTGCGCAAAAGCGCATAGGGATCTATTACAAGCTCTGAAAACCATCCCAAGAGACAAGGCTGCCATCGCTGAGAGGAGGAAGAGATATAGGCAAACGATCAACAGAAGGAAAAACTACTGTCAATTGATGTTTTGCAGGATAGCAAACAGTTCTGGGCGACAATTAACCAGCCATTTTTTTCTCAGACTCAGATAATACAGTCATGGACTGTGTAATCTCTGATGATAAATGGCTTTGCCATTTTAGAGAAGTCTATGGAGAATCAGAGTCCGGCGCCTTAAGAAGCCCCTTGTTGGTTTCCGAGTCAGCCCCCCTACACTTTGACTCCGACGAAGTTGAGAAAGCAATCACTGAGACCTCAAAAAATAAGGCCCCCGGGCCGGACGGTGTCCCCTCAGACCTTTACAGACATTCACCCAAATTGTGGGCCAAGGTGCTTACAAATGTCTTCTATGCGGCAAATGGTAATATCTTTCCTGCCTCATGGGCCACTTCAATCATCGTGCCGATTTTTTAAAAAGGGCAGCGAGATGACCCAGCTTGTTACAGACCCATATACCTGTTAGACTCTGCGATTAAGATACTAGGCAGAGTCTTATTGTACCAACTAAGGGACAATATTGAGAGTAGTGGGGTTCTGTCAAACCTACAATATGGGTTCAGAGAAAAAAGAGGTACCCTGGAACAGTGTTCAAATCTGCACCTTTTAATTTCTAAATATACATTAGCTAAGGAGGGGTCTTTATACTTGGACTTTATGGACCCCTCCTCGGCCTTTGATATGGTAAATAGAGATAAGTTATGGCCAATCCTCTTGGAGATAGGGATTGACCCCCCTTGTTAATTTCATGGCATCCCTCCATCAGGAGTTATTTGCTAAGGTAAGGGTCACCAAGGAGGGCAGGTGTATGAGCCGCTTTAAATCGGAGCGGGGGTACGACAGGGCTGCATCCTAGCCCCCCTCCTTTTTACCATCTACATTAATGGTTTAGGTAACTTATTAGATGTACCAGGGGTGGACGTGCCATGTGTAGGAGATGCTGTTATACCGGCTCTCCTATACGCGGACGATGCAGTCCTATTAGCCCGTACCGGGGTGGGACTCCAGAGACTGTTAGAACTATTTGGGATCTTTATGGATCGTCTGGACCTAAAGATAAATGCAAAAAAATCCCACTCAATGGTGGTTGGTCATCATAGACGTAAGTGTAAAGTTAAAACCTTTATTTGCAAGGGTGACGTTGTTTCCAGGGTGGCAGCATTTCCTTACCTCGGTGTTCTCTTCGATGAGAAGGGGACATGGGCCCTCCAAATCAAGGCTAAAAGTATTTCCGTGGCAAGATCCACGTCAGCCCTCATGGGCTTTTCAAAAAGGTTGGGGGTTAGGCCCATGGAGGCTCTTTTAAAAGTTTATAACTCAAAATGTATGTCAATTACCACATATGGTGCTTTTATTTGGGGCTATGTTCCACTTGATAAGCTTCAAATAACTGAAAACAGGTTTTTAAGATACCTCCTGTCTGTTCTCCATCCCACCCCCATCTTTTCAATTCATTCTGAGCTGGGTTTGGATTATGTTTCAGACAAGCTGAAACTAGCCCCATTAATTTTCTGGCTAAAAATATGGCTCAACTCAGAGATAACTCTGAATCATGCTATTGTAAAAAATGTCATGGTACTGGATCACGCTAAAAAAATACCCTGGCTTGAATACTTGAGATACTCATTTGGTCAGTTAGGACGCCCGGAGCTCTTTTTAACCCCTTCTTGTATTAGAAGGGAGGACGTCAACTGGACTAAGTTACACTTTTTAGATAGGCTTAGATTGGCCCGCGAGGAGCTGGAATTTTTGAAACCTTCTGTTAGACGGCATTATATGCTAACAATCTCCCCTGCACTTGAGCCATATCTTAAGACTGTAACCAAACCCTTCCATAGAGCCCTACTGACTAAATTCAGATTCAACCTAATACATTATTCCCTGGGTAGTTATCAATCGTGGTGTAAACCAGAAGATGGCCCGCCTTGTAATTGTGATAATTTTTCGCAACAAGACACTATGCATTTCATTATGTTCTGCGGGCACGATGCGGGGATAAGGGAAAAATATCTGCTACCAATTTTGAAAGAGGCTGGTTTTATCCAAGTCAGACCTGCCCTCACCCATCTTCAGATGCTGGGTAGCACCCGCATTACTTTCCATGTGGCTAGTTTTTTAGTGGCGGCAATTAGAATTAAAACGAAAAATACAACATTAAATGTATTATTCTGATTGTTCTTATTAACTATTTTTAATTCATTCGGTAGAGTATATGTTTCATAAAAGCTTTTTGCACTGAGTTTGTAAATACATGAATTGCTCTATTTTCATGAATGTATGTACATTTTTATGCCTTTTATGATTTTAACAAATCGAATAAAGTATATTTGACTGACTGACTGTGCCATTACATCTCCTCTACAAGAGAATGATTTTGCACCAAGAAAATATGTGAGAAACTAAGGGGATATTTTTATCATAAATGTGCTTCAGAAAAACACATTTGTAGTTTTGGGAAATCCTGCAATTCTCAACTGCTTAGATAATTACAATCCTTGCTTTGTCATTATGATTACAAATGTTTTTGTTTGCTCCAAAACATTCTTTCAGATTCTTTGTATGCCATTCTTGCTCTCAAGTTCACCTGGAACCTTCAGAAATAGCCTAATGCAGTCATTGGTACTCAAGCAGCTTGAATTATTGGGAACACACCCAAATTTACCATAAGTGCCTTATGTGTCATTGTGCAAACAGTGTAGTATGTAAATATGTTTATAGTGAGCATAGTTGCCAAATAGCAAACACTCTTTACAGTTTACTTATTGCTATTGAATAGATAAATGTCTAGTTGATATTTACTTTTGATAAAAATGTAAACTTCTTCAATTTTAATAGATCAGCCATTCAGCGGTAACCTCCATTCTGAGCGACAAGCTACAGTTCCCATCCTTTCTACGCACCATCTCTGGCAACGCTCTCACGAATACCGCCCTGGCACGTTTATTGGGGCACTTTGGTTGGACCTGGGTGGGAATGATCATTTCTGATGATGAGATTGGTTTGCAGGGTGCTCAGGCCATACAGATGGGGATCGAGGCAGATGGTGGCTGTGTGGCTTACGTGGAGAGGATTCACCTGCGATACTCCAAAGAAAGAGTCCTCCAAGTTGCTGCACTAATACAAAGACATTCGGCAAAGACAATTATATTTCACAGTGCGGAGTTGCATGTGAAGGTGTTATTGGAAATTCTTTATGAGCAGAATGTTATTGGAAATATCTGGATATTTTCAACATCATTTGGTATGTCTCCTGGATTCTTTTCAGGGAAATCCTGGAAAGTATTGAATGGGGCTTTAGTTCTCAAACCTTACACAGGCAGCATGCCAGGGTTCCAAGGGTTTCTTCACCACCTCAATCCTAGCATGTCTCGTGATGATATTTTTATCAGACTTTTCTGGGAGAAAGCCTTCAAGTGTACCTGGCTGGAGGACAAAGAGAATACTACCACACTCATGGCGCCAGTTGGTACACCTACAATGCAGTCGGTACCTTGCTCCCGGTACAATTTGATGGACGAAATGGCCATGTCCCTATTTGAGCTGAATGATCTGAGCTACACATACCACAGTTACATTGCTGTGTTTGCCATCGCTCATGCGTTAAACTTTCTCCTATCTTGTAAAATTGTCCAAGGATCTTTCACCAAAGAAACCTGTGATGAAATAAAAGACATCCTACCATGGCAGGTAACATAATCAAATGTCTCACATGCAATATGATGACCCTGAAACATGAGCTGTAACAATATTCTTAAACTGATTTCTCAGTTGTATTTTCGGATTGTAGAGTGCAAGATTAGTAGCTAAATGTCATTAACTATAGTTTCTATTAGATTCATCTTTCTTCTGTGATATTATATCCATATTTTATAGGTCAATATAAAGGAGGAGAGCATATTATTATTTAAAGCCTTCTTGTTGCTTATAAATTTCTATTGAAGTAAATCATAATTGTCTTCTTCTTGCTCACAAGTGTGCAAATAGGACCCTGGGTCCTCTGAAAGCTGTCACTCTCACACTACAACTTTCCCCCTGCCGGCTCATTTGAGTCCTTCAGAGTCTCATTTAGCAAGGTTTTGTGTCATCCTTTCGCTATACAAAGGGATGCATGAGCGACACAAACCATAAATGAGATTTTCCAAGCCTCAGCTGAGTCCCAAACAAAGAGATAAAAAAAGAAAAAAAGAAAATGGGCAGTGTAGGAATACCCTGATCCCTTAGCCTTGGTCATGGGGACCCCTGGACCTGGCCAGGGCAAAAGAGTATTTAAATAAAATTCTCGCTGCAAAATTGCAACTTAGCGGCTCATTACGATCTTGTGCGGAAAGCCTCAGCTCGACACTGACTTAGATTCAGGCCCGACCAACTTGGGATTACGATGCGACCGAACACTGATCAGTCAGATTCCCATTGTTTCCTATGGGAGCTCGGGTTACACCCAACAACCAGCCGTAACACAGGCTCCTATGGGGAAGTCGGGTGTGTGTAGAAAAACCTGCACCCTGTCTCAGGCACCGCACGGTGCCTGCCACACCATGCAAGGTTTTACATGGGGGTCCCTAAGGATCCCCCGCAGTCATCAACCATAGGCCCCGGGGTAGAGGGCCCTGCCAGAGGCCCCCAAAGTCACTTTCCGACAGCCTTTCCATGTCATACTGGCCAACATGGAAAGGCTGTTGGGAATCGACATCCTAATCCAGATGGCGGAAACACTGTCCATATGGGGTGTACAATGCGGTTCCGACCAACAGGAATACTCCGTGAGTCGGTCGGAACCGAGTCGCAATGACTGCACAGTTTATGTTCTGACCTCAAACATCATAATCAGGCAGTCGGTATGTAAACCGACCGAGTCGGTCGTAACTGTTCTGACGCGGTCGGAAAGATTCTGACTGTAGGGAGTAGGCCTTCTGCCCGACATTGTAATGAGCCCCTGAGTTGCAAATCCATGTCAAAAATTTAAAAAATTGCAGTCTCCTACGCTTATTTTCAGTTTAGCACATGTTTGGGCCAGTTACCAGGGGCACAAGTGAGTTAGGAGGGTGGTGCACCTAGGGTTCTTTTTAGCACCTGGACCACCACCTCTCCTGGGCTTTATTAAAATTTTGAAGGGGGCTGATTGAGCCCTGGGGACCACCTCCTCCCTGGGACTTTTGAATAACAGTGGTGGGGGGCCACGCAGACCCCCCTCCTGAGGCTTTAAAATGCCCCGGGGACCACAACCTTCTCAAAGCTAAATAAATATAAATACAGAGACCAGCTTGGTCCATGGGATCCTGGGGAAACAACCTCCCTGGGTCAAATAGATAACTAACACTGGAAGAAGGCCCCCCTTTCCTTGGCCAAAGTCAGTCCCGGGTACCATCACCTACCTGGGGTCAGCCTGAGGCAATTAAAGGAGGGAGTTGTTCAGCCCCCTTCCTGGAGCTAACAATGGCTCTGGGGACCACCATCCCCCAGGGCTGGCTCCCTTTGTCCCTCGGCTCCCACCTTGGCTCTTGCTTGACAGCTCCCGTCAAGCGAGAGTAAACACTAATTCCACTCCCAGCAAGTGGGATCTGTCTAACTCCTCCCACTTGCTGGGAGCAGAGTTTTCATCTGTTTCTCTGCCTGCTAGCGGCCAAGGAAACAAATGAGATGATTGCTCCCATACACATGGAACTTCATGTGTAGCAGTTTCCTGTGTGTGAGAGCAATGCCAGGGACCAGGGGAGGCAGAAAGAGTAAATATATAGGTCAAAAACTATCAGAAAGAGGCAAAATAGGAGGTCAGAAACAAGCGGAAAGAGGCAAAATAGAGGTCAGAAATGAGCAGGAGAAAAATAAAGGTCAGAAACCAGCCAAAGGAGGCAAAAATAGATGTCAGAAACAATCAGAAACAGGCAAAATAAAGGTCAGAAATGAGCAGAAAAAAGCTGAGAGAAGGCACAAACTGAAGGCAGCAGAGGGCAGCACACTGCGGGCAAGGTGGGAAGAGGAACTATCTCAGAGGGAGGTGGCACGAGGTCCTATAGAATTTTTTTCAGTCAGGAGGAAGATCTTTATTCTATTGTGTTTTGCTTTCCACCTGCCCCCTTCCTGTCTGACTTATGCCCACTCACAGACCCACTTAGACATTCGTGCACCCATTCCGAGATCCAGTCAGACATTCACGTACCCACTTACAAACCCACTCAGGGACACTTTGCACCCACTCACAGGCCCACACAGGCACTCATAGATCTACACAGGCACTCACAGACCCGCTCACATATCCACACAGACACTCACAGACCCGCTCACTAACCTATACACTCAATCCCACACCCACTCTCAAAGGTTACACGTTACTGTTAGGAAATAATATTGAACAACTGTAGAATTTTACTCAAAAAAATAAAGGTTACAAGGACGTTATAGATAGGAAATAACATTAATAAACAGTAGAAATTCACAGAAAAAACAACGCTTACAGGGTTTTTATAGGTAAGGAATAGAATTATAAAAGTCCTTAGAAATTCACTAAAAAAACAAAGGTTATAGGGACATTATAGTTAGGCTCAGATCTCACTTGAAAAAAAACATAATGATTCCCTGAGCTAACTATAACTTATGGTTCGCAATGCACAGCTTATGACCTCACATTTTACATCACTGTGTGTGTTATTTTAAATTGAGTTCAATGTTGGAGTTTTTGGGGAGACCCTCAAATCATCAACTTTGTATTACCTTTTCCACCTCTACCCATCCCTAAACCCTAAACTCACCACCCTATACCCCTACCCATCCATAAATCCTAAAAATACTCTTTCCACCCTATGCCCCTACTCACCTCTATTCCCTAAAAACATACTTAACACCCTATACCCTTACCCACCCCTAAATCCTAAAATACGTTTACCACCCTACTCCCATACCCACCACTAAACCCTTAAAATACCCTTACCACTGTATACCATTACGTACCCCATAACACTAAAATACCCTTACCACTATATACCCTTACCTACCCATAACCCTAAACTTTCCCTTTCCACCCTATGTCCCAACTCACCCCAAAGCCCTAAACATGCCCTTACCACCTTATACCCTTACTCAACCCTAAACACTCAAAATACCCTTACCACCCTATACCCATACCCACCCCTAAACCCCAAAAGTATCCTTACTCAACCCTGAACTCTAAAAATACCCTTACTACCCTATACCACTATGGACCACAAACCCTAACTAATATATACATATAGTTGCCTTAACTGTACACACCTTGCATGGTAAAGCCATGCCTGCTAAAGGCTGTGTGGTAAATGATGAATGGTAAAATCATTTCATGGTAAAGACTGCATATTAAAGGATCTTTCCCCTCAGAAGCCTACAGCTGGTGCTATAAAATGTCAGAGCGCCAAATTTTTGTTTCCACCTTTATTCCATCATCAGACACTACTTCCCCTTTTATCTCACTCTTGCAGGTGACTGCTTTCTCCCTTTGTGATGATTTTTCATCCTTTCTCCTATGTATTTCCACTTTATGCAATTTTTCCCTGTCTCTATAATTGTCTGATGCTGAATAGTAAGTGCTAGTTCCCAAAACTGACTGGTAGTGGGCCCCACCTGTAACCATTGGCTCAAACTATTACCTGGGAATTAAACTGGTTTGGATGTTTTGGTAGAGGATGGAAGATCGTTCCTCTTCACATGCCTGTATCTCAAGACATGCCTTATTTGCCAAACCTCAAAAGTAGCTCCTTCCTACTGGCTTTAACTTAATACAACATCAATCGTGCCATGGCTGCACCTTCTGGAGTTCACCATTTTGCCAGTAAACACCATGACAGGATACGCTAACAATCCAGATCTGTTGTGCAGAGATTTTGGTAATGCTGCCCTTTTGCATAATTTTCAAATCATAGCTAGCTCACCAAATGCAGTACTCATGACCTCACATTTAATGTAACAGCTGCAATTATGAATGTTGAAAATAATCTTCTAGGTGAGATTACATATCCCATTAGCCTTACCACTTTGAAAGAAACAACTGTGAATGCAGTAATAACAATTTATATTATCTAGTATAGATTTTTATTTAATTTAGCTTTTTGGTTGTGTTTTGTCTTAGCATAAATATTGTGCTGCAGTAAGAATTGCATTTGGTGTACAAGTTATGGTTTGCATGGCTGTTGCATGAGTTATGGATTGTGCTCCAATCCATAACTTGTGAATTTCAATGGCTTTTTGGTTTTAATACTTAGCCATAACTGCACTTTAAATGTGATTTTTAAAGTGAATCTCTGAGATTATTTTAAATCAAACATTGATGTTTCATAACCAAAGCTACCCATAACTTCACTTTAACAATTGTTTTTCCATTTAGTGTTTGGGTATTTGGTATTATGCCACATCCAACAGTGCTCTGCAGCCAAATCCCTGTTGGTTGCCAACCAACTTTTGTTTCATAAGGCTTGCACAGCAGGAATTGATCTCGTATCCTGGCATAAGGGCATAGGACCTGAGTCCAATGCACTTAGAAAGGCCAACCCTGTTCCACACAGCCCAGTGCCAGATATAAGGGGGATTGCACAAGCGCAGCAGTTGTGCACCAAATCATAAAAAACAAAATCAAGATGATTAAACATGAGGGAAAGTGGACCCACTGACAGAGCTAAGATGTTTATATCCTGTAATAAAAAAAATATTTTTATTATTTATTTTAACGGCAGGTTTTCTCTTTGGATCCCCCAATAACCCCACATGGGCCTGAGACATTATGGTGAGGTGAAAATTTCAGTTAAAAAACATAATTTTAAACTAAAGAAAACCACTGAAATTGAGATGACATTAGTGATGTCTTCTATGATATCATAGAACACGTCAAGAGTGATGAAATATGTGAGGGCACATATACAATGAATTTCAGCGTTTTCTCAGTTTAACATTTTAGTTTTCCCCTAATTATAATGTTACTTTAACCTCTGTTTTTGTCAATCAATCGCTAAGGTTTTTTTAAAATGTAAAATAAGGTAATAATGAATTTCTAGTGCCTTTATTCATCACAATTTGCTCCCCACAGTGTACAGCCTTTGACGAGCATGTGAAGCAGGGAAATGGGCACAGGGCCTACAGTCAGGACCAGTTCCCAACTCCATGTGGGCGCCCAACCCCCACAGCATATGGCCTTTGGCCCATGGCTGGGCACAGCGTAGGGTTGGAGTCAGGGCCTGGTCTGTGGCGTGGGCCTGTGCCCAAACCCTAACAAGTGTCCAATCCCTTATTGTCCTTCAACCCCCTCTGATTGTGCAACGCTAATAGACACGAACCAAACATTTGCATCTTTTTTATCATCCCAGATTACTCTTGCCCTAATCTTGAATGAATTGTGCAGTACTCCTGTGAATTTTTGAGGAGGTGTTGCACTGAGTACCACAAGTCTGCAGTGATGCATAAAAAAAAACTTTCTGCCCTTTGACTCCAAGGCTGGGTCCCTCTAGGACACCACTAAAACAACTAGGGGGTCAGGCTACCCCGACCAGCCCCCTTATAATTTGATGTTTTCGCAACTCCACTATACAAAACTCCACTCTATGCAATTCCACTGTACACCACTCCACTATATGCTACTCTACTCGATCACACTCCAGTGTATGCTGTTACACATTATGCCACTCAACTTTATGCTATCCCCTTGTATGGCACTACAGTGTACCTCACTCCACTACGCAGTCTACCTACACCACTCCACTCTACGCCATTCCACTGTATGCCACTCTGCTCTATGCAACTCCACTCTACACTGTTACACTGTGCACCAGTTCACTCTACCACACTCCACTTCAAGCCCCAGCACATTACACCCCTCCATTGTACCCTAATCCACTGTTGCCACTCCATTGTCTGACCCTCCAGACTACGCCACTCCACTGTACGCCAATCCAGTCTACACTATTCTGTTGTACTGTATGACTCTCCACTCAGTGCTATTCCACTCTATGTCACTCCACTCAACACACCACCACTGTATCATACCACCAGACCAGTAGCATACACTATTCCAATGTATGTCACTCCATTCTAAACCACTCTACTCTGCACCACTCTACCGTACCCCACTCCAATCTACGCCACTCCACTGTATGCCACTATTCTCTACACCACTACACTGATGCCGATCCACTGTACTCTTCTCCACTCTATGCCACTAAACTGTACACTACTCCAATGTAGGCTATTCTACTGTATGCAACTTCACTCTATGCCACTCTACTATACTCTATTCCACTGTATGTTATTCCACTATCCCCAATTCCACTGTATTCTATTCCACTACATCCCACTTCACTGTATGCTACTCCAATCTAGGACCCTCCCCTATTTGGAAAGTACTGTACACTACTACACTCTATGCTAGTCCACTCTACACTACTCCAATATATACCACTCCACTCTACGCTATTCCACTGTGTGACACTCCACTGAATGCCATTCCACTTTATGCAACTCCACTGTATGCTGCTCAACTCTACACCACTCGACTATTCTATATTTCAGTGTATGCCAGCTTAACTTTATACCCCTGCACTGCACACCACAATCCCCTATGCCACAACATTCTACACTACGACACTTTATGAATCAATACTCTACGGTATGGCACACCACGATATGACACTGTGTGACACTGCACTCTAAGCCACTCCGGTATATGCCACCCAAGTCTAATCCACTCTAGGAACCTCTCCTTCACTCTACACCACTCAATGCCACTCCAGTGTACTAAACTCTATTTCACTCTATTCTACTGTCCTATACAACACTGAACTCCAGTCTATGTCACTATACAACACTGTACGTCACTGTATGTCACTCTACGAGACATTACTCCACTCTACTACACTATATGCAACTACAAGAATTTACTCCACTCTACTCTATAACACACAGCTCCACTACTCCACTCTATGGCACGCCCCTCAACAGTACTGTATGCCACCCCAGTTTACAACACTCTACGAAAAGTGTTTCACACTCTAGAACACAGTATACCACTCCACTTAACAATATGCCACTCCACTCTATAAAACTTCACTTCACTCTATCCTATGCCACTACACTGTACTCCACTCAACAGCCAAACTTAAGGTCCTACCACATCTAACTTGCTCAGTCAGACCACTGTGTTGGAGGGAATGGAACTCTGTTGCTAATGTGATGGAGTTTCATCTTAGCCAACATATAAATCAGGCCAAAAGTCGTTTTAGCAGCCTTGAATTCTTGAAGGGAATCACCTCAGCATGACAATTTGCACATGGGATAGAAGACTCTATGTACTAGGTATTTACCCATATACATGTGCTTGATTAGCCACAAAAGGTTGTCATCTGTAAAGTTTTTAGCAGAGCAAGAATGCTGTGGATAGCATGGCCTTTAGTACCTTCAGGCCTTCTGTATTTACAGTGTTTACTTTCTCAATGGAGAAGTTTTGCATTGAGAACACTGTTTTTAGTAGATACTTTTTAAACAATGTGTTTTATTTGTCATGACAGTTTGGCTGTTTGAAAACAGCGTGACACAGGGTAAACTCTCTCCCAAAGGTCATCACTGTTTACAGTCCCTGCTTGTGTACTCATGTGCACTTCATTTCTAATAAGAGGTAGTCTGAAATGCTGGATACATGTTTAAGGCCTGTTTAAAGTAGGGCATTGGGTATGTAACACAGCTTGAGTGCATTGAGGAAGTAGGTTTTCTCTGAACAGCTGTACACTGATTCAACTCCTTGTGCAGCACAGCCTACCCACCTATGTGTGGTTGATTGCGAACATGAGCTTTGGTAGTCATGCGGTGTGCGTATTGTGTCAATGTTGTACTTAACAAAAACCTGCCTTAAGAAAGTGGGTTGTTTGTGTGAACCTTAAATGTTGCTCTATATTATTCTGAGCTTATTGGTACTTACTTGTATGCCCCTAATCCTGCACCACTTTACAAATGAATGTGTAAAAGTAGCTTGGGAGATGTCATCAATGATGTCTTTTGAGATGTCGTTAGTGATTTCATGACGTCTTTGAAAATATCATGAGCGATGTAATATGTGAGGTCCTGAGAAGTATATGGCGGGGCGCAAGTTATAGCTAGCACTGATAACTTTAACTGTTGAATTTCTGTGTTTAGCTTAAAACTTTACGTTGTCGCAGAAATTGCCACCAAACTATAATGTTATTTTAATATGTGGCTGTTTTCAGTGAAATTGTAATTATTTTTGTAATGTAAAGCAAACAATTATTATGATACCTAACTATAACATTACTTTAACCTTTGGTTTTTCAGTGAATGTCAATTCTTTTTTCTTTACGTAAATTAATATTTTATTAAGAGACATCAACTAGAACCAGGATTGCTGAGAGCTCAATTGAAGAGAAAGGAAGTGCAGAAGGCCAATATAATCTGTTATAGGCTCGCTTCTCTTGACATTCCTATCTTTTAATACACAACTTCTGTCTTTCTCTTTCCTGTGCATCTGAAAAATATATGGATTGGGCAGGGGAAAGTAAAAGGCAGATAGATCTGTGCAGCAGGGGGCACTTGAGCTCTCCCCCTCCATACTACCATAGTCAAAAGAAGCACTGGAGCCTTGGAACATGAAAGGTGGGCTTCCTGTTCAGCTCACGGCTCTACCTGGCTCACCTGAACCTCAATAGTTAGCGGCCATGGCACTGCAGGCAGCTGCTACCTGTTCAACATTGACGCTAACAGCTGTGGCACAAAGGCATTGGAGTCACAGGGGGTTTCAACACCCTCAGGAATCAACACCCCTTCATTATGTTTTAATTAGGACTCTCTGCCTTCAAGGCTCAGAATATTTAATACTCTTATGGTACGCAATTGCAGATAAACAATCTACTAAAGGCTCTTTCCATATTAAAGACCCTCGACTTCAGCGTGGTTCTTTAACACTGGCTTTTAATAGCTGGTATAGCCTGCTATGACCTACTATAAGGCTATAAAATAGCCTGAGTTAGCAGACTATTACAAAATAAAGGCATGTATAGATATGTACAATACAAACTCCATCCTTTTTTTTCTTTTCTTTCAGCAGAATAGGCAGCTCTAAAAAGAGCCTTTTTTAAACTATTTTAGTTTTTCAGATTTTGTATTTTATGAGGGAAAACAGAAACAAATAATCGTATTTTGAACCAGCAACAATCCATTTCGAGAAAAAACATCCTTTTTAGGAGGACATTTATGGTTCTGTAAGTGTTTGTTATGAACTGTTTGACTCAGCTCACATGTAAATTTGATTATGCTGCATTGGCAGCAGTACATTCGTTTATAAAGGTAATCTGGTTTACTAAACAAAAAAAAATAAAGGTAAGCAGGATCGGAATCACCTTCAATAGCTACATACCTGAGGTGGTGCAGTTGCTGCTGTTTCAGAAGTGGCGGCTTGCTCAACACTTCCCTACATTCCAATTAGAACCAAGCGTGCTGGGCGCACAGCCTTCATATGGTGCCACATTCCAGTAGTGGCAAAGTTGTATTGCAATTATGTACCACAGGGAAACAAATTGACACAGCTTGCACGGTACGTGCTTTACTGAGACTTCTCTCTGCTCCAAAAGCAATATCAAAAAATCCCAAACAAGGGATTCCCTGTTTGTTTTGACAGGCTCAGATGTTGATGTCCCTGCCTCCTCATCAGATTCAGAACAAGATTACATCTGCTGATGTTCCTGGAAAGACTCCTCACAAGCTTTAGGAAAGTTGCTGGCTGGGCTCATGACTAGATATTTAGATATCAACTTGCTCCTCCTCAATAACAAAAGCAGGGCAAATACTTGTAGAATAAAGTTTGACATTGAGCATCCCATGAGAACTGGGTCAAGGCTCTCCAGAAACTCTCGTGAAACTCTTGCAGGATGGTACATTAATGAAGTTAGCATTATAGTGTTTGATGTTTCAATTAAAAGTATAGGGTTATGGTTTCATTGAAATTACTTTATTACAGCCATGTTCACTTTGATTGAAATGGAAACTCTTGTGAGGGGCTTGAACTTCTAGGGGGCTTAACTACCGGTTTTCTATGTTGAAAACTACCCACAAGAGCGCACTTTGCTATGAAAGTTGCAATTAGTACAATAAAGTCACTTAATTATGTAATGCTCATATAAGTTTTGTAAAAAATATTTAAAAAATAGAAGGCCAAGGTAAATTATGAAATAAATACAACAAATGTTGTTGATTTACGATTCTGCAAACATCTCGCAGGACACTCACGTCAGAACAGCAAGAGCGTAGACAAACCCGTTAGAGAGATTTGATTGGATAGTATTGTCATACTTTATTCCAGTAAGCACCGACCCACCTTTCCTCATGCGGAGTTTTCAGTGCACTGACATCTATTGTAAGCCTGGGCGGAGTTCGCGGAGTTCAGCTATGCAGAACTCCGTGAAGTGCAAAAAAACTTTGCCGTGCTACGGTACAGTACATAGGTGTATAATCAATAACAATCATCTAGTGCATACTCAATTGCAATTTCAAGTACGGGCTATAGCTGCTTCTTGCAGTTAATGATAGCCCACAGATATCGAAACATTACAGCACATACATAGATTTTAGATAGCATTTGCAGGTGCAGAAAAGCTTGTCGGCATTGTACAAAGCTAGACTGCAATAACAAGAGTTTGACATGTTTTTTCCTTGTCTCTGAAAAATGTTTACAAAACAAAACTGTGTGCATGGTGCTCTACAATCAAATTCTGTCACAGGTACATTTTTCCACGTCAGATGACCAGTTTTTAATAGTGGGGAAGCTGATTAAATGGTTCTGAATAAAATTGGAAAATTCATCGACTAGACCCTGAAGTCCGATGGGGTACAAGTCATTAAAACGGCGTTGTCAACGTAAAAGAGTGCCGGGATTGGACGATGGCCAACTTGGGGTAGGTCAGCACACTTGCTTGCCAAGTAGTTACCTACACTGTTAATATAAAGATTAAATAGGAAGGGGGCAAGTAAGCAACCTTGTCTGACCCTTCTTCTAATGTTAAATGGCTGAGGGTAATTGCCTTTAAGGCCATGCTGTACTCGGCCCCGATCTAGGGCGTATAGGTCTCTGACGAAGTTTACGATTGTACGATCTACTCCCAGATGAATCATAATGAGCCATAATATTTCATTGAACACAAAATCAAAAGCAGAAGATAAGTCCACGAATACTAAAAACAGATTCCCATCCCTAATGTGTGTGTATTTACCAATAATAAAAGCCAGGTTAATGGCCTGTTCTATAGTCCCAATCCAGTTCTAATGCCGTACTGCGCGGGTCCGAGAGAATTTTATTAGATTCTGCCCAGTCCTACAGATCATCCTAGAGAATGCGCCCTGTCACCTTTATTAGGGAGTCTAGAAGGGAAATTGGCCTGTATTGTGCTGGACTGTTACGATCACCCTTCTTATATATTGGGACGATTAGGGTCTCAGGCCAGGTTTGCAGAAAACCCTTTTCCAGACAGGCTCTGAAAAGCAAGGTAATGATGGGTCCCCAGAGGTCAATTTTGGACTTAAACAAGTCAATGGGGATCCCATCTGGCCCAGGGGCTTTGCCTCCCTTACTTGTCTTTAATGCAACAACTACTTCATCCAGAGTACAAACTGGATAATTCCTTAAGTCAGGGTGTGAGGTGATGGCAGTCTCGCTAGTGGAGGGTGCACTGCTCGGGGGAGTCACAGTGACATTCATAGGGGAGTATAGATCTGTGAAGTGGTCTAGCCAAGCAGACTTGGTAATGGCAATCTCAGCTCGGGGGCAATCTGCAGGGTCATAAGAAGGAGAGTTAATAATGTGCCAGAACATAGTATTGTTATTAGACAGACGGGCTTCAAGTAGGCAATTCCAAGTGTCCACCTTTAAGGTTTTTTTTTTGTTGGCTAATAGTCAATAAAAATGCTGATCTGCTTTCGCGTCCCTCCAGGACTTGTCTCGGGTTCCCAGCTATGGCATGTTTAACATTTCTGTGTGTTTTTGAACAAGTCCCTGGTTTTTCTCCCATTAACATGAAGCCCTTCGCTAATACCCTTTTTCAAGTGGTCAAACGCTTGTATGAACTCAAAAGCCTCCGTATTCTCATTTAGGCACAATTCGAAAGCCTCGCTCTTTTTCCGAAAAAAGTTTGCTAAAAAATACAGGAGATCACCGCCAGTCACTCATTCTTTAATTTTAAGAACTAAGGGGCATATTACCAACAACTAGCGATATTTATCGCTGAATGGCTTAGCAAGTTTTTTTATATCGCCAAGCATCGCCGGATAGTAACGCAGAGATAGCGTGCTATTAGCAACGTTTATCTCTAAAGCGATAAAATATCTGGCAATAGCGGCGAAATGGTTGAATATCGCTGAGAATACAGCGATATTCACGCATTAACGGCAATAGGGTCTTAGCCATAATATCCACCTCCCATTGGATATTGTGGCTAAGAACTGGTCTGAGCAGGCGTTAGCTTTTGGAGATATTCGCGCTTAGGGCAAATATTTCCATCACTTTGCATGTCATAAATATCGCTGACATGCAAAGCGGGCCCCAAACCGCTCGCTATCGCCTAAAAGCTGTCGCTAACTGCTGTTAGCGACAGCTTGCTAATTGGGCGATAGAATTATCGCCGCTTAGCGGCCGAAAACGGCAGTTAAAGCGGCGATAATCTCTTATCGCCACCTTGATAATATGCCCCTAAAATTCCCCTATTACAAAAGTAATCAAAGATGTTTATTACTTGCACGCTCATAACTAGTGAGTTATTTTGTCGAAATGTCATTTAGCTCTCTTCTAAAACAGTTATTCTTTAAATGGTAATTATCCTTGCTAGGCCACATCACGACATTGGACATGAACTTTCACAGATTTATGTCCATTTATGTGCTCTAAAATTCATATTTTCTAGAATTTTTATTCCAAAAATATGAGGAAAGAGTTTGGAAGTTTTCACTGTAACCTTTTTTTTTTAATTTAAGACATGCGTCATTACATTCAGTCCAGCCACATGAATTTTTAAGATAAACTGATTAGTGACCTGGTTTGATGGTTTTCACCCTCATGGAAAATGGTGGCAACAGTAGTATATGTTTTCTTATATATCTATATATGACCAGCTTTAACGTTGGTGATAGCCATTTTTATTTTAGTGCCTACTGCTCTACACTGAAGGAGGATAACATATTTTAAACTCTGTCTTACAACTAATGTAGTGCCTCTGCTCTGTACTGTGGACAGGAATTATTCTGCACATCTTTAACAAGAAATGTTTTTTAAAAAGTTACTACCTTTCAATCTGGTATAAATTACTCTCAATCAATGTCTGTTCCAAGTGAGTGTGAACAATTTACGCATTCATTAATCCAGGTATAGCTTATTTCAAGAAAGTAATTGATTGGAATTGCCTCATTTTCTAGTATGTATAGCATAATCATTAGAAATGCCTGAGCATCCTGCTGAAAACTCAAACATAATTGTTAAACACTGGTACAGTGATCCACATTGTCATGTATACACAATGTAAAAGAACACCCATGCTTCTGAGTCTATAGTGAACTGTTTAGATTTGACTGTGCTTGGCATAAATCATAAATAATTGCGGTACCTGCCAGTCTGTGCCGGGTAAGTTTAGGGGCCACCGTAGGTGCCCCCTAGGCTCAAAAGCTGAGGTTCAGGGGGGAAGGGGGCCCTGCTAGGAGCCTCCAAAGTCACTTTTTCACAGCACACAGACCGCCATGGAAGGGCAGGTGGAAAGCGACATCATAATCCCGACAGCTGAGCAGATGGCTGGCTCTGCTGTCCTTATGGGATTATGCTTATTAACAATGCTACGTTGGGCTCCTAGAACCTGCCTAAAGCACAGCAGAATCCCACCACGGGGTTCCCTCCAATCACTGTCATTGTAATACGGTGGTCGGAGGGAAACCATTGATGTCGGGTCGGAAATCCTCCAACCACCTGTCTGATGGCTTTTTGCCCGATAGTAAATTTTACCCCTCTGCAATCTAACACTTTCCCTACTTTTGTACTGACTGGAGTGGGAATAGCAAATGTTACCCCTTCAGAATCTAACAATTTCTCTACTGTTGTACTAACTGGAGTGGGAAAAGTACATATTATTCCTCTGCAATACAGCACTTTCCCTATTGTTGTACTGGCTGGAATGGTTATAGTAAATATTATTTATCTGCAATCGAACACTTTCACTACTGTTGCATTTGCTAGAGGGAGAATAGTACATTTTACCCAGTTTTATTATTTTTGCCTTGCATGAAGTGGGAGAAGTATGTTTTTTTAAATATATTTATTTAATATTTTGCATAGTTTTGTACAAATTGTAGCGGAATTAGAATATGTATTACATTTTATATTTTATCATTTATGTTATATTGTTATCACTTAGATTATTATGTTTGTTCATTTAAAATGATAATATTTTTAATTATTAATAATTTTAATGTGCAAGATAGTGTTTAGAAAATGTTATGAATTTTAAGTTGTTTACTTTCTTAATTTCATCAGAACACTTTTTTTGTTATTTATATATGCATATATATATCTTCAAGTATATTCAGTGTACTCCTCAAAGATTCTCAGGGAAAAAACAACAAGAGTGGCACACCAGGAGACTGCACAATTGTTTATTGTGCACCAAGACAACGTGTATTAGCGTTAGCCTTTATTGAAACTTGACAGGAACTTTCCCAAATAGGAGGCCTCTGGGGTCACACCTCAAGTAACCATGCCTGGATCTAGATACAGGAGCCTCTGGGGTCACACCTCATGTAACCATGCCTGGGTCTGGACACAGGGGTCTCAGGGGTCACATCTCAAGTAACCATGCCTGGATATAGACACAGGGGCCTCTGGGGTCACACCTCAAGTAACCATGTCAGGATCTAGACACAGGGGCCTCTCGGGTCACACCTCAAGTAACCATGCCTGGATCTAGACACAAAGGTCTCAGGGGTCACACCTCAAGTAACCATGCCTGGATCTGGACACAGCGGCTGCTGGGGTGACACCTCAAGTAACCATGCCTGGATCTAGAGACAGGGGCCTCTGGGGTCACACCTCAAGTAACCATGCCTGGGTCTAGATACAGGAGCCTCTGGGGTCACACCTCATGTAACCATGCCTGGGTCTGGACACAGGGGTCTCAGGGGTCACATCTCAAGTAACCATGCCTGGATCTAGACAAAGGGGCCTCTGGGGTCACACCTCAAGTAACCATGTCTGGATCTAGACACAGGGGCCTCTCGGGTCACACCTCAAGTAACCATGCCTGGATCTGGACACAGAGGTCTCAGGGGTCACACCTCAAGTAACCATGCCTGGATCTGGACACAGCGGCTGCTGGGGTGACACCTCAAGTAACCATGCCTGGATCTAGAGACAGGGGCCTCTGGGGTCACACCTCAAGTAACCATGCCTGGATCTAGACACAGGGGCTGCTGGGGTCACACCTCAAGTAACCATGCCTTGATATGGACACAGCGGCTGCTGGGGTGACACCTCAAGAAACCATGCCTGGATCTAGACACGGGGGCCTCTGGGGTCACACCTCATGTAACCATGCCTGGATCTGGACACGGTGCTCAGTATCACACACGGCCATCCACTAGAGTCAATAGCTCTCGGGGAGGAGGCAGATGAAGAGTGATTCTGCTACATGGAGTCGTTCCAGAGTGTGGCCATCTTGGGCTTCAGCTCAACCGACCCCTCAGGAGGACGAGGCTTTAGAACAGAGCAGTAGGAACATTTCCCTGTTACCTACAGATGTATGAATGTCAATGAGTGTGGCTCATGGGCAGATGAGAGATCCTGACGGATCTAAGCTGACTAGGTCCTTGAAAGAGCCAGAGATGCCTTAAAGCAACATTTCTAAGCACCAGCAACCACAGATGTGAACATACTTGACACACAACTTACATATGAGCTCACCCTAGTTTGTATTTTTCAGAAGGCAAAGCAGTTTGTTGAAATAGTCAGCATTCAAGCTTGTACCTTTAGCACAGAGGGGTAATAAATCATTTACAATATGAAATCCGTTTTGCAGTACACAATTAATAGTACAACAGTGGGATAGATCAGTGGGTTTCAGGGTGTGTAACTGCCAACGCTCATTGTAGAATCTTATAATGGGTATCCTAGCCTTTCAGCCTTCCAATGCTGATTCCGAGGCTGATTGAATGAGTGCCATCAAGTTGGGTATTAATAATGTGCATTAAATGTGGGACTGTAAAACATAAGTGAGCAGGTGGCAAAGAAAATTAAATTACTATCTCAATTTCAAGGTTTTCCTAAAAAGTGCAAATGGTTCTCATGAGACCTCAGTGAAATGTGTAAATTAATGAGGTAATGAGAAGAACCTAACATGCTCTGTACAGTAGGAAATATTTCAGAACCAATTTGCAAAAAAATGTCCATCTGCGACTTAATCTCTATAGCCTCCATCAGCAGGAACCCCAAAACCACAGTGTATTTTATTTTGTTATGTCCCTTATTTTTCTTGAGCATTTGGTGGTACAGCTAGATTGAATGACGGCATGTATTGCCATCATGTAAAGGCTCACATCATTGATGTGACTATTCTCAGAAATGCACGCATCAGATGTCCTGTTCATAATGATCCAGCCCTTGCAAGCAGCAGTGCACAATGTGGGCAATGCATGTTGTACAACAGCAACAAGGATTTTAATGGTATTAACGTGGGGAGTGTTCTGGAACCACTGACACCTTCAGCCAAGGGCAGGACAGCTGTCTTCAAGAAGGAGGGCCAGTCAAAACTATTGTGTGATTTTACTAATACAACAATTATACTCTAAGGCCTGATTCACAAAGGGTCTCCACAGGTTGTGGATGCCCCACAGTCATGCGGGAGTCTCTGAGCTCAGGGCAAAATCTCCACATTCACAAATCTCATTGCAGAGATTCCGCCCTGAGTGCGGAGACTCCCCCATGACTGTAGGACCCCTCCTCAAGTCCAGAAACTCCCTCTCAGCTGCAGTGCTCCATATCAAGTACAGAAACTCCCTCTCGACAGCAGGAATCCTTCTCAAAAGCAGAAACTCCACCTAAACTGTAGTAATCCTCCTCAGGTGCGGAACCTCCCCATCAACTGCAGGACTCCTCCTCAAATGTGAAAACTCCCTCTCAGCTGCAGTGCTCCTTCCCAAGTGCAGAAACTCCCCCTCGACTGCAGGAATCTTCCTCAAGAGCAGAAACTCCACCTCGACTGCAGGACTCCTCCTCAAGTGTGGAAACTCCCCCTCGACTGCAGTACTCCCCTTCAAGTATGGATCTCCCCCTCAACTTCAGGACTCCTTCTCAAGTGCAGAAACTCCCCCTCGACTGCAGGACTCCTCCTCAAGTGTGGAAACTCCCCCTCGACTGCAGGACTCCTCCTCAAGTATGGAAACTCCCCCTCAACTTCAGGACTCCTTCTCAAGTGCAGAAACTCCCCCTCGACTGCCGGACTCCTCCTCAAGTGGGGAAACTCCCCCTTGACTGCAGGACTCCTCCTAAAGCCCTGAAACTTCCCCTTGACTGCAGTACTCCTCCTCAAGTTCGGGAACTCCCCCTCAACTGCAGCATACCTCCTCAAGTGTGGAAACTCCCTCTTGACTGCAGTACTCCTTCTCAAGTGCAGACACTTCCCCTCAACTGCAGGACTCTTTCTCAAGTGTGGAAACTCCCCCTCGACTGCAGGACTCCTCCTCAAGTGTGGAAACTCCCCCTCAACTGCAGGACTCCTTCTCAAGTGCAGAAACTCCCACTGGACTGCAGTACTCCTCCCCAAGTGCAGAAACTCCCACTTAACTGCAGGACTCCTCCTCAAGTGCGGTAACTTCCCCTCGACTGCAGTACTCCTTTTCAAGTGAGGACACTCCCCCTCAACTGCAGGACTCCTTCGCAAGTGTGGAAACTCCCCCTTAACTGCAGGACTCCTCCTCAAGTGCGGAAACTTCCCCATAACTGCAGGACTCCTTTTCAAGTGCAGAAAATCCCCATCGACTGCAGGACTCCTCCTGAAGTGCAGAAAGTCCTCCACAACTGCAGGACTCCTTCTTAAGTGCGGGAACTCCCCCTCAACTTCAGGACCCCTTCCCAAGTGCAGAAACTCCCCATCGACTGCAGGACTCCTCCTCAAGTGCGGAAACTCCCCCTCAACTGCAGGACTCCTGCTCAAGTGCAGAAACTCCCCATCAACTGCAGGACTCCTCCTCTGGTGTCGAAACTCCCTCTCGACTGCAGGACACCTCCTCAAGTGCAGAAACTCCCCCTCAACTATAGGACTCCTTCTCAAGTACAGAAACTCCCCCTCAACTGCAGGACTCCGTCTCAAGTGCGGAAAGTCCCCCTCGACTGCAGGACTCCACTTGAGTGTGGAAACTCCACTTCTACTGCAGGACTCCACCATGAGTGTGGAGACCCTTTGTGAATCAGGCCCTACGAGCGTAGATGAAGTTTGAAGGAGATATACCTGGGTTGGCAGGACACCTTGGGTTAAATAGCATCTGCTGCAGGGGACTTAAGTGGTCTAGCAGTCCCAAGTGTGGTATACCAGTACTGGAGCAAAACATACAGCACATATTGGGCGTCAAGGGTATTCCAGCACTGTATTTGTGATGTACCATAGCAGGTATCCCGGCACTGTATTTGTGATGTAGTATTGAGGGTATCCCGGCACTGTATTTGTGATGTACCATCGAGGATATCCTGGCACTGTATTTGTGGTGTACCATCGAGGGTATCCTGGCACTCTATTTGTGATGTATCATCGAGGGTATCCCGGCACTATATTTGTGATGTACCATAAAGGGTATTCTGGCACTGTATTTGTGATGTACCATCAAGGGTATTCCAGCGCTGTATTTTTGATGTACTATCAAGGGTATTCCAGCGCTGTATTTATGAAGTACTATCGAGGGCATTCCAGCACTGTATTTGTGATGAACCATAGCATGTATCCCGGCACTGTATTTGTGATGTATTATTGGGGGTATCCCGGCACTGTATTTGTGATGTACCAATAAGGGTATTCCAACACTGTATTTGTGATGCCCATCGAGAATATCCCACCAAAATATGTGTGATGTACCATCCAGAGTATTCCAGCACTGTATTTGTGATGTACGATCAAGGGTATCCTGGCACTGTATTTGTGGTGTACCATCAAGGATATCCTGGCACTGTATTTGTGACGTACCATAGAGAGTATCCCAGCACTGTATTTGTGATGTACCATAGAGGGTATCCTGGCACTGTATTTGTGATGTACCATCGAGGGTATCCTGGCACTGTATTTGTGATGTACTAGAGAGGGTATACTGGCACTGTATTTGTGATGTACTCTTGAGAGTATTACAGCACTGCATTTGTGAGGTACCATCAAGGGTATTCTGGCACTTTCTTTGTGATGTACTATCAAGGGTATTCCAGCACTGTATTTGTGATGTACTATCGAGGGTATCCTGACACTGTATTTGTGATGTACTATTGAGAATTGTACAACACTGCCTTTGTGATGTACCATCGAGGGCATTCCGGCAGTGTATTTGTGATGTACTATCAAGGGCATTCCAGCACTGTATTTGTGATGTACCATCGAGGGTATTTCAGCATTGTATTTGTAATGTAGTATCGAGGGTATACCGGCACTGTATTTGTGTTGTACCATCAAGGGTATCCTGGCACTGTATTTGTGACGTACCATCGAGGGTATTCCGGCACTTTATTTGTGATGTACTATTGAGGGTATCCTGGCACAGTATTTGTGATGTACCATCAAGAGTATTCCGGCACCGTATTTCTGATGCACTATCAATGGTATCCTAGCACTGTATTTGGGATTTACTATCGAGGGTATTCCAGCACTGTATTTGTGATGTATAATAGCAGGTATCCCGGCATTGTATTTGTGATGTACCATAAAGCGTATCCTGGCATTGTATGTGTGATGTACCATCGAGAGTATTCTGGCACTGTATTTGTGATGTACTATCAAGGGTATTCCAGCTCTGTATTTGTGATGTACCATCAAAGGTATTCCAGCACTGTATTTGTGATTTACCATCGAGGGTATCCTGGCAATGTATTTGTGATGTACCATCAAGGGTATCCTTGCACTGTATTTGTGATGTACCATTAAGGGTATTCCAGCACTTTATCTGTGATGTACCATCAAGGGTATCCCGTCACTGTATTTGTGATGTACCATATCGTGCATCCTGGCACTGTATGTGTGATGTACTATCAAGGGTATCCTAGCACTGTATTTGTGATGCTATCAACGAGGGTATTCCTGCACTGTATTTTTTATGTACCATAGAGGGTATCCTGGCACTATATTTGTGATGTACCATCAAAGGTATCCTGGCACTATATTTGTGATGTACCAACAAGGGTATCCTGGCACTGCATTTGTGATGTACCATCGAGGGTATTCCGGCACTGTATTTGTGATGTACTATCGAGGGTATCCCAGCACTGTATTTGTGATGTACCATCGAGGGTATCCTGGCACTGTATTTGTAATGTACCATCGAGGGTATGCCGGCATTGTATTTGTGATGTAGTATTGAGGGTATTCCGGCACTGTATTTGTGATGTACGATCAAGGGTATCCTGGCACTGTATTTGTGGTGTACCATCAAGGGTATCCTGGCACTGTATTTGTGACATACCATAGAGAGTATCCCAGCACTGTATTTGTGATGTACCATAGAGGGTATCCTGGCACTGAATTTGTGATGTACCATCGAGGGTATCCTGGCACTGTACTTGTGATGAACCATTGAGGGTATTTCGGACCTTTATTTGTGATGTACCATCGAGGGTATCCTGGCACTGTGTTTGTGATGTACCATCAAGGGTATCCTGGCACTGTATTTGTGATGTACTAGAGAGGGTATACTGGCACTGTATTTGTGATGTACTCTTGAAAGTATTACAGCACTGCATTTGTGAGGTACCATCAAGGGTATTCTGGCACTTTATTTGTGATGTACTATCAAGGGTATTCCAGCACTGTATTTGTGATGTACTATCGAGGGTATCCTGACACTGTATTTGTGATGTACTATTGAGAATTTTACAGCACTGCCTTTGTGATGTACCATCGAGGGCATTCCGGCAGTGTATTTGTGATGTACTATCAAGGGTATTCCAGCACTGTATTTGTGATGTACCATCGAGGGTATTTCAGCATTGTATTTGTAATGTAGTATCGAGGGTATTCCGGCACTGTATTTGTGTTGTACCATCAAGGGTATCCTGGCACTGTATTTGTGAGGTACCATCAAGGGTATTCCGGCACTTTATTTGTGATGTACTATCGAGGGTATCCTGGCACAGTATTTGTGATGTACCATCAAGAGTATTCCTCCACTGTATTTCTGATGCACTATCAATGGTATCCTAGTACTGTATTTGTGATGTACTATCGAGGGTATTCCAGCACTGTATTTGTGATGTATGATAGCAGGTATCCTGGCATTGTATTTGTGATGTACCATAAAGCGTATCCTGGCATTGTATGTGTGATGTACCATCGAGAGTATTCTGGCACTGTATTTGTGATGTACTATCAAGGGTATTCCAGCGCTGCATTTGTGATGTACCATCAAAGGTATTCCAGCACTGTATTTGTGAGGTACCATCAAGGGTATTCCGGCACTTTATTTGTGATGTACTATTGAGGGTATCCTGGCACAGTATTTGTGATGTACCATCAAGAGTATTCCTCCACTGTATTTCTAATGCACTATCAATGGTATCCTAGCACTGTATTTGTGATGTACTATCGAGGGTATTCCAGCACTGTATTTGTGATGTATGATAGCAGGTATCCTGGCACAGTATTTGTGATGTACCATCAAGAGTATTCCTCCACTGTATTTCTGATGCACTATCAATGGTATCCTAGTACTGTATTTGTGATGTACTATCGAGGGTATTCCAGCACTGTATTTGTGATGTATGATAGCAGGTATCCTGGCATTGTATTTGTGATGTACCAGAAAGCGTATCCTGGCATTGTATGTGTGATGTACCATCGAGAGTATTCTGGCACTGTATTTGTGATGTACTATCAAGGGTATTCCAGCGCTGCATTTGTGATGTACCATCAAAGGTATTCCAGCACTGTATTTGTGCGGTACCATCAAGGGTATTCCGGCACTTTATTTGTGATGTACTATCGAGGGTATCCTGGCACAGTATTTGTGATGTACCATCAAGAGTATTCCTCCACTGTATTTCTGATGCACTATCAATGGTATCCTAGCACTGTATTTGTGATGTACTATCGAGGGTATTCCAGCACTGTATTTGTGATGTATGATAGCAGGTATCCTGGCATTGTATTTGTGATGTACCATAAAGCGTATCCTGGCATTGTATGTGTGATGTACCATCGAGAGTATTCTGGCACTGTATTTGTGATGTACTATCAAGGGTATTCCAGCGCTGCATTTGTGATGTACCATCAAAGGTATTCCAGCACTGTATTTGTGATTTACCGTCGAGGGTATCCTGGCACTGTATTTGTGATGTACCATTAAGGGTATTCCAGCACTTTATCTGTGATGTACCATCGAGGGTATCCCATCACTGTATTTGTGATGTACCATATCGTGCATCCTGGCACTGTATTTGTGATGTACTATCAAGGGTATCCTCGCACTGTATTTGTGATGCTATCAACGAGGGTATTCCTGCACTGTATTTTTGATGTACCATAGAGGGTATCCTGGCACTATATTTGCGATGTACCATCAAAGGTATCCTGGCACTGTATTTGTGATGTACCATCAAGGGTATCCTGGCACTGCATTTGTGATGTACCATCGAGGGTATTCCGGCACTGTATTTCTGATGTACTATCAATGGTATCCTAGCACTGTATTTCTGATGTAGTTTCGAGGGTATCCTGGCACTATATTTGCGATGTACCATCAAAGGTATCCTGGCACTGTATTTGTGATGTACCATCAAGGGTATCCTGGCACTGCATTTGTGATGTACCATCGAGGGTATTCCGGCACTGTATTTCTGATGTACTATCAATGGTATCCTAGCACTGTATTTGTGATGTAGTTTCGAGGGTATCCTGGCACTGTATTTGTGATGTACCATCAAGGGTCCTAATGCACTGTATTTTTGATGAACCATCTACCAGAACCCTTAAAAAAATCCAACGAAAAAATTCTAAAACACTCCTAAAGTGGACTTTAACTACCATCCACTTGTGAGAAGGCTGATTGACTAATCCATACAAATATTTTACTAACAGTTCCTGTGGGAGAACTCCCAGTAAAGTTGCTTTAAATTATATGTAGTTTTTATCTAACATGCTTCAAATAAAGCACACTTTTTCAAGTAGTTGCAAAAACTCATCGAGTGGGAGAAGAAAATATATCCATAGTCACAAATTCAAAAGAAATGCATTGTTTGTTTTGAAAATTCTCTATAATCTATATTGATCTATTATTGCTGTAATTTCAAGATACTAGAGCCCTACCCACCAGACTGAATTCACCCTTCATTATGGCAATCCTAGGGCTGTGCTCTCCAGTATTCCTGTCTAGAGCCCTGTCCAGGCAAATACCCTTCAGACAGACTCCCTGGATGAGGATGTGTGACTCTGCTGGTTAGCAGGTCATTGTGGCTGTATATACCAGCTCTCACGAGGCAAAACAAACATGATGCACATGAGACTTCACACACGTGAAGGTGTGCTGCGGACTGTGCACACATAGCACCTAGAAAGAGCCATCTGTTCCTCATAGGTGGACCGCTTGTCAATATAGCATTGGAACTTGCATGCAAGGCATCACGGACAAGTGAATTATTGTAATACAAAGAATTCCACAAGACAACATCTATGTTGCATCACACAGTGTTGGAGGTTATCAGCCTAGATGGCCACACCTGGCACTTCTAACATACCCTTAGTCTCCAAAGGGACAAGAGGGAGCTCTCTGAAGCAGTGATCTCAGTGGTGTTATTGTGCTGCCTGCTAGTGGTGATAGCGTCTGATCTGAGATGCACCATTCAACCGGTGCACCCCTAAATGTCCATAAGTAGTCACAGAGACTGCCTCTCACCATGGCCCTCTATGGGGGCTTCAGTCTTCCTGGAACTTTTTGTCCCTCAGTCCTTTCAAGGGTGATGTTTTATTTATCTTGAATTTGGAATTTGCCACTATGACCAGGAGTATGGGCCACAGCCCCACCTTTCAGGTAGGTTAACACTCCAAGGACACTCTTCTAACTCCTAGGCCAAGAGGTACTACACTTTGATGCAACACATCAACGGAAGCTGCTGTGCTGCATGGTGTCGAAGGGAAAGAGCATCAAAGTGCAATATCTACAGCGGGACGGTGCAGTTTTGCTCTATTTTAGCTCGGGCACACTTCTCGCTGCCTAGCACCAACACAGGCGCCCTTGTGCCATGATGCAACGGTGACCAAGTTGTGGTCAAAATACAAATTTATCTTTGTAGAATGTGGCACACATGCAGAGAAAGTAGCAGGGAGAAATAAAGATATTCTCCTTTCTACCATTCTGGTGCAATCCCAAATTTACTAAGTTTAGTAAATATGGGTTTGCAATAGAATACATGGATAGATGCACTTGAACACCCATACTCTACCCATGCAACGCCTCCCCGCGGCATGGCAAAGCAGCATGGTGTTAAGTTTTGTTTTGCAAACCCACACAAATTGGACTTTGCATGGTTTAGTGAATACCATTAGAGATTTTTTGTTGAGACTGGGCCAAAAAAGTGGTGCATCCCTGATGCAAAATCTTATGAAATCTGGAGCCTACTTTGAGGATAAGAGGTGGTATCAGGGGTGGCTGGTGTTTAAGAGTGTGAGGGGGCTGCCTTACTAATAATGGGAAAGAGTAGAAGGAACTTTGAGCATCCAATGCAGTGGCATCTTTCTGATGGGTGTGGGAAGGTTGATCAGTGGTGAACATGCTCACATTCAGTCATTTATATCTGCAGCCTTGGATCAGATTATCAGTTATTCCTTTCCCAGTTGTGCTGAAAAGAGAAATGATTACACAATAGCGCACACACAACTGTGTTTATAACCAGGTGAGATGGTTATGGAAACATGTAGCCGGAAGTGTGCTGTGTGCTGTTTCTCATCTTAAATTGGAAGTCTCAGCACCAATTGGGGTAAGAAAAACAGAATATTATAAAGGAAAGCATGTTCCACTTGAAGTACTTGACTGGAAAAGAACCAAAAAACGATGCGTGCTTGAGTGACTGTTTCTGCAGGCCTGGGTGGGTAACTTTGAATGAGCTAGCCATACAAACTGAAGCAAGAATTCAGCCTTGGCACTGTCCCTCTAAAAGAGTATCTGAGTGCCTTGCAAGTGAAGAGCGGTGTTTTCCATAGCAACATGTATGCTATTTCTACCATGCCTAAATGCTGCAAACTGGTCTTGCTTTTAGAAGCAGCCTGTGTGATGGTGTTTGGAAAGGAGGTTAATTAAATGCCTAGAGGTGTCAGCGACTTCACAGCAGAATTCCTCTTCCCAACACCATAACTACAATGTCTGAGTGTAAGGACACTATGTTGGTTAAAATAGCTATGTTGCTTAAGTTGATAATCAAGAATTTGAAATATCACAATTATCTCTGTTAAATTCGCTAGATATGTCTATGACTAATGATAGATCCTCAGCCTTCGATACCATCAAACATGAAAACCTGATTGATCTGTTCAACACATGATGGGTCTCCTGGGCCAGTCCTAAATTGGGTTTCCTCCTTCCTGCATAGACGTACGCAAAGGATCACAGTTAAACAATCCCTTGCTTCAAGTACCCCTGTCATGATTGGAGTCCCCCAAGGATCCGCGCGCTTGACCACTTTCTTCAACCTTTTTATGGAGCCATTTGCTGTCACTCTGAATCGAGTGAACATTCAGTACCACATGTATGCGGATGACACGCAACTGTACCTGAAGATCTCATCTGAAGAGGACTTAAAAACATCAAATGCTGCACTTGCACAAACACAACAATGGTTAGCTCAGAACCATCTCCTACTAAATACGCTCAAAACTGAATTTCTTTTGATCTCCCCACCCAATCACTCGGCTCCTACCCTTGATTGAATTAAACTTCTCACTGCCCTAAACTGCAAACCTCTTGTTGTAGACTCTGCCACATCAGTGCTAGTACTAGGGGAGACAATTTCCAACTTAACACACTTAAGAAAATCAGACCTTTCCTCCCCTCGAAGACCTCAAGCCTGTGGTTCAAACCCTTATTATCTCTAGATTGAAATATGGGCTGGTGACCCTTGTTGGACTTCCCAAAACAAGCTTGGCTCACTCACAGCTACCCTGCACGAATCGGCTAGACTCATAACGGGCTCAAGAAACCTTCTGCAACTAAATTGGCTATCTATTGAAGACAGAATCAAACACAAGATAGCATGCCTGTCTCATAAAGCCATACACTACAACACCCCATAGTAACTGGCAAATAAGCTTGAACTATCGGGCTCCAGCCAGAACCCTTTTCTTGAAACCTCCAAGATTCAAAAAGAAAAGATCCTACAACCGTGTTTTCACTGGTCTTGCTCCGAGAATCTGGAACTCACTGCCATCCGAGATCCAATCCAATCCTTCCACTGCATCCTTTAAAAAACTGGTCAAATGACTACTCCTGAATGAACGTTAACACAATTATTCTGTGATCATGCTCTTGCTCATATTAATAGCCAATTCTTGTTGTACTACACTAAGGCATGTTATTGTATGCTTTTACGTTATTTTGATCTAGTCCTCTATGGCTCCTTAATTGCATTAACTGGTGATCTAGCTCTTGTTTTTGTTCAAATCTCCCTGATTCGTATTGCACTTCTCTGATGCTTGTTATTTTATGTTGTTTTACTCTTCATCTTCGAGGGCACCGTTTATACCGCCAACTCTTAACCTGAACGTTTTCCATTATGTTGTAACTTCTCCTACTTTCAAATTATTTTTGTACCCTTGCTTGCGCCAACTCTGTACAGTGCTCTGATACCCCTATGGGTCTTGTTTGCACTTTACAAAACTATTCAAATAAATAAATAAATAGCTATTTAGACACAAACAAAGTGTTTGAGTAGGGCAATATAAACATACGTTAGACATATGTTAAGCCAATAAGGTTATGATTGACATTTCTATTAAATAGGTGATTATCAGCTCATGTGGTTGTTGTTACTTGCAGGTTGGGCAGACCAAGGTTCTGTATTTTGCAGGCTGGGTGGCCAGGAGCCAGTATCAGCACATGTGGTTGTTGTTACTTGCAGGGTGGGAGGCAGGGTCCGGTATCAGCTCATGTAGTTGTTGTTTTTTGCAGTCTGGGTGGCCAGGGGTCGATATCAGTTCATATGGTTGTTGTTACCTGCAGCCTGGGTGGTCAAGGGCCAGTATTAGCTCATGTGGTTGTTGTTACTTGCAGGTTGAGTGGCCACGGGCCGGTAGCAGCTCATATGGTTGTTGTTATTTGCAGGCTGAGTGGCTAGGGGCCAGTATCAGATCATGCTATGTTTTTTACTTGAAGGTTGGGTAGGCCAGGGGCCGGTATCAGCTCATGTGGTTGTTGTCACTTGCAGGTTGAGGGACCATGGGCCGGTATCAGCTCATGTAGTTGTTGTCATTTGCAGGCTGAGTGGCCAGGGGCCAGTATCAGCTCATGTGATTGTTGTTACTTGCAGGTTGGGTAGGCCATGGGCCAGTATCAGCTCATGTGGTTGTTGTTACTTGCAGGCTGGGTGCCAGGGGCCAGTATCAGATCATGTGCTTGTTGTTACTTGCAGGATGGGTGGTAAGGGGCCAGTAGCAGCTCATGCGGTTGTTTATACTTGCAGGTTGGGTGGCCAGGGGCCAGTATCACGTCATGTGGTTGTTGTTACTTGCAGGCTGGGTAGTCAGGGGCCAGTATTAGCTCAGGTGGTTGTTGTAACTTGCAGGGTGTATGGCCGTGGGCCAGTATCAGCTCATGTGGTTGGTGTTATTTGCAGGCTGGGTGGACCAGGTGCAACTATCAGCTCATGCTGGGTAGCCAGATGCCAATATCAGCTCATGTGGTTGTTGTTGCTTGCTGACTGGGTAGGCCAGGGGCCAGTAACAGCTCATTTGATTGTTGTTGCTTGCAGGCTCGGTGGCCAGGGGTCAGTATCAGCTCAGGTGGTTGTTGTTACTTGCAGGTTGGGTAGGCCATAGGGCCAGCATCAGCTCATGTGGTTGTTGTTACTTGCAGAACTAAGGGATCATTGCCATGATCAAGACGTCAATTGCTTAATTCAAAAGGAGCACTTTTGAACACAGCACCTTTGCAGGTTTGGTAGGCCAGGGGCCAGTATCAGCTCTTGTGGTTGTTGTTGATAAAATTCAATCTTTCCTTGTACACCCAGAAAATGTAAACCTTGTCATTTTCAAATTTCACTTGCATCCGCTAGGTGGAATTAAGAATTCAAGGAATTATTATCTGTGTCTGTATCCAAACTCCTGAGGAAGGGTAGCTGCATGTGTCAGCAAGGTGCAGTATAAATGTAACATTGTGACAAATGGTCCAAGTGAAAATGTGTTTTTTTTAACGTTTTTAGCCATTTTTTTGAAGCCTAAGTGTTGAATCACATTACTTCCAGATATAGACGGTTCATTTCTGGATGAGAACGCACATACCAGGGATCAGTAGCAGTTCCTCCATGGGAGCGGAGGAGTGTCGCCCTCCACACTACTGGGCAGAAAGCCTAAAAAATAAATTTGTAATGAAATGAATTTATTACCATTTTATTTTTGACGCTTTCTGCCAGCAAACGGAGTTTGAGGCCAGGGCGGGCCTGTGGGCCACTGCTCCCATTTCTTGGCAGCAGTGAGGAGTGCCCACTTAAGTTTACTTTGTGCATGCTGGTTTGGCCGAATACCTTGCTACGGCCAAATCGACTTGCGCAATTAAAACCTCTCCAAACTGGCTGTCTTGGACATCTGGGTTGGAGAGCAGGCACAGGCCACAATGACTTTTGGAGCTGGAAGTCAACCTGCTCCAGCTAATCAAGACACTTTCGAAAAGCGTCTTGATTGGATGAGAGAGTTGGCTGTGGGCTTCATGCTTGGAGGAGATGCTGCAGAAAGACAAGGACGTGCTGCAGAATGTGGAGCGCCAGTGTAAGTTAATAGATTTTTTTGAAATGTGTATATTTATGCTAATGTATATATATTATGTGTATATGTTATGTGTATGTGTTATGAGTATATGTATATATATATATATATATATATATTACCTACTGGGGGTCGCCAGTAGGTATATATAGTTAGGATTTTTTCCCTATGGGATTTTTGAAAATTCTATGTCTAATAACTTTTGCGTTTGTGGACGGAATTGGCAGAAATTTTCTGGAAAATGGAACATTTTGTTTCTGAGCAGCCCTTGAAAATATGGGGGGGTTTCGTCAAGGGGGGGCCCAGAAAAAAGGGGGGTCCCAAAACGTGTTTTTAACATTGAGTTTTCCATAGGGCGGTTGGCCTCACTTTTAGGCCGAACGGCTGAATGGATTTGCACGAAACTTGGCAAAATTGTAGGGACTGGTAGCCCGATGTGCCTTTTGTAGGTCTCAATATATGTGCTCCAGTGGATTTTGAGAAATTAACGTTTAAAAAAAGATATATATCTGTAACAGCGGACCGGGCAGCGCCCCGGTTTGCGGACCGGGGCGCGTACCGGAACTTCGCGTAGCGAAGCTGATTGGCTCTCCGGTGTCTGTCAACATTCTAAACAGTCCGGAGCGGCCGCCATCTTGTCTCTCGGTAGGATTGAGAGACAAGAGGAGGCCAAAACAAAGGGGGAAATAACCATAAGGGGGCATAGTAGATCCTCCCTGACCCCCTAGGTTTAATGTGGAGGCTTTAAAAGAGCCCCGCGGGGCAAAAAAAAAATTTTTTACAAGAGAAGCCTAACTCCATCCATAACTATAACAGAGAAGTCTATCTAAATCTATAACTACTACAGAGGGATAGTATATAACTATCAGAAAAAGTTTACCATATTAACTTATAGTGCACAATATACTTCAGTTTTAAAAATAAAAACTTACCTTTAGAAAGAAGTTGAAGGAATTAGTGAAAATACTATTGAAATGTACACCAAGAAGTAGTAGTCAAAATGGCTGTGTTTTCTTCTCTTCCTTTATATATATTCAGGTATATAACCAATGAAATGTCAGGTAAAAAAAGTAGAAAATGAAAGTAACATATTAATTGGTTGTCAATTCCAACACTTCAGATGTGTTTTGTGAAGTAATTTACCTCAGGGTATTTAGAGAGGTCTACAGGCTAAATGGCTAAATGGAATTCCAATCAAATTTGTGAAAATGGTAGGGATTGGTATGTAGTATGAGCTAATCTATATTTGGTAAAATTGTCTCCAGTGGCTTTTCTGTGAACTACTTTCCCACCTTTTTTGATGGTGCGCTTCCCAGGGAGCGACCCGGTACGCGAACCGTTGAGCGCCCCGGTTCGCGAACCTTAAGCGTTACGGGAGTCCACCATTTTGTGTTTCGGTCGAATTAAGATACAAAATGGAGGGCAAATAATGTTCAGAATGGGTAGAAGGGGGCACGGTAGACTTATCTTGACCCCCTAGGTTTTGTGAGGGTGGCTGAGGAGGCTTATATGTGCGAAAAAAAAACATTTTTTTTTAAAATTTCGCGAGGTTAGCTCCCGGTTCGCGTACCGGGTAGCGTCCCAGGGAGCGTACTTTGTTGAAAATTAGTGAAAAAAGTTAGAGGAAAAATAACAATTGTGAGTGATCAGATGTAGGGTAGCTCTGAGAGGAGCTTTTGGGTTTATGGTACATTTAGGTACTTATAAGTAGGTACCAATGCACATTCTTAAATTCAGAGTGAAAATTCGATTGCCCTCATCTGAGAAGTGAACTCCATCTCCTCTGTAGATATCTTGCATGTAGTAACGCAAGTTATTGTTGTACAGGGAGCCCATTCCATGGTCTCTCATGTAAGCTGAAACAGATTTGTTTACATGCTTCCTCGACTTCTCAATTTGTGGACAAAATTGGTTTGACCACCTCCATTTCTGTCTTTGGCATATATTTGAATATACCAAGGCAGTCTGAGGAAAAAGTGCCATCAATTGCTCAAAGGTGTCCTTTAAAAGCATTTCCAGACCTACCCCAGTCAAAGTGCCCAAATCATTACCTCCACAGTGCACAATTAACAGGTCAGGTTTGGGCAAATGCATAAAGGTTTTCACCGATGGTATCAATTGGTGACATTTTAATCCTCTGTGGCCAAACCACTTAATTTCCACATCTTATAAATTGAGGTTAGGTAATTTTCTGTTCTCAGCATACCTGTGAGCCCAGTGAATATAACTATGTCCAACAATCCAGACAGAAAACATGGTGAGAGGAGGTGTGCTGCATTTACAATGCGGGGCATCATGGGGCAAAAATGGCACAGATGCGTGACGTATCTGTGCTGTAAAGGTAGTGATTGCTGGAGTTGTATCGCAAGTGCGATGCAGCTCAAGCAAGGCTCAAGGGTGCCCCATCTCCACAATGTTGCGTCAAGACCTATGCCTGCTTAAAGCAGGCGCAGGGTTTTGACGCAGCTTTCTCCTATCTGATTGTAAATACGGCACACCATGGGTGGCAGAGCAGCGGTGCACGTTAACTGGTGCATGCCTGGGGATGTGCCATTTAACATAAATCTGCCCCTTTACATTTAAGTATGTGCAGGGGACACAGAGTCGGTGAGGCTTATCCAAGGTTAAGAAGAGATGAGTCCTGTTCACTGAAAAATTTGACATAGTCTTCACCTGCTCAGCATTGCTGGACATGGCTAAATAATAGATGCAAAATATTACTCTTGTTAAACAATTTTACTATTATAATCTCTGAGATTTGTCTCTTACTCTGCAACATCTCATTGTTGTTATCTTTCTTTAAAGATAAAGACAACATCAACATGAGCGACAATCTGCAATCAGTTGATTTTGACCTCATCATTGAACTCGTAATTGAAACATCAGTGGATGTTGATCCCTTGGATGATTTAAATCCTGAGGATGAAGAAGAGCGTGATGAGGATGCAGATTTGTCCGAATTATATGACATAGGGTGGGAAGCTGACCTGCTTGAGCCTATGGAACTATAAACATTTATTTTTAAAATTTATAATTAATAAAAAGTAAAAATGTAAACCGTTTAATTTAAAAATAAAGACACCTTCAAAAACAGGTTATGTGTAGTGTCTTCAATAAAATATTAAAATATGCTCATAAAATTAGATCAGATTCACATATAAAATAGCACAGGTAACATAAATATAAATGTCATTTCTTTTCTGCTATTTCTGTATTGTAAATTTGCCAAGGACTAAAAAATCTTCTATTTAAAATGTCAAGTAGTGTGTTAAGTTTTTGATCACTGTTATTGATTTACTGTTTGGTAATAGTGGTTAATAACATTTTTTATTATATTTTACCACAGATTCAACTGCAGATCATTTCAAGATTTCACCATGCCAACAATAGAAAGACAGAGAAAGGCTGCAAAACGTCAAAGACAGCAGGTGAAACAAAATAAGCAGCAGTCCTCTAACAAAAAGATTTGTCAAGTCACGAAGAAAGCACCGGGTAAGAGCACAAAATATTTCATAAGAAATATGTGTAGTAAAAAAAATATTACTACAGAAAATGTTTCAGTCCAGAAAAAGAGAACCAATTCAAATGGAAAGGAAAGGCCAATCAAAAATGTTACTGCTAGAGCAAGAGATAACTCTGTGCATGATAGTAGAAGGAAACAACAGTTTAGGGACATTCGTAAACGAATGTTCCGCAACAGGATAATTGGCAATTTGTTAAAAAATATTAAGAAAGGTCAACAGAAAGTGGTTTTTTATAAGAGAAAAAAAAAGTTGAGAAAGTTATTGATCAGGCATTTGAAATTAAACGTAAGTTATTTATTTTGATAATCAATAGAATTAGGAAGCTAAACAAGGCAATTTATGATTTCAAAAGAAATAGTAGATGGAAGAGAATAGTTAATCGTAGTAATTTTTGTGAAGTTTTTTCTGGAGAATGGATGCATAGTTCAAGCTGTGAGGCATTTTTTAATGAGGAGAGTTATTTCCAGGATAATGATTTGGTGCATGCAGTTGACACCAGTGGTCGTGCTTATGAAGTGAAAGATGGTTGTCCAGTTGAAAAAGAAAAACTTGTGACAACAGAGACAGAAGAGGTGTTAGGTAATGAGGTTTTAGGAAGACGTGCTAAGGGTCCGGTCTACACCTGGAAGTGTAGTAGTATTTGTAGTGTGCGACAGGATTCCATCAATTTGCTTTGTGATTTTGTACGGTCATTTAATAAGAAAAGTTTGAAGCAGAAAATAAGGTTGTTGCAAGAATTAGATCCTTGCAGAGTGAGAGAAGTGACAGGTTTGCATGGTCATTCACTGGCTTGTCTTTCCAGGAGAGTATGCCAGAGTGTTTTTCATCATTTCAGGATGCTAGCAGTGCATCATAATAAAGTGAGGAAATTAGTTAGAATGTTGTATTATGCTAAGAGTCCAGCAATTATGCTTAAACAATTATGCGCTGCTCTTTTGCATGGTTCTGAAATAGATGTGAAGAACATATGTGAAGAAATTGAGTTTTGTTACTTTGGAAGTAAAGAGGAGAATGTTGAAATTGACCCAGAAGAAGAGGGTAATGTGGAAGATAGTGTACAGGTTTCCAGTACAGATCATTTCCAGAGGGAAATTGCGACGTTTCAGATGAAATCAAGTGAGAGGCCTAATTTCACTTGTGTGTGTTGTCGACGCACTTATTATAAGAATCAGACTAAGTTAGTGGATTTATATGCAAAAAGTGAAAGGGAAAATAATAGTGAATGGAAGGATTTCGCAACATACTTGATGGTAGAAAATTGTTTTGATTTGGGATTGGATCAACGTGTGTGTACTTATTGTTGTTGCAAATTAAATCAAAACCAGATGCCTGCTAGAGCAGTTCATAATAATCTGGAATTGGTTGAGATTCCTTCTGAATTGAAGGATTTAAATACTTATGAATCTATTTTGATTCAAAGTATCCATCCCTTTCAGGCTATTGTAAGAATGGAGCCAAAGACAGGGAAATTGCCTCCATCAGATTTACAGAGAGGATTAAAGGGAAGAGTTGTTTATTTGCCTCTAGATTTGAAGAAAAACATTAACACAATTGGAGTAGAAAAAGTGGAAGAGGAACCTCTTGTTATCTTAGTTAATGGGGTTCCGACAAAGAATAAGAAAATATGGCAAGATTTAGTAGATGTTAGGAAAGTCAAAAGGGCAACATTGTATTTGAAAAAATATAATAAATACTATAAAAATGTATATGTTGCAGAAGAGGAAGTAAGTGAGGAAGAGGACAGCGATTTGTGTGCTGGTCAAATTGAGAAAGTAGAACCCTGTACTAGTGAAGAAATATATGAACATTATAGTGTTCATCCTTTGCATTCCAAGGAAGTCATGGGGAATGCTATTGAGTTGTTTCAAATGAAACAAGCGAAAGGGAGTCCCATTAGTGTTTGGGAGGAAAGTTTGGAAGCTCGGTGTTTCCCACAGCTTTTTCCAACAGGTCAGGGAGGAAGATATGATGAGCGACCTCATCAAATTCCTGCTTCTGAATACCGGACTTTGCGATTGTATGCAGGAGATGCTAGGTTTCGACAATGCATTCCTTATTTGTTTCATCTCCTGTTTGAAAGCGATCTGTCTGGACTGTCATATGCAGTGAACCACATCTTGAAAAGTGGTATACACATGCAAAACATCTCGGCAAGTGACTTTATGGATAAAGTCAATGTCCAAGACAGTATTTTGGATTCTCACCTGATTAATCTCATGGCGTGTCAGCGTGGTACTAATGAGTACTGGTACCGTCGTCATGGTGATTTAAAATGTATGCTGAGGAACTTAGGTACTCCCACATGGTTCCTCACTCTGAGCTGTGCCGAGTATGGCTGGGAAGACTTACTTGAATTTCTACGAGAGGCAAATGCTAACGTAGATAACATCGAATTCAAGACACCCGGAGAACTGTGCTCTTTGGATCCAGTCAATGTATGTAGGTACTTCAATCATAGATTTGAAGCTATGATGTCTTTCATCATGAATAAGAAGAATCCACCTCTTGGAGAGGTGTTGGATTTCTTCTGGAGAAAGGAGTACCAAGCAAGAGGTGCTCCTCATATACATATGTTGCTGTGGATCAAGGATGCACCTAAATTTGGAACGGATCCAGAAGACTCAGTCATGAGTTTCATCCAACAGTATTCTACGTGTGCTGTTCCAAACGCAAAGGAGAAGAAAAGCCTAAGAGAAAAAGTTCTGCGTTTCCAAAGCCATCGATGTGGAAAGTACTGCCGTCGTAAATTCCGAAACAAGGACAAGTTCTACACCAAATGTCGTTTCGGCTTTCCACGACCGGTGATTTCTAAAGGAAGAGTAAACAGTTTGATGTCTTCGCTGCGACACAATGTCATGAAGAAATCACCTAAAAACACATACAATTTGAAGAGGAACGAAGAGTCCAAGTACATCAACGACTACAACCCGGTGATTTTGTCCATGTGGAATGCTAACATGGATATACAGTTTGTGGCTGATAACTGTATGGCTGTGGCTCGGTATGTGACGTCTTACATCACCAAAAAAGAGAAGACAGAATTGAAGGATATGTGGGAGGACATTTCCCATGAAAAGAGCCTCAGCAAGAAGTTGTACAGTTTCAGTCTGAAGATGTTGTCGCATCGAGAAATCGGAGCTTACGAATGCTCTGACCGGTTGTCTTCAGCAAGTCTCTATGCCAAGTCCAGGAGTATCGTTTGGGTGAGTCTTGGTCTTGCTGCAACGCGTAATCGAGTTCTCAAACCTGTGCGGGAAATTGAGTATTTGGCGGAAAAGGAGCCAAACAGTACCGACATTTTGAAGACCAACATGTTGGATACATATTATCCAAATAGAAGCAGTCACCTCGAGAATGTTTGTCTGTATGAGGTTCTTCAAAATTACATATTCAAGAGGAACATCAAAGAAGATACTGAGAAAGGAGTGTATGCTGTAATAGGAAGTGAGGGATGTCTGGTCAAGCAAAGAAAATGCCACTTGGTAAACCATCGAAAATTGAGTGGCGAATCTCCTGAAAAAAAGGAGTTTTTCTATTTAGCACTTTTGCAACTTTTCAAGCCTTGGCGTGCAGAAGAGGAACTGCTTGGAGATTTCCTCTGTTACGAAGACTCTTTCAATGCCGCCAAGGAGACCATAGAATGTCCTGCTTTTCCCAAATATGTAGAAATGTTGAATGCGGAAATTGAGCAGGAAGCAACGATTGCAGCCGAGATTGCCAGAGACAGTTCTCAGGACAGTCAGAGTTCTGCTTCATTGAGTCAGGATCCACTAGGAGGACCTGTTATTGAAAATGAAGCTGCCACTGCTATGAATGAAGTGGAAAGAGCCATGGCACATGCTCAAGAGGATGCCGTTAACTTAGAAGAGTTGGAAAGACAACTCAACGTTGAGCAGAGGAAAATATATGACGAAGTTACCATGCAAATTGATCATGGATTAAGTCATGATAAGAAAGAGTGCTCATGTACGTCGTTGAAGCCTGTCCGACTGTACGTGAGTGGAGAAGCGGGAACTGGAAAAAGTTTCCTCATTAAAGCAATTTCATGCTATTTGCAGGAAAGGACAGAGTCATCGCTGTCTTGTGTTGTCACTGCTCCAACTGGACTGGCAGCACATAATATTAAAGGGATTACTTTACATCGTTTACTGATGCTGCCAGTGGAGCATGACAACAAATTACAATATCACAAGCTATCTGGAGATGCTTGTTTTGAAGTTTCAAGAATCTTGAGGAAAATGAAACTTCTTATCATTGACGAAGTAAGCATGGTTTCCAATGTCATGCTTGCCTTTGTGCATTTGAGAATGCAAGAAGTTCTCAAAACAGAGTATGATGTGTTATTTGGTGGCAAACACATCATTGTTTTCGGAGATCTTCTGCAGCTGACACCAGTGAAAGGGCAACCTGTGTTCAAAATGCTCACGCATGAAGATACCAGGAAGTGCCTAGGCAGCATTGGCAACGTCAATATATGGTTAAACTTCAATTATGCTGAACTGCATGAAAATATGCGTCAGGCGAAGGATGAAGTTTACAAGACTATTCTACAAGATGTTAGAATTGGAAAAGTGACCGAGCATGGGAAAGAAGCTTTACATGCACGATTACTGTCAAATTTATATCCAGAACAAGATGTTGTGCCTGAGAATATTTTTCAGAAAATTACTGAGAAGAAATCTGGAATATGTTTGATGCCAACTCTTGCAGAATGTGCCAAATTTAACAACAAAATGTTGCATTTAGAAAAGCAAGAGATTGTGAAACTGGAAGCTATTGACAGAGTAGAGCATATGGGATCAACAATTATTTTGTCTGAGAATCTGAAAACAAAATTGGATTCATTAGAGAAGAGTATATCTAAAACTGCAGGTTTTGAAAAGACTCTGAATGTGTGCTTAAACTGCCGTATAATTTTAAGAAGGAATTTACATGTTGAAAGAGGTCTGGTAAATGGATCAATGGGTAATGTTGTTGATTTTGTGAAATACAGAAATAGAGATGGAATTGAATTTTTAAAAATTAAATTTGATGGCATTGAGGAAGTACAGCTAATTGGTCGTTGCTCTGCTAGATTTTTGCTTGTAAAAGACTTATATGTTCGCCGTAAGCAGTTTCCTGTTTGCTTGGCATATGCGGTGACAATCCATAAATCGCAAGGTTTAAGTGTAGACTGTGCATTGGTGAATATTGGCAGTTCTGTGTTCAAGGAGGGTATGGCATATGTGGCATTGTCACGAGTTAGAACTTTATCGGGATTGTACTTGATTGAGTGTGATGTCACAAACATTTGTGCGGATCTAGATTGTGTTAAGGAATACAATAGGTTAAGAAGAGAGTATGCGCCACATTTGCTTCAGTATCCTTTGTTTGAGAAACGTGTGGTAGGCCGGAAACGAAGAAATGTGACCAATACTGGGGAGGTTGTAGCAAAAAGACGAAAAGTCGATGAACCTAAAATTACAAGCAGAAACAAAAAGGATTCTGTTGAAGATGTTGTTGGTTTTCAATTTGAAAACAGTTCTGGTGTCAACTGCTATGCTAATGTAGTGGTTAATGTTTTGTTTTCTCTAGAAAATGTAAAAGAAGAGATTGTGGTCAATTCTGATCAAAGATTTTGCAGTTTGTTAAATTCTGTGTTAGAGAAATGTAGCACCGATAGAAGAAACATAGAAAGTGTGTCTGAAATTCGAAATCTGTTAGACAGATGTTCAGGCCAAACACAATTCTCTCAAAATATTCAGCAAGATTGTCAGGAGTTTTTAATGTATATGCTTGATGTATTGCATGCTGAAGGTGTAGATGTAGATCAGCTGTTTGGGCTTTCTTATCAATGGCAGCATGACTGCGAGAACTGTATGGTATCAAGTACTACTAGTGTAGACTCAGAAAGATTTATATATTTAACTTTGCCAGACAGTAAATCAGTCTCCTTTAATAAGCTAGTAAAAGCAGCTGATCACAACATGGAGTGTAGCCAATGTAAATCTGAAATGATGTCCACATTATTTATACGAACATATGGCCAGTATGTCATTTTAATGTTCCAACGATGTAGGCCTGATGGAACAAAATTGACAACTTTAATTAAAAATTTTGTAGCTTCGCAGTTGTCAATATCAGGAAGGACTTTTGTAACTGCAGCAATTATATATCATGACGGCCCTTCAATAACATCAGGACATTACACAGCTTATTTAAAGTCTAGAAATGGCTGGTCATTCTGCAACGATTCTGTTTTAATTTTCAAAAAAAAATTGCTGTATGACCTTAAAAACTCTTACCTGGTGTTTTTAAAACCAAAATTTTAGGGAAATAATCTCGGGATGTGCTCTGTGGAATTTCAAGAAGTTCTAATGGCTCCTACACAATTTGGCCTTGAGGATAAGTGTAGTTCAGAGACATAACTTCTAACCATAAGACTGGACGTCATGGAGAAATAAGTGCACTTTGAATGAGTTCAGAAAAACTATTTCTTTTTATAAGCTAATTGAAGCAGCCAATCAAAACATAGAGTAGAGGGAATGTAAGTCTGCAACGCTGTCTACTGTTTTACATTGCTTTGTGATTGAAAGTGATGTAGAGAATTAAATAATTGTAGTAGTCATAGAGTTAGTGTAAGTCTGCTTCATAGTAAGCAGTATCAGTGTCATAGGAAATGTAGAACATGACTGAGCAAGAAGGGGAAGATATTACTATTCCAGGATTGTGAAAATGATCTTCAACATTTTAATTCTGAAAGTTGCGGAAATGCCAAATGACGGGATTGGCTTACAAGAAATCCAAGAGTTATAAATGGGTCTGACAAGATTTGGCCTTGTGGAAACTTGTGGTAGAGAGCAAGAAGTCATTTATTGCATGTAACATGTTTTTAAAAACGATGGAGATTTTCTTTCAGAAAGTGGCGGGCTGAAAGTAATAACAGCACAAAAGAGTGTAAGCTGTTCATAGGACATCCTTTGACGTCATGGAAAGTAAGTTAACTTTAAGGAGTTCTGAATTCTGATTTCTTGTCCAATGAGATGTCATCAGTGATGTCATCAGTGATGTCATTTGAGATGTCATCAGTGATGTCATCAGTGATGTCACTGACCATGTCATGAATGATGTAATATGTGACATGATCAGCAGTGGATTGCGGGTGCGCGATATATAGTTAGTACAACTAACTATATATGGAATTTCATTGGTTTTGTGTGAGTAAAATAAGGTTTTTTAAATGCTAATTCCTAACTATATATGGTGTATAACCTATGGTTTTTTCAGTGAATTTTCAAGGTTTTGTAAATGCTAATTCCTAACTATATATGGTCTATAACCTATGGTTTTTTCAGTGAATATATATATATATATATATATATATATATATATATATATATATATATATATATATATATGTGTGTGTGTGTATATGTCTGTGTATATGTTATGTGTATTTGTTATTGAATACTTTTTGCACTCCCCTTAATGTGATTGCCTCTCATAATGGACTCCCTCAATATCCTCTGTTCTCTGAAGACACATCTTGAGGCAAACATGATAACAATAATTAAACATTCATGCTTGTATTTATTGCCACTTATAATTAAAACACCAGCTCCAATCACAATTTAGTAATTACTGTCCATTATTAGAAGCAGTTCTGCCTCACCCTTGGAGTGATGTCTTGGAATGGCATGAGACACTGTGTTCAGGCAACACCTGAGTCCTTGGGGGAGTATGGGAGGCACTATATAACCCTTGAACTGGCGAGGGTGCCACTCAGATGGCAGCATTGCACTCTCTGGTCAGTCATTCCAACAGCCTGGCATCAGAAGGTGTCAAGGTGTGATTACAGCCTCACTACAGAGAAAGGCAGCTAATGAAATCCCAAGAATGAATAACTGATCTTTGAAGACACTGTAATTCTTTTAAGGAATATATTGTTGGTTCCAGTCAGAATCCTTCTGCAGCTTTCTTCCTACCTTAGGCCTCAGGTCTTGGACCTTCAGTGATTATCAAACTCTGCCCTGTGGCTGGTCTTTTAAAAAGAGCTGCCTCATGCAGCTTGCTAGTGACTGCCTTTGCAAGCTGCAAGCTGCCTGGGCATACTGCTGATATTCAATGTAGGCACCCGCTTCTCAAGCTCCACTTACGCCCTGGGTTTAGACCCATATTTGTTGTTAATGTTGGCCTTAGTGATTCTTTACATAAGGAAACCCTCAACTGAGGCATTGGAGTCCACCAGAGCACCAATGTTCCTCACTGTGTGCACAGTGTTTTTCCTTCTCTGCTTTGTGGGTGAGGGTATCCAGAACCCTCCTTGTGACCTACATATCTGGAAACAGGACTCCTACTCCAGGGAGGGGGATATCATCATTGGAGGATCCTTCGTCATACAGTCAACATTCATCTCCTTGGAGCCAACATTTCACGTGGAGCCCCGGCCAGTAACCTGTGACGGGTAAGAGGACAACGTGTCCTGTATCATGTAATGCCCTGTCAGACTGGCCACTGATTATTGCAGGATTCTTTGTCAGTTTTTTAGGATAGGATTCTATTGTAGGTCAAAGGGTGTAGATCATATACACATTTTTCATCTCACTGTATTTCACATATATTAAGATTGGCATTTCTATCACTAATATCTCACATATTGTATGATAACAGGGCAGCCCCATGTAGCACTATAAATACAAAAGTCACTATTCCCCATTCCACCAACCAGGATTCAGTTGTGTTTTTGGTTACACACACATAAGCATCTGCAGTGATCAAATTAACCATCATTCTGAATGAATCTGCTGCAGAGGAGGTAGTCTCTGCAGACCCACAAATGTCTGTCACACCTTTTCTCCTGACATCCTAAGTTCATTTATCCTCATCACTGGCCACAAGCGTCGTCCTTACAAGATGCTGGGGAGGTGGGAGAAGTGAATCAAGGTTGATCTGCTACATTGTGTGAAACAGTCAGTGCAGAATTGTGCCATATCTACTAGGATATGATACTATTTTTCTCTCCCTTGCACTTTATGCACATCCTTGCACAATAGTGGCATGTCTAATATTTTTGGTTGATAGAGCTTAGCATCACAATGTATGAGTTGCATGAGAATGCTCATGTACCACCTCTGGTTCTCCAGCTTGCAAATTAGTGCAAAGCACTCCTTTGTGTGACATTCCGGTTACTTTCCTGTGCTGGAAAGTAAATCCCAACTATACACTGTGACACCAATGGTGCAGAGTTAGCAAATCTGGGGCATATTATCAAGCAGGGCGTTAAAATTATCGCCGTTTTAGCGGCAGAAAACTGCTGCTAAAAACGGCGATAATGGGCTGGTAATACGCCCTTGTGAATTCCCATAGAAGTTCAGGTTCTGGTGTTAACCTGGGCTTCTATGGGAATTCATAAGGGCACATTATCAAGCCAATTATCGCTGCTTTAGCGGCAGTTTTCTGCCGCTAAAACGGCGATCATTTTTAACGCCCTGCTTGATAATATGCCCCTCTGACACTTAGAATTTGTATTTGGAGGCCTTCAACAACAGTTATTCCAAATGTCCTCTTATAAGGGTTTTTAGAGCCTCTAATACATGAGTTCATGGTTTATTCTAATCCCTTTCCTGATCCTTTTATACCTCCTCCAGATTTTCATCCTGCACCTGCAGACATACCAATGCCACCCATTTCCAAAACCTATTCCATGATCCTTTCCCTCTTCACATTAATAATCATTTGTTTCCTACATTTTTCTAGGGCCTCAATACCCTACAGACAAAAGGGCTTGGGGGGTGTATCACAATTCCCTAATCTAACCCAAAGAATTACAGCATCAGCATTACCCAGGGCAGTGGAAATATCAACAGGTGTACAGTATAATGGAGCTGTTTTCAATCCACTGCCTTTCTGAACATCAATTTGAGTGTCCAAACATTGTGCATGGTAGAGGCAGCTGGCATCCATTTGTGAATGGTGGAGGAGCACTCTGTTGACGGTCTAATCAATTGGTAGAGTTGCTGTCTTGCAAATACTCCTTCCTTATGGGTCCAGGAGTGTTCTCATTCAATAAATGGATTCCCTTCAAGCACAGTGTACCAGGATTGACCAGCTCCTGGTATGAGGTATCTACCTGCAGATACCTGTGAGGAATCCCCCCCACAAACAACCTTGAGGAATCTCACCACCGATATCGTTGAGGTATCTCACTGCGGATAACCATGAGGCATATCACTGTGGATAACCATGAGGAATCTCACTGTGGATAGCATTGAGGTATTTAACAACAGATACCCATAAGGTATCTCTTCACAGATGCCCATGAGGTATCTCTCCATACCTCACCGCAGATACCCCTGCGCTGTCTCACCACAGCTGTCGGTGAGGTATCTCACCACATATGTCCATGAGGTATCCCACCACACCACAGGTACCCATGAGTTCTCTGATGACAGGTACCCGGAAGGTATCTCACGGCATATACCAGTGAGGTATCCCACCACACCACTGATACCCATGAGGAATCTCCCCACTCCACAGATACCCATGAGGAATCTCCCCACTCCACAGATACCCATGAGGAATCTCCCCACACCACAGATACCTATGAGGTATCTCACTGCAGATGCAGCTTTAGTCAGTGGAGATAATGACAAGCACAAGAATGCATCTCTGATGAATGTAAGTATAGATGACGTACGTCACCTCCCACTGACCAGGTCTATGCAAGTCACTGTTGGTATTTTGAGTGAACAAATAACTACTTTCACTTAGTATCCCCACACCTGTTTTCTTGCATTTCTTCTTTCTTAAATCATGCTCCACCACTCTCAGGAATACTCAACAATCATTGACTTCTCATTTTCTGTCTGCCCAGTCCATTTTCACATCATCAGCTGTAGATTTTCACAAAATGTTTACATATTTTCTATTACCTTTATGTTCTGCTGAGGTGAATTTGGGCAGTGCATGTAACTTCTTCGTAAAACAATGGTGGCCTTTCCCTCACATTTTCACTGGTTGGTAAACTTGTATATTCAGAAATCCAGTTCCATAACTTGACATAATTATCAATCTAACAATATCTTTGATCATCTGCCCCTACCATCAGCTCATCCAACATCACATTAACACTTTCATCTGCAAGCTTGGACACATATGTGGCAGGCGAAAAATAACACTCTCCAGCAACAGTTTTTGAGTATTTATTTAATAATTTTGGGGGGGGGGTTTATTGGTAAATGTAGCCTGAACTATGTCAGCTCACTTGACATAGTGTGAGAGATTGAAAAGAAGCAGGCAGTTAATAAATCATATGTAAAGTTAGGCTTGGGTGCAAATTCAATTACACCAGATTAATTTGGGTGATTCTGCATTACTATTTGATACAGAATTACTGATAATTATACAAATAATCCTCCTGGCATAATTATGAATAATTTGGGGCAAACAAACCTAATGCGAGAGCACATTGAGCAAGCTTGAGTGGCCACTTACACTCTCTATTTGTGTTTTGCTGCTTTAGCGTTGTTTCTTAGAGCAAAATGCATTCTTGCATCCATTTTGGACATGAGTGGGAATATTTGTGCTAATAAATAGCGCTAAATGCATAATTACTCTTCTTATATATTTTAAGGGTAATCGCGCAGATTTTTTAGATAATTCCACGTGCTTATGCTACACTGAAGTACACGAGTCACGCTCACCCCTAATGTAAAGGCATTTTTATTTCAAGGCACTAGAACTGTGCAGAGCAGTTCCACCAGCACTTGAGATCACAGTGGGATGTAGTTCAGTAAACAATAGAAAACGTCACTAAGACTGGTGCTTGAGTATTTGCGACTTATGGTTGTAGTACTCCTCTCTTACTGATGAATGTCAGGAGTAAGCAAGGAGTACTTCAGGAGTAAGTCACACATACTCATAGCAAAATCAATGTGAATCAAGCTCCGCACGGTCAATCCCCAGAAACTGCAGAGATTAGGCTCCAAAGTAACGCCATCTCCCCCAGCCACTCAGAGACATTTAGGGGACATGTGACAGTGTTGTGTGGGCCACAGGTAAAGCTATGGCATATGGGCAGGCTTATTGTGCTTGACAACCAGAATACAAGGAAGGTGGGTTGAAAGTGATGGAAGTTGGGCCAAAATATTCCTACAGGAGTATCCTGCTCTCATTCTTTTATTAGAGCAGCATTTGTGAATTCTGCTGCAATGACTTGGCCAGTGATTCTTGTTGACCTCGCTCACTGGTACTATTATTTTAACATGTATCATACATATTTTAATTTATCACTTTGGCTTATCAGGTCTGTGCTGCAAGTGCAGCTGTCTTCCACATCAGCTGCTTACAAGATACGTGGAGAGGTCTTCGGGTCACCCCATTAAACTACAGGCTCATTTGGGTCAACCTGTTTCAGCCAATGGCTCGAGGTATTGACAATTGCTTCTTGGGTCAGCCAGAGGAGTAGTGGGGCATATTACCGAGGAGTGCGTTGTAAAACGCACAACGCACATTTCCGTATCGCCGGCTATCGCCGGATTTCATCGCCGTTTTAGCGTGCAATTATCAATGCGCATCAGGCAGGCGAATAGAAATCCGGTGATAGTCGGCGATATGGCACATTAGCGCATGACAACAAACGTTGTTTTCACGCGCTAATGTGGGCCTTGATAATACGGGGGGTGGATTCAGCGTTATGATCCACACCCCCATGTTATCAATGCCCTAACACCTGGTCAGAGCAGGCGTTGGGAGACGGTCTGCCTCACCCAACGCCTGCCTTGGTAATAGGGTGTTCCCACCTCCAACCACATTTTACATGTGGTTGGACTTGGGAACGCACACTTTGCATGTTATTAGCGATGTTTATTGCCGACATGCAAAGTGGGCTTGCGCCAGGCTTTAAAATGCCCTTGTGAATAGGGCTCTAGCAGTATCGCCGCTTTCTCGGCACAATTCGCTGAAAAAGCGGCGATACTTGCCCTTGGTAATATGCCCCGTAGTTCTCTAATGTAATACTTTAGCTGTTTTGTGTATCACTCCACCTCTTGGATGTGGTGGTTTGGTGTATCACTCCACTCTTGAAGTACATAAGGGACTATTTAACATCCTCATCAGGTGTAGCTTGGTAATTAAGAATGTGGGTTTGTGAGCACCCCGTTTCCCGACATTCATGCTGGCATATAATGTTTAAATACATTAAACAAACAGCAGGGTGCTTAAGAGGAGCTTAATGGGCAGTGGAAAGGGAGAGGAATGTGGACTGTTAGGAGTACTAAGTGATAGAAACACACTATTTTAAAATAAAAAAAACTTTTTCGGACTTTCAAAACAGAGATGAGAAGGTGTCCATGCATAATTCTGAGGTGAAATCCAAGAGACCTCACTATACCCAAGGGAAAGCAGCTGTACCCAACTATTCATCCAAAAATACATTTATTTGGGCAGGGTAGCACCCCAAACACCCCCCTGAAGCTAAAACCCGGCTCCTCAGCAGCTGTAGGCATTGTCTGACCCTTTGCTCTCACTGCCTTCATGCTGCTCAGGTCGGTGTCAGCATTTTCCTGCTTCCCACTACACCATTTATTGGCCATGTGCCCCCTCTCATGGAGTGCCTGTGCTTATTCTGAGAGCCGCAGTGTCCACATCCCAACACCATTACCAATACTGGAGGCCTGGTTTTCCCCTCCCTCAGAGTTTTGATACTCCTGGAACACCTGTGGAATTGGTACCTACAGGGGTGGGGAAAACCTGCAACATTTTCTAGGCTACTTATGATGAGGGCTGCTCCTTCCTGTACCAGGGGTGAGAAGTGTGCTATGCTGAGCTGCAAAGGAAGAGAGGGTTTTGCTCAGGTGACCAAGGAAAGAGACACAAAGACATCACAGATGAGTGTTGTCATTGGAAGTATTTTTGGGAGATTCCACTGAACCACAAAGGGCGGTGTGTGCCTTAATTATGGGGCTGTGTTTCTCCTCTGACTGGCTTGTTCTTTTGATTCACTTTGCCCCATCACAGGCTTTAATTTATTACAGATATGTTCACTTTATTCTGCCTATTAATATATTCTGTTTGGGTCCTTCTCTCGGGGAACCATGTGGATGGTTTGTGACCTTGTCTTATTCAACGTGTATTACCTTGTGGTCTTTGCATCTGTGGCTTCTATACATTCCTCATCCACATCAGTGTTGTGCTTATCATAATCCAGTAGCCTTGCCATTTATTATGTATCTTACTTGTCAGAATACTGGGTATCAGATGTCAGTGCAATTTCTAAACATTAAAATATCATATTTACATCTAAGATGCAGCACACAACGTTTTATTGAGGTAAGAGTATATGTAGGAAAAAAAAGTAAAACACATGGCTGGTAAGCTAAACTGAGTGGCATAACACAGCAAAAGTACAACTGTCCTTCCTTCATTTGTGTAGTGATAGTGATATCAAGACAAAATTGAAGAACCATTAAAGTACAATAGCACCCCTATAAAAAAATGTAAAACCACTCTAATCTTACTAAGATTGACATTGTCGAAAGCAGTCAACAAGTCCATGAAGGTACAGTTGGCAGAGTTGTGCCCCAGTATATTTACTTATAGTCAGTCAGTCAGTCAGAATACTTTATTTCGATAAATCAATATCATAAAAAGACAATGGTACGAAAAAAAACTTACATTAAATACATTCTTTACACTTAATAAAAGGAAAAATATTAAGCCAATTAAGAAGATGTTCTCAGCAATTTCATAGGTTAAAAAAATCACAATAAATAGGATAAAAACAACAACCAATGTGGGTGCCCTAGCAGTCAGTTTAACATCCTTATGAATTACATCCATGAACATTATGTACAATTAATCATCCTCCTATTCTTGATTCTGACAGCACTCACTAAAAAGCTAGCGACATGAAAAGTGATCCGGGGAGTCTTTAGTAATTGCAAGTACAAGAGGGCGGGCTTAACTTTCAGGAACCCCGCCTCCCTTAGTATTGGGACCAAAAATGTCATTCTAGATTCCGTGAAGTGACCACAGAACATCACAAAATGCAATGTGTTCTGGGTGGAAAAATTGTCACAAGAGCACAGCAATGCATTTTCAGGAGTGCTCCATTTTGGAAAATGACCAAGATTCGAGTGGATCAGGTTAAATCGGAAGCGAGTTAAAAGAAACCTATGGTAAGGGCGGTTCACCATATTAAGATACATTTCTGGGCCTGGTAAACTGGCAACAATAAGATTAGCCCTTACGGTGGGTTTTCTGAGCTCTATTTCCTCTCTTTCCAGAGACATCAGCTGTGCCATGGCTCCCTTAATTTGTTTAATGTCCCTTGAGGTTATTATCTCTGTGGATGAAAAAAGCTCCGGTCTCCCTAGTTTAAAAAAGCTATTTTTAATATAGGTCAACCACTGAATCTTGCTGGAATTTTCTAGTAGGAAACAATCTTTCATGATAATATGGTTCAAGGAGATTTCCTGGTTCAACCAGGTCTTCATCCAGCATATTACGGGAGCCATTCTTATCATGTCAGAGATAAACCCTACCCCCAGCTCAGAATGAATAGTGTATGAGGGAACGGACTGTGGGACTGATAAAACTGATTTCAAAAATGTATTTTCTGTTACCTGTAGGCAATCCAAAGGACTATAGCCCCATATTGAGCTGCCATAGGTCGCTGCTGCAATGCATTTTGCTTTATATATCTTCATCAGCGCAGCTATAGGTCTTGCACCCAGTTTTTTTGAGAATCCATGGAGTGCAGAAGTATTTCTAGCAAGAGAGATATTTTTGTTTTTAAGTTGCGGGCCCCAATTCCCACTCTCGTCAAATGTAATCCCAAGATAGGGGAATGTGGGCACTCTGCAAAGTTCTTCTTCGCAACAGTAAAAAGTTTTAGATTGCTTCTTCCTGCTGCACCTCCCTATCATCATTATTTGAGACTTCTTTGCATTTATTTTAAGATCCAGGGATCCCATAAACTGTCCAAAAGCATCTAGCAGCCGTTGGAGTCCAATCCCCGTCCATGAAAGTAGGACAGCATCGTCCGCGTAGAGGAGAACTGGAATACCAAGTTCCCCTATACGCGGAATATCAAGGGTTGCCTCCTTTAATGCTGATTCTAGGGCATTAATATATACCGTAAAAAGAAGGGGGGCCAAGATACACCCTTGCCTAACCCCCCGTTCTGAGTTAAAATGACTAGAGCATCGCCCCTCAGTGGTAACCCGGACAGATGCCAATAGTCCCGAGTGTAAATCCGCCAAGAGGTTAACTAGGGCCCGATCTATTCCCATGTACAATAAGATTTGCCATAGCTTGGACCTATTTACAAGGTCAAATGCCGATGAAATGTAAAACCACTCTAATCTGATTAAGATTGGCATTGTCGAAAGCAGTCAACAAGTCCATGAAGGTACAGTTGGCAGAGTTGTGCCCCAGTATATTTACTTATAATTAAGTGGGGGTTAAGGTACTGTTCCACTGTACCTAATCGTCCCCTATAGCAACTCTGACTGGGGTTAAAGATGTTATTTGGGTGAGCCTAGTTGTGGGCATGGGGGGTCTTTAAACACCAAAGTTCATAGCTTTCAAGAAAGTGGTTATTAACTTTGTGGAAGCAATGGACACAAATGTGTCAATTTCCATAATCTAACCCTGAAAGAGCTTGATTAACTAAAATTACTCATGCAATTAAGATATATAGTGACAAAACCATCAGATAAAGTGGGAGCAAAAGTCCACCAAACTAGAGAAAACTGCAAAAGACCCTTTCCCAACCTCCTTTTCAACACTGGGATTTACTGGCTCTTTAATGACGACCCTACAAAAAGATTACAAAATACCATCAAGGATCTCATAGAGGAGGCACTGACGGAACCCTAAAATTCCATATGTGTATGCCCATCAGCCAGGTATAGCCTGGTTCCAGTGGCACAGCCGGGACAGGATGAGCAAAAGGAACGATGGCTTGGGATGCTACTCCGAGCAATTACCTGTGGTTAGACAAATTTCAAGAAAAGGCTTTTTCATAATCAAAAAAATGAAATGGCATGTACTCTTAAGTAGGAAGAAGTCTTTTCTTTTTTTAGGATGAAAACCCCTCACCCACCAACATGTGGCATGCTTCATCATGCTTCATCATGCTTCATCATAGGTTTCCTCCTCATACCACAACAAAGTTGTGGTATGAGCTACAACTCCTAGAATTAGGAGGAGCTCTTCAGATGTTTTTAAATTGTCCTTTGTGAGGAATGGGTGAGTGGAGCAGAGGGTAAGAAGGAGTACATAGTGAAGTTAAAAGCTAACTTGAAAAGAGTGCAGGACAGTTATGGTGCACTCACACGCGCCGATAATATATGCTTTTAACCACACCTAGGACGGTAAACAGCCATGACAACGAGGCTGTTACCACACAAGTTGTTACATCGCATGCGTAACAAAGCATGCAACGTAACAACGACTACTATTACAACGCAAATCATTATAACGCGTGCACTTTTAAAACGCATGCAATGTAATGGTTATCCACATTGTTGGGAGAAAACTGGGCTGTTCCGTTTCCTCACAGCGACGTGCACCGCCCCTCAGGTGACACTGGAACCAGGAGAGAGAAACTACGAGGAGAGAGAGGTAAGGGGGATTGGGCTTGGGATGGGGGTTACTTTTTATATGTTAGCGTAGTGTTGAAGTAGTTTAGTAATGTTTGTGTAGTGTAGGGTTGTGTTATAGGATTTGGGGTAGTGTCGGAGAGGTCGTGCAGTGTAGAGTTAGAGTGTAGGGACCGGATTAGGGGTTGGGGGAAGGTCGTGCTGGGAGTAGTGTTTTAGGGTTTAGGGTAGTGTTGTGGTGTTTGTGTAGTATAGGGAAGTGTTTTTGGGTTTAGGGTAGTGTTGAGGGGGTCGTGCAGTGTAGTGTTAAAGTGTAGGGGCCGGACTGGGGGTCGTGCAGGGGGGGAGTGTTTTAGGGTTTAAGGTAGTGGTGTGGTGTTTGTGTAGTGTAGGGTGGTGTTTTAGGGTTTAGGGTAGTGTAGGGGGGTTATGCAGGGTAATGTTAGAGTATAGGGACAGGACTGGGGAAGAGGAAGGGTTGTGCTGTGGATAGCGTGTTAGGGTTTAGGGTAGTGTTGTGGTGTTTGCGTAGTGTAGTGTAGTGGTTTAGGATTTAGAGTAGTGTTGGGCGTCGTGCAGGGTAGTGTTTGAGTGTAGGAATGGACAGGGGGTAGGAGGAGGGTTGTGCGGGGGTAGTATTTTAGGGATTATGGTAGTTTTTTGGTTTTGTAGTGTAGTGTAGTGTTTTAGGGTTTAGGGTAGTGGGGTCATGCAGGATAGTGTTAGAGTATAGGGACAGGGCTGGGGGAAGGGAGAGGGTCGTGCAGGGAGTAGCATGTTAGGGTTTAGGGTAGTGTTGTGGTGTTTGTGTAGTGTAGGGTAGTGGTTTAGGATTTAGGGTAGGGTCGCGCAGGGTAGTGTTTGAGTATAGGGACAGGACTGGGGGTGGAGGGTGGGTTGTGCAGGAGGTAGAGTTTTAGGGTTTAGGGTTGTGTTGGGGTGTTTGTGTATCGTAGGGTAGTGTTTTAAGAATTAGTGTATTGTTGGGGTTTGTGCAGGGTAACTGTAGTGTTATTGTAGGGAGAGGACTGGGGGTTGGGGAATTAGTGTAGTGTCGGGGAGATGTGCAGGGTAGTGTAGCATTATTGTAGGGAGAGGACTGGGGACCGGGGGATGCTTGTGCAGTGGAACTACATTAGGGATTAGGGTAGGGTAGGTTGGAGTCACTGACCTTGCAAACGTTTACCATGAGTATACCTTTACCACACATGCCTTGGCATTGAAATAGCATGCGTGATAAAGGTATAGTTGTGTAAAATGTTACGTTGTAATGGTACTTGTTGTAATTGACATCGAGTAGTAATACACGTGTTGGAAAGGCTTACGTGGTATTTCTATGCGATGTAACAAGTACTATTCCACCTAGGACACCAAAAATAAAGGGAAATTGGTTATTCCCAAGGTATCTTTATATAAATAGACCCAGTGAGGGAAAGTGCTCACTGAAATATCAATCAATCCATCAATAAACTTGATCAATATGATCATAAAAGCATTTTAAGCAGAATTCATTTAAGTTCTAAACCCGTAAAAAATAAAAGGTATACAGACATCGGGTAACATTGTAACTGATACATGGTTTTACCTGCACAGATCTAATTTTCAGTCAGTCCTGATACTTCACTCTGCAGTTGCCTGTATATACAGTACTTCGGTTCAATTTATAGCAGCAAGATGGTTTATATGGACTTGACTCATATCAACTAACACTTGGAAATGCATATGATTATATACAGTATTTGTATTGTTCATTAAATCAATTATTAGCAGCATGACTGGTTACATTAAAGTGCCTGTGCCAGAGTATAATAAAAGATTTGTAGACCTTAAATATGTATAGAAAAAGCCATGTTGTAGACCGTTGAACACCAGTCCTAAGTCTTAATAGTCTTCTAACCTAGCACTGCATACCTTAAATATGAATACCTTAAATATAATACACAATTAAAATACTATTAGGCTAAGCATTAAATTCATCTAAAAATTTCAGCAGTTAAAAACGTGACAATATATGCACTGAATTAATCATCTTTGGGGTCATTTTTTAAAAAGGCTGGTCAGGTGCACCACATGGAAAATAAAAAGCCAGCCACTGAGTAAGCTATGGGGAGGCTGGCATCATATTTCAGTAGCCTAAAGGCCTCTGAGCATTGCCTGGTTCCTAGATTTCCACATATCTGAACCAGCCATCATGTTCTTGCTTTTTTATAGCGAGTACAGACAAAGAACTCATGGCTTTCAGATTCTTCTGGACAGTTGCATGCCGGGCAACCCAACATTTGTTGGCCTGCCCATTTATTCGTAAAGTATTACAAAACAATGGTCCATAGACTATTCTATTTAAATATTGCAGTACATAGACACTTAATAAATGAAGCTTGTGAGTATGCACATTCTACTCTAGATCAATCAATGTATCAGTGTCATCGAGCGCAACAGCCGAATATTGAGTGAAGGCAAAATTATTATTTATTGCCGGACACAATTGCGAACAATAAAACATTACATGTGGGTCATACTGGTTGCCCCGATGGGGAGCCTGCAAAATAAAGAAAAGTAATTGAAAGAGATTGAAACAAGAGGGAAGATGAAAGATAAGTGACATAAAACACAAAACACTATTTTATATATTTACAGTATGGATCAAAAATCATCCATTTGATTGGACTGGCCTCAAAACATTCAACGCATGATTTCGTACATTTCTTAAAACATAGAAATTTAATCAAATAATTGTGCACAGGAAAAATGGGGTATCTAGGTCCAGGTCCAGGGGAGGGAGTTTTTTGTCGACGTTTTGACTCGACTTAGGGTCTATTGGTAGTTGTAGCCTTGACCATGCGAGTCTTCCTCAGGACTATAAAAACAACAGCGGGCAACCTTCATTTTGTGGATGACCCCTTACACTCATGGGTCAGTTCCAGAGCTTTTTTTTATTAATGATTCCTCAATCAATGATAGCGTCCTCCTTGTCTACTGCTATTTGGCGTCGCCCACAGGAGAGGATCTCTGTAGTCGTTTCGTAATCAATATTGTAGGGATTTAACAGTTACGTCTCTTCTTTTTTCTTTTTTTCTTTTTTCTTTTTTCCTTCTTTCCTTTTAGTAATGTTCGATCTGATCCTTCAGTAAATGTAAGGAAATATTCCAGGGATTCAGGGTGCTTATTAGTTCTGAGACACTACTACGGACGACTGTCTATCACTTCCATCATTTATTTGTAAAGGCACGCAGTGGCAATAGCCCGTGCCTGAACTATAAATTAAGCTTTCTTGCCGCAGCCAGCTTGATATCATTAAGCACCAGCTCTAGTGTATTTTGGTCTTTGATTCCATAAACGCCACAGTAAGTTTCCCCACTGGGTGCTTCCCCTGGAACTGGGTCAGTTTAGTCTGCCAATATTGACCCGTTAGCTCTTCCCTTGAGACTGTGGGGCATTGCTGAAATATGGTTGAGCCCATCCTGGTTTATAGGGACCAGGATATAACCTGTTAATGAAACGTGTCACTAATACAGTGGATGAGGGTCTAAAGTTAAAATAATAGGGATTCCTGATAACCTTATCCTGTAATTCTCTGCTTGCAGAGTGTTAGAGCTATAGCATATCATTTTTTGAGATGAGCTTGTGAACATTAAATTATGCCATACAAAGGAATTTTATAGAACACGGTCATTATAATTAAGATATATATTCCCACTAAAATGGCATTAGCTCTGCCACCACAGTCTCCATCAGGCAATACACAAATCACTTCCATATAAAGCTGTTATGATGGATACTTCTACCAGATTCCTTACCTTTTGAATTCTCCAATGCCCCAGACTGGATCCAGAAGAATCTTACAATAACTCATGCTCAATGAAAAGTAGTACTATCAGCCACCATCATTGCACTGTCCTGCTCTAGGCATTGACCTTACATAGGCACCAACCTTGCCTATGACAACAGTTCATTTTTGTGCACAAAACTATGCTGATCCAGACTCCTTCTAATGTAGCTTCTATAGATTAATCTCCAAAATAAAGACAGAGGGCCCGATTCACAAAGCTAATCTAAGACAAAATCCTAACTTTATGACTTTTGGTATTCACAAAGGGCATTTAGGAGTAGTAAAGTTAGGAATCCTAACTTTACTACTCTTAAATGCCCTCTGTGAATACCGAAAGTTGTACAGTCAGGATTTTGTCTCAGATAACTTTTGTGAATCGGGCCCAGAGAGTTTAGCTGGGATGTCTCCACCAAACAAAAGAATACAGGCTTCAAAATATGTTGACAGCTGATGTTGGTCACCGACCTGAATAGAATCTGCCTGTGGGCCATAGAGAACTGCTACCAATTCCCTCTCATACCCTCAAAGGTGACCAGGAAGTGGGAGACATATTTGCATGGCTCTACACATGGCTGAACACAAGAAACAAAGCCAGTCCAGCTTCAGGTCACCCTTGTCAATTTAGTTAAAGTTTAAGCATATTCAGCATTTGCAAAATCCACCACTTGTTTCATTATCTACATTTGAGCCTGTTCCAAATCTTGAACTGATGCACCCAGGACATTTGCAACTTTGCAGCATATGGTTGCCTTCAAGGGGGCCAGAATGCAGATCTTTAACTTTGCTATTTCTCCCTCCAGCCTGACAAATGGCCCTTGTAGCCGGTGGGACCACCAGGTACACTTCCATTGCCAGGGCCCGCCTCCGCACTGAAGTACTCTGCTTGGAGTCCATCACTGGCACTGGGCCATATTTTTACTCCTCCGACAAAGTCCTCATTAACTGGTGCCTCATCAGCACCGCCACTGACTCCAGCAACGTTTATACTAAATCAGTGTGCACCAGTCCCAGATTTGAATCCGTTTACTGCAAGAATCCACTCCATTTCACGCTAGACTATTACTAAAGCATAGCCCACTGTTGAAAATGTCCAATGTTACGATAGGACAGAAGCCATTTTTGATTCATGAGTAAAGTGAATTTGCTTATGCAGGTTTTCCAGCCTTGGGCTTCTACATATGACCTTCTTCTATCTTTCATTGACTGTGTACTTGGTCCTATATTGCCACCTGGGGTAAGCCCTTCTTGGTACTCTCTGCTAGCCATCCGATTACCAGATGCCACAGATGAACACCCAGGAACACAAGGTTCCTGACGCAAGATCGTATGTCTGTGAACCTGGTGATGCAAGATTCTCCTTGCAAGTTTAATCCAAACTCTTCCCTCCCACCCCTCTGTGAATGGAGTCAAACTATACTTTACTCAATTGGTAAGAAAGTCTTCTTTTCCAGCAACTTGCCCCTGGATTTCTGTAATGCTTCTTGTCTTCTGGCTTGCTATTGCCCCTCTGGCTGGGAGATTACTTGGGAGATTCTTCCGGCATTACTGAAGGACCGTCGAGCATGGTTTGTGGCTATTGTTCAGGACAGACAAGACAAACAAACTTCAGTTCTGGCTTGGATTCCTTATACTCAGATGCCTATGCGGAGAGATTCAAGGTCATCATCCACAGATATGCCTGGATAACCTTTATGAAACTTTCTGGTGATGTGCAAATTCCTTGACAGATATGCCACTCAATGGGGCTATTCGGCAAGAAATCTGACTACTGGGGTGACTCAAGAATAGTTGAAGAACAGCAGGACATTCTCTGGGTTTAGCTTCTCAAGAGCCTCAATTGCACCAGCAGCAAGGGAGGTTAAGGTTACTCTGAGGGTCTTGCCTTCCATCAATGCCAACTGCCACAACCCATCTGGCAGCCTGTACAAAATGTTGAGGCTTTTACAGGCAGAGGTGTTGCTAAGGTGAGAGGACAACAATTGCAGCAAGCATCCTCTTCTTCCTCACCTTGCACTGCAAAACTGCATTAGCTTACCCTGGGGCACACACACATGTCAAATGGTGATTCCAATGAACATTTTGGTCTCAATAGCTTTTGAGAACCATATATCAATGGATCTTCCAAAATGACTAGACACTACCCTTTATGGTACTCATGATGAGTTCTGTGGATTATGTTTGAAAGCTTTCTGCAGAGGAGATGATGTTGCTTGCCAAAAGTATAACTGAATTAGTTTCAGAAGAAGAGCGGCGAATCGGATGCTACTCCTCTAACTTCCTGTCCCCGAAGAAGGACTGAAGCTTGAGGCTGATTCCAGACCTCAGAGTATGGAACTCGTTACTCTGGAATAAGAAGTTTGAAATATTGCCATGCATTCAAATTCTGCGTGCCTTGAATCCTTAAGGCTGAATAGTATTGATGGACTCTGAGGACAAGTATTTGTATGCATTGATCTTACTGTCCTAAAGGGAATACCTCCCTTTGTAGTGCGCTCCACTAACTTTCAATTCACTGTCCGTCCCTTTGGCCTTATATCAGCCCCTTGAGAATTTACAAAGGTGATTTCGGTGGTTGTGGCCTATCTTTGCAGGTTGAGAATCTACATGTTCCCATAGATAAATCACTAGCAGATAAAGACAGGTTTACCTTGGACATGCTACAATACCAAATATCAATCCTGTTAACTTAGGGCTCCACCTCAACAAGTCCAGATGTCATCTCCATCCCCCACAGAGGCTACCCTTTGTTGGAGCAATTGTGGACAAAACTCCTTTGAAGGTTTTCTGCCCTCACTGTGTGTTTAGAATATTCTGGCTTTGGTACTGATGTTTTAGGCCAAAGCTGGTCTTCAACCCTTGATAGTTTTGAGGTAGTTAGGTCTGTTAGCTACCTACATCCTGCTGGTGAACTTTACTCTATGGCATACACAACTGTAATGCACCATGCGTTGAGAATGCTTAGTGTTCAGGATGCATGTTGGACAAATTCTGCATTACCGAGGAGGCTGCTTGGTATTTGCTGTAGTGGTTGTTGAGCATCAATGTGATGTGAGCCAGGCCGTTTATGCCCCATAACTACAGTGGTCACAAATGCACTCCCCTTCAGCTCAGGAGGTTATCTGTAGAAAGTGGAGATTTGGTGACCATCAGAGTAGTAACTTGAAGCTGTGTGCAATTTGGCTGGCCTTCAAACATTTCTGCTGTCAATCGAGGGCAGCGAAATCCATTCCCACTGTCAGGACAGCTGCAATTCACCTTTTTTAATATGTTTCTCCCTGCTCCTTTTATCATGCCACAGTGGAATCTCAATCTTGTGGTGACCTTCATGATGCCTGAGCCCTTTGAAATGCTCAATAGATGGACTGTTTGGCATCTTACTCTGAAAACTGTGTTCCTGATTGCAATTACTTTTGCATGGCACACTAGTGAGCTTCAGATGTTGTTGTTTCAAACCTCCATATATAATCATTTTCCCTAAAGCAAATTCATTCTATAAATACAGACTTCCTTCCTTACAAAATTGATATAACTTTTTAATGTGGAAAGCCTGTTACACGTCCACACATCCTCAACCACACCCATCCAAGGAGCAGTAGAGATTCCATCAATTGGAACCACTCCGGGCCCATAGCTTCTATACTGATAGGCATAATGAGTCTATTAAAGACTCAAAGTTTGTTAGTATCACAGCTAGGAAGATGTAAAAGGCAGTCAAAATAATATTATCCCACTGAGTGGTCCTATATCAGGGTACTCCAGATTTTCTGTGGTGCGAACTACTTCTGATCAGTGAAAATCATTGTGAGCTACTGAAGGCTTACCAGTCACCTCCATGTTCAGCTTTATTGGCCTTCAGCCTTATACCCATATAGCCAGATACTATGGTTTGAGCAAAATAACTTGACTAGGGGCACAGTGACAGGACTGCAATGTGTGCAGTGCGAGTGTGGTCTTTGGGGATATATGAACATGTGAGCATATGAATGGGATATATGTGTATGGGTGAACGGAAGCCTGTGTGTCTTATTTACTTATGGCACAAGACATACTTTTCACCATATCTGGCACGTGAAGGCTCAGCAGCGATGTGTTGGGCCAGATGAGGATGTTCATATTGCAAACTGTACCTACAGGCTCTTTGATTTCTCTTTTACCCATTGTTACTCATATAAATATTCTCTGTATTATTAAAAGTATGTATATATTATTATGTGAAAACCAAGATAACACCCTTATTACACCTAAATGTATTTTCTGTATAGGCATATGATTCCCATGACATATACATACCACATACAAACCTAATTACAAGGCAAGAAACTTAACTTGAGGTTAAATTACTTCTATTGTCTTTCTGTTTTAGAAATGTTGTTGAGTACCTTGTTAATTTACTGCTTAGGCCTTGATTTCACGGTATCACAGATAACACACACTGTGCCTTATGCTTCAGCTTCTATATTCGGAATTACCGTGCAGTGCTAGCCATGGTGTTTGCCATAGACGTGATTAACCGGACCCCTGAGTTATTACAGAACATCACTTTGGGCTTCCGGATCTTCGATTCCTGCATGTCTGAGATCAGAACCATCCGGGCGACCTTCGAGCTTCTCTCGGGGAAGAAGGGGCCAATTCCTGGATATAGTTCTACTACACAACCACCACTGGCCGGAATAATTGGAGAAACAATGTCATACTTGAGTGTCCCAATGGCCAGGATAATGGGGGTCCTTCACTATCCACAGGTAAACCAACGTACAATGTCAGTATGCGTTCTACTCAAACACATGCTCTGGAATGTCCCATTATTCAGCTGCCCTACAAATTATATGAATCTGATAATGGGAGCATGGTGAGACCTGGATGTCTGTAGTTCACTTAGACCAGCGCTTCCCAAACCTTTTAGAACTACGACCCACTATTTAGAACGATAAACGATAAACGTTTGTGGCCCACCTAGCTTTAATGGACATGAGTTTGGTGATTTAATAATGTAACAGAAATCATATTTTCCATTGAAATGGGCACTACATTTTTTTGCACAAACAGGTTTAGAGGTAAGCACTGTACACACATTGCCATTACAGAGCTACTGGGAGTGATCACTCAGTTTTAACCCTCAAAACTTTGTGCTCACCTACATCAAGGACTCAAAGGTTACCACATGACAAAGAGACAGTGGTACTACACTTTGTGACCATTCAGCCATGTGAATTATATGTTGTTGAAAGACACCTTTAGGCAAGACACTGTTGCTGAGGAGGAATATGATGTGAGGATAATGTGAACTACGTGTTTGACTCTAACACTGTCAGACATCCTGCATCATCTGCTGGTCCTCAATCCTTTGTTTCCTCCTTTCATCCACCTGCCATCTCTCATTTTCTTCCTTAACCCCTACTCCTTCTAGTGCCTCATTTTGGCATTTACAGATCATCCAGCCTTCTGCATGACTTATCACCAATTTGGATTTAAACAAGTTCATAGGGTACGTAGTGTCTTGACTTTTACTTGCCTCAGGGGTCACTTACTAAGCACATTCAAGCTTTTCCCCAATGCTCTGGATGAGAGGTGTGTGGTTAAGGAGAGTGAGGCAAGACTAACGTTTGTGAAAACTTGATAACTACAGCTTCTGCATCCACAGAAGGAGTGTGATGCAAGACTCTGAGATCCTTATGCCTGCATCCATCTGTTGTCTAACACTCAATCTGAGGCCAATCTGCAGATCACATGAGTAATGGTATTTGTGTTAGTACCTACCTCCTGTCTCAAGTGTCATCAGAGTTCACCATCACTCCATTCACCTAAATACATTGTAGTTTAGATCTTGTTAAGCAAACTATAAAAGACTTCATAAATATAATACATTAAAAAAAGTCCTGCTTCTGCCTCACAACAAAGTACATTCATTGAGATGCCCTGACAGTATGTGTACAGGATTGTGGATTTATAGTTTGCAGTACGTTTCCTAAGTTCTGTGTATTTTCTCTACTACAGAATGATCTACTACGAACAAAATATGTGCGATACCTAGATGATCTTTTTAACACAAATGTACTCCAGGAAAGCAAATTTAGAGTTGTGTCAAATCCTACATATTTCAAATCCTTACACAAGTGATGTCCTTATTTGGTGGAATGAGTTTCCTTCCTATGTAATGGAATGGGTGCCCCCCCACCTTTCCTATCTGGCTGCCCTCCCTCTCTGTTTGCATTCTACTTCTGATCTACTGACATTCAACAAGTTGCTAAAAATGTGGTGAATCCATCTTTGATTTTCTGTGTCTGTGGGCACTTGGAAGGGGATTTAGGTAGGAAGGCTCTTTCGAGCACATATCACTGACAGAAAATTTGAAATATGAACATTTTGTGGAAAGATTATCAAGGAGTAAAATGTCAGGAAGAGAAGTACAAATAGGTAAGTATGGATTTGATATTGTTAACTTCACATCTTATTTATTTTGAAAGTTTTATATAGCGCAAACATGACCACCAAGGGTATCAGAGCGCTTTCCAAATCATGCATCAAAAGGGTATTTTACTGATTATGCCACAAAGGGTATAAACATACAAAACAGAAAAAAAATCAACAGATTCAAAGTCTAAAATTGTCAAACCATCTCGTGAGGGAACATTGACATAACAATAGGCAAAATCAAAGTCTAGAATTGTCTGACCTAATCGTGACCCAAGAGGCTGAGCCCTAGACAACGGGTATGAACCCAGAATCCGATGTAGGAGCCATGCTAAGGTAGAAATTTCTTCATCAAGAGCCCTTTGACCTCTTTTTTGAAGACGACCGTAGAAGGGTTCACCCTGATTTCTGGGGGAAGGGAGTTCCAGATCCTCAGAGCCAGCCCTGAGAAGGCTCGGTTATAGGTCCTTTTTTTTCTTGAATTTCTGAGGTTTAGGCAAAAGGGTGCTGGCACTTATGAAGGCTCTAGAACCACAAGAGAGTTCCAGTTTCTGCGCAAGGTACAGCGGGGTCTTGAAATTGATGGCTTTGTGAGCCATGCATGCAATTTTCAACTGGATCCAAGCTTTATAAAGAAGCCAATACAGGTCACGCAAGTCCGGAGAGATGTGGTGGTATTTCTTTGTACCAGATAAAAGCCTAGCAGCGGAATTGAGGGTAGCCTTAAGAGGAGCTGTCCTTGCTCTAGGCAGGCCACAGAGTGTTGCACTACCATAGTCAAACTTTGAGATCACTAATGCTTGTACTGCAACCTTGAGGTAATGATAGGGGAGGAAGGGTTTGAGTTTCCTAAGTAAACTGAGTTCAAAATCCGCTCCTTTGGTGAGAGAACTGAAGTGCTTCTGCAAGTTCAGGCTTTTGTCTAGAATTATACCCAGAGATGATGCCGAGTCCACGTGGTCAGTGGGATCCGCATTTAGTTTCTTTATGATCGGGGTAACCTGACCTGATTTAAGGCAGTCCGGAATAGCACCTTGCAAAAGAGAAGCATTGACGAACGTCGTCCAGAGCATTAGTAAGGCGGATCTCACTTCCGGGAACAGGTTCGATGGCAGCGGGTCTTTTTAGTGATTGGAAGGTGTCAAGGTCAACAACATTTTGCGAATAATGGGTTCATCCACAGTTTGGAACAAACTCCATGATGCATTGTTTTAGGGTGGCAGGGCTGAATATGTTCAGATATGTTCGACTCTGAGGGGCATAGGGTGTTCCGCGGACCACTCGAGAGGTGAACCCTGGCCGAGCGTAGTTCAGACTCAATCTTGGTAGTCTTATTCCTGAAGAAAACATCTATGTACCTTGAAGATATATATATTGTCAAGGTATATATATGTGGAGTTAAATATAGTAAAACAATGCTTACCCATAAAAACTTCCCTTCATGATATTTTCGTTCTCGATATTCTTGACACAATATTTTGTTCCATGATATTTATGTTTACAGTAGTCTTTCTAAATATCACGTAACACCAGGATATCCCTTCAGGGATGATTGTGCGCTCTATAAATGCTATAAAAAAAAAATAAGGATGCCAAATGTGTATGTTTGCCAATGCACATTCTTTTAGACTCCTTGTAGGTCATTTATGCTCTCAAATTAATCTTTAACCATCAGAAATATCTTAATGCTGTCATTGGTATAGCCAACAACCTAAAATATGAGGAATACACCCAAATGTACTATTGGCGCTTTGTGTATAATTGTGCAATCAATGCAGAATGTAACTATTTTTATAGTGAGCATGTAGTAGCCAAAAAGCAAACACTCTTCACACTTTGCTTACTGCTATTGAATAGATAAATGTCAAGTTGATGTTTACTTTTGATAAAAGTAAACCTTCTTCAATTCTAATAGATCAGCCATTCAGCGGTAACCTCCATTCTGAATGACAAGCTACAGTTCCCATCGTTTCTACGCACCATCTCTGGCAACGCTCTCACGAATACCGCCCTGGCACGTTTAATGGGGCACTTTGGTTGGACCTGGGTGGGAATGATCATTTCTGATGATGAGATTGGTTTGCAGGGTGCTCAGGCCATACGGATGGGGATCGAGGCAGATGGTGGCTGTGTGGCTTTTGTGGAGAGGATTCACTTGCGATACTCGAGGGAGAGGGTATTCCAAGTGGCTAAAATAATTCAACAACATTCAGCGAAGGCGATTATATTTGTCGGTGCTGAGCTTCATGTGAAGGTGTTATTGGAAATTCTTTATGAGCACAATTTTATTGGTAAGATCGTGTTATTTTCAACATCCTCTGGTATGTCTCCTGGATTCTTTACAGGAAAAGCTTGGAAAGTATTGAATGGGGCTTTAGTTCTCAAGCCTTACACAGGTAGTATGCCAGGGTTCCAAGGGTTTCTTCACCGCCTCAATCCTAGCACGTCGTCTGGTGATATTTTTATCAGACTCTTCTGGGAGAATGCCTTCAAGTGTACCTGGATGGAGGACAAAGAGAATACTACCACACTCATGGGACCAATTGGTACACCTGGAATGCAATCAATACCTTGTTCCCAGGAAAGTATGATGGATGACAATGCCATTTCCTTATTTGATCTGAATGATCTGAGCTACACATACCACAGTTACAAAGCTGTGTTTGCCATCGCTCATGCATTAAATGTTCTACTTTCCTGCAAAATTGGGCAAGGACCTTTCACCAAAGCAGCCTGTGCTGATGTAAATGACATCCGACCATGGCAGGTAACACAATCCAATGTCTCACTTGAACTATGATAACCCTAAAACTTGAGATTTAATCATATTCTAAAAGTGATTTCTCAGCTGTATATTGGGATTGTAGAATGCAAGATACATAGCTGTACGTGTCTCAAGATGGGCAGATTATACAAGACATACACCATACCTTTGAGTATATTCATCCATTTTCTGGGATACTATATCCACATTTTCTTGTTCCTGGGTCAAAACAGAGGGCCTGATTCACAAACTGCACTTTGTAGTACATTTTGTAGCACCACAAACCATAATACAATTTGAACTATGTGGCAGATTTACAAGAAACTAATGCAGTGCAGCTCTGCGTTAGTTTTGAAGCACAGGGATGCAACATATTTACAACAATATTTGGCATCTCTGTGCTTCCCCCTGCACTGATGCACAAACTGCTGCCATGCACCTGCGCAAGCACCCTTGCACCATGGTGTGAGGATGCCCGCATCATGGGAAGATTGTTTTTGTGCAGGAAGGGTGACCTTCCTGCACAAAACATCAATTGAGGTGATTTCCTCTTCCAATGTGTGCATTGTAGAATGCAGCACGTATTGAAAGAGGAAAAAAACAAGGAGAAATTTAAACATTTCTCTGCGTTGCACCTTACTACACCACCCCTAAGGTGGCGTAGCATTGTGACGCATTTCCAGATTTACTATTTCTAGTAAATCTTGAAATGCATCAGTGGAAATGGGTGTTGCGTGGGAACACCCACAGCAACACCCATGTCATGCCCCTAACATACAAAGTGTCGCGTGAAAAGGGGCAATATTTACAAGCAAAGGTAAAGGCACGCAGGGTGGCTTAATGTCCATTGAACCCAACCATACAAATATGCAAATATGTTTAGAGCATAATGTTTCCACAACTACCAAATGGATTTACACCAAAGAAAGCTTTCTGGACCAAGATCCAGTTACTACCAAATTTGGTGTAATTTTGTTCAGCGGTTTTTGAGGTAGTGCTCATAAGGATGGTGGCCTGCTGGGGTCAGCAGACCACCATGTCTGTGACTGCTTTTTCAATAAAGCAGTTTTTTTTTTTTAAATGCAGACTGTTTTCCTTGAAGGAAAATGAGATGCATTTAAAAAAGAATAATGAAACTTTTCAGTTTCATTTTTTAAGGGCAGGCAGTGGTCCCTGGGACCACTGCCTGCTATTAAAAAATATTTTCGCTCCCATTCACAAACAGGAAGGGGTCTCCTCGGGACCCCTTCCCCTGAGCGAGTGGCTTACCACCCTTTTGGAAAGGGTGGTGAACTGTGAGTGTTTTGTGACCCCAAATGCGGTTGCAAAACTATCATACATAGGTGTGAGACTCACTATTAGGAAGGGACGACCTTGGCACCTCCCTTCCTAATAGCAAGTCTCAAACCATATTTTGCGACTCGCTAATAGGTTAACAAATAGAAAAAAATGGTTTGTACAATGGGCTGACCTTTTTTGCAGTCGCAAACGGGATCAATTCCTTTTTGCGACCGCAAAAAACGGTCGCAGATCTGCCCTTTGGACTTTTCCTAAAGATGTTTTGCAGTCTGTATTTTCAGATACAACTCCACTCATGACACACCATCATACCACTATTTTGCCAGAACCATAATTTGACACTGCAGTTCATGCTCCTCCTGCCCATAAAGGGCAGTCAGTATGCAGTTAATATAGCTAAAAAAATTACACTCACACATTCATTTCCATACTTTGTGAACCGTCATCTACACTTGTGGGTCACTGAATCTATTAACTAGGCCTACTAGCGACTGCATAATTTTTGCATTGTGCAAACTGGTGCATTTCTTAAAGTAGTAGTTACTAAATACCGCAATCTAGGAATTACGTGATTTTTTAACCTGTGTATGGTGCAAAAACTGTATTGTGTCGTACTGGATGACAAGATCATTTTAATGTATGGAAGGTGTGCTTGTAAGATCAGAACTATTAAAGAAACAATGAATAATTCGTGCAAAAATATCAACTATGTATAGCAGAGTGTGTAACTTTAGCAAAAATATTTATTTAGTCTGAAAAATAAGGTGATTTTGAGTGGGATCCAAAATCATTGCTTCCACCATGAGTATATAAAAAACCACACATATACATTAAAGTATGTGATGGACCACATTGCACACAAACCATGGACATAGTTATGCTGCAACACTGTGAGCGACTATATCAACTCAAGAGACACACCCATTGACCAAAGAGATGGAGATATGATAAAATGCTACTGACTTATCAGAGACATGATATTGGCCCTTTTCGAAACATCAGCACAATTTTGAGCCCAAAGCTGCCTTGTCGCACGCCTTAGGACCCCATGTGAAGCTCTTGCTGGTGTTGCATCTACTTGGCTCAGGATCACTTCAAAGCATGTACAAAAGTGGAAGGCACATCACAGAGTTCACATTCTCTATTTCTAACATCTCTTCTGAATGTCATTGTGAAAACTACAACACTTCACCTTGTGGTTTCCAAAACTTGGATATGAACAGAAACAGGTAATGTAGGGATTCTACCAACTAGCCCAATGTATTTATGTTCTTGGTACAATGTACTGCAAAAATGTAAAGTGAGTTCAACCAACAGCTGCAGCTCACCTCTACTGTAGACAAAGCACACATACTTAATAAATGTATTAGAAGGGGCCCCATTAGTTTTTGTTATGTACTTGGGATAAGCTCATATCATTCAAATATAAAAATTATAGTGCTTAATTGTGCTGGAGTCTGTTGCAATTGGACCGTGTCTACCTAACAAGCACCATATATATCAAAAAGCATTTGTAATGCACTCAGTCTCACATTTGTTAAAGTTAGAGTTGGTGGGTTTGTAAATGATTTTCTTTTCTTTTTTCGTTATGGTTAGTTGTTTATTATGGAGTGGATGTACGTTGTTTGTAGTGAAATTATGTGGTGCTTGAATTGGAATTATCATTCATTCAAATAATCTCTATTTCGGTCGTGGACCTTAAAAGATACAAACATACAATCGATAAAAACAGCATTATGACTATGTACATCAGCATTGGAACAAAAATACTCAATTAAATATCATAAAAACTAAGAACATAGTTAAAAAGGGAGCAAAAAGGTTAAAAAGGATACAAGAAGTACAAGTAATAGGCAAACATCAGGATGGACTAATCAAGGAAGTGTCAGCGGGAAGTATTATTAATAAATGACCAGCGTCTGCGCCACAAAGCGTACAAGAAACGGGAAACTGAAAATACAACAGGCGGAGAGGTATCACATTTTAATATTCTAAATCTCTGATGATACTGTTTGAACCCCAAGTTTCTACAAAGTTGGATGAGCCAACGCTGCCTAAGAGACTTATAACATGGGCAGAAGAAAAAAACATGGGGCTCAGTGTCCTCCTGAGCACCACACGCTGGACATTCTAACAGCTTGGAATGGGACCATTTGTGAGAAAAAACCCTAAGTGGTAGTGTACAGTGTCTAAATTGTACATAGAATTTCCTCGCTCCACTAGGTAAGATCTCGTCTAAAAATGGCTCTAATTTATACTCCTCTTTAATACTAAGAAACATTGTGGTTAAAAGACCCAATGTAGAGTTACTGAGGATATCCGCCATCTGTTGATTACGATAGCATTTCACCAAGTCAGCGCATGACATCTCTGCACAGGCAACTTCAGGGTTGCTCCAGAGATCCAGAGTACCTAGCCTCTTACTCTCCTTTTTTATATAAGCAAACCACTGGAGTTGTTCAGTCCCAGGAAGTCCCATGAGTTCTTTAGCTTCAGATCTAAAATGCTTCAGTTCTGGAATTATGCTAACATAGCGGGGGGCATTGACATTGACTATCCTACCTTCACTTGGCGCTTGGTTGCCCCTCTCCCCTCGCCGCACTGCTGGTTCTCTCGCCGCCGCTTGATGCCATCTTAGTGGCCGCTGAGGAGAGGACCACAACTCCCAGGCTACTTAGCGGATCCCCAGCGGAACTCGCCACGTGACCTGTGCGCCTGGAGGCGCTTAAAAAACGGACAGCCCCGGCGGAGCGGGTGTAACCTTTTTACTTTGCTAACATAGCGGGGGCATTGACATTGACTATCCTACCTTCACTTGGCTCTTGGTTGCCCCTCTCCCCTCTCCCCTCGCTGCACTGCTGGTCCTCTCACCACCGCTTGACGCCATCTTAGCGGCCGCTGAGAAGAGGGCCACAACTCCAACGCTCCTTATCGGATCCCCAGCGGAACTCACCACGTGACCTGTGCGCCCGGAGGCGCTTTAAAAACCGGACAGCCCCCGCATCCCGGGACCGCGCGCGGGCTAAGCCCGGGCAAAGGGCGGGCCGTCTGTGGCCGTCAGAGGCCTGAGGAGGCTGGGCTGGGCCAGTCCCCTAACATCGCCACTTCAAGATACAACGGGACTCTATGGCTAGCTAAGTGTGTCATTCCATAGCATTAATAATAATAATAATAAAACCATTTGTAGAGCGCTTGGTTACCCCAAAAACAGTGTGTCCCCGCGCTGAATACTGCAAAAAAGCTAAGAGGAAAGAACAAGGGAAGGTCAGAGGGGAACAAACGAAACAGGATTATGCGCGAGGAAAGAGAAAAGTTTTCAGTGTTCTCCGAAACGTATTCTCAGAGGGCTCCATTCGAGACCAAGCGGAAGTTCGTTCCAGTATTTGGCAGCTAAAAATCTGAACGAGCGCCCGCCCATCCTGGCTCTGGTGATTTTAGGAAGTTTAAACAACATCGTACCCGCTGATTTCAGATTTCTAATGGGACGATGTATCATGAGGAGATTTTGAAGATACTCCGGGCTTTTGCCCTGAGCGATGCGATGGGCGAAACAAAGGGACTTAAATTTTATATGCTCTTTATGGGAAGCCAATGGAGTTTGGACAGAGCGGATTTCCCCGAAGCCCTGCGGGGTAGTTTCAATACAAGGCGGGCTGCGGCATTCTGAGCGCACTGGAGTTGGTGTAGTCCTTTTTGGCTCAAGCCCAAAAGCAGGACATTCCCATAGTCAAGGTGAGGGGTTATCAGGGCATGGACTATAATTTTTCTAGAGTCAATGAGTAGGAGGTCTAGAACCTTGCGGAGAGCTTTCAGCACACTGAAGCACCTGGTTGTTACTTTGTTGACATTGATTGTATTCATTATCGGCTTAAGATATATTTGTTGTTGGGGGGCATTGTATTACGGTTTTTAAAGGGGATTTGTTCGTCTGACCATACGTGAGTAAAACTAGTCGTAAGGATGGGGTTGGGACGATGGATGCCTTCCTTAAACGGGCTGAAGCAGTAATTAATAAGGAGATAGAACTAGCAGAGAGGAGGTTTTCGTTAGAACCGTTACAACGTTCAACTGCTAATTCTAATTCCGATCAGGTTCTGGGCTCTGAAGCCTCTGGTAGTAAATGTCCCTACCCTGATTCCCCTGAGGTGCTGGTATTGCCGCCATTGAATGATAGCGTGCCAGCCTTGCAAGTTTCTAATTTAATTTGCTCCTTCACGCCCAGCCCAACACCCTCTCCCCCCATTACACGAACTAGGCAGTCACGGCTACCTCTTGGGGCTAGAAAGAAAGAACAACCAGTAAAGAGAAAAGCAAATGGCCCTCCTAAAGGTAGCTGGCAACAAGCTAAAGTAGCTAAGAATAAAAATTCCATATCTGAGATGGGTCAGCAATCTTAAAATTCCACTCCCCTAATATTTCATCCAGTGCCCAATGATAGGACCAACAAACAGCCACCCCCTCCAAATGGCCTTAATGAAGGATTTATGCCCGAGATGATTAGGCACATGGAGGATCTATTTTGAGCACTCGTTCACCCAGTTATGAAGAAACTTGAGTCCATAGAACGTAGGCTGGATTCTATGGAAAAACATCTTAAAAACGACTGCCTACCTGATAGGGGGGCTTATAAAACAATAGCATCGAATCCCAGCACTGCTCTTTCCATTGCCCCTATAGCTAATGAACAGGGAAGTCTCCAGCCTACTCCAACTCCTACTCCTACTATATCCACTACAGCCCCTGAACTAACGACAGTGACACCAAGCATCAATCATCCAGTTAAGCCAGCCCCTAAGGGCCCGAGTGGGAGATTGTTTCCTTTGGCGAAGAGTTCATCTAGGGAAGTTTTTTTTCACCTACCTCTGGAGGCTTTTCCTTATACTATCATTTTGAGAAATGTACCCAAGCTCCCAGAAAATGAGGTGGAGCACTGGTCAGTGCTCAAAAATAAGGTCCTCCACTTTTTGAGCAATAAAACAGTTCTAGGAGATCACTTATATGCTAATTTTAAGATGGTCCACATGGTATTATGGGTGGGCCATTTAAGCAAGGGAATGCAGGGGGACTGTGTTGTTGTTAACTTTAGCTCCCGGAACTGGTCAGACTAACTCTAAGGCAAACTGGATCAGTTGGGATCCACCATGACTCTGTTAATGTGTTACCACTGGGTTATTTTTACCTTCCGACATCTATTCCAGAAATTCAGGCTATGAGTCAGGGTCTACCACTGGTTGTCCCCCCAAGTAGTACTCTACCACTTAGCAATAGATTTGAGATCTTCAACCCACTTGATAGTAATGACGGACTTTATCGAGAAGAGGGTAGTCAACAAGAGGATTTGTGGCCTTCTAGAATTGATATAACTCCTCCACACCTTGGAAACAGCCCATCGGAAGCTATTGTCCACCCTGGGACTGATGGCTCATCAAAGAGCGGGTCTGATTAAACGTATGAGCTCCCCAAGGAGGGTCAACCACATGGCATAACATTAAAGGAGGGTCAGGTGGAGAACCGCTGCCACGTATCACCTAATAGTGACATTTTTTCCCACGTATCGACTCTGGTTTCGTGGAACGTGGCAGGGTTGAGAAGCAAGGTAACATCTTTGGACTGGTCATCTTTCCTAGACACCAGGGACTTAATTCTTTTCCAGGAAACATTGCTGGTGGCACCTGAATTTACTTTGTGAAGTCAAATATCTAACAAACAAACCAGCTGGGTAGGAACTAAGATTACCTAATGCATATACTCATCAACATTCTATGTGGTCACCATTAAATTTAAGACATTTCAAATTCAAATTATCAATTGTTGATTAATTGTATAGACTTCTGTCAGACAAAAAATTATTATAAAAAACTATAAAAAGAGGGAGTAAATACACATGTATATAACACAACAGAATTTTTATTATGACACAATAAATCAACCGAAAAATTTGAACAAGAACCACAATTCATAAAACCTTCTTGTATCAATTTATAATTAAAAATTACAGATAGCCAAATAAAAAAGACTTTCAAATGTGAATAACTAAGGTTCCTTCTAAATCCTAAAGTATAAAGAAAACCTATATTCACAAGAAACATAAAACGTGGCCAGAAAACTAATTTCTGATTTTAAACATGGATATCTAGACTTTTATGTCCCAGCAAATCCTAGCCTACGGGTGAGACCAAAGGGAGGTTTAATAACATGGATAAAACAAGATAGTAGATATACCATTTGCCAGTTGGATACCAAGAGCGCCGACATTTTGCTAATTCAAGTCAAATGCCCTAATTGCAAGGACTTATTCATTTTTAACATTTTTTCCAGGGGACAGCCGGGAGGCAAATCCTCTGAAGTTATTGAACAATTAGACATTCTCCTTGAGCTTTACTGTAAAAAGGGTAATACTATAGTAGCAGGAGATTTTAACTGTTGTTTTGAACCCTTAGACAGTCATGATATAGATCTTAATTTGGAAGAAGATCATATTTGGAACATCCCCCAGCTGACATTAGCACCTATTAAAAATGAACAGAGGCCGCGCTCCAACTCAAAGTCTTATGTGTAGAGCATGGTCTGCGTGCTACTAATGGGAGAACGGCTTCTGACAAACATGGCGCTTCTACCTTTAATAATGGTATATCCCGGATCACTGACACAACATCGACAGACAAAATATCTAGAGGACAAAATATAGAAGTAAAAATATCGACTGCAAAAATATCGACTTCCTATCTACAAACAGGTAAGTACAAATATATCGACTCCAAAATATCGAGTGTAAAAAATATAGACTGTCAAAATATCGATTTTTTTAAATGTCTTAAAAGTACATTAAAAGTTATATAATAATAAATTACATTAATTTAAACATATTAAAATACTTAAATGAACGTAAAATTGAGAAATAATTAATGTAACTAAAAAAAATATATATTTTAAATATATATATATATATATAAATATACATTTTATTTACAAAACATATACAAAACTTTTACCGTAGGATAGCGAAAGGGTTAAAATTACTATTCCCACTCCAGTGAGTGCAACAGTAGGGAAAGCGTTGGATAGCGTAGGGGTAAAAATTACTATTCCCACTCCGGCGAGTGCAACAGTAGGGAAAGCGTTGGATAGCGTAGGGGTAAAAATTTGTATTCCCACTCCAGCGAGTGCAACAGTAGAGAAAGCGTTGGATAGCGTAGGGGTTTAAATTACTATTCCAACTCCAGTGAGTGTAACAGTAGGATAAGCGTTGGATAGCGTACGGATAAAAATTACTATTCCAACTCCAGAGAGTGCAACAGTAGGGAAAACATTGGATAGCACAGGGCTAAAAATTACTATTACCACTCCAGAGAGTGCAACAGTAGGGAAAGCGTTGGATAGCGTAGGGGTAACAATTACTATTCCCACTCCAGTGAGTGCAACAGTAGGGAAAGCGTTGGATAGCGTAGGGGTAAAAATTACTATTCCCACTCCAGCGAGTGCAACAGTAGGGAAAGCGTTGGATAGCGTAGGGGTAAAAATTACTATTCCCACACCAAAGAGTGCAACAGTAGGGAAAGCGTTGGATAGCGTAGGGGTAAAAATTACTATTCCAACTCCAGCGAGTGCAACAGTAGGGAAAGCGTTGAATAGCGTAGGGGTAAAAATTACTATTCCCACTCCAGCGAGTGCAACAGTAGGGAAAGCGTTGGATAGCGTAGGGGTAAAAATTACTATTCCAACTCCAGCGAGTGCAACAGTAGGAAAAGCGTTGGATAGCGTAGGGGTAAAAATTACTATTCCCACTCCAGCGAGTGCAATAGTAGGGAAAACGTTGGATAGCATAAAGGTAAAAATTACTATTCCCACTCCAAAGAGTGCAACTGTAGGGAAAGCGTTGGATTGCGTCGGGGTAAAAATTATTATTTCAACTCCAGAGAATGCAACAGTAGGGAAAGCGTTGTATAGGGTAGGGGTAAAAATTACTATTCCCACTCCAAAGAGTGCAACAGTAGGGAAAACGTTGGATAGCGTAGTGGTAAAAATTACTATTCCCACTCCAGCGAGTGCAACAGTAGTGAAAGCATTGGATCCCGTAGGGGTAAACATTACTATTCCAACTCCAGCGAGTGCAACAGTAGGGAAAGTGCTGGATAGTGTAGTGGTAAAAATTACTATTCCCACTCCAGCGAGTGCAACAGTAGGGAAAGTGTTGGATAGCGTAGGGGTAAAAATTACTATTCCCACTCCAAAGAGTGCACCAGTAGGGAAAGCGTTGGATAGTGTAGTGGTAAAAATTACTATTTCAACTCCAGCGAGTGCAACAGTAGTGAAAGCAATGGACCCCGTAGGGGTAAAAATTACTATTCCAACTCCAGCAAGTGCAACAGTAGGGAAAGTGTTGGATAGCGTAGGGGTAAAAATTACTATTCCCACTCCAGCAAATGCAACAGTAGGGAAAGCGTTGGACAGCATAGGGGTAAATATTACTATTCCCACTCCAAAGAGTGCAACAGGAAGGAAAGCGTTGGATAGCTTAGGGGTAAAAATTACTATTCCAACGCCAGCGAGTGCAACAGTAGGGAAAGCGTTGGATAGCGTAGGGGTAAAATTTACTATTCCCACTCCAGCGAGTGCAATAGTAGGGAAAGCGTTGGATAGCGTAGGGGTAAAAATTACTATTCCCACTCCAGAGAGTGCAACAGTAGGGAAAGCGTTGGATAGCGTAGGGGTAAAAATTACTATTCCCACTCCAGAGAGTGCAACAGTAGGGAAAGCATTGGATAGCGTAGGGGTAAAAATTACTATTCCCACTCCAGCGAATACAACAGTAGGGAAAGCGTTGGATAGCGTAAGTGTAAAAATTACTATTCCCACTCCAGTGAGTGCAACAGTAGGGAAAGCGTTGGATAGCGTAGGGGTAAAAATTACTATTCCCACTCCAGAGAGTGCAACAGTAGGGAAAGCGTTGGATAGCATAGGGGTACATTTTAATATCCCCTCTCTAGTGAAAATAAATTAATATAAATCACATAATTATAACTTAAACAATGAATACATTTTAATTACCACTTAATTAATTAATTACCAATTAAAAATGAATTAACAAATTATTTAAAATAAATACCAATTAATTAATTATCAGGTTTAATTAATTATATTAAATTACTTCCCACCGTATTCCCCTATAAACCCACAACCCGCTACTAAAAATACAATATTATTATTCACATAATTATCAATTAATCAAATAATAAAATTTAATTATCAATTAACAATTAATTAATTACCAATTATAAATTAATTGACAATTTATTCAAAATAAATACCAATTAATGAATTAACATATTTAATTAATTATAATAAAATTACTTCCCACCCTATTCCCCTATTAACCCACAACCTGCTAAAGAAAATAAAATATTATTCACATAATTGTGAATTAAACAATTAATTAAAATTAATTATCAATAAACAATTAATTAATTATCAATTAAAAATTCATTACCAATTAATTTGAAATAAATACCAATTAATGAATTAACATATTTAATTAATTATAATAAAATTACTTCCCACCCTATTCCCCTGTAAACCCACAACCTGCTAAAGAAAATAAAATATTATTCACATAATTGTGAATTAAACAATTAATTACAATTAATTATCAATTAACAATTAATTATCAATTAAAAATTAATTAACAATTAATTCAAAATAAATACCAATTAATGAATTAACATATTTAATTAATTATAATAAAATTACTTCCCACCCTATTCCCCTATAAACCCACAACCTGCTAAAGAAAATAAAATATTATTCACATAATTGTGAATTAAACAATTAATTAAAATTAATTATCAATTAACAATTAATTAATTATCAATTAAAAATTAATTACCAATTAATTCGAAATGAATACTAATTAATGAATTCACATATTTAATTATTTATAATTAAATTACTTCCCACCCTATTCCCCTATAAACCCACAACCCGCTACAGAAAATAAATTGCTAAAATTAAAATATTTAACAATTAATAAATTAAAATTAATTACCAATTACATTTTAAGTAATTACCAATTATTAATTAATTAAAAATGAATTCAAAATAAATACCAATTCATTAATTAACATATTTAATTAATTATAATTAAATTACTTCCCACCCTATTCCCCTATAAACCCACAACCCGCTACAGAAAATAAATTACTAAAATTAAAATATTTAACAATTAATCAATTAAAATTAATTACCAATTACATTTTAATTAATTACCAATTATTAATAATTAACAATTAATTCAAAATAAATACCAATTAATTAATTAACATATTTAATTAATTATAATTAAATTACTTCCCACCCTATTCCCCTATAAACCCACAACCCACTACAGAAAATAAATTACTAAAATTAAAATATTTATCAATGAATCAATTAAAATTAATTACCAATTACATTTTAATTAATTACCAATTCATAATTAATTAACAATTAATTAAAAATAAATACCAATTAATTAATTAACACATTTAATTAATTATAAATAAATTACTTCCCACCCTATTCCCCTATAAACCCACAACCCGCTACAGAATTATATTACACAAAAAATAAAAATTAATATTAACTTACTCAAAGTTTGATATTTCTGTTGTTTATATTATGTCTAGTCGATATTATGTCCATTCTATAATTTTTACTCGATATTATGTCTAGTCGACTCTACACCGTATATCCCATAGTTGCATCGACTATATCCTCATTAATAAAGAGAACTGGGCTAGTATTGAGGATATGTCGATAGTGGAACGGGTGAAGAGCGACCATGACCCATTAGTCTTATCATTTAAGATGTGTAATTCACTTCAAAACGCGGGCCCACAGGATTGTGTGGAAATAGCCCTTTCTAATGATTACAGACGGATAAGGTGGGCTAATTGTCTAATGAAAGAAGAGAGTATAGCCACTATGAGGGAGCTGACTGTCCAGGCTACAGTGGAATTTCAGAAAAATACCACTGTGGAGGAAGTCGTATCAGGGGGTCGATTCCGATTTGGGAAAAAAAACGTCCGTACGATTTGTATCCGGAGCCCTCTCCGTGCGAATCGTACCCGTCCGTCCGAGTCGCCAAGTACGATCCGCATTCCGTGAATCCGTCCGAATTGTCGTGATCCGTACGTATTGCAAGGCTGAAACTGTGAACCGTACGACTCGTACACATACCGTACGACTCGCACACATGCCGTACGACCCGACGAGTACGATCCGGACCGGAGTATGAGGACGCGATTCGTACGGTCCACGTCAGGTAAGGGCGAGTCGTACGGAAAAGCACACAAATATATACACACCGTACGGTCCGTACCCCCCATGATCGCAGGGGTACGCACCGTATCCCTGCGATCATGGGGTGTACGAGCCGTACTCCATTGTACGATGGGTGTACGTGCCGTACCCCATTGTACGATGGGTGTACGAGCCGTACCCCATTGTACGATCGGTGTACGAGCCGTACACCGATCGTACGATGAGTGTACGGCTTGTACACCCATCGTACAATGGGGTACGGCTCGTACACCGATCGTATAATGGGGGTACGGCTCGTACACCCATCGTACAATGGGGTACGGCACGTACACCTATCGTACAATGGGGGTACGGCACGTACACCCATCATACAATGGGGGTATGGCATGTACACCGATCGTACAATGGGGTACGGCACGTACACCCATCGTACAATGGAGTACGGCTCGTACACCCAATGATCGCAGGGGTATGTGCGTACCCTTGCGATCATGGAGGGTACGAGCCGTACCCGGGGGGCCGTTCCGTACCTGTTTCGGCGCGAACTCTGCTTTTACAGCTGTTTTCAGCTACCGTAGAAAAAGGGTCGTACGGAGTGTCGTCAACACGGATCGTACTTCCTGGTTCGGATATGGCTGCCAATTTACGTACGGACGTGGCATACAGCGTCGGCCGGAGTGAATCCGTATGTACTTTTTATTTGTACGGTGTTTGGTACGAGTCGTACGGAGTGGCGCTTTGGGTTAGGATCGTACTTGCTAGTTCGTACGGGGACGTTGTAGGTGTACGATTCGTACGGGAAAAAGGCTCCGTACAGCTAATCGGAGCGCTTTTTACCGGATCAGAATCGGCCCCCAAATGTTGGTCAGATCCATGATAAATTATTCAGCCAGTTAGGGTGTTTTTTCATGAAAAAGGTGACTAATAAGCATATTAGGGCTGTTAGGAAGGAAGACCAATGGTATGGCAAGTCATGCAGGGTTGTGTATAAGGCCCTATCAGATGCTGTAAAAACCAAAGATATGGCTAGGATTAAGAATGCCAGTGTCATGTATAAAAAAACGCAATATGATGCAAAACGGGATTGGGATGAGGAATATTGGAGGGAGCTGTTGAGCGCTAGTAGCGAAAGATCAATGTGCTCCTTTTGGGATATGGTCAAATGGGGTAGGGGGATCACAAGGGGAGAACCAACTAATTATGTTCCGCCTAACCTTTGGGTTTCTCACTATGCATCCCAGTTCGCGTCTACTGACGAGGCTGGTGACGAGAGTGAGGTTCTTTCCACCTTATATCAGGTTATTACTCCATTATCCTTTACTAGAACAGAGGTCATTAAGATTTTGAATATTATCCCAAAGGCTAGAGCCCCAGGTTTAGACTTAGTCCCAGCAGACCTATTTATGCATGATAAGGAGCTTTGGGCTCCCTACATTCAATTGCTAGCAAACGGCATTGCCATGGGCTCATCCATACCAGATTCCTGGAAGGGTGCCGAGATCATCCCGATATTTAAGAAGGGGGAGCGCTCGGACCCAGGAAACTACAGGCCGATCAGCCTTATAGCTTGCATACAAAAGGTGGTAGCAAGGCTAGTATTGCAGCGAATCCAGGGGTGGATTGAGGCCAATGAAGTCCTAACGCCTCTCCCGGCCGGGTTTCGCAGCCATACTAGTACGGTTGATCAAGATTTTAGATTTGTTTTAGTTTATTGGCGGGTGGTGCTATTGGGGGGGCACAATCTTTGCAGCTTTCGTCGATCTAAAATCGGCGTTCGACTTGGTGCCACGTGCAAAAATGTGGGCAGCCTTTCAAGATCACGGCATGCCCCCGGATATTTTGTCCTTCTTAATTAGACTACACGAGAACAATTTTGCCCAAGTCCGCTGGAACAAGCAGGGGAGTGTTACTGACAAATTTCCAATTGAAAGGGGAGTTCGCCAAGGGTGCGTACTTGCACCAACCCTCTTCTCACTTTATATCAAGAGGGTGATCCCCTATTTTGAACAACAACCAACTGATGCCCCAAAGTTGGATGGCAGGCTGATCCCCCTGCTGATGTTTGCAGATGACACGCTCCTAATCTCAAAAACTCAACAGGGCCTCCAGAAGGCCATTGATGTTTTTGAAGTCTTCTGCAAAGACCATGGACTGGTCATTAACATATCCAAGACTAAGTTCATGGTCTTACATAAATCCAAGTATGTTAGAGGGAAGGTGATAATGAATGGGGTACAATTAGAACAGACCCAAGTATTCACTTATCTGGGCATTACCCTATCATCTAAATTAGATTGGAAATATCACTCAAACCAGCTGGTTACCAAGCACGCACAATTGGCGGGAGCCCTTACCAAAGAATTCTATTTGTCATATACTAGGCCAATTACCCCGGTCCTAAAGATTTACGATGCTAAAGTTGGAGCAGCTGTCCTTTATGGTGCAGAATTGTGGGGACTCAGCAATCTAAAGAAGTTGACGGGCACGCAATATAAATGTTTGCGTGGCATTACAGGCCTTCCAGTATCAACTCCCTTGACCCCTCTCCTATATGATTTGAGAACCCAATGTCTTGGGGATATGGCTCGTTATAGACCAGCTGCTTACTGGAGGAGATTGTGGGTTACCCCAGAACTCTCCCAGTATGCTCGGGCCTTCCTCATGGTTAGGGATGCCGATAGGGCCCACAAATATCATGGCTGAGGGTGGTAAGGTCAACGAACACTGCCATGGGCCTTTCCCCTCTATGGGATGACCCATTAGCGAATACCTTCCCCCCCAGAAAAGTATTTAGATACTTGTACTGGAATATGCTTGTGTTAAAAAGATTTGGCCGCTGCACCGGGACATCTTTAACGATGGAGTTCCTAGGCCTAAAACATTCACCAGTTCTCGGGGGTTATTGGGACTGGACTACCAATATATAATCTAACCGGAAGGACTGACCTAAACGATTAAACGTGGCATTCCCTTCCCGATCTGAATGGGCACATCCATTACAGGCTCTCAAAGAATGAGCCATGGTTATATAATTCAATTGGAGAGCAAGTGGTGACCAGACCTAAGTAGGAGCGATATGGAGCTCTGGAATAGACCATTACTCATCTTCTTTTTTGATAAGTAAATTTCCAATGCCAGGTAAGGGCTTGTATTGACAATTAAAATCTCCCGCAATAATCAGTCTACTCTCACCAGAGATTGTGAAAATAAAAGTATCCAGCAGGGCCAAAGTAGGGGATTCTTTCCCCAACCTAACAGGGCGAGAATAGACATTAATAAAAGTCACCCTTAGTTTAGGGAACTTAAGTGTGACACATTGAAGATCTATAGTTGGAGTGTTTAATTGTGTCACCGTACAACCCAAATGCAAGGCTACCAACATGGATAATCCCCCATAAGGTCTGCCCCTTTCTCCTATAGAGGCCATGTTGTTATATGACACAAAACCCAACCTTACAATCTCTTCCCTTGCCCATGTCTCCTGGAGTAGGCAAACATCATACTGGTCTATAAAAAGCCCCCAGTCGGAGCAAGCTAATTTATTAGATAAGCCTGCCACATTTTAGGACAGAACTTTGAAATTATTCTCCGGGAAAGACTCCCGCCCCGGTGGGGCAAAATGCACAGGGACTGGGCCAGTGGGAAAAATAGTACTATTTCCTCCACAAATACTGGTAGATTTATTCTCAATGTGTAACCCTATAGATTTGTAAACAACCGTTAAGGGAGGTGCACCAATTTCGCAGTGGTCCATTGGACTTCTTGCAAAGAGGAATATCCCAATTTTTTAGGTCCAATCCCGCCCCACTATTCACTGCAAGATGTTGATAGACCTGACTTGAATGAGATGATACATCAGGGCCCATGATACAAGTTTACCATGTTTTGAGGCTTCAGGCCCTCCCAGTCAATCTACATCCTCCAATAGCCCAAATCGATTTGAGACCGGAACATTAAAAGAGGAAGAGTAGAGTGAATGAGTTGTAGGGGTATTATGAGATTCCATTCACCCACACTACGGGAGGAGGGATAAAAGAAATCCAGAGTAAACGCTCTGATGGCCGTTTGTTGTTCCAGGGGGCAAAAAGGTTGGGTTACTAATCTACGTACAACTTCTGGGTACTTAAAATGAACAATCATACAGTTCCCCTGTATTGTTTCTCTTGTAGGACCTACCCAAGCCACCCTCCGAACCATCAGAATCTCACCAGCCCTATTGTAAGGAAATTGTTTGTGTGTTGCCATCCAAAACAAAATCTTATTTCTGAGATCTATCTGTGATTCCTTCTGTCCATGCTTAAGTTCGGGGATCCCAGCCAAAGCAATTACATATGGGGCCGCAGCTGGGGGTAAGTTTATGGTTGGAAGGGACGATATTTAAGTTTCTCTTGTTAAAAGACCACCAGCTCCATTTCCTTCAGTGGGTATGTTGCCCGTTACAGCATTACTAAATAAATGTGCCCCTATGCGCTTGTTTTGCAATCTGGCCACCCTCCTTAAATAAGGATTAAGGGCCAGATGTAGGTGGGCCAATACCGGTCGGTAACGGCCGAAATTACCAAATTTCGCCCGTTACCGACCGGTATTGGTCATTTGGGATGTAGGGGACAAAAAATTGTCCGAATCGGTAAATTTACCGAATCGGTAAATATACCGAATCGGTAAAGTTACCGATTCAGTAAAATACCGATTCGGAAAATAAGAAGTGGTAAAATTGTATATTGAGATGTAGATAAGCCCTCAAATACCGAATATGCTTGAAATTCGGTATTTAAGAGTCGGTATTTACCATGGATTGAACTCAGGTGGTAACCAGGTGCAGCCTATAAAAAAGGACCCAAAATGCAATTCTTTTTTCACAATGGCGGCATTCTATGTCATTGCGAGACGGCTACGGCTACGGGAGGAAGGAGAGAGGGAATGGCAGAGACAGGAGCAGGTCTACAGACAGAGGATCACCTTGTTCATGCTCACAGAGGCAGAGATACTCCAGAGGTACAGGTTGGACCCAGACACCGTCTTGGACCTCATCAGGGACCAACCACTGTTGGAGCACACCGTCCCAAGGGCACACGCTATTCCACCCCACGTGCAGGTGCTGTGCAGCCGACACCTGCTTGCGTCTAGGAGCTACCAGAGTGTGGTTGCTGCGGTAGGTGGTGTGACCCAGAGCAGCCTGTCACGCTTTCTCCACAAATTCCTTGACGCCATGTTACAGAGGATGGACCATTATATAACTTTCCCTACTACCCATGCAGAACTGCTCCAAACAAAAACTGACTCAATATCATTGGCTGCATTGATGGCACCCACATTCCCATTTGTTCCCCTGCTGGCACCGAATACATATATAGGAATAGAAAGTCCACCCACACCATCAATGTGCAGGTGATCTGCAATGCCAAGTGTGCCATCACTGACCTTGTGGCAAAATTTCCTGGGAGTACCCACGACTCCTTCATATTTCAAAACAGCGGAATCTATGCACGGCTGACAGCAGGTGGATTTGGTGAAGGATACCTCCTAGGTAAGACACAGTGTGCGACCCCATTAACACCTATTGCAGTAAGAAGTACAGGTATGCATGTGAGTAATGTATTCCCATTTCCTTATAGGAGACAGTGCATATGCCCTCCGCTCCTTCATACTCACCCCCTACCTCAACCCCTCAACACCCAGCCAAAGGAGATATAACAGGGCCCACAAGAGCACAAGAAATATTGTGGAGCGTACCTTTGGTATTTGGAAGAGCAGGTTCAGGTGCCTGCACAAGAGTGGAGGTGCACGGCAGTATACCCCCATCACCTGCTGTAAAATCATTGCTGCCTGTGCTATGTTGCACAACCTTGCTGTGAAGAAGGGCACTGAGGTGGAGTTGTCAGACTTTGAGGATCATGATGACGAGATTGCTGTGCCTGAAACACAAACTGCTGGAGTGGCAAAACCAAGTGATGGCAGATACAGATGTGAGGAGATTACACGCAACTATTTCTGAGTAAGTAATGAGACACAGACAGGTTGTGTATGGGACCAACGTATTTTAATGGTGCCACAATGTTCAAGCACTTAAGTGCAACAGAAATAACATTATACACGTGGGGACTGTCTGTCCCGGGTTACTTCACCCATGACCGGTATTTTCACTTGCGCCCGCGCTTCCCTGAGCCACTAGGATGTTGCTCACTTTGTTCAGCGTGCCCTGCAGCATCAGCTTGGCGCCTGATACTCCTCCGTGTCTCCACAATAGCGCTTGCTATGCTGCTCCGGCTACTGGTGTCATCAGCCTCTGCCATGTCCAGGGCAGGATTCTGTGCTGTCTGCGAAATCAGCATTGCCTCTAGTGCACTCGTTATTCTGGCCATGCCCCTGGTGACCTCAGCTGTATTCTGGGTCAAGGCTTCCTGCATATTTACACCCCTCCTGCATAGCAGGGATGTGGCGGTGGCCAAACGATTGATGGCTGCATTGTGGGCACGGGCATCCCTGCGCCTTGTGTGTGACAGACTATCAAGTTTGGAGCATAGCTGTGTAATTGAGTTGCTCATCTGCTGCATCCCTGCTGCTATGTCCGTATTTGTTTTTGCAACCTCTTTATTTGCCTCCACAATGTCTCTCATGCCCTTCCCCATGTCTCCTATTTGCACATTCAGGGTGCAGAGTTGGCGTTGGCAGGCTTGGATGGATTTGCCCTGCATCCTTTGAATTCAATTTATTTCAATATGATTTGGAACTCAGTTGAGATCCACATATAAACAAAACATAATTAACAACGGAAATTTACAAAAACATAAAATCAACAAAATACATTCCATTTATACAAAGACCAGAAAGTGAGAATCATATCTATTAGTATAATTCTAAAAAACATTTAAAAAAGTTAAAAATTCTGAAACAGAACATTTCATTGGGAGGGTTGAAGATGGCATCAAGTAAAGATTTAGCAGAGGAAATGCTTAACTGTAAACATAATGGTCTCACCCACTTTCAACGATGGACCATTAGGGAAGGGCATATAAAAAGGATATGAGCAATATCCTGAATTGAGTTGTCATTGCTACATAAATTACATTTGTCGGAACAACCATGCCATCTAGCTAGTAATTTATTTAAGGGGAGAAGATCATGTCTCAAGAGGAACCAGAAACGACGTAAGCCGTGAGGGAGAGTCCAGGATGCATAAGGTTGTATATGTTTAAATGAGTAAGAACTAACAACCTCAGTAACACCTTTCTTTGTAATGAGGACATCTCTATCCCTCCTAAAACTTAACTCCCAAGTAGCCCGTTTTAATGACAGCTTTAGCTGATGTGGAGATAATGAAAAAAGAGTTGATTCCTCCAAATCTAATAAAGTAACCGCCCTTCTGAAATTCTTTATAAGTAAAGAATATTCTTTCATGGGACCCAGTAATTCCTTTTTAATCAGAAATCTTAAAGTAGCCGATTTACCCTTGGCTAAGTGAAAGACCCAACGTATCACTCCTGCCAGGGCCTGAACCCAACTACTTCGTATGCCCAATTCAAGTCTGAGGGATTCCACTCTACAAGCATTATTGACCGACAATAAATGTCGCAAGAGACTACCCTCGTTAGTATCTAGGAAACCCCATTGACTCAAATCAATTAACTGGATGCCGGAGAGCAGGGAAGCTGGAATTTTAGCACGAAAGGCCTCTAACAGAAAGACAAAATGTCTTCTGCCAGTGGCTTTATAAAGAACACTCAGTCCATTTCCCTGAGTCTTGGCCTTCCTGATGTTGTTGTCTATATGAGATTTGTCGCTCAAGTTGCCACATACTATTTTCCCCAGGAAGACATAAGATTTTACAATTTCTAATTTCTCGTTGCCTAAAAACCAACTGAAATTTCCAGATTTCTTTTTTTTCTTCCCTGTAATGCACATTATCTTGCTTTTGGACATGTTGATCTTCAAATGGTGGCGTTCAGCAAATAAATATAATGCGTGCAGACGATTATTAAGTCCCTTCGGAGTAAGGTCTAAAAGAAGTATATCGTCTGCATACATTAGGCATGCAACCGATTTGTCCCCAAAGGTAGGAGCAATTCCTTCGCTTAGGGATAAGATCTGGGGTAAATCACAAACATAAAGGGAAAACAACAAAGGGGCCAATAAACAACCCTGTTTAAGACCATTAGCTGAGGGAATTGCTTGGGATAGGCCTCTCTCTCCACCCAACAATACTCTGCACCAGGTATCATCCTTTGAATGCGCACCATGCTCCCCTCCAGCCCACGGAACACAGTGCCCTCACCACGTCCACTTGCACTGCTGGGTCTGAGTGGTCTCCTGCGAACAGTGACTGTCTCATCTGTGGACTGCAGTGCTGCTGAACTCACATCTACGGTGACTTGAGCCTCCCCCTCACCCTCTGCTGCCTCCATTAATGGTAGTGAGGCCACGACACGCCTCCTGGCTGGTGGGGTTGCAGGAGTGGACTGGAGCAGTGATGGTGAAGTGTCTGGTGAGAATACCAAGGGAGGGGATTGGGAAAGCTGTGGGGAGTGCAGCAACTCTGGGGTCTGTACTGTGTCATCTTCATGGGAGATGGCAGTCGTGTCACCTTCCTCCTGCGAGGCTTGCACTTGGCTTGGACCATCCTTCCTCACTCTCCTCCCTCGCTGGTGCAGTCCCTTCTGTGTCAGTGGGTCCACTGCGTGATTTGGCCCCTAGGTATAAATAAGCGTATGTCAACTGAGTGCTACTGTGTCACAGTCACTACAATAAATGCTTTACACATTTCACTTTCATTTATCTGCATTCATTTCAATAACTTGCTGATGTCTGCGCTGTTACACATGGTCTGAGTTTTGCTGACTACATTTCCCATAATGCATTGCTCCTGTATGGTGATAGCAGTACTGGACTGGGGTTTGCTTGTCCACAAAGGGTAAAGGGAAGCAGGTTGGTATGGGGTGTACTGCAGCGCATGCGTCTTACCTTTTTTTGTTGCAGCTCTGGCTGAGCTGTCCACATCTCTCAGACCGCAGACGCTCACTGCCTCAAGGGTTGAGGCCACCATGTCCTCCAGGTCAGTCAGGGGGGGCGCTGGGTTCCTGCCTCCACCGGTTAGGCCTGCCTGCTTGTGGATTTCAGCCATCTTTTTTTTGGTGAAGCTCCTGAGGTCATAGAATCTTTTTTTTGAGATCCTCAGTATTCCTGGTCGTGACTCCCACAGCATTCACTTTTTCTAATATTGCCTGCCAGATTTTCCTTTTGGCAGACTCGGGAACAGTGAGGGAGTGCCAGCCAAAAAGTTTGTTGTGCACTCTCACTACCTACTCCACAAGTACCTGCAGCTCCATGCTGCTGAACTTTATTTTCCTCTTTCTTTCTGCCTTCTGGCTTTCACTGCTGCTTGCCATTTTTCAGTTGGTAAAGTTTCAGAAAGAACTCTCCCTGCTGCTCTGTGACTCTGCTCAGCTCTGACTGCCTCTCCAGAACCTGCTAATTAGTTGCAGCTGCCTGGGTAGCCACTTCCTGGTAGGGAGGGGGAGGGTGGTAGCACCTGATTGGCTGTTTTCTTAAGTTTCACTTTTGCTTGCTTTCCGATTCGGAATTTACCGATTCGGTATTTCCCATTCATTCCTATAGGCCTTTTGGCCCATAGGAATGAATGGGAAATACCGAATCGGTAAATACCGAATTGGTAAATACCGATTCGGTAAATTCCGAAAGTCCGATACCGATTTTTACCGATTCGGTAAAATATACCGATTTTTCCCCTACATCTCATTTACCGATTCTTGAATACCGAATCGGTAAAATTCGGTATTTAAGAATCGGTAAATTACATTTACCTACATCCGGGCCTTAGTTCTGTTAGACCCTGGTGTCCTAATTGAGCTTGTCCTTCTAATACAGGAGTACTCTTTTCTACAGCTATGATATTACATACTGCCTTATTACAATTAGGTTGGTCTAGAGGCAGGATGGTTTCTGTATTTGATTGAATTAGCTGGGTCTCAGATGTATTCTGGCGAATCTGGGGCCTCGTATTTTGACATCTAGATGATGAACTATGGATCACATTTTGTTGGGAAATTACCTGTGCTTTACCCACGCTAGCTGCTAACTTTTGAATATAGTCAAGAATAGGAGCAACCTCTTCCTTCACAATGGTTCTACATTGGGTAAGAAGAACTAATAACAATGTTTGGGCCCAAGATGGATAAGGGTGGGCTAACAAGGAAGCATGTTGGTTACCCAAGGGTTTTTCTAAGCTGGATATATTTGCTATGCCTTTCGCATTCTCAGCCTCTGCCTTTTTTCCCTTGAGACCCTACTGTTCCCCTGCTTTATTTTCCTAGTTTTCCTAGTCACGGCAGCAGTACCCTCCCTGCTGGTTTTTGTACTATTGTGGGAATTTGCACAGAGTCATGTAAAGGGGCACTTACATGTACAATAGGTTCAGGGGAATTCACAACATTTGCTAAAGTAGGTGATACCAAGGGAGGAAAGTCAGGGGTTATAGATAATCGTCTTTCAGTAAGTTCGATTTCTGAGGTGACTACCCCAATCGCCTTCTGAACCATTAGGTCAATAGCTGTGGGCAAAGTTGGTGAGGGACTATTTGGCTGTAAACGGGGACGTTTTGCTGCACATGCATGTTTCACCTGTATACGAGCGGGACATTTGCTGTAGCCTTCATATATTATCACCTTTGTCCCGGGAATCCAAGCCAAGAGGGATGGCCCAGGCCGGCCACCTCTGGTCAGTGATGGGCAAGGACAGGCCCGCCCTTGGCCCGTGCTTTGCCCGGCGCCGCCCTCGCGCGTCCCGCGATGCGGGAACTCACTGCTCCTTTGAAGCACCTCCTGGCGCTTACAATCACTGTGGCAGCGTACGCACCTCGAGTGCTGCCGGGTAATGGAGTCCAGCAGTGGCATTGGCGTTGCTAATGGCGGCAAAGGAGTTGAGGCAGGTTCCAACAGAGTGTCTGGTGTCTTGCGCTGCCCAGCAGGCTGTCAGGTATGTGTCCCCGCTTCCGATAGAGCTCCCGCTCCACCGAAGCTCACTGCTCCTTTTAAGCACCTCCTGGCGCTTACAATCGTAGTGGCGGCGTTTGCGCCGCGAGTGCTGCCGGGTAATGGAGTCCGGCAGCGGCGTTGGCATTGCTAATGGTGGCAATGGAGTTGAGGCAGGTTGCAACAGAGAGTCTGGCGTCTTGCGCTGCCCAGCAGGCTGTCAGGTAAGTGCCCCCGCTTCCGAAGAGTGTGCGTTATTATTTGAAAGTTATTGTATTGTAAGTGTGTATATAGTTATGAAGTGAATTGATATAAATGGTGGGCTAGTGTGTGATAGAATGAGATAGTAGTGTGAATGCGAGTATGAGAGAGTTAGAGGGGTTTGTGGGAGGGCAATTTCGGGGGTGAGGTGGAGTTATACCAAATACGAGGATGTAAAGGTAGGTAGTATGTGTTAGTAGGCTAGGGAGTATGAGGTAGGGATTTGAGATGGAAGTGAAATTTTGAATGAGAGATAGGAGTGGTGGTATGATGGATAGATGATAGTGGCAGTGTGTGTGTGTTGGAGAGAAGATAGTGTTTTTGTTGTGTACTCATTGAAGCTTTTTTCTTCATTCATTCATTTTTATTCATTCATAAGAAAGCATGTGAACTGGTGTAAGACTTCTTTGATTATCTGCATTAAATACACATGTGCAGCCTTTGTAGAAAATAGTGCAAATGGCACAGCAAAAGTTTATTACTGAGCAAATCTACTGAATTAAGAAATGTAAACACATATAAATTGGAGTGTTTTTAAAATAAAATTCTTCCTTGTATATGTTTACACACTGATACTGTTCTGATACAAAACAACAAGGAAACAATATTCATGAGATAGTGACCGGCCTAAAAAGCGGATATTTTTCCTTTTTTTCTTGAAAGGTGACGAGTATGTGTTTCTACATTTTACACAAACTTTCCAATGTAGTATCAATACAGCTTGAAAAGTCTACTGCAAGAGGTGATATTTGTTTCCACTTATTTATTATTTTGATGAGAGATTGTGTTTTTAATCATTTTATGACTCCACCACTCAGACATTTTTTAGAAACCAAATCAATTTGAGTAAGGATGAGATGGAGTATGGATGTGGATGTGTGTAAGTTTACGAAGTGAGGGTGCCTATGAATCTTTGCCATGTGGTGATGCCCGAACGCACAATGTTGGATTTTTTTTTTTAAACACATTTTATTGACAGATTGTACACAAGGCGCAGCCCTCCGCACTCCGGAGAAACTACAAACAAGTAGACATCAGCAAATGAGAAGCAATCTATACATTATTTTAAACAGAACATGTACCCCACCCCCAGCCCCCCACTGCCAACTCCCCCCGCCCGGATCCCACCCTAACCCCCTGCACAATTTCATCTCGTTCTTGAAAGAAGTCACATGAATATAACAATGTACACAATGCCGCACCTGTGGCCCCTTCACACCAGTCCCGTGCAATCCTCCTGTTGTACTGGTGGATCTAACCACAGACCCCAGTAATCTGCCCATCTCTTCCATAATTTATAATGTTTCCTAGAGCAGCCCCTGGCCTCAAAGATAGGACGCTCCAGCCCCATACAAAAATCTAGTCCTTTCTTCCACACCACAATCGGATGAGCCCGTGGGTCCTTCCAGGCCTGGACCGCGTCCCTCTTGGCAACGGTAAGGCCCAGTAGCAACAGATGCCTTTTATATAAATTACGCCCACCCCTTCCAAGACATGTAGTAGGCCTAATTGTGGAGTACGAGGAAGGTCCCACCCCAACACTTCAGACAAACACTCCCATACCCCTCTTCAGAACCCAGCCAAAGCTCCGCAGTTCCATACCGTGTGAAGGAAGGTGCCCACCTCTTGGCCGCATCTCAGACAGTCGGTGGTCTCAATCAGACCAGCCCGCCACAGTCTCTCTCTAGTGTAATAGGCTCTATGTAGGTATTTGAATTAGATGAGTCTTAGGCGCATTGCAATAGCTGCACCTCTTGGGGCTTCAAGGGCTTCCCGCCAATCTTCCTCTTCCAGCTCTCCCACATCCCTTTCCCAGGATTCCCGCAGCTTGTGAAGAGAGGAGGAGCAATGTGTAACTAGGGTCTGGTAAATGCAGGATATTTTCTACACTGTTGGATTTTAATTATGGATTTTAAATATTTTGCTAAAAACTTGGACTTATTGAATATACATAAAAATTAAAACATGTGCTAATGGTAAATATATGTTTAGTAGTTTTATGTAGATTTTGGCAATATTTTATGTCTAGATAGCCAGCTATATGTCCTATAATGTTTATAGTATTGTAATATTTTGTGGTAATTACATAATTATATATTTTACATGCAGGTGTATAACATGGATTGGTTTTATATATGCCATACGAGAGTTAGGTTACAGTCTTGATAAAGATGGTTTAACCAGGACGATACCATCTAAATCCGTTGACGCCCTTATCCCTAATCTGTGTTGTTGGCTGGCACAAGAGATGTAAAATAATCTTCAACATATCGAGTTTCAGCCTTAAAGTCATCTCGTCACAGATAGGCTTTATTGATGGCAAAGCGCATTGTCTTGTTGAAAAACTCTCTTTTGTTTCTATCTTTTTAATTCTCTTCCTTTGATCAAACCGTGTTTTTTGTATATGTAATTTGTGTTGGGCATTATTATTGTGTATATGTATGCAGTATATGGATTAGATTCCCTTGGACATTAGTTTTTCTTGTAATGAGTTGACAAAAAGTTTTTGAATGATTTTAATAAACCTATTTGTAATATTTGTATTAAATCTGCATAGTGGCACTCTGTATTCAGCAAAAGTTGATGTCTCCCCTTCGGTGCTATTTTTGTATGAAGTGACGTATGCGTTCTGGATGAATGCGATGAGTAGTGTGTAACATATGGTTCACCAAAGGATATATTGGCATTTATAGTTTCTACAACAGAACCCTATTACTTTGGTGTAAAAGGGGTGCCTTTCACTTGGTTTTCCAGTGTGTATGTGTACAGATGCCTGGAATGAGGAGTGTGTGATCACTACATGTGGTTTGCATGCTGTGTCCTGATTGGCTGAGTATTCCTAGATAAATGTGGCATCTAACTTTGTGGTATTTTTGGAACTTGAGCATTTGGCATAACTTGTTTTATTGGGGCCAATCTCTTGGACCTGTTTGTGATGTAGCTGGCTATCTGTGGAATTGTTCAGGGTTTTCCCTGGTTGCCCATTTGTCTTCGGGTTGAATATAACCGTAACCCCACCTGTGACCTATTGATCGGTAAGCCTGGGTTTAGGTCACAGGGCCTGTTTGACCACGTATATCTAACTCAGGATTAATGAGGAGGTCATCTTGAGTGAATTCGACAGCAGCGATAGGAGCTCGTGATTGATATCATATTTGCCGACATTCTCATTATTGTGCACACAGTTATCATAGCGTACATCGACATTGCTTTTACTCGTTTTGACATTGTTATGCGTGCACAGTTTATGGCGTTCATCAACATTGCATTTACTGGTATTGCTGCTGTTGGGCCTCACCATTCATGGTGTACATTGACAACGTATTCACCAGTTTTAACAGCAGCACATTGCGTGCCGGTGCACGGGGAAGACAGGAATACACCATATAATGTTGAATATGATGCAATCCTGCCCTCTCCCTCTCATGCATCACAGCAGAGCAAGGTGTCATGCTGCGATGCATTGGATAAACCTTTGACAAATCAGCCCCTTAATAACTTCCTTACGCATTGTAACATCACACATCAATGCTGGTACACATGCATTTTTGTAGCCATGTTGAGGTGCTAATATTTGGCACGCTACATATGTTCCTTTTTTTCTCATGGCTGTACACATTCTCTTGCAAGCTTATTGTACATTAAGGGCCCCATTAGGATGTAGGGCGGATTGCCTCCGCCAGGGTGGCGGTGGCCACCGCCACCCTGGCGGAGGCAATCCGCTCGAAAAGCAATCTCGTTTTCCCCTCCGCCAGATTAGGATGGCGGAGGGGACAGTGGCGGACAGAAAGACCATCTGCCGCTTTACCGCCGCGGTCGCCCTGCGACCGCGGCGGTAATAGATTAATATGGTGGCGGTGTCCAATGGACACCGCCAGCCATATTACAATGGCAAAAAGTAGAGGCCTTTCCGCGGCGGCAATGCCGCCACGGAAAGGCAGGCGGAGATTGCTGCGGGGGCCCCCTGCAGGGCCCCCAGGTTGCCACCACTGTCGGGGGGCACATGGGGGGTACCTATGGTACCCCCCACATTTGCATATGCAAAGCGGCAGGCACCGCGCGGTGCCTGCCGCTTTGCATATGCAAATGCAAGAAAGCATTTCAAACATTGTGGCGGGCGGTGCAGAGTGCACCGCCCGCCACAATGCTGAAACTACAGGATGTGCCCGCCACTGTGGCGGGCACATCCTAATTCGCCCCACGGGACCCCCGCCCTTATGGCGGGCGGTCCCGTTCTACGATAGGGTGGCGGGCGGACAATGTCCGCCCGTCATCCTAATGGAGTCCTAAGTCTTATAATTTGAAAACAAATTAATCACCACTTTTTAAAACCTGTCATCCTAGCTTCCCCACTTCTTGGAACAATTCAGAAAGCTTGCATCACTCTTTGATACTCTTTGTTATGCTTATTAAAGTGTAGTGTAATGTAATGACACTTTGCATTAGGCAGTGACATTTTATGTCACAAAGTGCTGTGTCACATCGCAAGCATCGCTCTCACATGACAATGCGTCATAAATATAAGCAGATCGTGGAACAAAAAGGTTGAGCAATGCAGCACAATTTTTTTCTCCCAAAAGAGATATGTGTCATGTTTGATGAATCTAGCCCTATTTTTTATCAGGCTCTTGCAGGTGAGTTCTCAACATCAGTTTGCAATTCAATGTAGTATAAGAGAAAATGAGACAAGGTGGAAGAGGATGGCTTTTTTATTCTCCTTTTTCCAATATTTCTTTCCATAGCTCCTTCATTATCTGAAACATCTGCATGTTAAGATGGACACAGGGGATGAAATCTTCTTTGATGAGCATGGAGACTCCCCTGCCCCCTTCGACATACTCAATATTCAGATATCTCAGAAGGAGGAATTCCAGGCACTGAAAGTGAAAACATAGACACGATGGCCCCAGAGGACAGAAAGATAACGATTAATGTGAGCGCCATCCTTTGGAGCGATGGATTGTCTATGGTGAGCTCACAATATACAGTATGATAGGGCACTACTTGGAAGCCTGCATTTCTATCTATCTTTTTATTGCTTTTTCTCTCTTTGCTTATCTCTCTTTGCCAGGTGTTCTTTCCTTTCCCCTTCCTATTTCTCTCACCCTCTCTCTCTCCTTTCTCTCCTTCTCTTTTAATCCTCTCTTTCTCACCCCTCTCCTACTCATATGCTGCCTTCCACTCACCGTTTTCCTACTTGCCCAATCTCACTCCTTTACTAATCCCTGTATTTTCCCCACTTTGATTAATTTTATTCTCTGTCTCTAACTTGCAGCTGCTGTTTCTCCTACGCCCACCCACCCAGTCCTGCGCTAGTTTAATCTTTCCTGCACATGTGTCTTCTAAATTCTCTCTCACTAGTTCTATTTATTTTTAATTGCTCTCCTGACCCATTTCTTTATATTTATCTATTTCCTGACAGCACTGTTTCTTTCTGTTCATCATCCTCTATATTTCCTCTCCATCTGCTATTTCTGTAACTTCCAGTTCCCAGCAGCTCTTCCTTAGTTGCCCATTCACATTCTCCCAGCCTTTCTTCCTCCAAGTCCATCTTCCTCTCCCTTCATTTACCTGTTTCTCTCCCCTTGCTTCAAATTCACATTGCATGCATTGGCCTAGCCATGTATAACACGCCTACTTTTAGCCTGCATGGGGATTTTGGGGTATTTGAGGGTGTCTCTAACTGCAAAGATTCGTCTGCTTTTCTGGCAGCTCTGGCTTTCTCCCAGGTGTCCTCATCTAGTTTAAGGATGAAGATCTCTGTAGTCACTGTGTGGTTGGCTTTATGGTTCCTTCTTGTTTATCACTTCAAAATCATTGGGTGCTTGTTCCCCAGATGACAAACGCATCCAAAAACCTACCCCTGAACAAAGCACTACGCTACGCTTGCGTAGTTTGTGCAACTTCCCACTACGCGAACTGCACGCAGCACAGTGCAAACATGCGTAGCGCAGCGGTCATTTTTTGCTTGCTCGTGGTCCTCAACGTCAAGTTGGCGACCGCGAGCAAGCAAAATTAGTTCCCGGCGAGACTTTTTCCTCGTTCGCGATCAGCACCATCAAGATGCCGATCGCGAGTGTGGAAAATAAGTCTCCCGGCCTGATTCTCAACGTGGGGAGGTCAGGTTTCTTATTGCGAGTGGTCGCGTATGCTTGCGATCGGTCGCGATGAGATACTACCTGTCCGCGTTGAGAAAGCTGCTGCTCGGGTAAAAATCTACTCGAGTGGCAGAAAACTCCAGCTCGCACTGTGCAATATGCCGTTTTCAATGATTACACAGTGCAGATGCATGTCCGCACTGTGCAATCATTGAAAACAGCATCTTGCACAGTGCAAACAGGTTACTACGCAGTTCGCAGTGATGTAATTTTCATATGTTGCAGTGATGTTATCAATGATGTCATAGAACATGTCATGAGTGATGTAACAAGTAAGATAATTAGGATGGCTTAATGGCCCATGCAAGTCTAATTTGCGAAACCCTCATAGTTAAAAAAAAATGGATACGTGGTTTGTTGGTAAAACGGTACATGAATTTAGGTGGAATAATAATCTTGATTATCGCTGTTACACCCACAAGAAAAGGTTTAAAACCTGGCAATCGCCATCCCATAGTTCTCCTTGATGGCCAAGTATTTAACGGAATTTGCTCAGCACTTGAGCAGAAAATAGGGGCTTGCTCAAGAAAGGTATTAGAGGCAGTGGGTGTCTGTTCATGACTGTAATTTTGCCAAGAGAATGATATAAGTTCACATCATAGGTTAGTCACAAAAAAGCAAGTTGAGCAAGCCAGAGGCCTGGAGAGTCTACTAAAGGCAGTGGCCATGTTTTGTTCAGTACATGACTCAATTTAAGATAATTTGCACAACTGGTAGTACACTGCCAGCTGTACATATGTTTAGTTTGTTTGGAATTAAGTGAAAGAGCATGTGCTCTCCCTCTGATGCTGGGATTGTTCATCACGAGCAAGGAATATAGCCCAAAGTTAGTGTGTGTCAATTAGATTAAAGTTATTTCTTTTCCTGTTATATACCTGAATAGTCATGGCAAATGGAAATGTTTCTTTCGTAATTAGGGTTTGCAGATAATTCACTGTGGAACAAACACCGACATCAGCATTTCAAAATCTGCATACACATGGTTGGGCACTAGGTTAGTTCCTTCCCATAAACCACCTTCATTGGCTGAGGTCCTGGCTTAGCATGGAGCTCCCATCTGTTTACCCATCCTTTGTATAAGCAAATGCCTCAGTTGTTGCAAAGCGACTGTGGAGGCTTAGTGGTCCTTAACAACCTCATCAAGATAACTGAGAGCTGCATTACATTGCATACGCATTCAAAAGGTTGTCCAATGCCAACAATAACTAAATTATCCCTACTTGAGAACCTTTGGAGGTTAAAACAACATTCAAAGAATACACATCACATCTCCTCAGCCGAAAACTTTCCATCACCATACTGTTGGACAATCACAATTCTCAGTTCAACATATCGGATAAGTCATTGTCTGTCCCCAGACAACTGAGATTGCGACAGTTTTTCACAAATGGCAACTCTCTATTCACATACTTACCTGGCTCAAAAAACATAAGGCAGAACACACCCCTGCTAGAAAGAGCCAGTCACTCCTGAATGTAGGTTTATAGATCTAGACCAGTTATAGAAGTTTGATAGTCGATTACATGCAAATTTGAAAACATTAGCTGCACCCACCTAGCTAACGCAAGAAGCCAGCCTCTGTAAAGATCCCAGTTAATTCCTTCACGTTAATAACATGACTTTTAAATATGCTTTTAACATGCATATGCCTTTACCATGCATGCCTTTACCATGCAACATAAGCAGCCAGAGCGGCTGACTCTGGAGCTCAGTGCTCACGGTTCAATCCCCGACGCTGGCAGCAGCTCACCATCATGTGACTTTAGGCAATAGCTCACTTAATCTCCCTGATGGCCCCAGCACCTTGAACCCTTAAGGAGTGATATGTTCGTGCTTTACAATTATGAATTTTTTTTTTTTTTTTTTTATCCCCTGGGGCTTGTCGTGTAGTTCCTAAAAATTAATAGGATCTGCGCGTTTAGACAACATCAACTAAGGGATTGGTGTCTAGACTGATTCCGGACCCCCCAAAGGATATGTTGGCCTTTGGACCAGCTGGCTCACATTGCCACCATAAGCCCCTTAACATTACCAAGGAGTGAATAGTTTCTGGCAACTATCGAACATGACAACCCTTGATCATTCAACGATCATGGAAACAGTCCAGTTCTTTTTGCTCAGTCAATCGTACTCACTTAGGGGCCAAACCCGATTCCGGAAAAACTGCTCCAAATAGCCGTTCGGAGCACCCCCCCGCCAGCCCATTCGCCGCCCCGCCACCCAGGTGACCCTCCCTCCCGGCTCCCTACTTAAGGGGATAGCTCTCACCTGAGAAGGAGCGACCGCTGAGCCTGTTCCAGGCTAGGTCGTCCCCACGCTCCTCTGCTGCCTGCTGCCAGCTACCTGCTAGGTAGCCTCCACACTCCAGATTTGCAGCCTTCTGTTTCTGCCTAGCCTTCTGTTTCTGCCTCTGTTTCTGTCTCGGGCGACCCAGCCGCCGCTGAGCCGCCCGCCCGCCCCAGTCTCTTCCCGCCGCTGCCTCCCTGCGGCCGCACCCCCCCCGCCAGCCCATTCGCCGCCCCGCTCCCGCCAGCCAGCTGACCCTCCCTCCCGGCTCCCTACTTATGACGCCCACGCATCCGCGCATTGTTCACATGCAGCGGTCGCGCCGATTGTGCACCGTAGACTCGCCAAAGGCAAGCCTGTGTGCGCCCGTCTGCGCCTGGCCGGCTCCCAGCGCCAGGACCCCTGGCCCCTGCCGAGGCAAGACCACCCAACGGACCTACGACGCCGCCACCCTCAACGCACTCAATGCCGGACGGAACCCTGCCTGCTACCGAGCCACCCCGAAACGCACCCATGGACCCTTCACTTGCCAAGCCTGCCGCTTCACCTGCCTCCGAACCTACACCACATCTGCCAAGCCGAGCAACAGCAACAACCACCTCAAGTGCATCTTGCTCAACACCCGCTCCGTCCGCAGACACGCCGTGGGACTCTGGAACCTCCTCGACACAACTTCACCAGACGTCGCCTTCCTCACGGAAACCTGGATGAATGCCTCCTCAGCCCCCGACATTGCCATCGCCATCCCGGATGGGTACAAGATCACCAGGAGGGACCGCGTCAACCAGACCGGAGGAGGCATCACCATCATACACAAGAACACCATCCGTATCACGACCAACTCCGACGACACCCTCACCGCCGCTGAACACCTCCACTTCCAGATACACACCGACCCCAAGACGACCCTCAGAGGCACCCTCATCTACAGACCCCCGGGACCACGCACACAATTCAGCGAAGACATCGCAGACTTCATCAGCCCGCACGCCCTCCCTTCCGCCGACTACATCCTCCTAGGAGACCTCAACTTCCACCTGGAGAACAACAAAGACACCAACACCACCACCCTGCTGGACAACCTCGCCAACCTCGGACTCAAGCAACTGGTGAACACCCCCACCCACTACGCCGGACACACGCTTGACCCCGTCTTCTCCTCCAGCAAGCACATCTCCTTCAGCCACTCCACCGGACTCCATTGAACGGACCACAGCTGCGTACACTTCAGCTTCAAAAGAACCACGACCCACCACCACCCGCAACAGGATCCTTGTAGGAGCTGGAACAAGATCACCGCCGACCAGCTCACCACCTGCCTCAGCCAGAACCCACCCGCCAGCACAACGGACCCCAACGAAGCAGCCACCAACCTCACACAGTGGATCACCAACTGTGCAGACAACCTCGCACCACTGAAGACCCTTCCCAGCAGACCCGGCAGAAAGAAATCCTCCTGGTTCACCGATGAACTCAAGAACTCCAAGAAGAACGGCCGAACCCTCGAGAAAGCCTGGAGCAACAACAAGACCACAGACAACATGACTGCCCTCAAGCACGCCACCCGCAAACACCACCAGCTGATCCGCACCACCAAAAAGATAGCATTCAAAGAACAACTGGACAACAACGCCCACAACAGTAAGGAACTCTTCAGCATCGTCAACGAGCTCTCCAACCCCAGCGCCGGAAACAACGACATCACTCCCTCGCAAGACCTCTGCGACTCACTCGCCTCGTTCTTCCACAGCAAGATCGCCGACATACACAACAGCTTCGGCGCACCGACCACGCACCCAATGACCGAGCCAATGCCCCCCACTACAACCCTCTGCACCTGGACTCCGGTCAGCACCAAAGACACCACCCGCGTGATGAACACCATCCACTCCGGATCACCAACCGACCCCTGCCCCCACCACGTCTTCAACAAATCCGACTCCATCATCACACCCCAACTCCGGGACATCATCAACACCTCCTTCAACACTGCCACCTTCCCGGAGAGCTGGAAGCACGCCGAACTCAGCGCCCTCTTGAAGAAACCAACAGTGGACCCCACCGACCTCAAGAACTACCATCCCATCTCGCTCCTCCCTTTTCCTGCCAAGGTCATCGAGAAGACCGTCAACAGTCAGCTTGCCGCCTTCCTCGAGACGAACGGATCACTCGACCACTCGCAGTCCGGCTTCCGAGCCAACCACAGCACCGAGACCGCCCTCATCGCAGCCACAGATGACATCAGATCCCTGCTCGACAACGGAGAAACAGCGGCCCTCATCCTCCTGGACCTCTCCGCAGCGTTCGACATGGTCTGCCACCGCACCCTAGTCCAGCGCCTCAACAACATCGGAATCCAAGAGAAGGCACTGGAATGGATCATCTCGTTCCTCAACGGAAGAACCCAGAGGGTCCGCATGCCCCCGTTCAGATCCGAGGCCACCAAAGTCATCTGCGACGTACCACAAGGATCATCACTCAGCCCCACCCTCTTCAATGTCTACATGAGCACCCTCGCAGCCATTGCACGCCAACACAACCTCAACATCATTTCCTACGCCAACGACACCCAGCTGATCCTCTCCCTCACAAACGACCCCGCCACCGCCAGAACCAACCTACACGAAGGGATGAAAGACATCGCCGAATGGATGAAGAACAGCCGCCTGAAACTGAACTCAGACAAGATGGAAGTCCTCATCCTGGCATCATCGCCCTCCGCCTGGGACGACTCCTGGTGGCCCCCTGCCCTGGGCACCGCTCCCAAGTCAACGGACCACGCATGAAACCTGGGCTTCATCCTGGACTCCTCCCTCTCGATGACCAGACAAGTCAACGCCATCTCGTCGTCATGCTTCAACACCCTGCGTATGCTCCGAAAGATCTTCCGATGGATCCCCACCGAAACCAGGAAGACGGTCACCCAGGCACTCGTCACCAGCCGACTGGACTACGGAAACACCCTCTACGCCGGAACCACAGCCAAACTTCAGAAAAGACTCCAACGCATCCAGAACGCCTCCGCATGACTCATCCTGTAAATCCCCCAACAGAGCCACATCTCCAGACACCTGAGAGACCTGCACTGGCTTCCCGTCAGCAAGAGGATCACGTTCAGACTCCTCACCCACGCACACAAGGCTCTCCCACCCGCCAGCTACGATCCACCAGCCTCGCCCTCGCTGCCGTTCCACGCATCCGCAGAGCCACCACCGGAGGAAGATCCTTCTCCTACCTGGCAGCCAAGACATGGAACTCCCTCCCCATCCACCTCCGTCTGACCCCGGACCACCTTTCCTTCAGGAAGCAACTCAAGACCTGGCTCTTTGAGCAGTAGCAGACCCCCCCCAGCGCCTTGAGACCCCTCCGGGTGAGTAGCGCGCTATACAAATGCTATGATTGATTGATTGATTGACAACCCTTGATCATTCAAAGATCATGGAAACAGTCCAGTTCTTTTTGCTCAGTCAATCGTACTGCAACGTCCCCCGTACATACGACAAAGTACGATTCGTACCAGGAGCCGTACTCCGTACGAGTCGTACAGAGACCGTACGACTCTAATCTCCGTACAATTCTCCCTCTGAACCCGCTGTACGCGACATCTGTACAGATCACGTCTGTTTTTTATGACCCAGCAAGTACATATCGGGTACGAACCGTACGACCCTTTTTCTACGGGAGCTGAAAACAGCCGTAAAAGCAGAGTTCATGCCGAAACAGGTATGGAACGGCCCCCCTGGGTACGGTGTGTACCCCCATGATCGCAGGGGTATGCACCATACCCCTGCAGTCATGGGGTGTACGAACCGTACCCCATGTACGATGGGTGTACGAGCCGTACTCCATGTACGATGGGTGTATGAGCCGTACCCCATGTACGATGGGTGTACGAGCCGTACCCCATGTACGATGGGTGTACGAGCTGTAGCTCATGTACGATGGATGTACGAGCCATACCCCATGTACGATAAAAATAAAGTTTCAATAAAAATGACACAATGTAAATTAAATGTTATCATAAGAAGTTTCATTTCTTCTGAGATCACAGCAACGCGCCACGGGTAAGCTAGTTCTAGTTCTAGTACAAAATATGTTTGCTGCAACAATCATTAGACATAAACAAATGTAAGCATCAACAGAGTAAATGAAAGATAGAATTCTACCATGGTGCTAAAACAGTGAATACATGCAGGCATATAAATATGACAGTAATCAAGCACACTCCTAAGATGCAAACTCGATATAAGTGTACCTATGTGTACCTAGCATGTATGTAGGTGAAAAGCCAAAAATCCCTTAGGAAGGAGCCAATCCCATTACCTGATGGGAGAGAACGAAGGACCCTGTCATGTTCTTGAGTTGGACACCCTACATCGGATGTCCGAACACTGCGTGCTGGAGCTTCTGCGTGCAGGGACCTCAATGTCTTGTGTCAGCGTGAAAGCTTCTCCTCTGTCTATCTTGTGTAGGTATGGTTCTTTTATACCATAAAGATAGCCTCTGGTTCCTAACACAATTGATATGTTGTGAGTACGATTATGTAAATGAGACAAAATCCGTACCTGTTATGCAAAGTAGTTCTTTTTTCCTAGGATGAAGATGACATGACTTTTATGCAGAGTATGTTAATCCTATGTACGTCAGGTGCAGGGAACTCTCTTAGAATCCGCATGCATAATAAATGAGGCAAAATTCAAGGACACTGATCGACATTTATTCAGCACCTAACTGGGTAAAAGCTTAGTGCTAGACCCGTTATGCAGAGCAAGGTAGATCAAATGTAGGTGAAAGGTTGTTTAGCTACTTAGGCCTAGATTGGGGTACATGACAGGCTGGATCACTTGCTATGCCGAGGAGAGTCCACCCTGGGACACAGCAGTTTACATGCCCAGACCGGCATGGACAGAGAAATCTGTGTTCGGTGCCTGCCTGGTGGGAGCATTTCTAAAACTCCAACCAAACTGGAGCTAACATGATATCAATTCCCAGCGGGCGGGAGCTTTAAAAATGTTCCTACCTGCTGGGAAAAGACTTTTGATTTGTTTCCCTGCCAGGAAACAGATTATTGGATTGTTCCTACCTAGAGGGAGTAGCATAAAAAAGCTGCTATCTAGGGCTGCAACAATGCCTGCTCCCGCATTATGAAGGGAGCCGGCTGATGCCACGGTGGCCCAGGGACTCTCCCCTCAGTCCCCAACATTGTGCATGGTGGGTGCCCTGGGTGGGACACCCAACTATATTAAACTAGGGATGGGTTCCACATGGTCTGAATAGACCCAGGAATTGGAGCCACTGAGCCCTTCTCTCCTTAAAAAAAAGAACACAGCCCTGGGGAATAAGGGTCCCCAGGGCCTCCCCTTTAACAAAAAGGTACCAAGTCACCTACAAGCTCTGCCCCTTTGCCCCCTACCTTCCTCGTTAGTAGTATGCAACTTTGTTCCCTGCATTGTCCAGGCTGCCGGACAATGTGTTATCTCTACAACTGCACATTGAGAAACAGTCTGAAATCCTTGGTGGAGGTGAATGCATTGTTTATTTCCCTTCAAAATGTACCATGAGTTTGTCACTCATTGATTATTTAGAAGCTTTGAACATTCATCTATGCAATTCAGGTCCTACCCACATAGGGGGCCATCTGTTAGATCCTATTTTTTCCAATTTACTTGATCTTAGCTGTGTCCCTGTGCTTCCCTTATGTTGGTCAGATCATTTGTTCTCATTGAAAGTGGCTTTTTTTCCTTTAGCGACCTGCCTGCTAACTGATCAAAAAAGGAAACATTGTGCCAAACTTGAAGTCTCAGCTCTAAATAAATTGTTAGTTGATAGCAAACCAGTGGCAGACCAGATTCTCGTTACTTACTCAAGGTAATCCAAAATTGGATTGTTCTAGCAGTAGACACTTGCATCCCTATATCGAACAAGCGCATTAAAAGACAACAGACACCCACTCCCTGGTTTTCTATGGAGCTGGAAAGTGAAAAATCGAAATGGAAATTCCTTGAAAGATGCTGGAGGAAACATTATTTTGAAGGAGATAAAGTAGCATATAAAAAGGCCCTCAAGGAATGCCACACTCTTTGTAAAGTAATTCAGGCTGCCCATTCAATCCCTCAGGGCCAAAAGTACTTGAAAACACTTTTTAAGTTAGTAAAAGAACTCTCCAGCGCAGAAACTCAGACTACCCCCCTGCTCTTACTGGTGGCCAGTGTGAAGAACTTGCCCTCTACTTCAATGATAAAGTCAAACAAATACATTCTGCACTGCTTAGAAAACCAGGATCACATGTTAAAAGTCCCTCTCCCAATAACCTGGAAACTTGGACCTCCTGGAGCCTAGTTCCTTCCCCGTCGGAGAGCGTTGTTCCTCAGAAATGGAAACATGCCATGATCCTCCCTCTCTTTAAGAACACCAATGCCGACCCTACTAAGCCATCCAATTGCTGTCCCATTTCACTGCTCCCGACCTTAGCGCCGCTTTTGACACTGTGTCTAATTCTGTCTTGTTGAGATCCTTGCAGGAGGTGGGCCTAGCTGGATCAGCCTTGCAGTGGATCGCATCTTTTTTAGCTGACCAAACCTTTCAGGTTCTTTCTGCGTCAGCGAATCCCAACTCCTATTCATACCCTTATGGGGTTCCTCAAGGGTCGGTGCTGAGCCCTCTACTTTTAAATATGTAAGTCCGTCCATTGGCGGATGTTGTAAAAGAGGCTGGTCTCTCCCTCTTTTCCTATGCCGATGACATTCAGATCATTTGTTCCTTGGCTAAGGGTCTTGTAGTGTGTTTATCTAGGTACCCATATTGATACTCCTATTTCTGACCCTTGTCCGGTTATTAATTCATTAATGTCCATACACCGGCACAGAAACCCGTTTTCAGATTAGGTCATAGCGCATGCTGTCACATTAAGCAAGCACTATCCCTTCAGCCCCCTAGAAAGCACACCAAGTTCTCAAAACAAATCAAACCTCCAACAGACCTGGGAAATCCCCCGCAGCTATTGTTTTGATTTCGCTCGAGAACTCCTGCAAAGAATGTAAGAACGACCAGTCCTTATGACATTCTTGCTGACGTCTTATGTCCATCCTTACGTCAAACACGGCACCTTTCAGGTATAAATATACCGACGCTGCCCTAAGCTAAGACACGGTGGTGACGAGCTTGGAGCAGCGCTACTTGCCAGAGAGCCCAGCTGATGCAGAAAAGCCCACGGACGCTGCCCCTCCCTTTTGACGCGCTGAGAGAGACGCTGCCTTTTCTCCTGCTGAGAAATCCAGCCTCCGGCGTTTCCAGCCGCCCTCGCGGGTAACTGGGATATCGAGTCCTGAGACAGAGATACCAACCCTCCAGCCTTCTAAATCCCAGGTACTGAACTGACTAACGCCTTACAGAGAATTCTTGAGTCAGATTCTTGGCAAAACAAACTTAACTTAAACTGCTACTTACTTACTCCCTCCCAAGTATTAGGCTCAGGTCAGGTACACCGGGGTAGGCGTAGTTAGAAGCACCAGTTGAGTACGATTAGTCAATGTATATTTGTATGTATATCTTTTATCCATTTTAAGTATCATATGGCTAAGAAACCATATAAATGCTTTTACAGTATTATTTTATAATTCTGTTTTTACTGTATGCACTTTACTTAACTATAAGTATTGCAATACTAGCGATTCATTTCTCTTGTATGAGAAAAGAGACTGATCAATAAATAACATCTTTTTATTGAAGCACGCCCATCTCTTATTTCTCTACAAACTGGTGAAACTAAGAATGCACGTACTGACTGAGTAAAATAGTTGTCTTTTGTTTTCACACGACTCTAGAGATATACTCTTGATTAGGGGAGAGCAAAGTTGTCATGTTCTATGGTTGTCAGAAACTAAATCCCTTCTTGTCTATCCAGGGAGGTTAAACTCCTCCTTGCCTATTCGAGAAAGTTTCTAGTGAACTCTGAACTAGCTGGCACACATAACTTTAAGTCTAATATCGTCAGTAGAAGACCTAGTTAACCACAGTCCTACGTCTATACTATTGAAGATATTATTCCAATGCGCAGAGCCTATTGGGATAATAGGAACTACACTACATGGCGCCCAACGGTTTGGATAGGCGATAAATCTAACGCAAGACATTAGAGTAACTCAGTCGTGCTTTTTCACACAGACCCTTTTTTCCATAAAACTCCAAAGACGTCTGGAGTGGGTGAAAGGTTAAATCCGCCAAACTTAGTAGGAGGAGACTCCTATGTATGGTTTTTGGTTTATTCAACGTTGAAGGATACAGTGTTCCAAAATATTGTGCATCTAATCTTTGTTTCCTTGAAAACCTGATCTGCAACAAAAAACCTTCTTGTCAGTAAAATGTCAGACAATGAAGAAGAAAGGGAGGCAGCTAGAATAGCAGCTCAACTCCTAGCGGATGACACAAGTCTCCTGCAAACTGACCCGGGTGCAATACTCATCCCGGTCAACATAAGAAAAACTATAACTTTAAAACTTATAGAAAATGGACTGACACCAAGAGGTGGTACAGTCATATTCGTAATTGAGGCACATGAATATCGGCAGACAGAGGTATTCTATTCATGGATACATTTTCCAGCAGCAAACGCTGTAACAAAGGAGTTCCATTATTACAAGATAGAGGAACCTCCGGATGAGTACACCCCGTTCGAGGAGGTGGAAATACCACTCAAATACCAAGAGCACCTGCTCTGGTTTAAAGGCGCCCTAAAACATAATGATCACATCACCAGGCTCGGTCCACTAGGTAGACCAGGAGCAACGTGGCCGGTTCTAGCCGGATACACACCACATCCAGACATTGAAAAAATGGCAATACCAGAACTTTTAACACAGTTAAAACAACTGATTAAAATACACAGACAACTAGTCCAATATGTAATGAGGACTTCAACAGTCCAACCAGCTATTAAAATTCCACAGCTGACCCCTCACCAGGGGAACACAAATCAAATCACACCACAGAACATACAGTCCTGTCTAGGTAAAGTACCCATTAAACGGGAACAAATTCCATTCTGGTTAGCACAGAAAATAACTCAAATAGAGGCGGTATTTCCAGATACCACCCCTGTGGAAAAACACAGAATTCTGACTATCTGTCTCCCAATGGGGATCGCACCACATGTGGAGGACTGTGACACTTGGGGTACAGTCTTTGCTTCCATTTACACAAAAACACATGGTGTTCCGTCCATGGCGGTAATACCAGAAGTGCTAAAACAGATTCAAAATGAATACGGTCCAGAACCTGCTTTAACTCTGGGTATGAAATTACTGAAAGACTTCAAGCAGGTCTTGGCAATATTACTAGCAAACATAAAAGGGGAAGCAGCAAATGTGGCGATCCGCCAAAGATTGAAGGAAACAGATATAGCAGACCAACCATTTGAACTTGCCAGAATCATAGAAAAATCCTATGAAGAACTAGGAAGAGATAGTTTGGGTGGGAAACCAGTGAAACCCCAACTAATTGAAAATCCTGAAAAAGTATTTATTAAAAATAATCTAAACACTTCAAAAAAGAACTGGGATGGAAATAAACCATCCACTCCCAAAGAAAAAAGATTCCAGTCCAGAGGAAGGTCTCCTCGGCGGAGAGAAAGATCTCCGGACCAAGGACACAAGTCTCCCCAGAGGGAGCCCTCTGAGAATAAATACAACCTTAGAAATAGGGATAATCTGAAGAAACCTGATAGATATCAAGATATTGATACACGTCCCTCTCGATCTTTTCAGACTTCCTCGCAGAAATCGGAAAGAAGAGGACGGTCAGAACACAGGGAAGAGCACGTCAAGTCCAAAGACAAAGAACCTGCTCATCAAAGTAAAAAGTTACAATTTCCAAAGAAGAAGGTAGCCAGCATTAAAATATTCAAACATGCCGAGGATCCTGAGGACTCAGCTGAAAAACGGAGAGTGGGCTCAGACAATGTTAGACAGCGCAGCAGAAGTGAGCATAGCTCGCAAGATCCTGATGAATCATCTGGAGACAGTGGACACGAATGAGTACATTCAGGTGGAAACTGCAGATACCAGAGTTAGCAAACCTCATAAAATATATGAAATAACATTACGTATAGAGGGAGATAAGACTAGGAAAATAAGGGGTCTATTTTGGGATAATCTCTCCAAGGGCTATGACATCCTTCTAGCTGAAAAAGACTGGCCACCAGAGTTTGTCAGGGAGTGCCCTCATGGCGAAGAAATGATTATGCCTGCCTTCTCAAATCATATTCCAATTCATAAAAAATATACACTTGCAAGAAAGTGGACAGTAGCCCAGGCTCCTGCACTATATAAAAATCATGTGGGATGGGATGAGGACTCTCCTCCTCACAAAATCCAGTTAAAATCTCAACCGACTGCACAGAGGCAGTACCCAATTAAGCAAGAAGCTAAAAAACAGGTCAGGGAGATCTTAGATCAACTTGAATATCAGGGGGTGATTGAAACATGCACCTCACAAATGAACAATCCTTTGTTGCCTGTCTCCAAACCAGATGATTCATATCGTCTAGTTTTGGACTACAGACACCTTAGCTCATGCTGCAAAACATTTGCAGTACAAAACTCACACAGTGCAGCACTAATAAATAGCATAGTGCGCAAAAAATACAAAACAACATTAGACATCTCTAATGGATTCTTTTGTCAAAATATAGCATCAGAAAGCAGATATTTGACCGCTTTCTCAATAAATGGCTCGCAGAAAATTTCTGTTGTTTGCCCCAAGGGGTCAAGAACAGCCCAGGATTATTCTCAGCAAGAGTAACAGAGTTACTACAAATGTATGATGATGAGGCATTATCTTATGTCGATGACATCTACCTAACAGACGATGACTTGGATACTCACTTGAAAAGAGTGAACACCATAATACTTGGGTTCGCAGCAGAGGGTTACAAATTCAACTTCAAGAAGTCAAGAATTGCCCATCTGACTATCCTATTTTTAGGATATGAATTATCAAGTGAAGGCAAAAGCCTGGCTAAAGATTTCCTAGAGAAATGTGCTGTAATCCAAGCACCTAGGACACTGAAAAACTTGCAATCAATTCTAGGTTTCCTGAATTTCGGAAGAACTTACATTATAAACTATGCAGAGAGGGTTAAACCTCTCTATGATCTAATAAAACCAGATTTTAAAAGAATCAATTGGACTCAAAAACACACAGAAATCTTGAGATCTTTACAAACAGACATGTTAGTTAAAACAAAAATGCAAAGACGCGATAACACACGCAACCTTGTGATTCGAGTCATCCCAGGAAGATGCGGATTCACATACCTAACCTCAAATGAGGGAGAAAAGGTAGCAATAGCATACAAAACACATTTGTACACAGAAGCTGAAAAAACATTCAGCATTAAGGAAAACATTGTTCACGCGGTTCAAACAGCTGTAGCAAGAGAAAGATACCAAGCTGACGGCAGACAGAATACAGTCAGAACAGCAGAATCAGCCTTTGAGGCATTAACAACCCCATATAATTTACCTACTATGGCACTAAATCCAAGATGGATACAATGGGAAGATTCTCTTGCTACAGACAGAGTGAAATACTATTTTGATCCAGAAATGACAAAATTAAAAAATCTAGAATATGAAAGAGAATATCCTCTGCCAATCGACATTCTGCCCATACGACAGTACGCCTGTGTGATACATACAGACGTACATGCTCAGCCCTCAGTTTGGGGAAAAAAAGCTTATAACACCACATGCAAGATTATGAAATACGTCTGGCGCGGAGGTAAATTAAAACCTCTGTTTTCATAAACACACTCAGTGGAAAATAATTCAGAACAACAAACTGAAATAATAGCATTAAAAATGGCGCTAGATAATGCGGATCGCGAATTCCCGACACTTATAGTGTGCGATTCATATTACTGCGTCAAAACATACAATAACGAGTTGCAGAAATGGGTTGAAAACGGGTACAAAGATGACACAGGTGCCACAATAAAGCAAAAATTGCTTTGGGAACAAGTAGTTCTTTTGCAGAAAGAACTAGCAAAGACTCACGTGATACACTCACTGAGTCATCAGCGTGATGGCGTTCACGTTGCAGGGAATTCATTGGCTGTGACAGCCACAGCGGAAACAACTAAATCGGCTTCCATAGCTACAAAAAAACGTTCAGTAAAATACATTGACGGGGAAACAATGCTGGCGGTGAAAACGTCATCAAAAGGCGACTGCTCAGCACTACCCCTCATGTATCCACTCAATTATACATACATAATCGATGCAAACTCCGTTCCTTTTGCTCGAATCCCTGGAGTGGGGGATAGAGTGATTCCAAACATGGACAGGAGAGGCTTGTTAATAGCAGACGCACATATGGGTGAGGGTCTTAGACACCTTAAACTTAAGGATTCTCTAGAAGAATTACAATCAACATATTGGTGGCCAGGAATGAGCCTGCAACATCACATATTTGCAAAAAACTGTCCAAACTGCAACAGAGATCGCAGTGGGGACAGAGACGGTGTACTGCCATGGCGTTTCACCCAATAAGGATTAGGCTATCGACATAAAATACCCAGTATGAATAATGCGTCATATTAACATATAGAGACTATTTTCACTTAAAATGTAGACCCCAGCTCTCGGCTGACGTCTGAACTGTTCTACAAAGATTTGCGAGTCTATAATGGCATATACGCAATTGGCATGCTACATTCTGACCAGGGTCCTGCTTTTAGCTCTTGAGCTTATAAGACGGACATGGCCGGCATGGGCATAGCATTGCGGTACTCTTGTCACCTCCTTCCTGAGGGAAACGGGATGGTGTAAAGAAAAAACCAGGGCATAGAGCAATCTATAACAGCAAAGGTATTAGGTTCGGGAGCTGGGTGGGTCAAACATTTAATATGTGTCCAACGTAGTCTTAATAATCTGCCAAGAAATTCTCTGAGGGGTCTCAGTCCGTACGAACTATTGTTTGGGACTAGAATGTTAATCCAGGACCTTGATAGTCAAACTTCAGTGGTTAAAGAAAAATGCTTTGATATCAAAGATCGTTTGGCTATTTTACAGGACTTAAACGAAACGAGAAAAGACCTGAGCAAAATAAAATTGAAACAGCAGCCAATAACCACTGAAGAGAAACCACCTGTCCCAGCAAGGCCTGTCTGGATTCCAAAAATCGGGGATCTGGTCAGAGAAAAGATCGCGGTGAAGAAGGAATTTGGGCCTTCTTACAGAAAAGCAGTTCCTGTCTTGTCTGTCAACGGGACAAGATCAGTAGTACTACCGCCCCTTGCTGGTAAAAAGGAGAACCGAGTTGTATCCATCGACCTGGTTAAACCACAATCATGTGGCCGATAACAAGTAGTAGGCCAAGTGGACTCCCAAGAAGTAGTAGAACACCAAAGTTTGCTACAAATACAGAGGTTCATACTGAGAGACTAATCACAATTGATAAACCTACAGTGAATCAACAAGGACTATGCAACAAAGCCATGGAACTTAAACCTCTTGAAACCCAAATCAAAAACTTAAATCAAGAAACACCAGTCTACAATGATGTAAACACAGACTATGCTAATGATACAAAGAAAATTCCAAAAACAAAAAGGAATCCAGAAGCAATTGAAACAATTGACAGAACAGCATCAGGCTACTTCATTAACTTCGATGCTTTTTCTGTAGATCTGAGTGAACCTGAGGAACAGCCGACAACAAAAACTTTTAAAGACAAAGCAAAAGAACTCTTTCATCAACTAAAAGAAACCTATCTGATTTCTCCATGGATTGATCTTTGGGTGGCACTAGGAGTATTTATCCTCATACTTTGGCTCATCATGATACTATGCTTGGGACATTTCATTGAGGGAAAATATGCTACAATGGACACAGCAAGTCAGAACATCAACTTGGTCCTGAAACCACACAAGTCTTCACACATAGAGAAAAGGGAACTTTTTCAGTAAACTTCACAGCCAATCCTATACCCGGTGGGGTAGCATGGGACAAAACTGATTACGAAATATATGGTCCGGTTGAGCTCCTGAAGTATGCTCATCAATTCAAGATTTCATTAAGTGACTTTGCAAAACCAAGCATATTTGCTGATGATTGGGACTTTGAAAGTATTAATGATATGATGTCTGATCTAGTAATGTCAGCTAAATTTACAGAACATGATTATTTGCAAGGTTCATCTAATTACGATCAAATGTTTTGTTACAACCATTATGGTAACCATTATCTGCATAAATCTACTCAACCTAGAAATTTTTTAAATTTTAACCAATGGGAACATTGTGCAACTCCACCAAAAGGCAGTTCAAAGACATTTTTTGATAAATATTCATACTTTTCAGCTTTCAACACAAGTAATGCAGAATCATTTTATTTCAAATTGTTAAATAAGACAGGAGTGAAAACCATGCTTACAAACACAAAATTGATATATTCAGACTCATTTTTTGAAAAAATGAATACATTCCGTTTTGATTTCTGGAACAATAACATTGAAACGAAAACGATCTGGGGCACAAAAGATTAGCAAGTGCAAGGTATAGAATCATTATTTAGAGCCTGCATGATCCCAGAACAAATTATATTTTTGAATGATACAATTCAACAGACATCCTGTCTTGGCCTAGCCAAAATTAAAGACTTAAATAAACCGTCTATTCCAAAACCAACACCTAATAGTAATAGCACAACGGATGTTGAGATAGACGTATCCCATATTTTAAACCAAAACAGAACACATGCTGATTGGAAACAATGGTTGATCTGGCCCACAGACACAAATAACTGTCAAGAAAGATTCCTGAACAAAATACAGGGGTTCACATTGACCAGGCCAGACCCAAGATACTCCCAGAGACAACATCCAGGGATTGTAACTACTTATAGTGTGGGGAAACTCTGCCTTCAATGGCTACATACATCCACACTGTCAGAAATTAAGCAACACTTAACTTTACTTAAAGAAGGTGCTGACTTGCGTGATTTCATCATGGGACCACGCACACAGCGTCAAAAACGTTTCATAGCGGCCTCTATATATGCAGCTTATAACGAAGCTTGGAAAGTAACTCAAATTGAGACAGCAGAAAAAATACGGGAAATTTACCGTGTTAATTTGGAAAAATCACTTTCTGTTGTGGACAATGGGTTAATGACTCTGTCTTCCAGAATATATTCACTGGACAGTATTGTATCTTCTGCAATCGATATAATAGAACAATACTTACTGATGTTGCAACACGGTCAGTCTCAATTACGTTCTATTGTACAGCTTGGCTGGACGTTACAAAATCTGCGTTCAGGCTATGTGCCTTGGCGTTTAATCAACACAACGTCACTATTTAATATCTTTAACCTTACTGATAAACAAATCAGTTTGGCACAAAAGGGTGCTGACTATACAATTCTGAGCATTGAAAAACTTGAGAGATTACCATTGACAATGTCAGAACGACCTGTCATTGAATGGATAATACATGGGATAATAAATATTCCGATAACAACTTTCCAGTTTCAATACTGCCAAAAATATATAAAGGCAGGCCAGTATGAAAGGTTGGGTAAAGGATACATTAAATCCACATGGAACTTGCCCTATACACACACGTGTCAGTAATAACGGACAGAGTGTATTTCTTAGTGGTAATAATTGTGAAAAATCACTAAGTGGCATACTTCTGTGTCAGGGTATTAGTTTGCATGGGGCCTGTGAAGGGACTTCAAATAACCTTTGATGTCACCAGTTAGGCACACCTGCAACACAAATAGAACCATTCTTTAGAAGACTTTCGAACGGGAGTTACATTCTAATTGTAGATCACAGATGTTGTGGCTTGCTGCCAGGAAAACCTTATCTTGTAAGCGTGACTTCCAGGGTCATGTGCTGTGAAAGAGTATTGTTCCCGAATGATGCTCCAGACAGGGAGGGAAGGTTATGGCCCATTTTAAAAATCTCTTCTATTCGAATTGATACTTTAAGCAGAATGAAGACTGTGCTCCTACAGACGCCAATCCAGTTGACGTCATCAAAAGAAACGTATGATCTCCAAGTTGCAAGGACAACGGCAGAGATTCATTCAATGTTATCAACAAATTGCCCCCTACACTTCGCAGAAATGCTGAACGAAATCTTAAATATTTCTGATACAAGTGGTATCGCGAGTGTATTTAAGACAGTTTTTTCAGGCGCTTTAACACCATTCAAAGCGTTCCTGGGTATGTTTCCAAATTTCGTCCATTCCATCTTTGGCGAACTTCCACTCCTGTTGGGACTCGTAGCAGGCATTTTATTCTTGCTACTCTTGCTTCGTTATGGCAAGCCATGTCACAGACAAGACTCCAGCTACAATGGAAGAAACGATCCTAGCTATCCGCTACCGGGACCGCATAACTAAAGTCCTTGGCTTAGCTCGGCTACGAGATTTAAATATGACCTGGTTTCTTTCATTCAGACCCATCTGGCAGAATTGTGTTATGCCTGTATTAAGGTGCATGCTATGCGGCGAAGAATGCGTGTTGGACACCTGTCTTACACTACAATCAGACGTACCATTGGATGCAGATACTTTGTTGAGTCCAGTAAAGGCTCATGCATTGTGCTGTCCCCAGCGGCTACCTATCCTGATGACGGCATTCGTGGAGACTTCACCACTACGATTGAAGGGTAGTGAAGTACAAGATAAAAGCAGCATCAATCAGGTACAACCATCTGTAAGCAGTTCTGATCGACCCATCATTGAAAGCACTCATGCGCACAACTGCATGGTAGCGACATTTTCCAACCTGGTCGAACTTTCACCAGAAGCTGTAGACTGTTTTTTCGAGAATCTGTCTGAAATGATGTTTTCACCGGAACAGAGAGAATGATTTTAAAACAAACTTGCACACGGCGTTCCCTGAACTCTGAATTTGGCCTTCAGTCTTTTGAAAACAAAGTGACTGTGAACTATTTTTTCTCTTCTCCCCTGAATAGCGAAAACTTTTTTCCAATTCCAAAATATTTACCTTTTTGGCACTTATCTTCGGCTTAAAGTAAAACTATTCTTAGAGAACAGAACTTCTATTCTTAGGAATACTAGAGACATTACATTACCTCAACCTCTAGTTTATATGCAATTAATTGTGTTTATATGTGATGAGATGGTCTCGCAATTTTTTTCTGTATCAAGAGCCATTTCATGTGTAATTTCGCAAATCATTCATGCCGATATAAAATGTGCATCTCCTTTTTGAATGATTATACTGCTTGAATGCATACAGTACCTATACTCATTTCGTGCATTTTGCATACGCCATTTAAAAAAATATATATATATATTTTTGGGGTGGTTCGGTATACACATGCACTATTAGTTATGTTTACTATTGCTTAGTTTAGTAAATATCTACATAAATTCGTGGAGTGGGTGTAGTGTGTTTATCTAGGTACCCATATTGATACTCCTATTTCTGACCCTTGTCCGGTTATTAATTCATTAATGTCCATACATCGGCACAGAAACCCGTTTTCAGATTAGGTCATAGCGCATGCTGTCACATTAAGCAAGCACTATCCCTTCAGCCCCCTAGAAAGCACACCAAGTTCTCAAAACAAATCAAACCTCCAACAGACCTTGGAAATCCCCCGCAGCTATTGTTTTGATTTCGCTCGAGAACTCCTGCAAAGAATGTAAGAACGACCAGTCCTTATGACATTCTTGCTGACGTCTTATGTCCATCCTTACGTCAAACACGGCACATTTCAGGTATAAATATACCGACGCTGCCCTAAGCTAAGACACGGTGGTGACGAGCTTGGAGCAGCGCTACTTGCCGGAGAGCCCAGCTGATGCAGAAAAGCCCACGGACGCTGCCCCTCCCTTTTGACGCACTGAGAGAGACGCTGCCTTTTCTCCTGCTGAGAAATCCAGCCTCCGGCGTTTCCAGCCGCCCTCGGGGGTAACTGGGATATCGAGTCCTGAGACAGAGATACCAACCCTCCAGCCTTCTAAATCCCAGGTACTGAACTGACTAAACCCCTTACAGAGAATTCTTGAGTCAGATTCTTGGCAAAACAAACTTAACTTAAACTGCTACTTACTTACTCCCTCCCAAGTATTAGGCTCAGGTCAGGTACACCGGGGTAGGCGTAGTTAGAAGCACCAGTTGAGTATGATTAGTCAATGTATATATGTATGTATATCTTTTATCCATTTTAAGTATCATATGGCTAAGAAACCATATAAATGCTTTTACAGTATTATTTTATAATTCTGTTTTTACTGTATGCACTTTACTTAACTATAAGTATTGCAATACTAGCGATTCATTTCTCTTGTATGAGAAAAGAGACTGATCAATAAATAACATCTTTTTATTGAAGCACGCCCATCTCTTATTTCTCTACAAACTGGTGAAACTAAGAATGCACGTACTGACTGAGTAAAATAGTTGTCTTTTGTTTTCACACGACTCTAGAGATATACTCTTGATTAGGGGAGCGCAAAGTTGTCATGTTCTATGGTTGTCAGAAACTAAATCCCTTCTTGTCTATCCAGGGAGGTTAAACTCCTCCTTGCCTATTCGAGAAAGTTTCTAGTGAACTCTGAGCTAGCTGGCACACATAACTTTAAGTCTAATATCGTCAGTAGAAGACCTAGTTAACCACAGTCCTATGTCTATACTATTGAAGATATTATTCCAATGCGCAGAGCCTATTGGGATAATAGGAACTACACTACAGTCTGACCCCTCAGACCTACAGTCAGGTATGACTAAAGTTGCATCTTGGATGCAAAATAATCTACTCAAACTGAACTTTGGAAAGACTGAAGTTATGATTTTGGGAAAGGAAAATGATCTATGGGGTCCTCAGCACTTGCTCCCTGAATTAAGTACGCTGCCTTTGCCGGTACACCACGTTCATAATCTGGGTTTCATCATTGATGAGCATCTTTCATAGAAGCAACAAGATACTAGGTTATCTGCCATTTGCATTAACATTTTAAAATGGCTGAAAAAATTCTTATGGATGATCCCTCTCTCTGCTCAAAAAACAGTAGTCCATGCCGTAGTCACTGCTAGGCTAGACTACGGCAATGTTCTCAACCTGGGCTCCAATAAAGCTATAGTCCAAAGACTTCAAGTGGTGCAGAATGTGGCGGCTAGACCATTATGTCAGGTGCCTACATCTTCATCAGTCACCAGCCTCCTCCAGAGCCTTCATTGGATGAAGGTGGAGAACCGTATAAAATTTAAGGCCCTCTGCCATGTTTACAACTAAAACTGGAGAGGCCTCCAAATATAAAAGTTAGCTCAGCTTTACCAACCCCGCGTCTTTTTATTATTAGATATGGATATAAATAATGTTTCTGAAAAGCATTGTAAAATGTAGGGAATCAATAATACTATGATGGCTAAACTGCCTAATAGTCCAGCTATTATAAAGATATGTAAGCAAGCGATTTAAGTTTTTGAGATTTGTGAAATAATAAGATAATGATAATGTAACATGTATGGTTCATTTTTATGTGCTTTTATGATTCTCTTAAATAGAAATTGAATAAAGCTTGTGTATCTATCTATCTACAAAAGTTATCTCAGCTTTACCAACCCCCACGTCTTCTTTGCTCTACTAATCAGATGAGGTTCTCTGTCACTAAATTCAAACTCTCCCACATGTGCGGCCCGTCCTTTACTTATTTAGGACCTACCTTGCGGAACTCGCTTCCTTTCTCACTTCATGAGGGAACTGTTTACAGCCTATTCTGCAGAAGTTTGAAGACTTGGCTCTTCAATGCTTAGTTTTCTGGCTAGTTTTTCTCAGCTCTCCTGCCCTGGCCGGCACCGGGAAATCCATCGGAGTAGCTGTGCGCCTTACAAATTCAATTCAACTCTTAGCTAGAATCCCCAAGAGCTACTAGAACAAATACCGCTCAAACGGCGATGCCCGCCACCTTTACTTTCCCAAAGAGGTATGCATGGAACTGTTGTTCCTCATGAAACTCTAATTCTTTAAATAAACTGGTTTCAATATGCAGAAATATTTTCCTTATCACAGATAAATGAGAAAATGCCCCCATGTCCTTGGTCAGTCTACATTTGAATAAGAAAGGCTCAATCGGAGCCCGGGTTTGTTTTCCAAGGGAAGTTATCAGCTAATGACAGGTACTTTCTTTAATACCACATAGTGCACAATAAGATACAGGAGTAAGTGGCAATCAAGTAATAAGTCCTGAATGTTTTTCTGCATTCTATACAGAAAATTGACAAAGCCCTGATGACAGTCCGGGAACCGGTTTCCCTGGACTAGAAACGCGTCGGCACACCAGAAGGAGCAAGCAATATCATTAAGAGTTTAGACCAGCCACGGCTGGTTTCTAAGTTACTTTCATCTTTGGATTTTGCTCCTTCATTTTTACTTTGTCTTTTCTTTGGATAGTGATCAATTCAATTTAATCAAAGTACAATGTTTTTTGTTTATTTGTATAATGTATTTGTGTTGTGGAATGTAAGATAACTGTAAATATGTGGTTGTAAATAGTTATGTATTGTAATGTAAATATAATGAATGTATATTTTCCTTTTCAGCTAAATTTATAAAAAGTGAAAAAAACTGATAAATGAACCAGGTATAAATAAAAAATACCAGGTCAAACTCAGAAATTGTGTTTGCCCTATCCATCAAAATCATGTTGGTATAATTGGTTGGGTGTAGGCACTTTTTCTTGTTTCATGATATATTAGGGTCCAGCCTACCCCGCACCCCATTTGGACCTAACTCCTTAGTTTCCTTATCCACATGGATGCTGAAGGTCTTCATCTGCTGTGCTGGGCCATAATGTTAATGGGTGTGGTCATGACGAGCTCAGCTCGTCATGAGCACCCTAGAGGTAGATGCCATGACGAGCTGAGCTCGTCATGAGCATCGAAGGGGTTATATACTTTTTAGGCAATTTCTTCAGGGCAGCAATTTTCTTGCCACTGCATCAATGCTGAACACACCATTCATGGAGACTGTCAACAAAAAGACAAACAAACAAGGTCTTTACAGTATGCCCACAAAACTACTTTTCATGTAGACACATCACTGCACAGAAAACATGCTGAAGTTCCTCATATTTACCCTTACTCAGCCGTGGTGACTCCTACCGGCCGTAAGGATTAGTGTAAAATATACTGCATCCCAATCGTTCTTTGACATGTTTTTATACTCGCAGTTCTGTCCTCCGACTGCGTCGGTGGGTCCTGAAGTGGCAGTGTTTGAATCAAGAGTACTTCAGGATATTGAAAACATAGAATTGAGCAACACAAACTCAAAGTATAAAAACATGTCAAAGGACGATTGGGATGCAATAAAAAGTCTGCAAAATAATTCCTTACTGACTATAAAAAGTGCGGACAAAGCGGAGCAGTTGTTGTTCTTAATACCAATGATTATGAAGCCAAGGTTAATCGGCTTCTTGAAGTCTGCACTAAATACCACTATTGAAAATCATACGTGAGATGGTTAGTGTGGCCAAAGAAAAGAAATGGATAACAGTGAGGGAGGCGGAGTTCCTGGTGAACGACAACCCTAGGACTTCCGCATTTTATACACTCCCCAAGATACATAAGCCCACACGTCCTCCCCCGGGACGTCCTATCGTTTCGGGGATTCAGTCGGTTTTAGAACCCCTATCTCAGTTTGCTTATTTTTTCTTATGGGAGTCAGTAATTAATCAAAAATCCTTTGTAAAAGACACGATGGACATTTTAAATATAGTGGGCGAGATGGAATTTGATCCAGGAAAAGACGTAACCATTGACATCGAGTCCCTCTATTCTTGTATTCCCCAAGATGCAACTCTGGTGGCAGCAGCATGAGCTCTTGGGGATCAAGAATGGTTCTACGATGTGCCCCAAACATTTGTACTCCAATGCGTAGAACTTGCCTTGACCAGAAACTTTTTCTGCTACAAAGACAAGCTGTTTTTGCAAACCACTGGAACATCCATGGGTGCTACAAAGGCACCTAGCTTCGCTTGTATTTATGTGGGCCAGTTCGAGGAGCACGTCGTCTACCTTTCCACTAATCCCTTCTAGAGGCACCTCCGCCTCAGGAGGAGATACATTGACGACGTGCTCTGCGTCTGGTTTGGAGAGGAATCTGTTTTACTGGATTTCCTTAATTGGCTTAACAATCAGTACCCCAGTCTCCGTTTCACCTGGTCTTATAGCCATAAATCTGCTGTATATTTAGACCTAGACATAGAAGCCAATGTAGGAATGTTACAAACACGGGTCCACCAGAAACCCACCGACAGGAACTCCCTTCTCCTATATGAGTCTTACCACCCGAGGGCGCTAAGGGACAACCTGCCGGTGGGGCAATTCCTTGGCACCGCAGGAACTGTTCATCTACAGCTGTTTACATGGAGCAAGCTCAAGGATTGAGCATCAAACTGCAAGAGAGGAAATATCCTGTTAAAATCATCAGACAGGCCAAAAATAGGGCACTGAATACCCCCAGAAGTGCCCTCCTGGAGGTAAACCAAAAGAAAAAAGATGAGTGCATCCCGGTAGTGATGACCTATGACCCTTTGGCCACCAAAATCAGGCAGTCTATTCGCAAACATTGGCCACTGCTGTCCAATAATGAATTTAAAATGCCACCTCCGAGGTTCGCGTTCAAAAGATCGAGCAACCTTAAAGGTAAATTGGTTCACACACATGCACCACCAACGAAAACTGCAAGAGTGAGTTCGATTCCTAAAGGACATTTCCCATGTGGGACATGCTCTGTATGTCCCTTAACTAAGAAAACAACAAATGTAACATTACGATCAGGAAAGGAGTGGTTCCTAGGGCAGTTTAGTAACTGTAATACCACAAATGTGGTCTATAGGCTGAAATGCGAGTGTGGCTTGCAGTATATAGGCCTCACTTCAAGAAAAATAAAAACAAGGATTCAGGAACACCTCAGCACGATAAAAGCTGGCAAGTTATCTACTAAACTAGTACAACATTGTTACACTAATAAACATTGTTTTACATGGACAGTACCTGAGAAAGCGGGAGGTGACCCGCATAATGTGGAAAGACTACTAGTGTCTAAAGAGGCAAGGTGGATCTTTCAAGAAAAAAGTGAACAACTGGGATTGAACAAACTTTTGGAGTGGAATAAGGTACACTAAGATCTACATAAATCCATCCCTTACAATCAAATTCATGGCATTACTTATGTTTGTAATTGTATAGCCTAGATAATTACCTGTTAACCCAGTTTGGTATTGGTGAATGGAGGTGGTCTGCCGCTGAGCATTTGTTGGATAACTTGGCTATGCAGCCGCTTCTATCTTCCTTATTTCCGCTATGTACAGGTATTATTCTAAACAGGGACTTGGCTAATAATTGAAACATGAGCCCACTGTATTAAGGCTACTATGGGTTGTGCATTAATGTGTGAATTGTGATACAAATGCCAATCCCAAAACCATTTGGCTACCATCGAACCCATGTAATGATGGCCGCCATAGGTGGTTCATTACTGATGATTAACTTCTATGCCAGTCTTTTAATACTCTAAATTGTCACTAAGGGGGGCGGTAAATACTAAATGCTTGGTTAGTGAGTGATGGTATCAGATTGAGACGTACGGGCCGCTCGCCAGTTATTGACATGCATGGAAGCTGTGCCTGCATTTAGGTGGGCTGCGACTCTCCCGCGGGAGTCCATTGCCGCGTCCATTACAGCAAAAAGTTTTTATGCTGGGAATGCTGTGTTGTCTCACATATGAAACAGGACGAGACACTTCTGAAAAGATGATTACTCAGATTTTAATCGTTTATGGTGGGTGTGTGATTGTAGCATACACTATGAGGAGCGTCACTAGTGATCCGTATCCCGTTCTAAGATGGCGGTGATGTTCTCGCGAGATTCCTTGTAGGAATCATGAGATTTTGAGTGGACGTAGCTGCAAATAAATACGAACGCGAACCAAGCGCAATGGAACGGGTGGAGACAAGGCGCTTTGTTCAAGTCAGATCGGTAAGGAGAGGGTGGCCCCGAGAGTAGACCCCGCAGGTGTTAATGAATGACTAAAAGGAGACTCGAACCCGTTTTGGCACATTTAACTTGTGTAATGTATGTGCCACTCTACTACTCATTGTTCGATGTTCGCCTATTTTTAGATTCAAACATCGACTGGAAACAGAGGGCGACTCACAGGAGGGGTTTTGCCTATATTTTACACTAATCCTTACGGCCGGTAGGAGTCACCATGGCTGAGTAAGGGTAAATATGAGGAACTTCAGCATGTTTTCTGTGCAGTGATGTGTCGACATGAAAAGTAGTTTTGTGGGCATACTGTAAAGACCTTGTTTGTTTGTCTTTTTGTTGACTGTCTCGATGAATGGTGTGTCCAGCATTGATGCAGTGGCAAGAAAATTGCTGCCCTGAAGAAATTTCCTGAAAAGTATATAAGGCAATGAAACATGTTGGCTTGTGGTTTTGGGTTGCATGATTAGCAACCAACCCCGCTTTTTAATCTGATAGGTTGCACGTAGTTAAAGAATAAAAGTGATAGTAATGTGCAAGCCTACCTTTGCATTACACATTTTGCATTTTAGTTTGTTTTGCACTTTTCCACTGCACTTATATGCACTTACTCCTTTTTTTTGGACACATTCATTTAAGGCTTGATGACCACCAATGATGAGAACAGGGCTAAACTGGTGAGTACCGACCAGGTATCCCGATGGTGGTTCGCCCGTGAGGGGTTATCTCGCCTTTTCACATTTTTTTCACAGTAGTTTCACATTATTGTGCTGTCCATTTATTTAGACTGTCACAGATGGGATGGAGGCTTTTTAAATTGGCTTATAAACGGTGTACTCTCTACCCCAATTGTTTATAAAGAAAGGGGAGATAATTGTAAAAGTTGCAAGACGACGTACACATTTGAAAATATATGAAATTGCCTATGGGGACCCGGTCATTGTGGTTTGTATCTCTATTTTTCTCGCCAATTGTGTAAAATAACTTTATACAAACAGATAATACCAATGGGGGCTGTCTGACAAAGAAAACAAAATAACAAATACACAGACAATTCAATGGGTGACTGTGGTGACATATAGTGTAAATGGGTGACCTTTCAAATAATGAACAAGACAATAACATAAATTCTCCGTCCTTTTCAGGTCTTTCACTTTAGCTAGTCCTATTCTTTAAAATAATTGCTATAGTGAGCCAGGACATGAGATGGTTGTTCGTTGACGTTTCGACCCTGTATAGATGTATATGTGTTTGTAGATACATCAAGTAGGGTCTTCTTCAGGACAAAAGAAGGAAGTGCGACAACCCTTGGTGGTTGTTCACATAATTAAATCTATTAACTCCTCCAAGCCCGGAATGAGTTTTTATTCAATGATCATCAATCAACCAGATATTCAAACTTTAGCTGTGTACCCCTCTGGATGTGCTCTTCGGCCTTCAGGGGGTAGTAGGTTCATAACTAAGACTTGACCGTGAGTTGGTGAGAGACACTCAAGAATACAGTAATTAAGGAGGTTTGGGAAGGAAGCACTGATGAACTTTGGCATCAATACATGATGATCTCTGAGGACTGAATACTGTAAATAATGCTCCTCTTCATGTGGCACTTAGCATGAAAGAGGGGGGCAATGGGTGTTGCAGTGGGCGTTATCCCACAACACCCATTGCTTTTTGACATTGCCCCCCATTTACAAGGGTGGCGTAAATATGGGGAAGCGCCAACAATAAGACCAGGGAAACCCTGGGGCCTCATTTATGAGGCCATGCGTCACTTTTACGCCGCCGGTGCGTCACTTTTTGTGATGCATCGGCAACGTAAAACATGCCTCCTGTTGCGCACTATTTACAAAGTGACGCAGCTAAGCAGATGCGTCACTTTGTAAACCCCTGCGCTACATTATACCTACGCCAGGTATAATGTATGCAGAAGGGGGCATTCCCCAGCAAAAAGCCTCGTAATAGTGACGTAGTGAAATCTATGAGATTTCACAGCGTCACTTTTAGGACGCTGTTGCGTCAAAATCTTGCGCCTGCCTCACAGCAGGCGTAAGATTGACGCAAACCCTTTCACATGGGGCTTTCCCCATGTGAAAGGATGCATTGCTGGAGTTGCATCACTTTTGTGACACACTCCAGCAATGCGTCACTTTTGCGCTAACTGATACGTCAGAAATACTGACGTATCTGTAAGTCCTTGCGCAATGATGCTTCATATTGTGAATATGACGCATCATTGGGGTCGCAAGGAGGGCGCAATGAAAAGTGACGCATCGCTGTTTTCTCGCAGCGATGCGTCACTTTTCATAAATGAGGACCCTGGAGTTAAACTGGCACAATGAGGAGAAAATATTTTCTCTTTGTTTTTGCTGTTTCAATGTGTGCCTCATTCTGCAGTACACATAGAAAGAGCAAAACACCATTAAGTCTTCCCACCTTTTCCCACGTTCATGGAAAGTTTACCAAAAGGTCTCGCAACATGTTTCCCACCAATTTTACAGACATGTTCTTGATGCAGAGGAATTTTGAGGACATCTCCACCAAATAAAGAAGAACTTACCTCATATAGTTAGGAGGAAGTACCCTTGTTTGGTGGAGATTACTTTCTTTGTAGTCTTGTCCTCTTCTCTAAAAGGAGATTCATGTTATCACAGATTTGTGGATCAAGAGGCTCAAGGAACAATCACATTGCCTAAATTACATGCACAAAAGTTCACTGAAGACATTTCATTGTGGTGCCTTACGCAGCTGTAGTGCAGAATATGCACTAGTTATTACCCAACAAGGAAGCACTTACTAATTAACTAGTAGAAAGTACTCTGGTTTGGTAGACATTTTGTGCAAAACTGTGTACTTTTGTTAGATAAAGAGGCAGATGAGGTTTCTTTCTGGCCAATTACTCACACAGCTACTGGCACACTCAGACACCCTCTCACACACCCATTCAGCCACTCTCACGTTCACTCACAGGCCCACACAGCCACTAACATACCTACAAAACCACTAACACACTCACTCACGGACCCAAACAGCCACTCATACACCCAGTCACACACCCACTAAATAACTCACATACCCACGCACAGGACCATACAGCCACTCATGCACTCTCACTCACCCAGAAAACTATTCAGAGACTAACTCACATACCCTTGCAGCCACTCGCACACCCATGCTGCCACTCATACACCCACTTACAGACCCAGTAATAGTAAGCTTAGAAACTCATTATCAGTGTCTTGTGAAAGAACAGAAACATCTATATGCTTATAAAAAAAATAATAGCACAATGTTATTGTTGGTAGTGTGGGAAACAAGTACAGTACCTTCCCAATATCGCTTAAGTATGTGTGCCCAATACTTTAAGGTGAGTTTCTTGAAGAAGCACTCCATGAGGAGTGTATCTCACCAAATGAGAGCGAATTGTCTGTTGTTAAATAGGATCATCCAAACCTCTCACATTCCAAATAATAATTCTGAATTATACAATTGAAAACAGGTTAAAATAGAGTACTGATCCATAATAAGTACATAGATATTCAAAAGTGGTTGCAAATGGAAACTAAAAACAAGGGAAAGGAAGGGGAGGAATAGGGATAGGGCTTAGTAAAAAAAGAAAAAAGGAACGTGAAAGTATGAATTAGAAGACAGTACAAGTCATATGCATGGGGATTGAGGGGAATGCTTGTTTCTAATGTTAAACAAGGTAGGGGATGGTGACAGCACATAATGAGGACAGACTTGAGTAACTAATCATGCCACGGAACCCTGAACAACATGGTATTGACAAGAGGATAATATACAAACTCTAATGAGAAGAATGATTAATTGTGTGAAAATAAAAGTGGATTAACAATATGACATAATACCTATCAAAAACATCAGCATATGTAAAACTAATAACAAATGGCATGTTAAATAAAAGAAGACACAATAAGTCAAATCAACGAATTTAAGGACAAGCAGTCTCCACTGAATGACAAGGGTTGTCCTGAAGAAACGTCCTATGTTTCGTAGGGTCTGTAACTGTAAGCAAATCATACTTATAAGTGAATTTGAAACTGCATGGATGAAGCAAACCAAAATGAGCTACCGTATTCCTCAGAGCTGGTCGAAGAGAAAATAATTCCTTCTACTTTCAGCAGTAGACTTGACAACATCTTGTGCAAAAAATAAATTATCACCATATCAAAAGATTTGTTTTATAGTTTTTGTAGCTTGTGATACTTTGAGAAAATCTTTGTATTCCAAAACATGATAATTTCTCTAGGCTTAGGTGAATCTTAGAAATTGAGTTTCTGGTTGTCAGTTGGTTTGCACCCTGTTCAAGCAGGAACCCTTACTCTAGTCAGTATGAGTAAAGAACACACCTAGGTTTGCCATTGCTGTAACTTGGCACAGAGCAGTCAGGCTAAACTACAGAGGCAATGTGTAAAGGATTTGCGCACACATACAATAACAAAGTGAAAACACCATAAAATGACACCACACCAATGTAGAAAAACAGTCAATATTTATCTAATCAAAACAAGACCAAAATGACAAAAATCCAACATACATACATAAAAATATTACTTTAAAAAGGTTTAAACAGTTCAGTCCATATACAACTATTGATGTGTCTTTTATTAGCAGAAAGTATCTGGAATGTGTAAAAAGCCAAGGCGAAAACAGGTGCAGGGGAGGTGGGGTGCCGGAAAAGCAAAGCAATGTATTGGTTTCTTACACTCAGGGAAGGTGATGCGTTCCTTTCTCCCAGGGGAGTTGAGGCATCGGTTCGGTACTGCTATGCAGCAGAGGTCATACGTCAGTTTCTTACTGAGAGAGAAGGTGGTGCATTGGATTCTTACTGAGAGGGGAGGTGATGCGTTCGGTTCTTCGGACACGCAGCCTCGGTGCTTACTGGAGCACAGCGTTGCTGCAGACATTGCACACAGGTGCAATGCATAGAAAATCTGGACATGCTGGGGTTGATGCGGTGGCGATGAAACAGGTGCTGCATTGATTCTACCATCCGAGATCTGGTGATACGTTGATTTCTTCAGCCGCACAGTCAGAGCGGGTGTCTGGGATGTTGAAGACAGGGTGCACAGGACTCTGGTGGTGGTGGTGGTGGTGTTTCAGACACACGGCAGGCACTGGGTGGATTCTTCTGATGCACTGCAGCAATGAATGGATTCTTCTCCTGCACGGCCGTGCTGCATCGGGAAAGCAAAACAACAGTTGGACAGAATGCAGAACAATGTCATACATTCACCCCAGTACAGAGATCTGGGCCTAAATCCATCATTTTTTGCACTCCACACCACCCCAGTTCAGACATGGCCATATGCAAATCAGCCTTGACCCTGTACCTCATGGGAACAGTCCAGCCCGAACTGCCAAGCCATGTCTTTCCTGGACCGGAATCAAGCATCCTGGGACCGGTTTCTGGCTATCAGCCGTCTTCAGCCAGGATAGCTTGATTCCAGTGGTGTGGAGAGCATGGGACTCACGTCTGAGCATACCCATCCCACTCCGGGTGACAAATGCCAAACAACAGTTGATGGACAGGATGCAGAACAATGTCATACATTCACCCCAGTACAGAGATCTGGGCCTAAATCCATCATTTTTTGCACTCCACACCACCCCAGTTCAGACATGGCCATATGCAAATCAGCCTTGACCCTGTGCCTCATGGGAACGGTCCAGCCCGAACTGCCAAGCCATGTCTTTCCTGGACCGGAATCAAGCATCCTAGGACCGGTCTCTGGCTGTCAGCCGTCTTCAGCCAGGATAGCTTGACTCCAGTGGTGTGGAGAGCATGGGACTCACGTCTGAGCATACCCATCTCACTCGGGGTGACAAATGCAAAACAACAGTTGATGGACAGAATGCAGAATGCAGAACAATGTCATACATTCACCCCAGTACAGAGATCTGGGCCTAAATCCATCGTTTTTTTGCACTCCACACCACCCCAGTTCAGACATGGCCATATGCAAATCAGCCTTGACCCTGTGCCTCATGGGAACAGTCCAGCCCGAACTGCCAAGCCATGTCTTTCCTGGACCGGAATCAAGCATCCTAGGACCGGTTTCTGGCTATCAGCCATCTTCAGCCAGGATAGCTTGACTCCAGTGGTGTGGAGAGCATGGGACTCACGTCTGAGCATACCCATCCCACTCGGGATGACAAATGCAAAACAGTTGATGGACAGACTGCAGAACAATGTCATACATTCACCCCAGTACAGAGATCTGGGCCTAAATCCACCGTTTTTTTGCACTCCACACCACCCCAGTTCAGACATGGCCATATGCAAATCAGCCTTGACTCTGTGCCTCATGGGAACAGTCCAGCCCGAACTGCCAAGCCATGTCTTTCCTGGACCGGAATCAAGCATCCTACGACCGGTTTCTTCAGCCAGGATAGCTTGACTCCAGTGGTGTGGAGAGAATGGGACTCACGTCTGAGCATACCCATCCCACTCGGGGTGACAAATGCAAAACAACAGTTGATGGACAGAAAGCAGGTGCTTCAGTGCAATGCGTGGATTTTCTTCTCTTCTTTGCCTATTAGGCACCTCCAAAGGCCCAGAACTGGAATTGGCACTAAATGGCAGGTCAGAACTCCCAGCAGAGGAGTCCAGAGGCTGCAGGCGAAGTATTTGATGGCCCTTCTTCTCTACTCTCTCTTGATCTTTTCCATCTTGCGCCTACCTATCACAGACAGAGGAATCATTTTCATTGCCAATGGAGTCGCCAGCTGTGCGATCAGTGGAGCGCATTGTAATGAAGTATTTATTCAGTGTTGACCACAGGGCCTCAACTTTCTTTGAAATAGCTGTCAATATTTCTTTGCTCCTCTTTCTTCTTAAGCCTCTCCTTTCTGTTGTAGGTCCCAAGCTCCATCTGCAGTGAGAGCTGCCCACCTGGGTACAGAAAGGCTGCCAGAGAGGGGGAGCCTGTGTGCTGCTTCGACTGCATCCCCTGTTCCCAAGGAGAAATCAGCATTGGTACAGGTGGGTTGCTATTTCACAATTTCCCTCTATTTCTTTCATTGCTTATACTAGTGTTTTACAACTCTAGCATAACACATAGAAATAGGAGTATTAAATGCCCTCCGTGGTACCCTACCTGGCAAAAGTCATGGAAAAGAAGATAAATAAATACCTAGCCACCCACCACAGTACAGAGACCGCAATCATATCTGCCAGCTGGATGACTTTGGAAAGAGGTGACACTGCAGCCCTTGTACTATATCCTTATGCAGCTTTGACACTGTCTCCCACCCCATCCTTATCCAATGACTACATGAAGCCAGCATCCAGTGTCCCACACTATCCTAGATTTACTCCTTCCTGACAGGCAGCTCCCAGTCCATCAGCCTGGCCCCCTTCATCTCGGATGCAGTCAAACTCTTCTCTAAGGATCTTCACCGAGTCTGACTCAATTCCTACATGATTCTACTCATGCATCATCCACGCCAACACAATCAACATCATATCCTGTTCTGGTGACACCAAGCTCATACTCTCCCTGACAAGATGCCAAACATCCAGGTAAATTTCTTCACCTGCATGAACAAAGTTACCTGATGAATGAAAGCCAACTGCCTCAACCTCAACACAGACAAGACAAAAGAAGTAATCTTCAGCAAAGACACCTCATTCTGGGATTCCACCTGGTGTCCTCCCGACCTCTGACCTACACCCCTTTTGGGAACCCATGCAAAGAAGCTAAGAACAGTAATCCACTCCAACTCATTATGACTTTCCAAGTGAATGAAGTCTCTGACTCTTGCTTCAACATACTCAAAAGGCTCAAGAAGATCTTCAAAGGGCTCCCCACCAACACTCGCAGAACTATCATGCAAGTCCTCATCACCAGCAAGTTGGACGGACTACAGCAACTTAGTATATGCTGGATTCAACACTCAACTGACCAGAAGAGTCCATACCATGCAAAATTCAGCTGCTGTGTAAACCCTGATCCTTCCACCCTGCAGTCACATCACCCACAAGTCAAAGATAAACACTCTTCAAACTCCTCAGGGAATCATGCAAAACCTTACAAAAAATGTTCTCCATGTACCTCAACAATCACATAAACTACCACAAACCTATCAGACATCTCTGCTGAGCTGAACTCCTACTCACACATACCCCTGCATACCAAGAACCACATCTGATGGTCACACCGTATCTTACCTCGCTCCTAAAACGTGGAATAAGAAGCCCCTCCACATCAGAGCCTGCTCCTCAATTCCTGAATTCTGCAAGAATCTGAAGACCTGGCTCGTCGCCTAGTCCCGATCCAGTTCTAGGCTCCTACAGCTCCAGCTACAGCACCAGGAAACTGTCCTGGGTGAATTACGCACTATATAAATATACAATATATAAAAGAACAGAACATGACATAACATAGCATGACACAACATATGATTCTTAATTATGCAGCTGAGATGAAATCCAAATTACATTTAGCATTCTATTATCTCAACAAAAATTCTAATTTCTGCAATTTCACAATGCATTCGTTTTCCAAATATTGAAACCATTATATATTTGGTATTTCTGCATACACATCAAAAGCCTGTCTTTTAGGTGTATTGTATAATTGGTCCTTGTTAGTAGGTTAGGTGTTTATGTCAGACATACATATCTTTTACAGTAAATAAACATAATAAATTGAAATGTACCAAATCGCATCTGGACCCATAGTCGAAATGCCTGAAATGCAATACTTTTTAAATTAGAAAAGAAAGAGCATTATGAATGGCTGCACACACTGACGGCAGATTTCGAAGAACTATAGATTTTTTTTTTTTACTTTTCATAGTAATGTATTCTTGTTTTAATAATTATTCAGATAATAAATTAAAAGCTGCCCTTAGGATTTCAATGGCATGACCTATGATACGTGTTTGGTGTGCTATGAGGTGATACTTAAACTCCATTCAAATACAAATCCTTATTAAATACATTTCAGCTTCAGTAGATTGAGTCCTTGATGTACAGTACAATAGATCTTACAAATTACTCTTACTTTGGATTCCCATTACTTGAAACTATTGCACATACTCAGCCAGTTCTCAATGCATATTCTAAGACTGGCTTGGATACACTGCGAAAAATATTTTATTCACTATGCTGCTGAGGAAGCCAAACTTTCAACATGCTTACGGATGAAAAGTCTAACTCCTTTTTAATATTCCCTGTTCTGGGAAACATCTAAGGTGGCCTCATAATTACAAGAGGCCCAAAGCTAATTGTAATGCTGAGCCAGATGGGCTTACGTAAGGGAACTGGTTGGTGCTGATTCTGGTCCACTCAATTGCAATTGACACTGTTGAACATGTCATCCTCTCTCCATCACACTGGAAATAGAGGCCAGGCAGGTACTTGGGTTCATATCTTTCTTGCTCCACACACTTAGGTGGTTCAGGTTCCCCCATAGACCTCAAATTCTATTCTACTGTAACATGCTATTCCCATATGTCCTGCCTACCTCCAGCTCAGTAACCTCAATAACCGAACATCCATTCTGGAACCCATACACATGCAAAAATGGAACAGGAAACAATATAAGTAATGCATTGCATTACAGCACATCTTTCATTTGAAAGGAAGAGAAGAGAAAAAAAAGCAAAGAAAAAAAAAGTTAATAGACCAGTGACAGAACAATGTATTTTAAATATGTAGCACATGCTTATTAGACTCTAATTCTATACACAAACATAATCTTCAAACCTCTTAGGCTTGGTTATGACTCTTCCATATCTTCCAGAAGGATTATGATGTGTTCTTTTAGACTGACATGCTTTGGTGTTATACATTTGAACTTCCCCTGGGCACAAGCTATCTTCAACATCATCTGGTCCTCCGATTACATCATCATTGGAAACAAGTGTCATACGATCGGTATCGCCTTCTTCATTAGTGTCCATCCAATCATAATTCCGTTCGTCCCTTGTCCTCTCATTAGTCGAGCTTCTACACTTAGATACTTTATTCATATGCCATAGTTTTCCATCACTCAACTTCACAGAATTGCGTAATATTTTGCACTCTTTCAAAGGTACAGAAAAGATGCTTTCTCCTTTACTCACTCTCCTTTCTTACTCTAACCCAATCACCACACTTCTACAATATAACGCTGGTTCCTAGCTTATTGCCGTTCTAAGTTCTATAAGCCTCCTGTGCCAATGTTATTTTCCTCCTCACATATTCTGGAGACCATTTCACTTGCCTTGCAGTTGGTATCCTGCACATATCTTTACTGATCTGTTCACGTCCTCGCCTGAAAATGAATCAACTTTTTTCTGTTACATTACTCGGAGTGATTCTATATCCCCAAATTAATTTTAAAATCTCATTTTCCACCTTAATCTGTTGTTCAGAGCTAAGTAGTTTTATGCAGAATGCCATTTCTTTTCAAAACATTTGGCAACATCTCTGACACAAACTGTTGATTTGTTGTCAGAATCAATACACTTGTATAAACCTTCCCTCATTAAAATTCTGTCTAAAGATTGTACAGAATTCTCACAATCAGTCTTTCTCACAATCTCTACTTTGGGTCATTTAGAAACATGATCTACCAATACTCGGTCCTGACCATCAACAGGGCCCACAATATTAATCCCGATTCTTTCTTAAGCCATATTATTTATTTTAATTTTATTTATTTTATTTTCAACATTTATAAAGCGCACTGTTACCAGACAGTGTCCTAGTGCTGGTTGACCACTCCAAAAACTAGCCGCAAAGCTTCAGGTCTGGTATCTTTCTGAGGTCCGCTGGCAAACCGTTCCAAGCTTTTGCTGCTCCCAAGGAGAAGCTTCTGCCTCCCCATCGGGCTTTCTTATTATTAGGAGAAGCAATTGCTGACAATGGAGGTCTAAGCAATTTTTTGACACTTAACTAAATTATTGCAATCTACTCATTCTCATATTTTAATCTCTGTCTTCTAATCCTTACCTGGCCACCAAAATAATCTCTTTACTCTTTGTTTGGTTTTTGATATACCCAAATGCCCCTTATGACACAAATCCACATCTTGAACAACATATAATTTTCTTCATTTAACCCCTTTCTTATTTCCCAGCAAATGTTTTCATTTTTGTGCAAGTCTTTTTTCCCTGGCCAACCTTTGTTCATGAATTTCTAAAAAGTGTTTATAGACATATCCTTCTTCATACATTCCTTCCATTTACTCATCTCAATATATACTTTTCCTTCATCAAATAATCCATCCACACATCCTTGATAAAAGAGCAATTCACGATTCTCACCTATTGGTATCCTACTGAGAAAATCTGCAACCCTATTATTCACTTCAGGTTAATATGTACTTCATATTTAAAATCAAAGAATTTCACTGACATGCATGAAAATCTAGGTAAATAATTTTTTAAACACACTATTGTTAAAACTGTGGTCACAGGTTTTCTATCCTATCTTAATTGTGTGGAAAATCCACACACAAATTGGCGGAGATTATCTTAAGCCCATGCACATACTGAAGTATCTCTTTCAATTACTGAATACTTGTCTACGACTGGGGAGATTTAATGTGAAACACATGCTACCACTCATTATTTGCCATATTCATCACTCTTAGAACTGCCCCCAATCTTTTATTACTTGCATCTGTTATCACAATGATTCTCGTGATCAACCCCTTAAATAAATGGTGGATTGCTGATTTCATTCTTCAAATTTGTAAAAACAGTTTGACAATCTTTTGACCTAACAAATTTCGTTCTGTTTTTAAGCAATTGACATGTTTTTTCTGAAACATTCCTCCCAAAAGGCTCATACGTCATCCCTCACTACTGGAGCTGGGACATTCTGAATAGCATCCACTAACTCACACTTGGGTGCAATACCCCTCTTACTAATGATGTGACTAATATATGTGACTTCCTCTTGGGTAAATTTGCAATTGCTGAATTCAAATGCTAACCCCGTGTGCTTAAAGATTTCCAACACCTGTCTCAACTTAGCATCATGTTCACTTCTAGTTTTACCGATCACAAGGATGTCATTCTGGAACAACATTACTCCAGATAATCCACTGAAAATGTTGCTCATGAGTCTTTGAAACATTGCTTTAGTGGAAGCTAGGCCGAATGGTACTTAAGTGAATTGAAAACACCCAAATGGTGTAATGAATGTTGTTAGACACCTACTATCAGGGTATGATGGTATCTGGTGGTATGGCGATTATAAATATTGAGTAGAAAAAACAACATACATCATTGGTGGCAGCAAATGATTCTGAGAAGAGGATACTTATTATTCAACGCCTAACCTCACTTCCCCATTGGGACGCCATACCACCACCAAAGGAAAAAAACACTGTGCAGACTCCCCTGTTCACTCATCATTTACTAATTTCCATAATTCTTGTGACACTTCCTCTTTAATGGAAATCAGAAGGTATCTAATTTCATGCACATAGGGTTTAGCTGATTATTTCAGTTCAATTTGATGGATAAACTAATTAGGCAATCCCATTTTCCCCATAGACACCTCAGGGAACATTTCTAGTAATTTCATTCCAGAACCATTACATTCCTTCACCGTACAAATGGGCTACAGACAATTGGAGTTTACAATTATTCTCAGCTCACCTTGGTCTGCCCCTCCTAAAATAAATGATCACTTTTTTGATAGATACAAATTGCAAATCACTTCCTGCCCTTAAATAAAAAATACAGTTCCCTGCAGCTGATAAATTCAATGTTATCTCCTATGTAACTCTTTGCAACAGCATTAGGCTGCTCCTGATGCGTACCTAACTTTTCCATGAAAAAGTCCTTCCATACTTCCTCACTCACTATGGTAAATGATGAGCTCAAATCCGCTACTACATTTACCAGCACACCACCTACTCTGAATTCACAATTGGGCTTCCCTCTCTTGATTTGATTGACAACCAGGACATCATACAAGATATAGAAAACATAGTTCACATCTGTGATTTTTTGCTCATCAGAATCTGAATTTTCATCCTCCTGAATTCATTTCACATTCAATAAAATTTTATTTGTTTGCATACCTTAGGAAGGTGAACTACTATGCTACAAACAGAACACTTTGGGATTGTTGCTTGGCATTTCTTGTAGAACTTCAAGTGATCCAAACGGCCACACCATCTAGGACCTGTGGCCACTTGTTTATTCTCCAGAATATCTCTGGAATTACTTCCCTATACTCATGTTTCATTTTTTACACCTCCTCCTCTTAGGAGTGGAGACTTTATTGACTAATTTGTCTTCCTGCATCTTATCAATTACAGCTTTCCGCACACCATGCAGTAAGTTCTGCTTTTCCTACTAGAGCCACCACCTCCATCAGTGGTGGTACACCATTAACCTACAGTTGGTCTTGAGTATCAGGATTGCTAACCTGCATAATTATCTGGTCACTTATTAATTCATCATGAAATGTGCTAAATAAGCAAATTATAGCAGGAGCATGAGATGGGCAACTCATTCACACTCAGGTTTTCCTTGCTTTCTCTGAAAAGATGTATAACCATCCACAGCAACACAAACTACTGGTGAAAATTACATATCAAGGTCTTCTATTGCATGATCAAATACATCCCTACACATGTCTTGTTTTCTTCTCAATTTGATTGTATGTTTTTAAACCATCAGGTTATAGACAGTCCAGCAATTTTTTTCAGGAGGAAAATCATCTTCATCGACTGTTGCCATATACATGCAAAAGTACGCTTTCATGCTTCCCATTGCATTGTAGGTTCACCCTTCATCAGTAATAACGCTTGTGGGGTCCACAAATTTAAAGCATTCAAGTCATGCATACTGTTAAATTTGAGTAACTATACAGTTTCATATGTGTTTTTTAGAGACACTTTTGTTCCACCACGCAAATGTGTTTAAATGTCTACTGATATGCCTAACACTGCCAATAAGTATCATACAAACTTTGCACTGCTGATATGTATATAATGCGCCTGAAAATAATATATAATACATAAATGACAAGACATTCATCAGACTTTGCGCTATTGTGCAGATTATAATGAAAGAAGTATATATTTCACTGCAAACAAATTTCACTGCAAACAAATTTCTATCTTATGGGTACTAGCATCACATCCCATAACTGTGGTGTTACTTCACGTCAAATACGTGCCATCAGACATTACAACGTTGCCCTCCTGTGCGTACATTGTGTAATGACATCACTGACATGTAAAATGACCTGCATTGGAATGCAGACAGGAGCACATGCTTGGGATGCAGACAGGAGCTCGAGCTATTTCAGAATTTTGGTGGCCATTAGATGTAATAGATAAATCCAAATACAAATTCGCAGTCACCAGCCATTGTCAAAACCTGCCCATTCTCAGCCGATTTAAGTTTTACTGCACTTCCTCAGCACAGCTCATAGCTGATAATGTGCGGTGTCAATAACCCTTCAGCGTATGATCAGGCATCTGTGGCTGCTACTGTTAATCCCTTCCTTGTTGCCAAATCTGTTATAAAGACTTTACACACACTTCCAGTATCGTAGTGTGACAAGCTTTTATTGCAGCCCCAGACACATCCAAACAATATGAACGTCCACATATCAGTGTCCCTCTAACCACCACCCTCAGAACCTCAATAGCCCTGGATTCAGTTCTGAAACACACATACAAGATCTAACATAATGCTGTACAACATATGTATTGTCCTCTCTGTAGTATCTGCAGGGCCGTAAAATCTGGCTCTCCTAGAGATCCGGCCTCAGCTCAATTGCTTGGGGAGAGTGCTATAACTCTTGAGCCATATATCAGGCACCTTCTAAACGTTACTTTTACCACGCACACGGTGCCAGCTAGCTGGAAAAAGGCGGTGGTTTTGCCACTTCGGAAGAAATCCAACATCAGCTTTGAGAAGCAGGACAATCTCCGCCCTACCTCGCTGCTACCGTACATGGCAAAGGTGGCAGAAAATGTTGCTAACATCCAGCTTATGGCATTTATGGAGGAAGCTAACCTCCTGCATCACACCCAATTTGGTTTCCGGTCATTACATGCTACAGAGTCAGCCCTTCTGATGACCATGGAGACTTTCAGGCAGGGAGCAGATGAGGGACAGACCATGGCTCTCATTCTCTTAGATCTGAGCGCCGCCTTCGACACTACACCTTGCTACAGTGTCTCAACAGAGGTGGTGTCTCAGGTTCTGCTCTCAAGTGGATACAATAATTTCTCATGGGACGTAGCTTCCAGGTCAGGCAGGGTGCCTATTACTCTGACTCTGTCAATTTGGACCAGGGTGTGCCTCAGGGATCCGCCCTCAGCCCTACTCTATTCAATGCATATGTTTTCCCTGTGGCTGGGATAGTGGAGGGTTTTGGAGTTAGGATTAGTTCATATGCAGATGACACCCAGCTGGTCATCTCGCTATCACGGACACCGGGTATGGCGGCCTCCAACTTCAGAGCATGTATGCAGGAGCTTGCCACCTGGATGGCGGGCAACAGCCTGAAATTGAATGGAAGCGAGACAGAGGTGATCGTAGTGGGCAGGGGCCCATCTATATGGTCATCAGCATGGTGGCCTTCGGATATGGGCCCTGCTCCGACACCATGTCCCTTGGCAAAGAACCTGAGCGTATGGGTAGACTCTGACCTAACCTTTGAATCCCAGATTAAATGCGTGGTGGGGACCTGTTACAGTGTCCTGAAAAGTCTGCGAAAAACCATAGATCTCCTCCCGATCGAGGCCAGGAAAACATTAGTGCATGCACTTGTTACGTCACGCCTAGACTATGGCAACATTTTATATCTGGGGGCTACGGTTAAGAGTCTGAACCGGCTCCAAGTTATGCAAAATTCAGCTGCACGGTTTGTTTTAAGACAACCTAGGTGGGCTGACTCTAAAAGGGCTTTGGATACTCTTCACTGGCTTCCTGTCAGGAAGAGAATTGTGTTCAAAGCCCTTTGTTTCTGCCACCGTATTGTTCAAGGGAGAGGCCCCAAAGATCTTCGGAGTCTCATCACCCTGTACAAACCCGCACGTCTCCTTAGATCTAGCGGGACTGGACTGGAACTAGTTCCAAGAGTGAAGAGGGCTCAGATGGGTGTACGGTCTTTTAGGCTCCTGGCGGTCAAGAAGTAGATTGAACTCCCCATCCAGCTTCGGCTGGAGCCATCGGAGAGCAGTTTTAGGGCAGAGCTCAAAACTGATCTGTTCCGCTAATAATGGGAGTACAATGTATCTTGCAGGGAAGGGGGGACTTGCTCTTCCACTCACTACAGCGCGGGACACGCCATCTGGCGTAACCAGGCGCTTTACAAACTCCCTAAAAAATAAATAAAAAAATTACTACAATCTGAGGGCCCAATTTTCACAAAAACTGTAATTCTCTGCATACTTAAATTAATGCTTATACACAATAAATATATTTTGAACCTGATTCACATGATTCCGTGGCACATGTGATTGAAATGTATTGTTTTTGTAAAGTTTTTGACATAGGCCTGTTTTGCCTATTATATTTACGTGGAACATGTGTGTATTATTTGCATAGCATAGAAAATACAAGCTTAGTGTTATGGGATTTTGAAAATGGCACCAAAACATCTTGGTTTTCCTTCACGTGGAAAGCTATTTTATCATTTGACCTATTCTCATTCCCAAACACCTTACTACAAATAAGGTCCAACTACATTTTAAAAATAGAATTTGTTATTATGCATTAATGATTATTAAAATTGTTGTATGGAATTAATTAAAAAGTAATTGAATTATATTTTAATAAGATGCATTGTTGTATTCATTTTAAAAATGCAAAAAAGAATATGAAATCATGTCCAAATAAAATGAAAAAAATACTTCACATTAAATTAAATAAATTTTTATTAAATAATTTGATTTATATTATCACTATTTCCAATAGGGTTTATATTTAAGACACAACCTCAGTGATTTTCCATTGGTACTCACTTACATTCATTAAGTTGGGTTTTGCAGTAACTTTATGGCATAACCTTAAATCAGTGGGGCTGGGGGATCTTTGTGCCCAGCCTGAATGTCGTAAAACCTTGAGTAAGACGAGATTAAAAAAGCTCTTTTTATAGAAATGTGCATTAGATAGGTGGAATACACATAAAGAACAAGTCACAGTAATTGTATAAAATGCTATTTCTTCTACTTTGCATAGACCATCTTTATATCTTACTTTTGAAGAAAATAATCACCACCATTTTATTTTGACAAGATTCTGCCTTAATTATGTGACATTAATGTTGGGCTATCCTTCAAATGCTTTTTCTCTGAATCAGTTGGAATGCTGCCCTTGTGACAACATATCAAAACAATCAATTGTACATATTTTATTATTTTGCCAATTTTATATAAAGAGAAGAAAGAGATTCATTATCCCCTTTTTAAAAAAATTGTAGCCTCCGTAGCCATATTACAGCATTGTCCGTTATGCAACACCTAGAGACACCAGATGTGTGTTTTGTAAAAGCCTCCTTTATATGTGCTGCTGTAAAAAAATATAGTTTAGTTAATCACTGATCAAATGTAAACCACTGAAAAGAAATAGGCAGACAAAAAGAAAAGAAAATGCACGGATCCTGGGGTAGTTATTTAAACCAAGTGATCGAGGACCTGTCTGCGCAAGACATTTGGAATCTCAGCATAGGGAAAAAGGCTTTTAACAAACTAATCAACACTACAATAAAACTCTTGTCTCACTCAACGGACGAGAATACCTTACTGCTAAGACGGCATGCCTGGACGGTTATCAGCTCATATGGGATAAGGAAGCCTCAGGAATATTTATCAGCGTATTTCTCACCTACCCTAAAACATCAATTTATGAGGCTGCGTCTTGGCATGTGGGAAACTAAAGACGTAATCCCAGCATGGAAAGATAAATGCGATAACCGAGACTGCAGACTTTGCGGATACAAATATGAATATATTCAACATATTTCTTGTGTATGCCCAAAGTTACTAAAAGAACGGAAGTCACTAATAAAAGCACTACTGAATAGAATGAATATAGAACATGTGGAGAGGCTGTAATCACCTGGCTCGACGGGGCCTCAATTACCCTAGAATCGAGGGGGGTGAAACTTTTAAATGCGTATTTAAAGGAAATTGGCTGAAACTCTGTGGAGATCGAAATAGACTGTCACAAAGACATGAACTCCCAAATCTCCATTTTAAACAACATTTTAAATAATTGATGCACAGTAGTATTTTGTAGACCAAGCGTGTAAAAATTATACTAATGATTTTTCGTGTTTATATAAGTATGCAGTTGGACTATTTAAATGTCATTGGTGTAATGGTTTTTGTTTTTAAAAGACCGATCACTTAAATAAAAAAGTAAAGAAATCTTGTAAATCATTTTAAAAGAAATTAAATGCATGTGATGTTTGTTTTTATGATTTTAAGCAAGAATATATGCCTAGGAGGTTCTTTTAAATTAACTTATTGAAATGTTATTTGTCCTGTGTACCTTTATGCATTTTGTCTTGAATGCGAATAACGTTATTTGACTTGACTTGAAATGGGTAACTTTATGCTTGGGTTTTGTGAATAACCAAAAGTAATAAAGTGACTCAAAAGGTTAAGAATACAGTTACACATCTAATTAACTCCCAAGTGTAACTTACATTTGTGAAATGCCATGAAATGTGGCACCTTTGCACGAACCAACTTTGACCAGTCCAGCCTTTGTGAATTGGGATTAGATTTTATGAGCAGATTTTTCACATTTCCTATGTGTATGTCAGTCTTACACACAGGAAAACATTTTGCCAAACTTATCTTAAGTCTACTGCATTCCAATATGTTTCTTTTCAATCTGTAAAATGTTTAAATATGGTAACTAAACCTACAATGAAAATATTAAAATAATCTTCTATTCTCTTGTCAGATGCAGTACAGTGCCTAAAATGTCCTGACAGTGAATGGCCCAATGCAAGACACACGCAATGCATTGAAAAGTCTATTGAGTTTCTCTCCTATCAAGAGCCACTGGGTGTAATACTTGCCATCTTTAGTTCCTTTATGGTTATCATCACTGCTTCCATCCTGAGTATCTTCATAAGGTATCAAGACACTCCTATTGTTAAAGCCAACAACCGTGGGCTCAGTTACCTGCTCCTTGTGTCACTCATGCTCTGCTTCCTCTGCTCCCTCATCTTCATTGGCCACCCTATAAGGCTCACCTGCATACTCCGACAGACTGTCTTTGGGGTCATTTTTTCTGTCAGTGTCTCCTCTGTTTTGGCCAAAACTGTGATTGTTGTCCTTGCTTTCAAGGCATCTCATCCCAATAGCTCTGCCAGAAAGTGGTTGGGCTCAAGGACCCCGAGCGGTATAGTCTTCTTCGGTTCTCTGATGCAAGTCTTTATCTGTGCAGTCTGGATGCTAAGGTCTCCTCCATTTCCGGAACTGAACATGAAGTCATATAAAGAGAAGATAATCTTTGAGTGTAATGAAGGAGGCACCATCTTCTTCTACTGCATGCTGGGATACATGGGGCTCCTGGCCACAGTCAGCTTCATAGTGGCCTTTCTCTCAAGGAATCTCCCTGGAAGCTTCAACGAGGCCAAGCTGATCACCTTCAGTATGCTGGTGTTTGTCAGTGTGTGGATCTCCTTCATCCCGGCATATTTGAGCACACGAGGGAAGTACATGGTGGCCGTGGAGGTGTTTGCCATCTTGTGCTCCAGTGCCGGACTTCTGGCATGTATATTTTTTCCAAAGTGTTATAATATTCTGTTGAGACCAGACATGAATACACGGCTGAGCCTTGTGAGGAAAGCACATTTTGACAATAGAAGTGTTGAATGATGAATAACATTGTTTTATGCAATTCCTTCAGTAGGATATGCAGGAACATGCATTATTTTTTCTTCTTTGTTGACAAATGTTAATTTTGGACAATATAGTAACACACAGGTGTGTAAGTCCGAAAGGCTGTAGAAGTAATGGAATTAACATCTCTCTAGAGAAAAATGAGACTGAATAAGAATGCCTTTGTTTGCTGATCACTATTTCAAAATCATTTGTTGCAACTACCACCTCCTCCAATGCATTGCACCTAAACAATGTCATTTAGTTGTGGAAGTGGTTGACAAAAACAATAAAAATATACTTAGTGGAACTCCATTCCCTGCTTGTAATACTGCATAGAAATCAGCCATAACGTTGCTTTAATATCTTAAGAAGGCCTACTATTTTGTGACAGTAATATGAAAATACCTTAAAATGTGGCTGCAGTAACCCGTTCACACTCTTTGACTGCAGCAGAGGGTAATTGCAGATTTGCTTTTGACTCCTTCTCCACCTGTATAAGCAGCGTACCCCGTAATTATATTTGACTTGTACCACAGGCCTCCAAGTGATGCTGAGCCTGAGTGATTGCTTGAACCTGCATCTGGAGGACACCTCAGATTAGTGATGTGGTGCTAATTTGGGATGCATTCTGCATGTGTGGAAACATTATGATTAGTATTATTAGACTGTGCTAAGTTGCACCAAGCAAAAAAAGAGTCAACATTGGGAGGGAAACAGCTATGAGCAATAGGGTCTTCTGAACGCGTGCCTGCTCCTATGTTCCATCACCATGCAGAAGCAGAATAAAGGCAAATAAATACTGCTGCAAACATGGGGGCTCATTTATGAGCAAGTGATGCAATGCACTGTGTTTAAGGCATACATCACATTCCTGTCCTTTCCCATGCTCTGGCGCATGATTGGCTGCCTAGCACCAATTCAGACGTTGCATGCAGAATTGTTTTTTATGCAGGAAGGGACACATTCCAGACAAAAACAATCCTAGTATGCTTATTCCTCTGTCACACACATAGAAAGAGGAAGAAACAAGGAGATATAGAGATATTTCTACTTGTTCTGCCACCCATTGGAAAGTGTAAGATTTTGGTGCATTCTTATTAATCTGGTGAATGTGTCAATATCCATGGGAGTTGTGTGGGAACACTTATGCAATGCCAATGGAATGCCTTCCCAGGGCGGAGCAACACAATGCAGCAATTTGCGCTGTGCTGCATTACTCCAGATTTTTGAAGCCACTCAGAGCCATGCACAATGGTTTCACCAATCTGACTTGGAGGTTTGCATCACATATGTTCCACATTGCGTGGTTCAAACGTGACACATACCTCTCATAAATAAGCCCCATTCTTATGAGCATTTGACAAACTTCTATCTTTTTTTCATACCCATAAAATTACCCACCCCACAAAACTGGATTGCCCTAGCGCTATCCAGCATTCTAACCACAGCTCGCATCAAATCCAGCAGTAGTGCACATTGGGAGCAAAGCTTGCACACAATTTCAGAGTGACAATTTTGTAATGGTTTTCTCTTATACTTTACAAATGAATATTACAAGATGGCCCTGACTATCCTTGACAGTTACAGACTTAAAAAAAATCAGCATCCATTCAGCTGAACAATATACATCAGGAATCCAATTACTGGACTACAACAGACTGGTTTCAGATCTGGTCACAGGACAGAAACCTCCATGCTCTAGATCACGGATTACTCCTTGCAGGTATTGGATGAAGGCAAATTCTACATGCTGGTACTCTTCGACCTATTAGCAGCTTTCAATAACATTGACTACAATGTTCTTTTACATTCTTTATACAATAGGATAGAAAGTGAAGGAAATTTTCTGAATTGGTTCATACCATTCCTAACAGAACATAGTGCATTAAAACATGTGATCCCCTATTCCCTCACTGAGATGTTTCACCTGAATTACCACAAGAAACTGCTTTGGCCTGACTATTATTCACCTTCTTTGTTGGACCTGTGGATGAGTGGGAAATGTAGTTAGCAACTTCCAGCAGTATGTGGATGATGCATAACTGTATTTCAAGATTGATAGTCTGGATGAGAATAACACAAGAGCCCAATGCCTTTTTAACCTAAGCAAAGAGATGTCCCAGATAAACTTGAACATAGTCTTCAAAATACTGAATTTCTCCTAGCATCACTTAACAGCTCTAAGCCACAAGCCCAAACCTCTTCCTCAAGACTGTGAAAGCAGCAAAATCCTTAGGTGTCACACTGGACAGCTCCCAACAATCTCATTCTCCATATCAAAGAAAACATTAATGGCGCATTTATGAATGTATCGTTAAATTTCAGGACTTTTGCAAATCTGTCCTAGATCCAATCGCCACATGAGGTAATGATGAAGTATGTTTATTCTGGACTCACAGCTGCAACCAATTGACTAGAAGTTCACTAGTCTATCACCAAAGCAACATCCTCCCTTGCCAACATTCTACCAACTATGACATATGAGCATTCAACATACACTTGACCTGAGACTAAGGCATAACACATCTTCCCCCTCACACACATACCATATATGGCCAAAAAACGTTACCATCCAATTTCCATCTGGACAATACACTAAAACCTGAATAGAAAACAATCATAATACAAGTGCAACTCAAACACAGTACTCTCTCCAAGCGGTATCCTTTTGGTGACGGCCAACATGTCATACACCACCAGAGCACATCTTGCTCCTGTTGATATCAGCGGTAGATACTACTGCTGCTCCTATTTCAGAACATGCACTCTGAAACTGCTGCTAAGAGTCTTTTGCAAATCTTTGCATTCCATTGGTCCCATCTTTACACTGTTCAACTCTTGCATCAACTTTCAAAATACCACCCTGTAGTTCACAGCAATTGTTCACTTCTGCAATCCTACACATAGTCCACTATTTGCTTGATACCAACCACCCAGGTAACTTGGAAATATCCACAACCATATCCAAAGAATCAAGACAGTGACCTCCCATCAGGATCAATTTAAGGCAGCTTTATTCTAACCCAAATTCCACACTCACCTTCAACTCTTATACACAGTGTTTGTCATCATATCAAACTTTCTTTTCCACCATACTGCTACCACATTCTTATGATTTCCCATGATACACTACTCTCACAATGTTCAAAATTGTTTGGTAACCAAGAAGGGGCCAAAATAAAACATCATACCTGCCACTAAGAGGTTGAAAAGAAGACACTTTGTCTGAGGAATGAGCATAGTGCTATATGTCATCAATGTTTCTCGCATGCACTCCTCCACATTCAACCTATTGGTCAATGCCAGTCTCACACAACTTCTCACCAAAACATATTTGTAATGTTCTTCAACATGACACAAATTGTAAGAAACTGTCAGATACCAGTTCACTAAGAGGACCTTCACTTTTTGATAATTTCACAACAGATAAGCTAGTGTCCTCCGAAACACAATTTATATCAATCCACTTTGAAAAATAACCTACAACAACCAGAGTGAACTTATTTCTCTCAAAACACGAGAAAGGTTCCAGGACATCTATGCATAATTGCTCAGGAGTCTAAGTTGGCACCTTCACATTAACCATTTGTTGACTTCTACAAACTAAATCCTGACAGCCAGCAACACTGTTTGGACACTCTCAGCTAAGCATGGGCGTAAAATCCGTTCGGCTCGAGGAATTTGCGAATTTTTGACAAATTCGCATTCCGCGAATCGCGCAAATTTGTCAAAAAATTCGCACTTTGCAAGCTTGCGTATTTTTTTGCTTGCTCGCGAGACTTTTTGTCCGCGAACACGCAAAAACGGACGCGAACACGCAATTGCACAACGCAAGCATGCAACTAGCCCATGTACGACGCATGGGTAACCTCGCGGTAGCCGCGCTGAAAAAATCACGTGAACACGCAAAAAGTCCCGCGACCACGCAAAAAACCCCGCAAACACGAAAAAAAATCAAAATTTGCGGATTTCAAGGACCGCGAATTCGCTTTCCCGCGAATTTGCGTATCGCAAATTCGCAAATTTCGCCCATACTTACTCTCAGCTCCTAACTCCACAACTCTTTCCAGTCGACCAACACGATTCTCTAAACTTATACTTACAACATGTCATAGATTTGTGACCTATGTGAGCTAGATCCAACAATCTGCCTCTGATTAACATGGAGGTATAATTTATCCACCCTAAACACGACATTACCCTCCAAAGACAATCCTAAATGTATATTTGCAAAAACGACTCCTGTCAAAGTTCTTTCTCTCTGTCAACAATCACAACTGGACTAAACAAACTTCCATCAAATTATTCAGCCATTCCGAACTTATTTCTCTCAAAACACGAGAAAGGTTCCAGGACATCTATGCATAATTGCTCAGGAGTCTAAGTTGGCACCTTCACATTAACCATTTGTTGACTTCTACAAACTAAATCCTGACAGCCAGCAACACTGTTTGGACACTCTCAGCTAAGCATGGGCGTAAAATCCGTTCGGCTCGAGGAATTTGCGAATTTTTGACAAATTCGCATTCCGCGAATCGCGCAAATTTGTCAAAAAATTCGCACTTTGCAAGCTTGCGTATTTTTTTGCTTGCTCGCGAGACTTTTTGTCCGCGAACACGCAAAAACGGACGCGAACACGCAATTGCACAACGCAAGCATGCAACTAGCCCATGTACGACGCATGGGTAACCTCGCGGTAGCCGCGCTGAAAAAATCACGTGAACACGCAAAAAGTCCCGCGACCACGCAAAAAACCCCGCAAACACGAAAAAAAATCAAAATTTGCGGATTTCGCGGACCGCGAATTCGCTTTCCCGCGAATTTGCGTACCGCAAATTCGCAAATTTCGCCCATACTTACTCTCAGCTCCTAACTCCACAACTCTTTCCAGTCGACCAACACGATTCTCTAAACTTATACTTACAACATGTCATAGATTTGTGACCTATGTGAGCTAGATCCAACAATCTGCCTCTGATTGACATGGAGGTATAATTTATCCACCCTAAACACGACATTACCCTCCAAAGACAATCCTAAATGTATATTTGCAAAAACGACTCCTGTCAAAGTTCTTCCTCTCTGTCAACAATCACAACTGGACTAAACAAACTTCCATCAAATTATTCAGCCATTCCTCACATATGACATAACTCCCATATAACTCTCAAGTGCTTGCTGCACACATTTAGCATTTTCCTTCATATCTTTGTTTATTTCTGAGACACATTTGATTGAAAGACTGGACACACAATCAACTCTCTTATTTTTACTGACAGACAGATAGCGAGAAGCGTGGCTCAGGGGTTAGAGGCGGCAGACCCGAAAGCTGAGATCAGCCGTGGATCAGGGTTCGATTCCCCGCCTCGGCGGGTCTCGGGCTCAAAAAATTCCACAGACTCGACAATTCTCGCTCCGGTGCCTACTCGACTCACAGGGTCACACTCTGCGACTCTGGGCAATAGCTTGCTTAATCTCCACTACGGCCCCTCGCGGCGGGATGCCTGGCTTTCACCTTGTGAATACCCTGCCAGGGTATCTCACAGGGGAATACCAGGACGGGTTCCCTAAGCAAGCGCCTTGAGACCCCTGGGTGATTAGTGCGCTATATAAATCGAAATACATTTACATATGGTACTTCAATATAATGCAAACGTTTGATATTCAGCCTTAGAAACCTGGGTGTGGTTTTATTGAGAATGCAGATTGGCCCCACTCAAAACGTTCAAATGAAGTGTGCAATCAATATTCATGGTATTGCTTTTGCTCGAGATATAGCTGTTGAACCTGTCATATACAAGTTAGAAGTTCTTTTACTACATCTGAATTAGCCTTTAGGTCATCTTTCCACAATCAAGGCTCATACTCCATGGTCTATTCACCATCATACACTACTTATAGCACTACTGCTCCCACTACCTGATCTCTTACATCAGCATTGATGTACTGCATATTGTTTGGCAACAACCTACTTAAAGTAGAAACCATGCACAATTCCTCTCCAATCCTCTTAAGCACCAGCTCTTGTTCCTCACCCCACCCAAACTTAACCTTATTCCTGAGCAACCATGACAAAGGTACTACTTTATCTGCAAATAGAATGTTCGCTGCTCCAGAAATAACATGACCTTCCCTGTACAAACTGGAAGGAAGGAAAATCTGTATTTGGTTTTTTACAGCCATAAAATGTAACACTTTAAAATGTACTACAAAGTATGTTAAAAAACAATTTCACAATAAAATATATATCATTAAATCTTAATAAATACAAAAGGAAGAAATTATTCCACTCATCTAGTAACCGTATTCACTATAAAGTGCATCATGGTGTCTGGATAAATACGAGATTTTACAATTCATTAGTAACCGTATTTCCTGATTCAATGTCTGCTTTTTTTCAAACTGAGTCAATCATGTTTAAAAGCTTTACCCCTCTACAGATTAAGATATTTGATGACCCCCCTGCCCAACAGGTAACAGTCTGCCTGCATGTACGTACACTAAGGGGCATATTATCAAGGGATTTATCTCCACCTTTTTGGCTTTAAAAGCCAAGAATGCGGAGATAAAATTATCTCCCTATCAGCAACAGCGTGCTAACACGCAAATACGCATGTTAGCACCCTTTTTCTCTACGCTTCCCCTTGCATCTCTAATGAGATACAAAGGGGGCGCTCCAGAGAAAAATAATAGGAGAAATGTTGTTAAGCGACATTTCTCCTATTATCAAGGAGTTCGCTAACCCTGTTAGTGATAAAAAAAAGCAGCGCTAACCGCGGTTAGCACTGCTTTTTTTACACCTGGTATTTTCCTGACTTAGCCATGATATCCTACGAAAGGTGGATATCCTGGCTAAGTTTGTGAGCCCCTATTATCAAGCTAACGCCAAACTTCGAGAGATTATCGTTGGTTTTCCAGCGATAATCTCTCATTTGGCAGTTAGCGCGAGGATTTTTATCACCTCTGAGATAAACCTTGCTAATAGCAAGTTATCTCTGCGATAATTTCCGGTGTTGCTAAGCATCGTTAGCGATAAATATCGCTAATCGTTGGTAACATGCCCCTAAATTCTGTTAAAATGGATTTTAAGAGCATTTTTCTTGCTTCACCAACTGCTGGACAGACACACATCATGTGACAAAGGGACTCCTTGTGATATCCACATAATCTACAAGTTGCATTATCGTATTTCCCTTTCCAACTTGGTTGCAAATCCTTTGTTTCGTATCCCCCAAACCGATACAGCATAAACTTCTTTTTCAGGAATAAATTAAAATGAGCAGCAAGATAAGCTTGTGGTTTTAAATTTACATATGAATGTATCACTGTCCCGGAATGTCGCCTTTTTACCATTGTGTTTTTGTCTTCTAAAAAAGATAATTGTTTTGAGGAACCGTTGCACACTTTGTTGAATGCCACCCTCTCCATCTTGCTATCCCATGCCTCTTGAATGCCCAGTTCTTTGAGAGCTATTCTTAGGTATTCAGCCCATGAACACTGGATTTTTTCATCAAACTGGGCCTTTATTACTGACCAGCAAAGATTATTGAGGGTGCCATGTCCTGAAGAGAGAAATTTCCAACATAATTTCACAAAGGCAGATTGCCTCTGGAATTTCTGATTTTGGAGTCTAAATTTCAGGCAAATCTGTGCTGGTGAGGCTGCTCTTGGGAGATGAAAGACGGCTTTGTACACTTTTGTTTGGAATTCGTTTAAAATGCAGGAAGTAATTGCGCAGCCACTGTTTTAAAAAGATGACTGTAAGATGGGCAACTCAATTTTAATTGGAGCTGTTTATAGGCAAAAATTAAAGTTTGGGCTTTTGCTCTGATTGCACTTTTTTGATCTTTGAAGGACATGCAGCGCCCTAAATTGAAACCCAGATACTTATAGCTACCAACTTCCTCTATTTATTTACAATTGGCGAACCACTTGAATTTTCTTTTAGGTCTTTGGCCAACTAAATGCACCACCTTAGTTTTTTTCCTGTTTAGCTCCAGCCCCTGTTGGTCTAGGTAGATAATCAGATGGTCGATGACTCTTTGCAAACCAATAGGGGTTTGGCTTAAGACAACTATATCATCTGCATATTGCAGATACTGTATGTGATTCTCTGCCAATTTTGGAGGATGGCCATTTACTTTTGACAAGTGGTTATCTAGGTCTGCAAGGTACAAATTAAAAAGGCTTGGGGCCAGGACACACCCCTGTATCAGCCCATTTGTTATATTTATCTTGGCGGATGCTATGCTACCATCTCCCAGCTTCACCCGGGCCCAGATTTCACTATGGAGGGATATTATAGAATTTATTAGTTGTTGCGGTATCCCCCATCCTTTCAATTTTGATCATAGTCGTTCTTGTGAAACCCTGTCAAAAGCCGATTTTAAATCTATATAAATCTATATAATATACAAATAGACCAGATTTCCTTAAAATTGCTTTCTCTGTAAGGAGTGCAATCGCTGACAGGTTTGTGCTTGTGCCCATTCCTTGCCTAAAACCAGTTTGATATTTGGGAATTAAAACTTTCCCCTCCATCCAGTCCTGTAGATGTAATAATAAGCAGGAGGCATAGAGTTTTGTGTCAACATCCGTTAAAGCAATGAGCCTATAATTACTAGGCTCATTGAGATTACCGTACAAACGGTTTTGGGAGCCTCCCCTAGAGCACCTATCGTTGTAATTCCCTTTTGAGTCAACACATGTCCCAAATGGTCAATTTGATCAGCAGCAAAGACATATGTATCCCTCCGCATACTAAGCAACATTTTCAGACTTATCCAGACTATCAAACATGCCCCATGCTACCCGCAATAAAAATCAATGCATCATTGTTGAAGACAAGGTGTAGGAAATTGGGTTACTGGTTGAGGGGGTGAAACCCTACTCAATCAGCAACCACAATTCTTGTCAGGGTGAAATACAATCACACCCCATATTAGACTGTGCTCCTCCCTTGGTAGCTTGGTACAGTGCAATCAGGCTTAACTTAGAGGCAAGATGTAAAGTATTTATACAGCATTTCAAGCAGTAATACAGTGAAAACATAACACAAGAATAATCCCGCACCAACTTAAAAAAATCAATTAAACTGTAAAAAATTATTTGACACCAAAAAGAAAAAAAATCTATTAATCTATCACAGCGCCGAGAAACCCTTCCTGGGTAGATGCAGCGCATTACAAATTTAATTTATTCATAATAACAATATTATCATAAAGATAAAGAGAAAGAGAAAGCCAATCTCTGAATAAGCTCAAGAAGTAGAGGAAGGTCTGAACTAAAATATAAATCAATTCAAATTGAGGTAAAAAATCTTCCTGTCAGGGCAACTCTTGAGGTGGGAACAAAATGGCAGCTGAAGATAGAACTTGCCAGAACTGGGGAGTAAGGTTCCACAAGCTATCACCTTGGTGGTATATTAAGTGTGTAAAAGCCTACACACTCCTGAAGCTTTCAAAACTGCTTACGGACCTCTTTACAAATAAGAGCACATGTCAAGTAGAAGCAGCTCTCCTCAAAAGGCAATATCTGTCAGTCAAAAATGCCATGACCTCTCAGTGCTGAGTAAATGAGGGAGGTTTCCATAAGTGACAAAATAATGCTGTCTGGTCACAATGTGGGTAACACAATTGCTACATCTGGTGAAGAAAATAGAAGTCTAAGCTCTCTGTAAGCTGCATCTTGTGAGGAAAATGAGAGTGCATAATCTCAGAACGCTGCAACTGGTCAGGAGAATGAGAGTTCAGGTTTTCAAAATGGTGGCCAGGACAGGGAGCGCCCCGGGAGCAAAGGAGAATAAATAAAGAGAATTAGACCGATTTAAGGTCTAAAAACTTGCCTATACCGCTCACGGGTGCTGCCGATGTCCATTTCCGTACCCGACCTGCCGCTGTTCAGGGTGTCTCAGAGGTATGTACAGAGCGGCCATCTTGTTTTGCCGGTCGCCGCCGAATCACCAGAAATCTTTATTCCGATCAGGTAAGCAGAAGGAACAGTCTGTGGTCCCAGCATTTAATGCGGGTAACCGCCGGTTTTCACAATATATATATACAGCTGGCACCATTTCAAAACCTGCATCCTCCCCTGACTCACCCGAGCCAGCCGTTCACTCGTCAATGCAACATACAAATACCGATGTCACACGCAATCCAATGCCTGGCAACGCTGCTCCAACAATGAGAGTGACACAAGCTAGAAGAACTCTGGCTCATGTCACCGTCATGATGAGGATAACCTGCAATTCAAAATGTGCAATTAAATAAAATGTGCACGCACGCATGTAACAACTTGGTTAACCCAGGCTTCTCAACCTCTCTCAGACACTCTTGAGTCAAGATATTGCAACATTATTTGAATCGGCGAGGAGGATAAAATGAGCAAGAACTTCCTTCCTAGTACCATCACCAGGAGCTCCACATATCAATCTTTTCGATGACTTCTCATTGGCTTGCAAATTAACACCTGAACCTCTACAAGATTCACACCTTTTACCAGTAGATGTGTAAACAAAATACATTTATTAAATACTGCTTTGGCTATTCAGAGATCATCTTTGTAGTGCATTTTAATATGAAATGGTGCTTCCTAGAAGACCCAGAGTGTTAAAAAGTAGGTTATTTCTTGAGAATGATGACACAGGAAATGTATCTTCTTTAATTAGGATTTATTCTTGAAGTCAAGTAGGTAAAACAGCTCATCCACCCAACTGACAGCAGGCTCTTCATACAATACAAAGGATTCTAATCCAGAGCAAGAGTCTAACCATTCTAATCTAGAACTACAACTATGTCACTAGAAGAACTTCTGTACATGAAATAAATAAATAGGAAGGAGCATTACAACACAGACTCATCAAATCTCTCAGTTTTCCTGGACAACCATAACGTCTTGCAACACATGAAGGTCACACAACAAAGGAAAACACTGGTACTTGTGTTTTTCCAAAAAGGAATAAGGGCAGTGTAAAATAAGGCAAGCGTAAAGAAGATGGAGATATTTGAGATAGAATGGCATCAAAACGTATTTTATCTGTTCCTTACCAACCAAAAAATAAATGAAACCCTGATGACAGATGACTTAAAACCCTTCACAAAACCAACTTCAGTTCCCTATAAGTTAACTTGGCTCCTTAGGGTTTATCCTTGATGAAAGCCCCAACCTGGAGTCTCTGTGCCTTTTACCAACTAAGAGGGTTTTTATGAGTTTGGTGATGCAGGACATATTCTGAAAATTGGCAAATGCAATGACTACCCAATTTATGGTGTACACATTCTGATGGAGCATAGCTATTAAATAAGGCAGATGACACTCATATGTGTAAAAGGAACTTTTAGATATGTCTGCAAAACTCTACTTAACCCCCCAAGTCTCCTTTGACAATGTAGCCTTTCATCGCCAAAGACAACATTAATTCTCCGGCCCGGTCCAAGGTACTCTCACGCATCGACATATATGACAAGGGTACTCCCAGTAATACTTTGAGGCCTAGAGGAGGGAGTGGCAATATAACAGCAAATAGGAAAAACCTCTACACGGCCCTATATTCTTTTACATTTAGGCGTAAATGCTCATTTACAGTTGACATAGGATGCAAGCATACCTCTGAAATCATTCAATTAGATTCAGTATTTTGAAACTTCATTTTATTTTGTATCATTCTTATTTCTTTTTCTCATATTTTTATAACAAGCTTTTCAGAATTTTGTTCAGTAGCAAAAAATAACATATATACAAATATCTAAAAGCTTACACAATTACTTCTATTCATATCAGGAACCCCAGAACATGATTTTTCTCTCTCATACCATCATTCATACTAGTTCAGTCTCTCCTATTCACTCTCATAACATCACTATCACAACAGACAACATAGACAAGGTGAGAACATATATTGTGTCCTTTTGTAGACTCCTCAAAGTGTTGGTTCAATATCAATCATTAATAGTCTTTTGCATTCTATTTCTTTCGTTTTCCACAGTTATGTTTTAATGGTTTGTATGAGGGTCTCTGATGCGTACGGCCTACGTACGTTTCGGTGGTCTCAATGCTTTATATCACCTTCTTCAGGGCCAACATAAAAACTGGACAACATAGTAATTATAACAGGGGGTTCACATTTGTCTGTGATTTATTTGCTATATCTGAGATGGTAAAACAGATAAGCTTCTCTCATTTAAAAACATTTTTATGACGCCGCTGACATCGTTTTCCAGTGGGGGCTTGAGTCCTGTGCAAGTTGTTGGTTTATTAGACTGTGTTTTTTTAAAAGAGTTTTGCACTGATGCTTGGTTGTCCTCACCAGGATGATGGAAAAACGGAACTTGGGTTATATATCTGTTTAGAGCTACCCGGGCCGATCAGAAAGGCTGAACACACTCCTTATCCGGTAATGCGTGCCTGTAATCTTTTCGAATCACGTCTTACGGGGGTGCCTACGGCCGGCGTCACTGCCACTGACCAATGACTCAAGCCCCCACTGGAAAACGATGTCAGCGGCGTCATAAAAATGTTTATAATTACTATGTTGTCCAGTTTTTATGTTGGCCCTGAAGAAGGTGATATAAAGCATTGAGACCACCGAAACGTACGTAGGCCGTACGCATCAGAGACCCTCATACAAACCATTAAAACATAACTGTGGAAAACGAAAGAAATAGAATGCAAAAGACTATTAATGATTGATATTGAACCAACACTTTGAGGAGTCTACAAAAGGACACAATATATGTTCTCACCTTGTCTATGTTGTCTGTTGTGATAGTGATGTTATGAGAGTGAATAGGAGAGACTGAACTAGTATGAATGATGGTATGAGAGAGAAAAATCATGTTCTGGGGTTCCTGATATGAATAGAAGTAATTGTGTAAGCTTTTAGATATTTGTATATATGTTATTTTTTGCTACTGAACAAAATTCTGAAAAGCTTGTTATAAAAATATGAGAAAAAGAAATAAGAATGATACAAAATAAAATGAAGTTTCAAAATACTGAATCTAATTGAATGATTTCAGAGGTATGCTTGCATCCTATGTCAACTGTAAATGAGCATTTACGCCTAAATGTAAAAGAATATAGGGCCGTGTAGAGGTTTTTCCTATTTACTCTCACGCATCGACTACAGAGATGGATTCATAAGTTACCTTAAAAACAACCTGACATAACCTCTTAGAATTTGAACATCCAGCACATTTAGTGGCTAATAGCACGTATTTGCTAGTGTCACTTAAATGGCTACACCACCATGCTGTCAAAATAACAGCAGCTCTACGCTGGCACACACAGTCTTAGAGTCAAAGACACCCTCAAGCTAGATGTCTTCTGCTTGAAAAAAAAATAACCTAATAATATGGAATGTCCCTATAATATGGAATGCCCCTATTATATGGATTGCCCCTATATTATGGAATGTCCTGTTGACACAAACAAGACTGGTGCCACCTCTGCCCCTTTTGAAACACGTTCTGAAGGACTGCTTAATAATCATACACATGGATATGACAACCCCTTCACTTAAGAGTCATACAATCTGTGTTTAAGTCACTTTCAATCTAAATGTCTCTTTCAGCGCCAGAACAATTCTTCCTTACCACTCCATGTCAGTCTGTTTTGTTCCTTATTACTGCATACCCCTTTGTGAAGTCTGTCTTTGAAATATTGGCAGCTACATTGATCCGCATGAGTTCTTCTTTCCCATGCCTTAAAGAGTGTCTTGCTCACAGGCTTGGTCTCACTATGTATGCAAGAATGGGGAATATATTTAAATTTCTGTTTTTTGCATGTACAGTGCACCTCCATTTTCTTCTCCTGGATGCAGTCCATGCCATATAGTACCTCCAATGAATAAATACAGCTAATGAGTTACTCTCATTCAATCCTTTTATGACCAAAGTGAACTTTGCCAACAACACGCTGTTTGGAATTCCTATCAGGCCTTAACAGAATGATATAGCACTTTGGGAAGAATATGCACCCCAACAGCCCTGTGCTGGAGCACAAGATGGCAAACACCTCCACGGCCACCATGTACTTGCCCCGTGTGCTCAGGTATGCTGGGATGAAGGAGATCCACACACTGACAAACACCAGCATACTGAATGTGATGAGCTTGGCCTCGTTGAAGCTTCCAGGCAGGTTCCTTGAGACAAAGGCTACTATAAAGCTGACTGTGGCCAGGAGGCCCATGTATCCCAGCATGCAGTAGAAGAAAATGGCGTCTCCTTCATTACACTCAAAAATTACTTTGTTTATATAAGACACTTTGTTCAGTTCTGGGAAAGGGGCGGAAACAATTATCCAAACAACACAGATTAATGTTTGTACCAAGGAGCAGAATAAGACAATAGATATTGGCGTCTTTAATCCTAACCACTTTCTTGCAGAGCTTTTTGGGTTTGTTGCCGTGAAGGCAAGAAAAACAATTACAGTTTTTGCCAGAATACAGGAGACACTGATGGAAAAAATGACTCCAAAAACCGTCTGCCTCAGTGTGCAGGTGAGTCTTCTTGGGCGGCCGATGAAGATGAGGGAGCACAGGAAGCAGAGCATGAGGGCGAATAGGAGCAGGTAACTAAGCCCACGGTTGTTGGCCTTCACAATGGAAGTATTGTGGTACTTCATGAAAACTAGAAGCACAGAAGCTGTGAGGAAGGTCATTGAGGAAGCAGATATTGTGAGTGTTAGACCCAATGGCTCCTCAAATGTCAGGAATTCCACAACCTTTTCAATACATTGATCTCGTTCTTCATTGGACCACTCGCTGTCAGGACATTTGGTGCAGGAGATCATATCTGAAAAAGGATTAAAACTAGCTTAGACATGTTTTGATAAAAACATTTCAAAGCAATCTTCATTGGTGCCTTGGAAGGTGGGGACAGGCTCTTATCTGGTTTAGCCTGCAGAATATGTTTCAATCACAATTAAAGGCTCAACTTCCAGAAGAGATTTCAGTATATCACTATCAGTATGAATATATTTGTTTATTTGAGATCTTGTCTCTTAAACAATAAATAATTAAAATGTAATATGTTATGGAATGCATTGGAAATACTTCACAGAAAATCATTTATACAGTGCTTACACTAAAACACGGCGAAAAGCACACATAGGTTAGAATAGCAAATAATTCAGCAGCCAGAAGAGTTCACATCTGCTACCAGCCCCTGTGCAAAAACAGAAATGTATTCAAATATTCTTTGCCTACTCTGAGATCTTCATCCTAGGGGATTTTAACCAGAAATTGAGCTCCCAAGAGGAGCCACCCTCATCAAATCAGTCAGTGCTCCTGTACAACTTTGACCTTTCACAAAACCAATGGCATAAGACAGGCCCCTCTATGGAGCAGGGGGTCTCCCAATCCTTGACGGGGACCCAAAACCATTCAAGGGCCCCATTCTACCAAAAGCCTAAGAACATTTGCGAGACATTGGAGATTCAGGGGTCCTACTCACTTTATGTACAGGAGCCCAAACATTTTGCATTATGCCACTGCACAACACGGGAATGTCGCACACAACTAAGGAAGACTCTTTAAACTTGTTTTTTCAACAGAAGAAAATGTACAATGAGGCATGTCCAAATAAGAAACAGGCGCTGAAGATTGAATGGCACCAAAAATATTCCCCTTCTTCTCACCAAACAAGGAATACAGAACTTGTGTTAAACATCGCAAAGCGCGCTTAGCGCTATTTATTTTATCGCTGGATTTCAATGCAGAGATAGCGCATTATTATCAAGGCTTATCTCTGAGGTGATATGAAATCCAGCAATAGAGGCGAAAAGCGCCAGTATCGCCTGAAAACAAAAGTTCATTTGGAGGAGATAAGGAGATCCTTGCTAATATGCCCCAATGACCGTAACCCTACAATCCCCCTCCCATAATGTAGATGGCTTAGTCGACTTTCAAGCAGGTGTTAAGATCCTGTGATAATGGGGCTTAGCGCGATTGATCTTGTCGCTAAGCGGGTCTGCTGCAGGCTTGTTAATGAAGCGAAGCCTTGTTAGCGTCCATTTCCATGATGTTTTGCTCCGGAACGATTACTTTGCATGTCATTAGCGATGACATGCAGGGCGATTAGAAAACGGGAGCAAACTCATGGAAAATAGCGCTAACAAGGCTTAGCACGAGCTTGCTGATATTGCGATGTAAATATTGCCGCCAGAAAGCCAGGAAAGCGGAGTTATGGCCCTTGATGATATGCCCCTCATTGATTGATTGGTTAATGCTATTTACAAGAGCGATTTCAACCCCAAGTGGAGAGCTTGTCTTTTTGCACTTTATGGTTAACAAGAGCCTCAACCTGAGCTCTCCGACTAGAAAGTTGAGAGCTTCATTGAAATCTATGGAGTGGCCGCAAGCTATAAGCGCTGGTTCAGACCTGCTGCCATCAACAGTGCGATGTCCTAATCTACAGCCTCTGCCTTCTATTAGCCTTTACCAGGGGTGGCAGATTTACAAGGAAGTGCCGCAGCACTGCATCGCAAACCCTTTGGCTGAGCCGTGCTGCAGCACTTCCGGAGCACAGTAAAGCAACATATTTACAATAATATGTTGCATTCCTGTGCTCTCCCCTGCACTGGAGCACAAACTGCTGCCATGCGTCAGCGCAGGCACCCTTGCACCACAGTGCAAGGATGCCTACGTCATGGGGACATTGATTTTGTGCAGGAAGGGGTACCTTCCTGCACAAAAACAATAATGACAGGCATTTCCCTCTTTCAATGCGAGCTCTAGAATGCATCACACATTGAAAGAGGAAAAATGAGGTGAAATTAAAACATTTCACCTCGTTGCACCTCGCTACGCCACCCTAGGGGTGTAGCATTCAAACACATTTCCAGATTCACGATTCCTCGTAAATCTGGAAATGTGTCTGGTTATGTTATGTTATGTTAAATTATTTGTACCGCGCACGGTCACCAAACGGTTTCATGGTGCTCAAACAAATGCGGAGGGCAGGGACAGGGTATACTCAAACGCTAACCGAAAGCGACAGGGTTTACTCAAACGCTAACCGAAAGAGGAACGTTTTTAGCATCCTGCGAAAGCAGTCATAAGTTGGGCAGTGTGGAAAAGCAGTTGGGAAGGAGTTCCAGGTCTTGGGGGCCAAAAAAGAAAAACACAGGCCACCATGCTTTTTTCGTTTGATTTTAGGAATAACTGAGGGCCCGATTCACAGAATGAACTTAAGACTAAATCCTAAACTTACTACTATTTGGTATTCACAGAATGCACTTACTACTTTCGGGATTCACAGAGTGAACTTACTACTTTCGGGATTCACAGAATAGATTTAAGACTACTAACTCTAAGTCCGAAATCGGGGAGTAAATTACGGCCCGGAGGCGGAGCTTACGGCCCGGAGGCGGAGCTTCCGGCCCGGAGTCGGAGCTTGCGGCCCAGAGTTGGAGATTTCAGCATGGCAAAAATCCCCACCTCCGAGCCGGAAGCTCCGCCTCTGGGCCGGAAGCTCCGCCTCCGGGCCGGAATTTACTCCCCGATTTCGGACTTAGAGTTAGTAGTCTTAAATCTATTCTGTGAATACCGAAAATAGTAAGTTTATTCTGTGAATCCCGAAAGTAGTAAGTGCACTCTGTGAATCCCGAAAGTAGTAAGTGCATTCTGTGAATACCAAATAGTAGTAAGTTTAGGATTTAGTCTTAAGTTCATTCTGTGAATCGGGCCCTAGGAGATTGTGAGAGGTGGAGCGAAGGTCTCTCAGGGGCACATATCGCTTCAGACAAGAGGAAATGAAGACAGGAGCTTGGTCAGACAGAGCTTTGAAGGTTGTACAGCCAAGTTTAAAGGTGCAACGTTTGGCCACCTGGAGCCAATGTAGGCTCTGCAGCAGCGGCGAAACGTGCTGATGTTTAGGCTGATGGTAAATTAAGCGTGCTGCCTGATTTTGCACCAGTTGCAACCTGTGAAGACGGTAAGCAGGGATTCCCACGTACAAAGTGTTGGCATAGTCAATTCTGGACGTAACGAGAGCCATGATGACAAGTATAAGTGCATCTTTAGTGAGGAACCTGCTGATTTTACGTATCCTACGCAGATGGAAAAAGCAGGATGACGTGACAGCATTGATATGAGGCCTCATTGATAGATCACCAGAAATGTCTACGCCCAGGCTCTTTACTGAGTTGACGGGGCAAGGTGCAGACCCTAATGAAGGAGGCCAAAAGCTGGCATTCCATGGATTGGTTGACCCGCCTACCAGCACCAGCTCGGTCTTAGTAGGATTTAATTTGAGCTGACTGTGATACATCCATTCCGATATATCAAGCATGGTAGTTTGGAAGTTAGCACGGGAGGATAAGGAAGTGTCAATAGGAATAATTAACTGCAAATCATCCGCATAGTTGAAAATTGTAGCCGAGGATTTGCGAAGAAAGGCGATTAGGGGCTGCATATAAAGATTAAATAATAAGGGGGACAGAGCGGAGCCCTGTGGGACTCCGCAGGATAGGGGGGAGTAAGAAGCAGAGAAGGTAGACAAGTGCACTGCCTGGGATCGCTTATCCAAGAAAGATCTGACCCAATCGAGAGCTACGCCCTGGATGCCAGCATTATTGACACAGTCGATCAGTATTGCATGATCGACCATGTCAAAGGCCGCCGACAGATCCAATAGGACCAATGCCTGAGAGATGTTATTATCGGCGCCCCCTCTCAAGGCATCCATCACAGCCACAATAACCGCCTCGGTAGAGTGTAATGGCCGGAAACCGGCTTGCTGGGCATCCAAAAAAGACGAGCTCTCAAAAAAGGCACTCAGGCAGCAAGTGACATACGTCTCCAGAATTTTACCAAGATAGGGGAGAAGGGAAATAGGCCTGTAGTTGCTCAAAACCGTAGGGTCGGCATTGGACTTTTTTAGTAGCGGTATCACTACTGCCTGTTTAAAGGAGTCTGGGACCACCCCCGTAGTCAGTGAATTATTGAGTAATGCCAGTGGGGGGTCAGGACAGGCCAGGAAGATTTCCTTGAGGATATGGGCAGGGCAGCAATCGTTAGGGGAACCAGAGCTCAGAGCTCAGAGCTAGGAGTGAATGAAACTCCGTGAGGGAAATAGGTGGGAAAGCGTCCAGGCTGTCTTGATTTTTGGGAGGTGAAGGAAGGAGGGAAGAGGATGAAGGCGAGGAAATATTGTTCTTAATAGTAGCGATTTTGTCTAAAAAGTAAGAATTGAGAGAATCACACAAATCTTGTGTCGGTAGCGGTTGGGGGTTAACACGGTCTGGCAGAGAGAGCTCATTTACTATGGAGAAGATATCCTTTTCCTTAGAGACAGACTCCATAATTTTTGAGGAAAAATAGGTTGTCTTAGCCAACAGGATAGATTTTTTATAGGCTTTCAGGCAATCCACATATTCAGTTTTAAGTTGTTGGCCATAATTACGCCTCCAGCGGCGCTTAGCCTGGCGAAGAGCTAGTTTGTCCAGCTTTAGTTGGTCCGTGAACCACCGCTGGGCGTCGTGAGGGCGCATTGTTTTTATAGTTTTCAGCGGGGCAACAATATTACAGGCGGACAACAGCCATTGTTCAAGAAGAAGGGCCTGGCAAGTCACTGGGACGGAGGCCGAAGGAGCTGAGGAAGCCAGTATAGAATGTAATTCCACCAAATTGGCTCTCTTCCAGTTCCGAGCTGGGAAATTAGTAATAGGGGTGGAGTGAGTAGGGATTGTTAGGTTGAGAGAAAAAGAAATAAAACAGTGATCTGACCAAGGACAGGGGGACACTATAGGAGGCGAAATTTCAAGATTGGCCGTCCACACTTGATCTAAGATGTGACCCTTACAATGTGTGGGAGTTTTAACATATTGATTGCAGTTCAGGCCTAATAGAAGGTCAGAAAATTCCTCCGAGAGGCTACTCTCCCGGGAGTCGGAGGGCCAGTAATTGAAGTCTCCAATAATAATAACCTTAGCGTGATTGATGATGAGCTGGGAAATTAGGTCTCCAAACTGTTGGGGGAAAAGGGGCATGTGGTCGGGGGGTCTATACACGAGGACACAAATGGAGGAGGACCTTGGAGAGGAGAATTTAGGAATGAGACTTTCAATTTTGGGGATCGCGACACTAGCTAGGGTAGTAAAAATATGTTGGGAGCGAATAATAGCTGCCTCCCCGCCTCCGGCCTTCCCAGCGGGCCGATTAGATTGTAAAATGTAATTCGCGGCGGGGACGGCGGCAAGAATATCAGGGGCAGAGTCCTCAGTCAGCCATGTCTCCGATAGAAGGAGAATATCCACAGCTCGATCGTCTAACAGCTGGAAGATTTCGAGCTGGTGTTTCACCGTTGACCGGGTATTAAGGTAAATCACGGTCAATGGAGTAACCCCAGGTATTGCCGATTTGTGGCATGATGTTTTCGGCTCAGTGCACAGAGAGAGAATCTCTGGACCAGAAGTATCAGAGGAGACAAAAATACCACAATCCTGAGCAGCCCTGGCAGCACGGGCCTGAAGAGGTCCCGAGCAGCGGAACATCAGGAGGTCGGCAGAAGAATAGGTGATAAACTGGGCATTATAGCTGGCGCCAGGGCCCGGTCGGCCGCGGACGGGCGCAGACGGGCTTAACTTAGGCGCAACTTCGGCGCAAAGTCTGCGCGCCCGCTGCGCTTCCGCCAGGTTACCATTTTTTACAGACCAGGAAGTGAGCCACTAGACTGCTAACCTGCAAGATGGAGGGGCAGGGCGGAAGTGGTGTAAGAACAGGAAGTGGCGCTCGGCTAAACGACCCTCCGCACAAACGGCACAGAGCCAGGGCGGAACGGGGTCAAGAGCGATGAGGAAAGCAGGTAAGTAAGTTTTGCTAAGCTCAAGTTCCCACAGATATCATACACAATGCAGGTTTTGCACTAACACGATTAATTGCACAGAACTTTTAAAATCAGCTTATTAAAAAAACAGCGAGACGAGCACACACCAGCACACACCCGCAGCCTGAATCGCCGCGTTTGTCAAGGGAGTGCTCCAGCTGTTGGGCCTAAAATAGGAAAATTTCAGCAGCCACTAGACCGCTAACCTGCAAGATGGAGGGGCAGGGCGGAAGTGGTGTAAGAACAGGAAGTGGCGCTCGGCTAAATGACCCTCCGCACAAACGGCACAGAGCCGGGGCGGAACGGGGTCAAGAGCGATAAGGAAAGCAGGTAAGTAAGTTTTGCTAAGCTCAAGTTCCCACAGATATCATACACAATGCAGGTTTTGCACTAACACGATTAATTGCACAGAGCTTTTAAAATCAGCTTATTAAAAAAACAGCGAGACGAGCACACACCAGCACACACCCGCAGCCTTAATCGCCGCGTTTGTCTGGTTCCAAGGGTGTTGCGTTGGAACACCCACAGCAACACCTATGGAACGCCCCTTTCACGCAAAGTGCTGCAGGTAAAGGGTCCATATTTAGGGAGGCTTTTCCTGTCCTTGTAAATATGGAGCAGTATATATCAAAAAGAGAGGGGGGGACCAAGGAGCTTATAAGGTCCAGTGTCCGTGCTCCGAAAATCAATGTTTAAACAACAAGGAGGACAAAGTTCCTATGCCAGGGAGCAAAAAGTCACCCATGCATCGTGGTGCAAAAAGTCACCCATACTTAAAAAATTGGAAGAAAAAGAAAGAAAAAAGAGAAAGGGGGATTCCTAGGTATAAAAGACCCAAAATTATGAGAGGGAAAGACATTGTGTTTCCTCTGTTGCCCTCACACACCCCGAAGAGTGTCATGCTTCATCATCGGGCGTTTGCTCCTCGTAGGGCCGGCGCTGCAATTCCCTACGGGTCCCCCGAAGGGTCACTTTATCGGAGATCTTTTAGAGGAATGCCGGATGATGCATGCGGGTGTGCGGGTAATGAGTCAAGAGGAGGGTAAAGAAAAATCGTGCCAGTGTGATAGATTGAAATTAAAACAAGGGTAAACATGCAGCGATATGTTTAAAAGTATACCCTTGGCAGTCAATACTGCTAAAAATTATTGACCCAAGAGGCCTATTATGCCTAGGTGTCAATTGTCAAGGTCAACATGTTTCGCGCTTCCGTTGCCCATAGGTCGTTAGCGCTTCGTCAGGACCATAAAGAGTATGTAAAGTGCACGTGATTTAGTGAGTATAAAAATTACCCTCTTATCTCAATCAGGGTGGAGTAGAACCTGTGTACCCTTATCATGGTCACAGCTAATAGGTGGAAGCCACTCCTGAATGAAGCCTAGGAAATTGAAAAAGAACAAAACAAAGTAATAAGACAGCATCGATAACAACTTGATGCCGCAAAATGTACCACATGTGTGTACATCAATTACACTTAAGCAATAAAGTAGAAAGGCACACAGGACAGGTTGATCGTAACTGGTCAAAAAGAGGGGGGGGGGCTTTGTTTAATGTGGTTTTGGCCACTACCCTACATAGCATCAATATTGAAAAAAGGCGGGGAGGAGTTTAAGTGGTCCCCAACCTAGTAAAGTTTAAAATATATGCTCCATACGACAAAGCAATCTGTCCTGGTTTGTTTACTTAAAACGAGCGTACAAACTGTAAAGTGATAAGTGCTCAAAGAATATGCTCACCAAGCACTGCGTGTAGTAATCCTACGTGGTCAGAATTATGGGCGCCCGCAAGTAACCGGGCTGTAAAAACAAACACAGAGACAGCAGCCTACAGGCACATTAGCCAATCATTCCTTTCCTCCCCGGAAAAGGATACCGCCTCACACCTGACCCGGCCTGTGCATTTAAACCGGCGGTTTTACCGATGTGAGTCTCCTTTCGGCAGAAGCGTGGTCTTGGGTAGGTTGCAAGAAGGCAGCACCCGCACTCATTTGTAAGTACTTCAAAGATACAATATCCTGCACTGTGAGCACTCGGCCCAGCACTTCAGATGATTGGCTAATGTGCCTGTAGGCTGCTGTCTCTGTGTTTGTTTTTACAGCCCGGTTACTTGCGGGCGCCCATAATTCTGACCAAGTAGGATTACTACACGCAGTGCTTGGTGAGCATATTCTTTGAGCACTTATCACTTTACAGTTTGTACGCTCGTTTTAAGTAAACAAACCAGGACAGATTGCTTTGTCGTATGGAGCATATATTTTAAACTTTACTAGGTTGGGGACCACTTAAACTCCTCCCCGCCTTTTTTCAATATTGATGCTATGTAGGGTAGGGGCCAAAACCACATTAAACAAAGCCCCCCCCCTCTTTTTGACCAGTTACGATCAACCTGTCCTGTGTGCCTTTCTACTTTATTGCTTAAGTGTAATTGATGTACACACATGTGGTACATTTTGCGGCATCAAGTTGTTATCGATGCTGTCTTATTACTTTGTTTTGTTCTTTTTCAATTTCCTAGGCTTCATTCAGAAGTGGCTTCCACCTATTAGCTGTGACCATGATAAGGGTAAACAGGTTCTACTCCACCCTGATTGAGATAAGAGGGTAATTTTTATACTCACTAAATCACGTGCACTTTACATACTCTTTATGGTCCTGACGAAGCGCTAACGACCTATGGGCAACGGAAGCGCGAAACATGTTGACCTTGACAATTGACACCTAGGCATAATAGGCCTCTTGGGTCAATAATTTTTAGCAGTATTGACTGCCAAGGGTATACTTTTAAACATATCGCTGCATGTTTACCCTTGTTTTAATTTCAATCTATCACACTGGCACGATTTTTCTTTACCCTCCTCTTGACTCATTACCCGCACACCCGCATGCATCATCCGGCATTCCTCTAAAAGATCTCCGATAAAGTGACCCTTCGGGGGACCCGTAGGGAATTGCAGCGCCGGCCCTACGAGGAGCAAACGCCCGATGATGAAGCATGACACTCTTCGGGGTGTGTGAGGGCAACAGAGGAAACACAATGTCTTTCCCTCTCATAATTTTGGGTCTTTTATACCTAGGAATCCCCCTTTCTCTTTTTTCTTTCTTTTTCTTCCAATTTTTTAAGTATGGGTGACTTTTTGCACCACGATGCATGGGTGACTTTTTGCTCCCTGGCATAGGAACTTTGTCCTCCTTGTTGTTAAAAAAAAAAAAAAATATGGAGCAGTAACATGCGTCACTGGAACGACACAAAAAGTTACCTACTGGTGGAGCTGAGGGCTTGCACATCTGCCCCTTGGAATGTGGATTGTTGGTGTTGCAGGGAGAGAGACAGAAGCTGTGATGTCAGCAGAGGCACACCCCCTCCTCCTGCACGGCCTACTATAGGCAGCATCAGCTGTGAGAGGAATTCATGCAAATATTTTAAACTTATAAAACTACAATTACATTTCAAGTAAGGCATAAGACGCACAATGGTAAGTGGGTAATTGAGCACATGATGATGGTTGTCACTACTTTGAGTCAAATCGTTATCCATTTTTCCATGGCACCTTTAGAAGATCACAGTGCAGGAAATGCCAGCTTCCCATGTGTATCTCTATTATGCAAACATTTCATAAATTAAAAGAACACAGATGCAACACTGGTAGGCCTCTATAGCCAAGAACACTTATCCTAGCAGTCTAGCTATAAAGGGGGTCAATGTGTGGTCTTCTGCAACGTACGCACATGAAGACCAAGCAAAGAAAATAGTCACTGCAGCTCTCAGTCAAGGTCAAGTAAGGACTTTCCAGATAAATGTTTAACACTTGCTCCTAGTGCACTGTGCACTCTTCAAGAACCAACAATTGCTAGGAGGGAAAACAAATATGCAATGTATACAATTGACATATAACATATAATGTGTGGGGAAATAATATCATTCAAAATCTAAGCCCACCTGTGACATTGCTGATTTCTCCTTGTGCACAAGGGACACAGTCAAAGCAGCACACAGGCTCCCCCTCTCTAGCAGCCTTTCTGTATCCCGGGGTACAACTCTCACTGCAGACAGAGCGGGGAACCTGAGGAACAAACAGAGAGAACATCACTACTACTGACTGAGGAAAGGAGAAAGTGAAGGATGAAGAGAGAGAGTTGTATTAGTAACAATCACAGATAAAGGGGGAGTAGGAAGAAAGAAACACATGTCACTAGGCGTGTGATAGCATTGGGGCGGTGTGGCTTAGCTGCCTAAGATGGCGGGCAGAAATTAAAGTAGCTCACAACCACCTATCACCAATTCTGCACCATCCTGTCTATTTAACAAAATAAAACCTACAATCAGCTGCTCCTCAGCATTGCTCATCTGCTGGTCACGGGATTGAGCAATTTGGGGACAGCTAGAGGCATCTAGAGCCAGGCAAAAGGAAACAATAACACTAAGGCCAAGAAGACAGCATCCTGGCATACCTACAGAGGCAGAGCGGAGGGGACCTGAAAGTGGGCGGCTGATGTGTGCTGCAAACGTGGCCCAGTGCTGATAGGACCCTGGTCGGTGTTGGCACCCTGCTGTGCAACATGGGGGCTGTGACAGAAAGAGGTCCACTTCTGAAGCAGATTACCACAGCAGAGAGGTGGAGCTGCAGCAGAGTGGAATGCAGGCACTCCCTGCTCACTGTTGCCCATCCAAAAACTTGAGTGCGACGATATAGTGAGCCCTAAATGTCAACAAATTTAAGTCTATGCAGGCACCACCACCGAACTCATGCAAAGACTCCAGATGATCCAGAATGTAGCCTCCAGACATATTCTCAACCTGGCCAAGAGAACCCACATCACCCAGCACTTGAAGGACTTACACTGGCTCCCAGTCTATGAGAGATACCAGTTCAAGTTCCTGACACACGCCTATAAAGCCCTCCATGACCAAGGCCACCCTACATGATTCACTGTCTGCACTTCCACCGAACACCCAGGAACCTCTGCTCCGCACATCTCAGCCTTACACAGACACTGCACATACGCCATACCAGAGGATGCTCCTCCTCACTGCCAAAGCTTGGAACACCCTCCCCCTTCCCCGCAGCTCCTCGCCCTTCACTGACCGACTTCAGGAAGACCTGGCTCTTCCACTGACACCTATAGCAAGTGCCTGGATACATTCACTGGTTACAAGCCATGATTTATAAATCCTGCTTTAGTGTTTGAACATAAGGAGGGGCTGAGTTTGGCCCAGGGGGCTGGAGAAGGATGAAGATCCCCCGAGTTGGGTCCAAATAGGCAATTGAAGCTGGACAAAGACTCCAAGCAGAGGCCTTTTTGAATCTCCAAAGCCTGGCAGGAGAAGGGCCCATGAGTAAATTCCTTCACCCTGATCCTAGCTTGAGCCTGAGGTTTGGAGTGCCCTTGGCTTCAGAGGCTACCCCCATTCAGAGCCAAGTGGAAAGAGAGGCAGGGAAAGAGTGACATTCGCGGCCAGCACACATATCCATTACTGTGCAGCAGCCGACAGGATGGCTGCTGCTGATTCCGATTGAGGGCCACCATGAAACACACCTGTAAATAACGCAATGGTCGCCTCAACAGACACCAACCCACGGTGACCATGGTAATGGATATTTAATGTATGATCACAAAAGTCTCCTCCATCTCTACAGGACTGGCACGAGAGTGGAGGATGCCAGGGAAAACCCTCCACCTAGTAGGATTCCTAGACCAGTAGATCTGCTCACTAATTCAAGCTGGTTCCATGTCCTCATTCTTTATCATTGAAAGGGCCTATAGATCCCTGGCCACCCTTAGGAACTCCGGTCAAACCTCAACTAAACTGCACTTTCATTAACTTGATATAGACACCATCCTACAGTATGAGGGCACCCAAGAATTCTTAATGGACTTAACCAACCTAGTCCAACAACAGAGAAAGTCTTTCATAGAAGCCAAGAAAAAACTGTGCATTCTCACCATCTGCTACATGTGGTTGTATCTCACCAAATTCAAATCAAATATCAAACAGGCACCCTCTTCATCGAGACCCTGAGGAAGTGTTCCAATTGACCAACGAAAGAACTACTGTGTGGCCACACATCCTGCCCCAGATCATGATGGATTGCTTAGCTGGGGCCCCTGCCACAACCTCCCCACAATGGTCCAGACACTCTAGGCTCATCAATAACTGCTCTTGGTCATCCTGGAAAAGCACACAAGCCACAGTGAGTGGACTGCGGGGGAATGATGGAGGGGCACAAACGACTGGTGCTGTAATACTACAGGGGGCTATGGGGAGATCCAGGCCATCAGATAGTACAGGCCCTTGATAGATTATCTTTCTTCTACTGAGGGGGGAGCTATTATAAGTTCCGGGCTGGGAACCACAGGGCCCATGGGACCCCTCTATCCCATTCTCCTCCAGCCAACCTGCTCAATGAAGTGCATCATTGACTAATTCAGGACATACCCAAGACAGTTCCATGATGGCACCCTGCTCTGGTGCCACGTACACATTTTCTCAATGAGCTCATAACCCCAAGTGTCGACATGGGAGACTCTTAACGCTGGGGTACGAGCATAGCTGGTGGTCTGTCGGAATGGACTTCAGTTGAGACATGGCAATCTGGTTAGCCCATTAGCACTAGGAACTGTGCTGCTTCACAGCAGGTGCTTCATGTTACCGAAGTATAGGGTGGGTGGGATTGGGTAGTTGTCATTGGTATTGTTATTTTTTATGTTATTGGTGCTAACACAACTTTCTGTAGTTACCGAAATCCACCCCATACAACGCACATACTCACCCCCGATGGCGTACCCACGAGAGGAGGCCTGAGGGACCAGATCAGATTATATCCGTGACCCCAGTACAGAGCATCAATTGTCTAATTTACATGATCAAAAGAATGCAAAAAGAACAATTGATGGACGTAATTCAGAAAAATGTCATACATTTACCCCAGTATAGAGATCTGGGCCTAAACCCATCGGTTTTTTGCTCACCATGCCATTCCAGTTTGGACCCAGCCATATGCAAATCAGTCTTGACCCTGTGCCCAATGGGAACAGTCCAGCCCAATCTGCCAGGCCAGGTCCTCCGTGGACTGGAAACAAGCATCCTAGGACTGGTTTTTGGCTTTCAGCCCTCATCAGCCAGGATAGCTTGACTCCAGTGGCAAGGAGAGCACGGGACTCACGTCTGAACATACCCGTCCCACTCGGGGTGACAAATGCAAAAAGAACAATTGATGGACAGAATGCAGAACAATGTCATACATTCACCCAAGTACAGAGATCTGGACCTAAATCCATACTTTTTTTGCTCACCGAGCCATTCCAGTTTGGACCCAGCCATGTGCAAACCCAGATCAGATGACTGGGGGTGAGTGCTTTCAATGTTCAACACTCCGTCCATAATCCCCTCTGGTTTTGCTTTGTTCGCCCTAAGTTGGCAGAGTATGCCCAGATGTGGGTTCCTTGCTCACTTTGCCACTGGATTCAAGAAAGCCTGGCTGATGAGGGCTGTGAGCCCGAAACCAGTCCCAGGATGCTTGTTTCCGGTCCAGGAAAGACATGGCTTGGCACTTCGGGCTGGACTGTTCCCATGAGGCACAGGGTCACACTGATTTGCATATAGCCATGTCTGAACTGGGGTGGCGGAGTGAGCTAAAGAATGATGATGGATTAAACCTAGATCAGTTGACTGTGGGTGAGTGCTTGCAATGTTCAACACTCCGTCCATCATCCCTTTGGTTTTGCTATGACCAAATGAATGGCAGTCCTCTGGGCTGCAAAAAGAGCACAGTCTGATGTGCTGTACTACCAGGAGACTGACTTGCTGGGCAATAAAGTCCCCTTCCTAGTATACTGTGGGCCACTCAGGCTTTCCACTCTGGTTTTACAAGAGGATCCAGAAAAAAGCCTTCTTGATTTAAATCCCCCTTCCCTTCAGGGTTACAACGGAATGGAGGGGTCAGAGGTGGAGAAACATATTCATTCATTGTTTCTTGTATGGTGACCCCCTGACACTAATGAACGTCTACCCCACCTTTTCACACTTAGAATACTTACTAGTGCCCAAAACATATGGACAGTGTGACGGCGGCACACATCCTAGCCAGAAGATCTTTGGGCCACTTCCAAGTAGTCATTTGTATGACAACAGGACACCACGTGGGCCCCCAATGATGGAGACTGACCTCACCAAAACAAAACATGCCCAACACACATAGAAGAGATCATTGACTCCTTCTTTACCCAGAACCGTAGCTCCACAGACTAACTGGGCATCCTATAGAAGGCATTTAAAGCGACCCTTCAGGGTATATTATAAGGTATTCAATGGGGGAGAAGCATAGAAAACAACAAAGAGCAACTGATCTGTAGTACCAGATCCTTGGTCTGGAAACGTGTTACTTAGACAACCCAGTACCGAGGCTGCGCATAAACCTGACTCACACACAAACTCTCTTACAACACATAATGCTAGATGAGGTGAAGAACAGATGGCCCACTTCACAAACACATCTCTACCAATAGGGAGACAAGGCGATCAAGCTCTTTTTACCATCTCTGCTTCAACATACAACACCGTACCCCTATCACATGGTAACAAGACAAAATATCGAATTCAAAATATAGAATTACCAAAATATCGAAGTTAAAATATAGAATGGACAAAATATCGAATGGACAGAATATAGTGGTCAGAAATATCGAATTGAAGGTAAGTAATATAATATCGATTTTTTTAAATTTAGAAAGTCAAAATATCGAAGTATGTAATATAGGTATTAAAATAGTGTTTTGTATGTTAGTATATGTGTGAAAAGTGTATATTATTTAAGTAATTTATTTTAAATAATGAATTTTATGTTATTTAATTTTTGCGTAATTTAATTCTGTAGAGGGTTGTGGGTTTATGGGGGAATAGGGTGGGGAGTAATTTAATTATATTCAATTAAATATTAATTTTTAGAAATTACTAATTATTTTTAATTTAATTTTGCGTTTTAGTTCTGTAGCGGGTTGTGGTTTCATAGGGGAATAGGGTTGGAAGTAATTTAATTGTGATTAATTAAATATTTTAATGTATTTATTGGTATTCATTTTGAATTCATTGTTAATTAATTTTTAATTGGTAATTAATTATTATTAATTGATTAATTGATAATTATGCTAATTGTATTATTTATTTTCCGTAGCGGGTTGTGGGTTTATAGGGGAATAGGGTGGGAAGTAATTTAATTGTATTTAAGTAAATAATTTTTATTTATTTATTGGTATTGATTTTTTATTTATTGTTGATTGTTAATTGTTAATTAATTTGTATTAATTGGTAATTAATTTGTATTAATTTATTAATTGATAATTATGATAATTGTATTAATTTATTTTCTGTAGCGGATTGTGGGTTTATAGGGGTATAGGGTGGGAAGTAATTTAACTGTAATTAATTACATCTTAAAATAATTTATGTGTATTGATAATTAATTTTTATTATGAATTAGTTTTTGTTATTGAAAATTAATTCATTGTTAATTAATTATGAATAGGTAATTAATTTTAATAACTAATGTTTTGTGTGTTAATAATTAATTAATGATTACATAATATTAAATTGCCAATTAATTGTAATTAATGTTTTATTGGTATTGATATTTAATTTATGTTTGTTAATTTATTAAATCATTACTTTCCCTACTGTTAAATTCACTAGAGAGGGAATAGTAATTTTTACCCCTACGCTATCCAACGCTTTCTCTACTGTTGAACTCTCTGGAGTGGAAATAGTCATTTTTACCCCTTCGCTGTCCAACGCTTTCCCTACTGTTGCACTCTCTGGAGTGGGAATAGTCATTTTTACCCCTCCGCTAAATGTTACCCTCCCGTTATCCTACAGTAAAAATATTGATTTTTTTAATTAATATTATGTTAATATATAAATATATATATGTATTAAAACATTAAATTGTATTTTTTTAGATAATTTCAATTCATTATTTAATAATTTTAAGGTTAAGTATTTTTAAGTATGTTTTAGTTAATTATATTTATTATTTCATTAATATCAAATTACTTTTAAGACATTTTAAACATTTGATATTTTGACTAACTATATTTTTTAAAACAATATTTTTTATGCGATATTTTTGTACTTACCTGTTTGGAGATAGGAATTCGATATTTTTGCAGTCTATATTTTTTCCTCGATATTTTAGATTTGTCGAGCCCTGATAGCTCAAAAATTACTAGTGACAGATATTGTCACCTACTTTGAGTGATACAGCTCTGAAAAATATACAAGAAGAGAAGTACTACCCCAAGAGCAGATCGACTGGTTTGTGTAAGACCTACGCCTTTTGACACTTTCTGATGCTGAAAAGCAAAACTTAGACGGGGATCTCATGAAAGGGGAACTCTTGGTAGACTTGAGCGAGTTGATGTATGAGAAATCACCTGGTCTTAATGGGTTCCCAGGAGAAATCTTTAAAATTGTCATGCACAAATTGAGTGTCCCCCTAGAGATGGTCATGAAGGAATCAGTGGAGGCGTTGCGTTTACCACAACTTTAGTACTTTGGAGATCATAGTGATTTTGAAACTGAAGTGTCAACTGGAAAGATGATCTGCATACCACCCCATTCCCCTCCTAAACGCAGAGGTAAAAAAGTTTGCCAAAGCACTGGCAGATTGATTTCTCCTTGTAGTTTTCTCACCGGCACAACCCAACCAAGTGGTATTGATGCTCAAACAAGCTGCTCAGATAACATTAGGAAGCTCTATATTGCCCCTAGGCCTGGCAGACAAACTGAAATGGTTGGCAGCAACACTGCTCTTCGATTTCAATTTTTTTTTTGTCATAGCTGCTCCGTTCCCCCGGCCACTTATTGAGGGGGCGGGACTCCGGGCCTTTGAAAAGGTCCTGGTGTTGCCCGAAAGGACACTTCGAGTTCTAGATTTTTGATTCTGTTTTCCTCACTTCCAGGTCGCGCAGGCACTTCCGGGTCACGCTCCGCTGTTCCCTGTTGTTCGATTCCTTGCCTTCTCCGTATCGGGATCCCACTCTGTTCCAGCATGTCGTCGGTCAGTCTCAGTGGACTGCTTCTCCTGCTGCTACATTTGCTGTTCCTTGACCAGCTACCCTCACTTCACCATTCCACCTTTGAAATTAAGGCAGTAACACGCTCGGGCTAGTTTGAATGTTGCTAGCCTACCACACTGACTTGAACGGTTGTTATAGGGCGCTGTGGCTTACGTATGAATTGCAAAAAACACAGTTGATGGACAGAATGTAGAACAATGTCATACATTCACCCCAGTACAAGGATCTGGGACTAAATCCATCGTTTTTTTGCACTCCACATCACCCTGGGTTAGACACTGGCTATATGCAAATCAGCTCTGACCCTGTGCCTCATGGGAACAGTCCAGTCCGAACTACCAAGCCATGTCTTTCCCAGACCGGAATCAAGCATCCAAGGACCGGTTTCTGGCTATCAGCCTTCATTCAGCCTGGATAGCTTGACTCCAGTGGTGTGTAGAGCCTGGGACTCACGTCTGAGCATACCCAGCCCACTCGGGGTGAAAATTGCAAAAAACACAGTTGATGGACAGAATGTAGAACAATGTCATACATTCACCCCAGTACAAGGATCTGGGCCTAAATCCATCGTTTTTTTGCACTCCACATCACCCTGGGTTAGACACTGGCTATATGCAAATCAGCTCTGACCCTGTGCCTCATGGGAACAGTCCAGTCTGAACTACCTAGCCATGTCTTTCCCAGACCGGAATCAAGCATCCAAGGACCGGTTTCTGGCTATCAGCCTTCATTCAGCCTGGATAGCTTGACTCCAGTGGTGTGGAGAGCCTGGGACTCACGTCTGAGCATACCCAGCCCACTCGGGGTGAAAATTGCAAAAAACACAGTTGATGGACAGAATGTAGAACAATGTCATACATTCACCCCAGTAAAAGGATCTGGGCCTAAATCCATCGTTTTTTTGCAATTCCACATCACCCTGGGTTAGACACTGGCTATATGCAAATCAGCTCTGACCCTGTGCCTCATGGGAACAGTCCAGTTCGAACTACCAAGCCATGTCTTTCCCAGACCGGAATCAAGCATCCAAGGACCGGTTTCTGGCTGTCAGCCTTCATTCAGCCTGGATAGCTTGACTCCAGTGGTGTGGAGAGCCTGGGACTCACGTCTGAGCATACCCAGCCCACTCGGGGTGAAAATTGCAAAAAACACAGTTGATGGACAGAATGTAGAACAATGTCATACATTCACCCCAGTACAAGGATCTGGGCCTAAATCCATCGTTTTTTTGCACTCCACATCACCCTGGGTTAGACACTGGCTATATGCAAATCAGCTCTGACCCTGTGCCTCATGGGAACAGTCCAGTCCGAACTACCAAGCCATGTCTTTCCCAGACCGGAATCAAGCATCCAAGGACCGGTTTCTGGTGGTGTGGAGTGCAAAAAAACCATGGATTTGGGCCCAGATCCTTGTACTAGGGTGAATGTGTGACATTGTTCTACATTCTGTCCATCAACTGTGTTTTTTGCAATCTCACCCCGAGTGGGCTGGGGATGCTCAGACGTGAGTCCCAGGCTCTCCACACCACTGGAGTCAAACTATCCAGGCTGATGAAGGCTGATAGCCAGAAACCGGTCCTTGGATGCTTGATTCCGGTCTTGGAAAGACATGGCTTGGTAGTTCGGACTGGACTGTTCCCATGAGGCACAGGGTCAGAGCTGATTTGCATATAGCCAGTGTCTAACCCAGGGTGGTGTGGAGTGCCAAAAAACGATGGATTTGGGCCCAGATACTTGTACTGGGGTGAGTGTGTGACATTGTTCTACATTCTGTCCATCAACTGTGTTTTTTGCAATCTCACCCCGAGTGGGCTGGGGATGCTCAGACGTGAGTCCCAGGCTCTCAACACCACTGGAGTCAAGCTATCCAGGCTGATGAAGGCTGATAGCCAGAAACCGGTCCTTGGATGCTTGATTCCGGTCTGAGAAAGACATGGCTTGGTAGTTCGGACTGGACTGTTCCCATGAGGCACAGGGTCAGAGCTGATTTGCATATAGCCAGTATCTAACCCAGGGTGGTGTGGAGTGCAAAAAAACGATGGATTTGGGCCCGGATCCTTGTACTGGGGTGAATGTGTGACATTGTTCTACATTCTGTCCATCAACTGTGTTTTTTGCAATCTCACCCCGAGTGGGCTGGGGATGCTCAGACGTGAGTCCCAGGCTCTCCACACCACTGGAGTCAAGCTATCCAGGCTGATGAAGGCTGATAGCCAGAAACCGGTCCTTGGATGCTTGATTCCGGTCTGGGAAAGACATGGCTTGGTAGTTCAGACTGGACTGTTCCCATGAGGCACAGGGTCAGAGCTGATTTGCATATAGCCAGTGTCTAACCCAGGGTGGTGTGGAGTGCAAAAAAACGATGGATTTGGGCCCAGATCCTTGTACTGGGGTGAATGTGTGACATTGTTCTACATTCTGTCCATCAACTGTGTTTTTTGCAATCTCACCCCGAGTGGGCTGGGGATGCTCAGACGTGAGTCCCAGGCTCTCCACACCACTGGAGTCAAGCTATCCAGGCTGATGAAGGCTGATAGCCAGAAACCGGTCCTTGGATGCTTGATTCCGGTCTGGGAAAGACATGGCTTGGTAGTTCGGACTGGACTGTTCCCATGAGGCACAGGGTCAGAGCTGATTTGCATATAGCCAGTGTCTAACCCAGGGTGGTGTGGAGTGCAAAACAACGATGGATTTGGGACCAGATCCTTGTACTGGGGTGAATGTGTGACATTGTTCTACATTCTGTCCATCAACTGTGTTTTTTGCAATCTCACCCCGAGTGGGCTGGGGATGCTCAGACGTGAGTCCCAGGCTCTCCACACCACTGGAGTCAAGCTATCCAGGCTGATGAAGGCTGATAGCCAGAAACCGGTCCTTGGATGCTTGATTCTGGTCTGGGAAAGACATGGCTTGGTAGTTCGGACTGGACTGTTCCCATGAGGCACAGGGTCAGAGCTGATTTGCATATAGCCAGTGTCTAACCCAGGGTGGTGTGGAGTGCAAAAAAACGATGGATTTGGGACCAGATCCTTGTACTGGGGTGAATGTGTGACATTGTTCTACATTCTGTCCATCAACTGTGTTTTTTGCAATCTCACCCCGAGTGGGCTGGGGATGCTCAGACGTGAGTCCCAGGCTCTCCACACCACTGGAGTCAAGCTATCCAGGCTGATGAAGGCTGATAGCCAGAAACCGGTCCTTGGATGCTTGATTCCGGTCTGGGAAAGACATGGCTTGGTAGTTCGGACTGGACTGTTCCCATGAGGCACAGGGTCAGAGCTGATTTGCATATAGCCAGTGTCTAACCCAGGGTGGTGTGGAGTGCAAAAAAACGATGGATTTGGGCCCAGATCCTTGTACTGGGGTGAATGTGTGACATTGTTCTACATTCTGTCCATCAACTGTGTTTTTTGCAGTGGCTTACGTATGGGCATCTGCATTTTCTCCCTGCTACAAAAATACTTATTGAGCATTATTTCAGAGTTTTGCTGGCCACATTCTCCTGAAGCTAAGGAGATTTGTGGTGTTCATTATTTCAGTTATGTTTGCCTCTTAGATTGTAAGTCTTTCATTCTCCTGAAGTAAGGAGTAGAGGCATTTTCCTAATTGAGGTTATATTTTATCATTGTTGCTAATCCCCTCATGAGTGATTGTAATGTAAATATATGTATTAGCCATCTGTGCCCACTCTTGCTTGCTCGTATTATAACGGCACAGACTAGTCAGTCCTGATCCTCCACTGGTAAGCATTTACACATACACTATAATTACAGAGACTATAGCAGCACTGCACCCTATTCACTTTGTTTATCTGCTCTATGATCATCTAGGTAGATTGAGTATCGATTCCTGCAACACATTATTCAGTTTTGGACACAAGCGTAAGAGGGGAGTAAGACAGGTAGATTCCTATAGTTTCCATGTAATTGTGTATTTTCTTAGTTCACTATTTGCAGAGTAGTGTGTTGACCCAGTTTTCGTTTACAGGATCACAGAAGTCTCCATTGACGAATCCTAGATCCCAGGCCTTGCTGAGGGATTATTTTCGGATTTCTCTTCCACTTCTCTCCCCTCTTTCCCCTAGTGCTGATCTCGCTTTGACCCAGTTGGGGAAATTAGCGGTGGTTGGAAGTTGGGAACTAGCGCCAAGCTCCAGTCTCTCGTTCCTGCGAAAACTTCAGGTGAGCCCTGATAATTTCGACTTAGTGAGATGGCCATACCTGTTCGCCCTTCTCTGTCACCTAAACTTGGGATTCAAATGTATTACCAACATTGTATACAAATGTGACTGACTGGGTCTGCAATACCATCTGAAATATTGGAACAATTTGCAGTTTGTCACAACACAAGACATGGTTACATATTGTCCCCACTTTTGTTGTCCATTGCCCTGGAACCATTGGCTTTGTGGCTCAGCATGGATACTCAGACACGGAGGTATGAGTCGAAGGAGTGGAGTATCAGACAGGATATTGCTTTAATCTGACTAAGTCCTCATTTTATTCACTTTTCTCCTACCTTGAGGGACTGGGATGGGTATCCAATCTCTGGTTGTCATGCACAGCTCCAAATACCTAGGCGTATACGGTGCCCCAGCTGCTTCCACTGCATGGGAAACTAACATCCAACCACTAATAGGCACACTAAAGGCAGATATTAGGATGTGGTCAGGTCTTCCCCTGTCCTCAATGGATCGAACAGCCATCTTCAAAATGGGCTCCCTACCCTGTTTTCTATATCAACTGCAAAACTACCCATACAACCTACCCCATTCTTTTTTCCACACAAAATATTCTCAGCTTCACACCTTCCTGTGGAACCAAGGCTACCCATGTATCTCCCTCAATAAATGCTTTAAAGATAGTACCCAGATACCCCTAGCGGTGACAGGGCTGCACTTTCCAAATGCTTGATTGATTGGAAAGCTTTTATGATGGGGGCATTGCAGCAGCTGACATCTAGGCAAACTATAAATCCTCACAAATGGAAATAGTCATTGAATGGTGGAACAGCACCCAAGAGGACCCGCCATATGCATTTGAGATGTGGAAGGTCTTCATGAAGGACTTAGGATGGGCAGGGAGGCTCACAGAACAAACTCCAATTTGGTGGCTTGAGGTGGCAGAATTGGCACATGCCCTATACATTCACTCTACTCCACTACACATGGGAACCTAGGGCCTTACGGATATAGAAAGGGCAGAGGCGTGAGCCTCACCGTGACATTCGGCAAACGCGACACAATTTTGCATCATTCAGCTGAAATACAAGACAAAAACCACGGAAAATGGAAGTGACTGCATCCCCTAACTGCTCTTATTGTAGAACACTAGAGGGAGGATTACTACACAATGTATGGAGGTGTGTTAAGATGGGACTGGGCACTTTAATGGCAGAGGGCAGCTCTGACATATAATGTGCCTCAGAACCCAAAGGTGATCCTTCTACATATTACCACAGACATTGGCAAAGGTTGCACACACTGATATTGCTAAGACTAGGATTGATGGTGACTAAGAGAGCTAAAGCTCACCGATGGATGGACAGTGATGCCTCCTTCATTGAGGAATGGTGCAGGGGACACGACTGGTGAATGAATCAAGAGAACCCACTAAACAATGACAGGGGGGTGCCCCCAAACATTTCTTTAAATCTGGAGAAGATGGGCAGATTATCAGGCCATTATTATCACATCAGGAGAATCAAGCCAAGACACTAGACAGAAATCCTCACATGTCGGGATGACTACACTTGTTCAGATCCAGTGGGACCAAGATACTCATAGCAGCAAGGGAAATTCGGGTGAGGGGGCTAAGACTGGGGAGACTAAGGGACGAGAAGCACTTATGTTACACTCAGCAATGTAATCTTTTGTATTAAACAACCAAAATACAATCAAATGTGTTATAAAAAAGAAAAGAGTATGATTGCATGAATATTTTGCTTTTATTGAAAAACTAGCTTACCCGTCGCGTGTTGCTGCGATCTCCGAAGAAAGGAAATTCAAGGAAACTCATTATGATAACATTCAATTTACATTGTGTCATTTTTATTGAAACTTATTCTTTTTAATATGGAAAACATTTCAAAGTGTCGTTTTAATTTAATTTATTTATTCGAGTGCTTGTGGATACACGATTTTTTGTTTTTCCGTCTGGTGCGTACATCAGTATTCGACAGATTATGAGGGCCCTGGGGGGCCGATATTTAAAACAAATGTATGCCAGAAACCTTTGCGGGAGTGTACTCAACAACTTCCCAAAGTTTCCTGGCGATCGGATGAATGGTGTTTTAATTCTTTTTATTTATTTGAGTGCTTGTGGATACACAATTTTTTTCCCCGTCTTGTGCATACATCAGTATTCGAAAGATTATGAGGGTCCTGGGGGGCCGATATTTAAAAAAGTTTTATGGCAGAAACCTTTGCGGGAGTGTACTCAACAACTTCCCAAAATTTCACGGCGATTAGATGAATGGTGTTTTAATTCTATTTATTTATTCGAGTGCTTGTGGATACACGATTTGTTGTTTTTCTGTCTAGTGCGTACATCAGTATTCGAAAGATTATGAGGGCCCTGGGGGGCCGATATTTAAATGATTTTTTATGCCAGAAACCTTCATGGGAGTGTACTCAACAACTTCCCAAAGGTTCATGGCGATCGGATGAATGGTGTAGTAATGCATAAAAGACAAACAAACAGACAGACAGACAGACATACTTTTGTTTTTATATATGTAGATGATTACTCTTGACTGCTTTATTTACCATTTATGATTAGATATGTATATTTGCAAGGAGGCCAGTTATGTAGGGTTAAGATCATGGCATGGATTTATGAATGGTCAAACCTAGACAGTGCTAAACTGAAAGTATCTTTATATGGTGTACATAATTACACATGTACCCAGGTCAGGGTGGACATATGTTGGGTTCTTCCTTTATATGGGTTGCACTTGAGGAGTTCTGTTTTTTTCTGCAAGGATTCAATAACGAGGATACAAGGATTGCTGTTGCTGCCACTTGGGAGCTGTGTGCAGCCAACTGTCCTTGCTTGACTGAGGAGTTATCTTTTTAGTGGGAATGAGCTGTTATGCAGCACACCAAGCTATCCACCTGCCGTACTACCTACAGGCTGCATTCACTTACATTCTCTCTGGTTCTGTCTTCTACAGAGAGCTACTCTGCATTGGAACTACCGCTCATGTGCCAATGGGAGGAGCAAGATGGCGGATTGATGCAATCATGGAACACAGCTATGCAGAATGGCTCTCTAATGCCCGGCTAAACTCGATGAAGAGAAACTATCCAAAGAGGAGAGATGAGGAGAAGATAAGGAAAACGTGAAACGTGACACCACAAAAACGTAAAATACTTTCTGAGCCTTTGAAAGTCTGTGGATACCTGGATATTACAAAGTGAGTCTCTGAATGCGGGTGCTTCATGGTCGTTGATGCTTGGCGCTCACATTTTAAGTCTCGGCTGGTCCGCTGGAAGCATGTATGGATCGGCAGTCGGCTGGTCTAGACTGTTTCTAATCCCAGTGCTTGTAGAAACTACGGCCCCAGAAGTACGCGGGCTGCTCGAGTCCGTGCAAACGCCGCAGGAGGTTTGGAAGCGGACACGGATGCTACAAAAAACTAACACTTCTAAGAACTCCTCCAAAGTAGGTGCACCGCTTTTACGTTTGCTGCAGTCTTGGAAAGCTGCTAACCCTCTCTCAACTGGCGAGCCTAATGAGTGCATAAATGGCAACAAAATACCAGGGGGCTCATTTATTAGGCCGTGCGTCACTTTTACGCCGCCGGTGCGTCACTTTTTGTGACGCACCAGTGGTGTAAAAAATGTGCCTTGTTGCGCCACATTTACAAAGTGACGCATCTAGGTAGATGCGTCACTTTGTAAACCCCTGGGGCCTCATTTATGAAGTTTGGCCGTAGGGAGGCGCAGCACGCCTTCCTGCTGCGCTTCCCTACGGCAAAAGAAAAAGGCAGGAATGCGCCGTATCTATAAGATACGGCGCATTCCTGTCCTTTTCCTCTGCGCCGGCGCACAATGGGCTGCCTGCGCCAACGCAGGCACCTTTGCACAATGGTGCAAGGGTGCCTGCGTTACGTGGATTATTATTTTTGTACAGGAAGGAAAACCTTCCTGTACAAAAATAATCACAAGAGGCTTTTCTTCTTTCTATGTGTGCTGCAGAATGCAGCACACATAGAAAAAGGAAACCCGAGGAGAAATAAAGATGTTTCTCCCTGTTGCGCCTTCCTTATGCCTCCACTGGGGAGGCGTAAGCTTTTGGCACTGCCTTAGAATTACGATTTCTCGTAAATCCGGGGCAGTGTCAAAAGGCCACGGGTGTTGCTGGGAACGCCCCAAGCAACACCCATTGCACGCCCCTTTAACGCAGAACACTGCGTTAAAAGGGCTGATATTTAGCAGGCAGCATTAAGCCACAAAAAGTGGCTTAGTGCTGCCTGATAAATATCACGCAGGCAGCTGCGCCACGGAACGTCGCAAAAAGTGACGTTCCGATGGCGCAAGGGGCCTCATAAATGAGGCCCCTGCGCTACATTATACCTGCATCAGGGTGTTCCCACGCAAGCAAGGGTCACAGAAGTGACGCAGTGAAATCTACCAGATTTCACTGCGTCACTTCTAGGACTCAAATGCGTCAATTTCTTACACCTGCCTCACAGCAGGCGTAAGACTGACACAGGCCCTTTCACATGGGGCTTGCCCCATTTGAAACGACACATTGCTGGGGTTGCGTCACTTTTGTGACACACTCCAGCAATGCGTCACTTTTGCGCTTACAGATACGGCAGAAATACTGACGTATCTGTAACTCCTTGCGACATGATGCGTCATACTGTAAATATGACGCATCAGGTATATCGCAAGGAGTGCGCACTGTGAAGTGACGCATCGCTGCATGAAAGCAGCGATGCGTCACTTTTCACTGCGTCCTCCTTGCGACACCAATGATGCGTCATATTTACAGTATGACACATCATGTCGCAAGGAGTTATAGGTACGGCAGTATTTCTGACGTATCTGTAAGTGCAAAAGTGACGCATTGCTGGAGTGTGTCACAAAAGTGACGCAACTCCAGCAATGCGTCCTTTCACATGGGGCAAGCCCCATGTGAAAGGGCTTGCGTCAGTCTTACGCCTGCTGTGAGGCAGGCGCAAGATTTTGACGCAACAGCGTCCTAAAAGTGACGCAGTGAAATCTCATAGATTTCACTGCGTCACTAATACGAGGCTTTTTGCGGGGGAACGCCCCCTCTGCATACATTATACCTGACGCAGGTATAATTTAGTGCAGGGGTTTGCAAAGTGACGCATCTGCTTAGATGCGTCACTTTGTAAATAGTGCGCAACAGGAGGCATGTTTTACGCCTCCGATGCGTCACAAAAAGTGACGCATCGGAAGCGCAAAACTGACGCAAGGCCTCATAAATGAGGCCCCAGAGGCTTTGATGGAGGCAATCCCGTTATGCCACAAAGTAGCCTACAATGTTTCTAGTAACGGCTTAAAAGACCCTGAGATTGAGAGGAAGAATTCCTCAGAGCATTTGGAGAGGGAGGTGGATTTAAACCCGGAAAGTGCCTCTTTGATTACAGGTTTATTGGTGAGTGATACTCAGGAGAACGCACTTACAGCCAGATTCATCAAGCCCAAAACGGCTCGCAAAGGGCCAGATTCTGAGAATCCGGACCTTTGCGAGCGCTATTTTTGCATTTGGGATTCATCATCCCAAATGCAAAAATCGCATTTTTAGAAATCGCTAAATTGCGAATAATTGCATTTAAGGAATCTCAATTTGAGATTCCTTAAATGCAATTTATGAACCATTTTAAATTTGCGAATTCGCAATCTGGGGCCCTAATTTACCGCGAAGTCTGACTACGTGGTAAATAGCGAAAACTTAGAAAAATGCACTTTAGTGCATTTTTTTAAGTGGTATGTTACAAACACACATGCCCTTTGGACATGCGCGTGCGCAACACCAGTGTACAATACCATTTCAGGGGTGCTACAGGGTGTCCTTTGGACACCCTTGAAATCGCTTCCTTATTTGCGATTCGCTAATTGCTAATCGCAAATAGGGAATGAATGGGAAAGCCATTCCTTATTTGCGATTAGCAATTAGCGAATCGCAAATAAGGAAGCAGTAGAAATCGCTAAAAATATTGCGATTTCTACATGAATCCCGTTTTGCGAGTCTTTAATAGCGATTCCTTAAAAATCGCTATTAAGGACTCGCAAAACAGGACAATGATGAATCTGGGGGATAATGTTGGAGGAGAGAGGGAAAGTCGCAGATACAACGAAAATGCTGTGGAATCCCCGCAACTACATTCAGCGCCCACAGACTTGGCATGCTCTTTATTGGTAGCTGAAAGGGAGCAGAACACCTGTATTTTTTCCAATGGAAGCTTAGTGGATGATGCAAATGTGCCACCAGATATTCTGACATTAAAAAGGGATGGAGGCTGCGAGGAACCACCACAATTACAAGATGGGGCAGAGATTGGATAATCCTGGTAAAGGAGGGTGATGTACCAGTAGGTTCAAAAGAAAGAACAGTGAAAACTGGATCTGGAGGTTAATCACCTAATGTTTCTCATGGCAAGAAATCAAAAGAAAAGGCTAAAGTAACAAGATCTGGGAAGAAAATATTTCATGTACATGACAATTTGAGACACAATAAAGCGCCTTTACATACCAAAGTTACTTCTGAAGATAGCCCTCTCTGCAAATGGGTTCAGGCTGAAGGGGGGGGGCAAGTCTATGATAACATGACTATCAGGGAATAGTCCTACAGAAGGCCACCCTGTGGATAATGGTCTGGGAGAGAGTAGTTTGGAGAATAGAGGCACAGTAATCCTAAGCTAGAGCTTGCTCAGGCTCCTAGGCAGTTCCTGATTTCAACTTCTACTCTTAATACTGGGGAGGCACAGACACGTGAGAAACAAGTTGAGAAGGTTCAAGAAGCTGGGGAGCCTTCCCTTCTTTTGATTCTCCAGGCACTAAAAGATCAAAGACTCGAACCTCAGAAACATTATGCACGGACTAGAGTGGATAATCAAAGCATACAACAGTCACTACAAGAGATGATGATCAAAATAGGGTCACTTACGTAGGATATTTCAGTGCTACAGCAGAGGGTTGCTGATACTGAAGAGTCTTCTACTCCAATAGGCAACTCGGTACAGAAGCATGATGCTCAGATTCTAGCGATGCAAACAAAGCTAGAAAACTTAGAGAATCGCCAGTGTCGGCATAACTTACGGCTATTCAGGGTCCCGAAGGGAAGGGAGGCCTCAGACCCTAGGGCATTTGTAGTCCAGCTGTTTCAGAAAGCCTTCCCAGAATTGACAGATTGGGACTGAGATTCTCAGCTACAAAGAGCTCATAGACTTCCACTGGTGCAGCACAAGGAAGGAGCTTGATACCCTCGACCATTTTAGATTTTTGGGGGAAATTTCCGGCTTAGACAGGCTGTGTCTTTGTAAGCTCGCCCTAATTCTCCTGTTACAGCAGACTCTATCACTTTTTTTGTTCGATCCGATTTATGTAAGATGACAATGGACAGAGGCTGGTTACTACGCTAGTTAATAGATCCACTAAAGGCCGCAGGCGCACAAGTATTTCTACAGAAACCTGAATGGCTAAAGGTCTTGAAGGGTGGACACTCATATTTTTTCTCAGATGAGCAAGAGTCTAAACGAGCAATCTGCAAGTGGCAAGCGGACGCAGCTAATAAGATTTAACAAAGACTCAACAAAGACAAAAAAAAGGGGGACATTTTTTTTCTATGGTTGATTTTTCTCGCTAGGGTTTCTCCTTTCTTTCTTTCTCTATTTTTTTCCCCTCTTTACTATATGGTATAGGGCATGGGGGGCTACCGCCGTGGTACTGTCTCCGAGGTGCTGCCCAAAACAAGCGGCAGTAGGTAGAAGGGGAGGATTCCTCCTTTATGGAACATGGGGGAGAGAACCTTCAGGGTTCTAGGGGTGGTGGGTGGGTGTTGTGTGGTAAATATAGAGGGCGAAAAATTGTCATCAGGGGCACTTCATGGTTTGGGTAAGAGGATTTTAAGCAACAAGTTTGATATAGGCAGAGGTGTAGGAGATGTAAGAATAAAGAAGGGAGCTTGGTTTAGAAGCAATTATTATTATGGATCGGATTAAATGTTTGGCATGGAATGTGTCAGGATCAAATATTGCAAATAAGTGACAATTAGTGTCTAAGGAGCTGAAAATGTACCGCCAAAGTATAGTTCTATTAACAGAGATGCATCTTGCATATAAAGATCGGAAGCTTTTCAAACACCTGGGGTACAAAATAATAGTATGTACTACACAAAATGTTTCTATAAGGGGCACTGCTATATTAAAAGATAGCAGGTTTTCATGTAAAATAGATAAGACACTGGCGGTCCAGAGGCACAGCTAGAAATTAGAGGCAAGAAGTACGTGTTTTATTCCGTTTATGGATCTAATGTAGATGATCCTTTTGTTTTTGATTTGCTTAATATGGAAATGTTGGATTGGGAGGGGGAGTGGCTGGTGATGGGGGATTTTAACTGTGTTATGGACTACGGTATTGACTCAACAAGGCAGGGGGCTACTCCTAGAATGCGAAAGACGTGCTCTGCAATATTAGAAATAGCGCAATAGCAGACTATAAAGATGCTTGGAGACGACAGATGTATCCTACTGTCCCTCTTTATACGTTTTACTCTGCTCCTCATAGGCTTTACGCAAGAATTGATATGGCATGGGTTTTGGATAATGTAATGCCAGTCTCAGATATGGAAATATGCCCTTGGGTTACTTCTGACCATAACCCTATTCTACTATCTTTTTAAGCTACACCAGAATGTAAAACAGCCAGGTCCTTTTCTTTTCCTAGATATTTACTTACAGATAGCGAATATCTGGCAAATATTACTAAATAGCTTGAGATATTTTTTAGCGAGAACATTGGGACAGCATTTCCGCTTACTGTTTGAGACACTATGAAATCGTTCGTTAGAGGCATCACTCAGAAATGTATATGGCAATAGAATAAGGACCGGTGTTTCCTTCCTGTGGTGCGTGGCCACTGTGGCTTTAGACGTTGTCTTTCCATCCTTTGGTAAGCAGCCTTTGTGGCATCAGACCTTGTGTTTCCATCCTTTGGTCTGCGGCCACTGTGGCATCTGACCTTGTATTTCCATTCTTTGGTGCACGGCTACAGTGGCACCAGACCTTGTGTTTCCATCCTTTGGTACGCGGCCATTGTGGCATCGAACCTTGTTTTTCCATCCTTTGGTATGCTGCTACTATGGCAACATACACTGTGTTTCCATCCTTGAGTGCATGGCTGCAGGGGCATCAGACCTTTTGTTTCCATCCTTTGGTGCGTGACCACTGTGGCATCAGATCTTGTGTTTCCATCCTTTGGTGCACGGCCACTGTGCCATCAGACCTTGTGTTTCCATCCATTGGTGCGCGGCCACTGGGGCGTCAGCCTCTGTGTCTCCATCCTTTGGTGCACGGCCACTGTAGCATCAGATCTTATGTTTCCATACTTTTGTGCACGGCCACTGTTGCTTCAGCATCCTTGCTGCTATCCCTTAGTGCGCAGCACCTTTTGCATAAGCCTATGTGTCTCTCCATTGGTATCTGACATCAGCCCTTGCCTTGTCCTGTCATAAACTTTGGGTTGCAAGATGTCATTTAGGGTCTTCTACGTTATTGTGCCTCCACTCTTCATGGCCTTGCTCAGTACAAACAATATCAAATCCTCCCAGTGTTAACAGTAGCACATTATTCCTATGTCCTAAAAACACAAAATTAATATTCATAATTAAAAAAAATACATTACTATTAATTCACCCTACGTTGCCACGTACGTGAGAAAGACAACATGCTTGGTGTTGTGATCGGGCATAATATACCTGTGAGACTCCACTATATATTAATATATATTCACATTTACAATAGATAAGCCTTCACATTAGGTAAGGCCATACCCACTTTCCATTTACACAGTTGCTGGAATGGGAAGTGGTGTCTAGTTCTGGATTTAAGATCTGATCCATATTTTATTTGTAAAATACTCTACAGGTGACTGGGTTTGGTGAGGTCATCTTTTGATCCCACTCAACATTATGAGACGTGATTGCAACTGAATGTATGGTGGGTGTTAGAAATGTAAACATTTAAACATTTTCTTCACCAAGTTCATTTGGGCATCTTCCGTAAGGTCTTGCATTAATAGCTTTTAACCAAGCCATGAGTGTGGAGCAATCCCAACATTTCAGAAAGTATCACAGACTGGAACCTCAACACTGGAGTTTCAATGATGTGAGATATCAAGGAAAGAAAGAGAAGAAAGACTAAGCAGCAGTGATAATGGCCGTGGACAGCTGATGGAACAGCCTGTTCATCGGTGTAAGGCTTACCCCACTTCCACGGCCCCATAAGATGGCGGCCATGTTGACGGTGATTTCTTTGCCTTCCGGAGCTGCAGTGTCAATTTTTCCAACCTTTACAAGTTCGAAATCCCCACTTTGGGATATTTGAATATTCAGGATATTGAAAGCGGTCTGAGCGTCTCCATTTACATCAATAAAGATTTCTTCCCCATTCCGATCTTTAAATGTGATATTTCTCAGGTAATGAAGTAACTAGAAAATGATACAAAATGAGGGAGTTACTAGAAATGACAGATTTTACTTGTAAGTCTTTCCTTTGTCAAGCTTCTGACTGCCCCCCACATCTGTGTCCATCCCCTCACTCTGTTCCATGTGGGGTGGTAGAGGATCCCTGTGTGGGAGGGAAGCCCTGGGTGGGAGGGTACTCCTGAGTGGGAGCACCGGGTGGAATGGGAGACCTGGGTGAGAGGGGTGCCTGGGAAGGAGAGGAGCCCTGGGGGAGGGGAGCCCTGGGTGGGAGGGGACCCCTGGGTCGGGAGGAGCCCTGGGTGGGAGGGGAGCCCTGGGTGGGAGGGAAGCCCTGGGTTGGAGGGGAACCCGGGTGGGAGAGGAGCCCTGGGTAGGAGGGGAACCCTCGGTGAGAGGGGATCCCTTAGTAGGAGAGGAGCCCTGGGTGGTAGAGGAGCTCTCACTGGTAGATGAGCCCTGAGTGGGAGGGGAGACCAGGGTGGGAGAGGAACCCTTGGTGGGAGGGGAGCCCAGTTCAAGTACCAGTAATAACTTCCTGCTCATGGGGTGGGCTCTTGGGTTCAAGGAAACTTATTGCTCTGCCTATCCGCACAACGGTGACATAATATAATAATAACATGATTAGCCAATAGCGGGGACTGGTACAGGGTTAAATTTCAAAATAGGAGGGTTCAGGGGACTCGTAAGTACTTTCACGTAACTTTTTTTTAATGTTGATTTTAAATTTGGGTTAAGTGAAATAGAATGAGTCAAGGTGAAAGTTGTGTGATTTATGAACTTCTATTTACTCCCTGTAATTAGGCCCAGGACCAATAATTATGGTGATTTATTTCCATTTTTTAAAATCTCCATACGATCCCGGTGGCGGTTCTGTGCTAAGGCCGTTTTTACTATAACATCAATCAATCAATTAATCAGGGGTTTGTGTAGCACGCGACTCGCCCATGAGGGTCTCAAGGTGCTGGGGAGGGGTTCAGCTCCGGATCAGTCAAAGAGCCAGGTCTTGAGGTTCTTTCTGAACGTGTGCAGGGTCGGGGAGCGTCTAATGTTTACAGGGAGCTCGTTCCAGGTTTTGGCTGCAGTGTAGGAAAAGGCTCTCCCGCCGGTTCTGTTTCTGCAGATGCGGGGTACCTCCACCAATGTGAGGTCGGTGGAGCGGAGGTTCCTCTTGGGTACGTGGAAGGAAATTCTCTCGATGAGGTATTTGGGTCCGATGTTGTAGAGGGATTTGTAGGCGTTGGTGAGGAGTTTGAAGGAGACCTTCTTCTCGACGGGCAGCCAGTGGAGGCCTTGTAGGTGCAGGGTCATATGTGCTCATGGCGCGGTGTCCCGAGGACTAGTCTGGCTGCGGCTTTCTGGATGGTCTGGAGCCTGTGCAGAAGAGACTTGTTGATTCTGGCATAGCGGGCTTTGCCGTAGTCCACTCTGCTGGTGATGAGTGTGTGGGTGACGGTTCTTCTGCAGTTAGGGGGATCCACTTGAAGGTCTTACAGAGGATGCGAAGGCAGTTTAGACTAGTAGAGACGACAGCTTTGATCTGGCGGGTCATGGAGAGGGAGGAGTCCAGAATGATGCTGAGGTTCCGAGTGTGGTCTGGAGGGGTGGGTGGGCTCCCGAGGGCGGAGGGCCACCAGGTATGGTCCCAGGTCGAGGTGCAGGGACCGAGGATGAGGACCTCTGTTTTCTCTGAGTTTAGCTTCATGCAGCTGTCCTTCATCCAGGCTGCCATATTCTTCATGCCTTCCTGGAAACAGAGTCTGGTGTCTTCGGGATTCTTTGTGAGCGAGAGGATGAGCTGGGTGTCGTCAACGTAGGCTACGTTGTTGAGCCCATGCTGTCTAACGATGGCGGCAAGGGGTGTCATGTGGATGTTGAAGAGCGTGGGGCTGAGTGATTATCCCTCTGGTACTCCATAGTTGATTTCCGTGGATAGTCTGCTAGAGTGCAATGAGAGACAGTGTCGTAGGCTGCGGAGAGGTCTAGAGGGATGAGGGCTGCGGTGTGTCCCTGGTTGAGTAGCATGCAGATGTAGTCATTGGCGGCGAGTAGGGCGGTCTCTGTGCTGTGGTTACTGTAGAATCCAGACTGGGATGCATCCAGGATGGTGTTCTCTTCTATGAAGGCGGTCAGCTGGGTGTTTACATTTCTCTCTGTGACTTTGGCTGCGAAGGGGATGAGAGAGATGGGCCAGTCCTTTTTCAGCTCCTGTGTGGGTTTTCTTCATGGTTGCTGTGATGAGTTCAATGGTTGCGGGATCCCAGGACGTGATGGTCGGTTTGTCAGTGGCGGAGGGTGGGGGGGGGTGCTCATCTGTGCTTCGCTGAAGTTGTCATAGAGGGCCTTGATCTTGAGATGGAAGTAGAAGCTGAGCTTGACGCAGAGTTCCTGGGAAGGTGTGACATCCGTGGCTTCGCAGGTGGGTTTCTTGAACTGTTGTATGATGTTGAAGAGTTCCTTGGTGTTGGTCACATTGGTCTGGACTTTGTCTCTCATGAAAGTATGTTTGGTGTCTCTTATGCGCTGGTGGTATTCCTTCAGGGCACTCTTGAGGTTGTTCCGTGCATACTGGGACCAATCAACACTGTAAATACAGGGTGGCTTAGCCAAGCATCAATCAATGATGGCCGCTTAGAGTGGAGCTCCATCGCCCGCTTTCTCCCCACGTCTATCCGACTCCCCTATCTGACCCATCTGAAGGTGGCTCCGTGCATCGGAGCATTAGCCGTGACCATCCTTCCCATCCCGGCTCGCATCCGATGTCTGGGACCAAAGATACGGGGATTGGAGCAGTGAGGCCTGCTCACCGATCGGAAGCTGGGACCCACAGTGCCATGGGAGGCCGGGGGAGTGGATCGGCTGTGCTGAGGATTTCTCGCGGCAGCGCGGGACTCTGGGTGCGTCACCGCTGGGGAGGGAATGCTGACCGCTGAGTGAGGACCGTGACCTGCCGAGACACACAGTCAGCAGAGGTCCTCGGAGTGGGCTTCATGGGGGCAGGAGAGGCCCAGACAAGAACACCCTCCTTACGCGTTGGTCCGAAAATCGGCCGATGGCGGTGCTGCGCCATTGAGGTGTGTGGTGCGCCGTTCTGGTCCCCCCACCTGTGGCTGCAGTCAGGGGCCGTGATCGCTGGGCTCTACACATCAGGGCCCACCCACCCATTGTGTTGGAGCCGTAACCCACAGTACCAACGAGAATCCCGGGAGTCCTGCAATCGGGTAGTCTACATCCCGAGTTGCAGCTGAAAAGACCCTGCAGTATTGTCACCTCTGAGAGAGGCAGGTGAGACCCCCCCCCAGGGCGGACCATAAGGGCGTATGGCCAGGGGCCAGTGACGACCCATAAAGGAGGGCACATCTCGACTAGGGAGGCTCGATTTTCAGCCCTGGCACCACATTTATCAACAACGGCTGAACTGTATAGACGTGGGCTTCCACTGGGGGAGACAGAGACCATGTTAGTTCCCCCTTCATCCGGACGGTGAGGTTTGCAATACCACGGACTCATCGGTCAGGAGAGTGCAGTGAGGGTTTGTGCCATCACCTGCCCTGTGTGACCTGTAAGGGTCTGAGTGGATGATCAGTTGTGTGATGGATCGCACTAAAAGCTCAGGGCCCGGGGTCTCAAGGTGGCGCAAACCAACAAATTGGACAGCTACACTGTTCCTAAAGACATGCAACAGAAACGACTGTCCAGAGATGCCTTCCAAGGTGGCCTGGGTGAAGAGGAGCAGGAATTATCACTAAAGGATGTAATGGACACTATCACCGGAGTCAAAGCCTCCCTGGAACATAAATTGGGCGCTATGGCCATTGACATTAACCTCATCAGGGTGGATCTGGCGGAGGCATGGCTTTGGAGCCGATGGGACAGGCTGCGTGAGCACTGAGCTCCGCGCCCGATCCCCGACTTTCTCCTGATAAGCGGTGTCTCTCTGACCCCCTGGTGGCTCCGAGTGTGCTGGGGGCGTCCCTGAACTCCATGGCGCTGAAGACTGCCGGTCGCCGGGCGTAGAGCGAGCGCGGCGACTGCTCGGCCGACAGGAGAATCTGGCCGCCGGAAAACACAAGATGGCTCCGGTCCATTTTGTTTAATCGAGACCCCGATGGCAGCGATGATCGTCGAGATTGGAGGTGGAATGTCGCTGTGGGGGAGGCGCTGAAGACCGGGGTGCAGACCCCTGGGTACGGCTTATCTGGCCGTAGCGGTGCCGCACTGTGGAGGAACGCTACGGCCTGCGGCGTGCTGGTGGCCGGGGCGTCCTGGACACGGGAGGACCGGCACCGGTGACTCGCTCCTCCGAGGTTGCGGAGGTCACGAAGGTGCTCCAGAGATGTGCGGGAGGGGCAGCCTGCCTCAGGGTGAGATCGGTGTCGGCCCCAGACTGGTTGAGTGCAGGAACGTGAGTGCGGGTCCCGGCCGAAGAGGCTGTTGCGAAGGACTGCACTGGGGGCCTGAGATCGGCGGATGTCGGGGGCTCACCCTCGTTGACCCCCGCATGCCAGTGGGACTAAGGGCTAGCTGTAGGATAGGACTCTGGGGCCCGGGTGGGCAGTGGTGATGCCCATGAACCCTGCGGAGTGGGCCCCAAAACTGCGCACACTAAGTGGCCATACTCAAGATGGAGGTGCCCCCAATTTCAAGAGTTTCTGGGCAGCGGTGCAGGCGGTAGCCTGGTGAGGTGTTGTTGGGTGCCTTGCACCCCGGGGTGAGGCCATACCGGTGCGGCTTCTGTTTCTGGGGGCTGCGGGGGCAGTTGGATGATCTAGGGGGGCCCGAGCTGAGCGCTGTTGAATGATCATGGGCGGAGGACTTCTATGTGTTCCCCTATGCAGGACTGCGGTGAATTGGGGGTGTCCTTGCTTGGAGGTGCGCTGGGGTGATTTGAGGGACTGAGGCCCTGGCCGAAGGGGACCCGGCGCAACCGCGCGGAAACCCGCCTGAACGTCACGCCAGGGACAGGGCTTTCTTCAGAGGTGCTCCTGCTCAGTCCTCCGTACCGCCCCGGGACGGGGGGAGCGTGGATAGCGTGGACTGCGGACCCTGCCTACTATAGCCCACTCGGGGCTGCTGTAGATGTTGCGGCGAAGCTGCCGGGCCTGCTGACCATGTGGTGAGCAGTGGGCCATTCTGAACTGTGCAGTGTTAAGGGGGACGGCTTCTGTAGTCCCCGGTCTTGGGGCTGACCCTAGGACTAGTTTGGAGGGTATCGAGGGGCCCTGCAGCATGGCATTGGAGTTACCTGACGGTTGCAGCTATGGGCAAGCCCCGGGCAAGGAAGGAGGAAGACCCACCGCCCTCTAACGCCGAATCCCCGCCTCAGGAAGCTAGAGATGGGCAGGAATACCGCAGGCTCCGGGGCTCCCGCTCCAATTGGATAACATTCTTGCAGCCATAGCGGACTCTAGAGTCGCCCTCCAGCAGGACATTGCGCAGGTGGCGATGGGACTGGGCCTGCTGCGAGCTGATCACTCGAAGCTGTCTGATCGGGTGAAACAAGCTGAAATTAAGCTTCAGGAGATTGAGCCAGCACAGTCCGCGCTGTCTGCAATGGTGACGAATGTCCTGGATTGTCTAACGGTGCTGGAACCGTGGGCGGAGGACGCGGAAGGCAGAAACAGGCGGAACAGCATACGCGTGGTGGGGCTGCCGGAAAAGATTGAAGGATCGGACATGGTGAGCTACCTGGAACCTTGGCTTAAAACAGTGCTGGCCCCTGAGGGGCTGTCGAGCTTCTACACCTTGGAACGAGCACATCGTGTCCCTGCTAGGCTCCCGCAGCAGGGTCGCCCTCCACGGCCGGTGGTGGCGAGGCTCTTACATTTTAGGGACCGTGATCTGCTCCTTCAGAGAGCTCGTAGTGATGGCCCCTTCCAGGTTGATAACAGCAATGTTACTCTCTTCCCAGATTACTCGATTGACACTCAGCGGCACCGCATGTCCTTCCAAGCTGTTAAGAAAGAATTGCGTGCTGAGGGGATTCAGTACTCTTTGATCTTCCCAGCCAAGTTGCGCATCGTGCTAGATGGAAAGACCTGTTTTCATGACATGTCAGAGGATGCGTGGGATTGGCTGGAATCTTATAGGGCTGGCAAGGATGGCCAGGAAGTGGAGGTGCCAGAGTTGGCTGGGGACTCACAGCCTCGCAGATCACAGCGGCTGGGGTGCCGAAGGCGGGGGCCACGGAAACCGTCGACCTCGCAGACGGCGATAGAGCGCAAGGGAGTGCTGGATGCAGTGACGGCAATCTCCGGAGAACTGCTAAGGACTTCCCCCATGGCCTCGGAACTGGGAAGCGACAAGGACCACTCGGAGGCGGAGTCCTCTGCATCGGACGGAGCACGTTTACCGCTGGTTACTCCTGGAATGGCGGATGGACTGGTGGATGAGTAGACTTTGTGCTATTGCTGGGGTTGGATGTTCTGTTATGGTTAAATATATTGTGGTGCTTGTTTTCGAGGGGGATTCTAGCGGCGCACTAGCTGTGTGGAAGGCTGGGAGTTTTGGTTGGGCTTGATTGGGATGGAGGAGGCAACAGTGTGGTTGCGGGGGCTCCGAGTGGGTCTGGGGGTATTGCATTACTGGGGGTTTCTGGGGCGGGCGATGGTTGCGATTCTGGTTTATCGTAGATTGTTTCCTAAGCTCTACCCAACCTCCACCGGATGGTACTAGTTAGTTTGCCTTAGCTTTGCCGAGGTATGTAGTTGGGGCAGTTTGGATGGGTTTCACTATATTGGTGCCTGTTCTTGGGTGGGAGGGTGGCGTTGTGGGTGGGGCAGGACGGTTTGGGAACGGGACTGGTTTGATTTGGGAATGTTGTCTGCCGGCGCGTTTATTTGTGAATGTGGAGCTACTCAGGGTTGTGCATTTGTGTAATGGGTCCTCTACCTGGCACTCAGGGGAGGTGGGCTGTTTCCCGCGGTTTGCGCATCATTGTAATGGGTTCGTTGCCTGATGTGAAACACGTGACCTGGAATGTTTGGGGATTGCACTCCATGCAGCCTAGATGCAAAGTTCACTCCTATCTGGCGCGTAGGGGCCTGCAGGTGGCTTTTCTACAAGAAACTCATTTGACCAAGACAGAGGGCTAGCGCTGCAGCGTAGATGGCGGGGTCAGCTTTATTACACCACTTACTCAGCCTTTGCACGGTGGGTTTTGCTTTGGGTTAGGGCTGGGGTTCCCTTCCAGATGATTGAACAGTTGATAGATCCTGTTGGCCGCTATGTCGCAGTTAGAGGCTGTCTTTATGGGCGAAAGGTGACCCTCTGTAGTGTCTATGCTCCTAACGTAGACCAAGCGTCCTTCCTGGAGACTTTATCGTCTGCCCTCACAGATTATATTATGCCACCGGTGCTGATGGGGGGAGACTTTAACTCAGTTGTTGATGTAACTATGGACAGATCCCACCCTCCATTGCCCATGGCTCCGATTAATAGGCTAGCCAAGGTACGGGTGCAGTGGCAAGATAACTGGGGATTTATCGATATCTGGCAAGGGCAGCACCCGGTTGATAAAGATTACTCGTATTATTCGGCTTTGCATGACCTGCATGTGCGGTTGGATGCCATTTTGTATAGCACCTGCCTGGTGCCAATGGCGGTTGGCAGCGAGTACTTATCGCGTATCATATCGGATCACAATCCGTTGTTGGTGAGTTTCTGCTGGGTGGCGGAGCGTCCCAGGGTCCCTACCTGGAGATTGCGCCCGGAGATGTTGGAGGATCAGGCCTTTCGCGCGGAGTTGGGGGATGGGGTGGAGCACTTCTTTGCGGAGAATGCAGGTTCCGCCACGACGACGGCCCTGGAATGGGATGCCTTCAAAGTGGTGGTCCGAGGGATTTGTATTGCCAAGTGGGTAGGAGTAATGAAGCTGTTACTACAGGAAATTGAGGCGAGCGAGCTTGCCCTACGAGACGCGGAGAGAGCTCACTCAGATGGCTCTGGGACACGCGATGCGGTCCAGTCCCGAAAGGAGGTGGTAGCGCTGGTAGTGGGGTGCTTACGGTGCTTCGACTATAAAGCTTATTTGGCCCGCGCGCACGCGGAACGGGACAAGGTGGGCACATTGCTGGCTTGGTTGGCGGACCCTGCTCCTAGGTGTATACCTATCTTGGAGATAACCTCACCCTCAGGACGCTTGGAATACACGCAGCATCACATTAATGACCGATTTAGATCTTTCTATGCAAGTCTTTACACCAGCCAGTTGCAGACTAGTGAAGCGGATACCAAGGCATTTCTAGAGGTCCTGGAGCTGCCTGCAGTTGGAGAGGAGGACGCGGAGGTCCTCAGGCAGCATATTACATTGGCTGAAATTCGCTGCGCCATTAAGCAATTGGCACGCAATAAAACGCCGGGTAGCGATGGCTTGCCTATCGAATTCTATCTAACGTATATTGATCTTCTAGCTCCCAGGCTATTAGCGGTGTACAGGGAGGCTAGAAGGATAGGGATACTGCCGGCCTCTACTAGGGAGGCTATTATTGTCCCTCTTCTCAAGCCGGGGAAACTCCTGACTGACCCAGCTGCATATAGATCCCTGTCTCTGCTTACCACTGACTATAAAATCCTGAGCCGAGTGCTGGCCACTAGACTCCTCCCCTTTATGACGCAATTGGTGCATTCTGATCAGGCCGGCTTTATGCTGACTCGCAATACCGCTAGCAGCATACGTCGGTTGATAGGTCTCTTGGATGGGGACTGTGGGGTGGCAGGGCAGGCGATGGTCCTTTCCGTTGATATTGCTAAGGCATTCGACAGCCTGGAGTGGCCATACCTGTTCTCGGTCATGACAGCCTTTGGACTCGGGCCGGTTATGTCCGCTGGACTGAAATTCTGTACTCGTCGGTGACCGCTAGGGTTCGGGTTGGAAGAGTTGTTTCTTCCATTTATCCTGTGGGGCGGGGCACTAGACAGGGCTGCCCATTATCCCCGTTATTGTTTGCTCTTGCGATAGAACCATTGGCGGCGCGGGCTAGGATGGGTGGGGCAAAATTGCAGTTTTGTCAGAAAGAAGTGCAATATTTAGGCCATAAGATTGCAAAAGGAATCAGACAAGTCACAATAGAAAGAATCAGAATGATACAAGGAATGCAACCGCCCAGAACTCAAAGACAGGTAAGAATGTTCCTGGGAATGGTAGTTTATTGTAGACAGTGGATGACCTTTTAATGTTTCTGGGGGATGCGGGGGAGGCCCTGGAAGGGGTGCGCTCCCTTCTCGATGGCTTTAGTGACATCTCGGGACTGCGGGTTTACTGGGCGAAGACTTGTGTGTTCCCGGTGTCTAGAACATGCGTCCTGCCCACGCTGCCGCCTGATCTGGCATGGGAACCTAGGTGCCTTCCTTACTTGGGAACGCATGCGTATCATGCTCAGGAGGATCTCCTGGAAGGTAACATTGGTAGAGCGTTAAGAGGCCTAAGGGGTAGTATGAGGTTCTGGGGGACCCTGCCATTGTCTGTGGCAGGTCGTGTGGCGCTCCTGAAGATGGTGGAGCTTCCTCGACTCCTGTACTTCTTCCAGAACCTACCGATATGGATACTAGTTGCTTTCTTTCGGCAGCTCCGCTCCGCGGTGGGCAGCTTTGTATGGGGGCAGGACGGCGCAGGGTAGAGTTGTATACTTTGTTGCGGCCGAGAGCTGAGAGGGGCCTTGCTGGCACGGATTTTGAATTGTATTACTTGGCTGCACAATTCCAAGTTCTTACTCAGGCGGTGGCGTTGGAGTTCCGGGGGCCGGAGGTAGTGTCTGCACGGGAAATACCACGATATATTTTGTGCTTTGTAGTCCTGCAGCAGCGCCTGTGGGCTGCCGACTTATCTGTAGTGGAGGGGACCCTCCGGTATTGTTAGAAACGGTTCCATAATAGAATCAGGGAGCAGCGTCCCTACGCACCCGAGATACAGCTGGGCATGTGTACGGCGTTGCTGCATGGCAGGGATTGGTCCGCCCTGGCGGAATGGGAGGAGCTGGGCCTACAGATGGTGGGCGACCTGTATGCAGATGGCGAACTGTTGCCCTAAGCACATTTCAGGAGTCCTTTGGTCTCCCGCGTGGCCATTTCCTGATACACGCGGCACTGATCATCGCCATACAGAGACACTGGGGTGCTGGTCTCTCGGAACCACCAACGAGTGGAGCGTGTCAATATGTGGTGATGGCAGCGGGCACGTATAAGACGGTTACTTGTCTATATAAACGCATGCTGGGAGAGGGGCTTAACCCGTTGCAAAAGCTACGGGGGTACTGGACGGCGGACTTAGATAAAACGATTCCCGACACGGCTTGGTCGCAGATAATTAAAAGAGCATGGAAGGGCACCAGGAATGCTCGGTTTCAACTGATCCAATTTTTCATATTGCAAAGGGCATACCTCACGCCTGCTAAAATTTATAAGTATTTTTGGATCGACACCGCCCTCTGCCCACGGTGCAGACTGCAGGGTGCGGACTTGTGCCACATGTTGTGGGACTGCCCACAGTTGGGCACATATTGGGAGGAGGTAACCGATTTGCTTTGCAGAGTAACTGGGCGACGGATTACTATGGACAAGGGAGCTTGCCTATTACACTGGTACACACTAGCAAAAATAAGATATCTAGCAAATTTGTAGACTTAGGACTACTACTGGCTAAGAGGGAAATTACATCTCACTGGAAGGCGGCGGTTGGTCCTAGATACGCCAGATGGAAGGCGGCGCTGCTTATGTGGGCGGACAGTGAGAGTTCGGTTCGATTACAACAGGCTCATAGGTCCCATAGCGATAGGGCGCTAGAAGAGGCACGGGCGTGGGAGGCTTTGGTGATAGAGCTCCGGACTTCAGATTTAGACACTGACTCGGACTCCGGCGTGCCGACGGAGGAGGAACGCCAATAGTCAACTTCTTTGGCCTTGGGGAGATTAGCCTGGGAGGGGACTCCTGACTTCCATGGTGGTCACGGCATTCACTGACATTATTGATGCGACAGCCTGCACACACCTTGCACACTAGTGTGACTTCTTCCCTGTGCTCACTCTCCTAGAGAGTAGCGCTGGCGGCAGGGGTGGGGGGTAAGGGGTGGATAGACATGGGGGACGGACCCATCTGTGGTGCTGAATGTCGACCTAGAGCCCAGAATTTGCTATGTGATGGACTGCTGAATGGGGGGCTTGCCACTGCAGCGGCAGGCCTAGAGCAGGGGCACAGCGACTTTATCTATTATTTTGCCCTTGACTGGTTGGGTTGCTGGGTCAATGTCGATGGTTATTTTATTATTGACTGTTGAATTTTTTGCACTGCTGGTGATCTGGCCTCCTGTCTATTTGTATTTGTATTTTGAAACAATAAAAATGTATTTTTTTAAATAAAATAAAAAAAATCAGGGCGGATCTGGCGAAGCTGAACGAGAAAGTCAAACAGGTAGAGAACACTGCCACCAGTCTCATCGGGGATGTCACGCAGCTTCAAAGAGAAGTCCTCGAACCACAAGATTTCCGCAAACTCACAGACTTACAACTATACGACTACGAGGGCCGTCTTCGGCGGAACAATCTCCACATTATGGGTGTTCCAGAAAAATCATAGGGGCAGTCCTCCGACCTCTTTGTTGAAGAACTCATCCTAAAACATCTACAGCCTAAAGGCCTCAGCAAATTCTTTGTCATCCAGCGGGCGCATAGGGTCCGGGACGGCCGTCCCAAGCCGGGCGCTGCACCGCGGCCAATGTTGGCCAGAGTTCTGAACTTCCGAGACAGGGATGTCATCCTCCAGAATGCCTAGATGGGGTCCCCCCTCCACTATGAAAATGCAGACCTTTTTCCGGACTTCACGCAGAGAGTACAAAGACAGAGGAGGTCGCTCCTCTAAGTGAAATGAGTACTCAGAGAAAGAAGAATTAAATATTCAATGTTATTCCCAGCACGTCTCCGGGTCAAGGCAGAGGGGAGGGCATGGTTCTTTGAACATCCAGAAGCAGTGGCAGATTGGATCAAGCACCGCAAAGGGAGGAGCTCAAATGACCGCAACGGAAGGGAGTATGAAGACAATTGACCTGCCTGAGGAGGAGCCCTTGCCGACAGCTGCATCGGGACTGAGTAAATGGGACCTAGGGCTTGGGTGGGGGTTTCCTTCTTTCTGATCCTGTACGGTGGTGGACTCTTTCAGATTTTACTCATTTACTTATTTGGGGATGTACATTTGATTTGGCTGGGGACAGGGTAGCGGAGCGCTCTATTCCCCCATTTTCTTCTACTTTTAGCTCCTTAGGAGGGCGACAGGCACTCTGCAAGTTTTCAATGGGCAGTTTTAGACCCAGAGTGCAGGGCAGCGGGGTGGGGGTGTGTTGTTTGGTTTTAGTTGTAATCATTGCATCAGCGACTTCTATTGCAATTCCCACAGAGGAAGTAGAAACACATGCCACAATTTCCATAGAGGAAGTAGAGATATTTTCGAATTTGTCATGGCTACACGGTGGGACGGAGGGATTAAACTGCTAAGCTGGGACATCAATGGGTTGGGGGATAAGATCAAGCGCAGTGTTGTCTTCCAATACATCAAGCGTCAGGCCCTTGATTTTGTATTGCTTCAAGAAACACATCTCATTGGAAAGGCATGCAAAGCCTTACACAGAGGGGGTTACACCATGTTGGCCCATGCGGGATTCACCTCTAGCTCACAAGGAGTGGGCATTATGATGAGGAGATCCTTTCCTCTGGTGATAAAGGCAACCTGGACAGACGACCGGGGAAGGTACATTGGGGTCTCAGGCACAATGAAGGGGCACCCCATCACACTTCTATCAGTTTATGTACCGCCTGGCTTACAAGCCACCACCTTCAGAGACCTAGGGACTATCTTGCTAGCTATTCCGGAGGGCCTGTTAATACTAGGAGTGGACTTAAATTCAGTAGTCTCGGGCGAGCTAGATCGTCAGCCCCCCAAGAAGTGGGCTACACATCATGTTGGCTTCCTGAATTCCTTGAGACCATGGGGCTGGTGGATAGCTGGCGGACCTATCATCCAAACACAGTGCAGCACACCTTCCATTCCGGGGCACACATGAGCCTCTCACGCATAGATTATTTTTTAATTCCTGCATCTCAAGTTGCACATATTCGCGAGATTAAACACCTGGCCAGGGGTATTTCTGACCATTCGCCAGTTTGTCTTCATGTGGTTCTTAGCAATAAACAGGTGGGCGGGTGGCCCCCATCAATCTATGGTATTTCCGGGATCCTAAAATTCGTAAGGAACTTCTCGCAGCAATAGATAATTATTTTATTGAGAATGAGGGATCAGTGAAATCCCCGCAGATGCTATGGGAGGTCTTCAATACGGTGATTCGGGGTCAGGCCTTATCTTTAATTTCTGGAAAGAATAAAGACCACCAGAGGGAGATAGTTGCCATTGAGGCAGAGATTCACCAATTAGAAACTGACCCGGAATCAGAGGTTACACCGGACAAACTCTATTATCTCAAGCTCCAACAGCAGGAGTTTAGGGCGTTGGCGACTGAACAGGCCAAAGCCTTGGTGAGAGCCACGCAGGGTTGGTTATATGATGTGGGTGACAAAGCCGGGAAACTACTAACGTGGTTGGACAAAAAAGAGTGGGAGAGCCGTCTCGTGCCGGGACTTCATGGGGAGGGGGACAGCCCCCTCACGGATCCCTAAGGCATTATTGACAAGTTTACGGACCATTTTGGCGTTGTCTATTCTTCAATTGCTCCCTTTTCCATAGAGGACTCCTGTCAGCTTTTAACTGACATAACGCTGCCCAAGCTTTCAGATTTGAATGATTACACGACGCAGTGGGTCACTCTGGGGCTTATGCTTGCTAAGAGAAACATTGCACAGCTGTGGGGAGCGTCACATCCTCCTACAGTGGGAGACTGGGAGAAAGATCTGGATTGGTCAATGTTCAGAGAGAAGACAGTATATTTAGCCACACATTGCCGTAAGAAGAGCACCGCATATGGGGCTTGTGGAATTCCTATTGTGGGGACATATGTCAACCACCCCTCACTGTCAGCTGTGAAGACCCCCCAGCACCCTAGATCTTCCAAGTGATATTTTGTAATGATTGACTTTACCTATTGTCTCTTGTCGCCTGCCTTATTACCTCCTCTGTAATGTAATCAATAAGCTGATGTCTGTTTTTTTTAAAAACCACTTTAAACACAATTGTCTTTTTACTAAAGTTAAATGTTTATGATGATTACAATCTTGATTTTGTTCTGACTTTGTGGTGATTTTAATTGTTCACACAATCAACGGTTGCCTACAAGTGTATTTTAGATATAGAAATCCATTAGTGAATTGTGAAACATGCATTTATCCTGCTCTTGACCAGCTCATAGGAAAGGCTCTGGACTCAAACTAAGATATCTATGGAATTCTGCCAGATCCTATCCATGGTCATCTGGACTCAGAGGAGCCCTCGGGGGTCTCACCTCATCCACTTTGGGACTGCTCTGGACCAGATGAAAGACAGGCAGAGAACAAATGCTTTTCTCATGCTGTATGGGAAAATGTATAACAAAAACTAAATTTCTGGTTTCACCTTCCAAATCATGGAGCGCCCTGGATGGGTGAGTGTGGATTAGTTCCATTTTGTACTGTTAACTGGTGGCCCTCTTTCTTTCTAACTTAGTTCTTTAGTGGATCCCATTTCACTTCCAGGGGCCAGGTCCTTTTCACCATTAGAACCTGCAGCTAGCATCATGTTTGTGTGTGTTTATGTGGCCCCAAAGACCTTGGTACTAACAGTAAACTTGTTCTGATCCACACGAAGGGAAAACACACATCTGAGCTAGGGGACTGGGTGTGAATACAGGAGAGGGTGATGTTGAGAAAAGGACAAGAAGAGATAGAGACTTTGAAGGAAAAAATTCACATGAAAAGTAGCAGTGAGAAGTGGAATAGTAGGGTCAAGAGGAGAGCAGGCAGGGAATATCAGGCCTTCTTCCTAATTTTATAGCCAGGAGGTTACTTATCCAATAGATGCTGCTTAAAGAGCAGGGTTTGAGTTATTTTCTGAGGAATAAATGAGGTTTTGCTATTTGGCTCTAAGTTGGAATGCTGTTAAAAATTCATGGTTTGTAACCAGATGAGGCCTCTTCAGATTTTGGACTGAAGACTGGAGATGCTACTTTTTGCATGCCTTGTATGTTCTCCTGATGACGCCATGATTATCCTGGCTACTTTTAGTGGGTTTCCATTGTTGATAGACTGTAGGCTAAACATAGTTTTCAGTGTGAGGTGGGGCGGAGAGTCTGTGTATTTTCTCAGAGCATCAGAATTTTTAATTAATTCTTTCATGCAAAATAGTCCTTCATAGGGTTAAGTAGTGTCTGGGTCACCAGACTGTATATTGTTGCCTTCATTGAAGTGAAAGAGAGTGGGTATATGATGATGATTTCTAACCCCTGTTTTAACATGAGAGGTTTCACTTTGGGCCAAAGGGGAAGCTGGTACATGAAGTCACAACAATTACAGCAAATCATTAGCATTTTCATTATTCCAAAATCATGACAGAAAATAATGATTTGCCATACTTTTTGTGGCTTTGTGTTTGATTTTGGAGACTTAACAGCAAGTAGACCTCTAGCTTTCTGGCTTTGTGAGTTACAGGGGAAGTTAATGTCAGATGGTCTTGCTTTTGTGAGAGATGTGAGCTTTCAAGTTGCTGGTGACATGATTGCGGCAGCTTGGAATTTGGCACTGTTGACAACATGGGGAGAAGTTGCTCAGGTTCATTTTGTCATGGCATTGCTGGAACTAGCAGTGCTACTTTGTTGTTGGTAATGAGTAGTTTTTGAGGTGCTAAACTTGAAGTGGCACTGAATATCCTGTCTTGCATGATTGTAAGGCATGTTTTTAACCAAACAATGTCTTGGTTGGAAGTGTCCTTTACATACAATTTGGCATTGTTTGCAAATCAGTTCAGTCATACCTTGGGCTCCACATAGAGCTTGAAGCACACATCATGGTCATCTAAAGTACCCTTGCATTTGTCTCAGGTCAAAACAGAAAATGTGCTGGAATAACATGCCCACCTACATGTAGAAGTACACTACTATATATTTGAATTATTAGCTTCATCATATTACTCATTGTAATCTTAACTATGTGATATTTTGCCCTTTCCCACCTGCCATGGTCGGATGTCCTTGATGTTGGCACAAGATCCATCGATGAAAGGCCCCATACCTGGTTTGCAGTCCATCAAGGTGTTCAAAGCACGAGCGAAGGCGTAGACTGCAGTGTAACTGTGGTAAGTGTAGCTCATGTCATTCAGTTCAAAGAGAGGCAAGGTTGCTGCATCAAAGTTTTCCTGTCCGGAACAAGGTGCCAATAGATCTACCTCTGCGGCTGCATTTGTAGTGTCGCTTCGGTTGACCCATGACAGTTGACAGCTGAAGATCTGCTCCCATAAGAGCTCGGTGAAGACGTCATCTGGATGAAGGCGGTAGAGAAAGTCTGTAAAGCCGGGCATGATGCCTGCATAAAGGGTGAGTGCCAATGTCCCATTCAATATTTTCCATGCCTGGTCAGCAAATATAGCAGGCGAGATGACAAAGTATGCAGAGAATATCAAGGTTTTCCCAGTAACATTGTGTGAATACATAGTTTCCAGTAATGCCTTGACATAAGCTTCTGCGCTGTGAACAATAGCAACCTTGACTGAATGCTGTTGGATCTGTTGAGCAACTTGGAGGACCTTTGCCTTGGAGTACCGCAGGTGAATTTTTGCTATGAAGGCCACACAGCCACCACTCTCCTCAATCTCTTGCTTGACGTGCTGACCACCCTGCAAACCAAGCTCATCATCAGAAACGATCATTCCCACCCACGTCCAACCAAAGTGAGCCATAATCCGTGCCAGCGCAATGTTCTGGAGTGTGTTTACAGGAAGAGTCCGCAGGAAGGACGGGAACTGAAGCTTGTCACTCAGAGTGGCGAGAGAAGATGAGTGGCTGATCTGTCAGGTGTGAAGAAACAGGTCTATCTTTATCATGATCATTAGTGCATGTGCCCAACACACTCCACTCTTGGGTCCTTATTGCCCATTGCATTTACATAAACATTGAAACATGAAATAATGAGCACTGCTTAAAAGGAACGAGTATGTGGCATAGTAGTCAAATAACACCAAACTTGAATGACCTGACACATAGGAGCCTCACGGTATTCTCCTTCTCTGAATGCGGAAGCTTCAGATTATAGGATTATAGGATCTGCTCAAGATAACAGACTGCAATAGTGGACTGGCTAAAGAAATTGACCATAATTGGTCTTTTTGGTAATGAGAATTCCAAAGTCTGTTAATGCGAGTTCTGGATAGTGATATTTCTTAAATATTCACTTACAAGAAGATAGTCCAAAAAAGTCATTACCTCAGTACAAGACATTAGAATATAGCCTTATAGCCCGTCGTAGAGGGCTATACCGGCTGTGAAGCCAGAGCTGTGAACAAAGAAACATTGGAATGTTGAAGCTCCAAGCTTATATCAGCCATTATAAGCCTGACGTACTCTATTTTTTTCAATGGAGCTACCAACATTCCAATGTTCTAATATTGGTTCAAGAGGGTGCAAACACACTCCCAATCTTTGTCTGGGTGAAATAAAATAGTTATTTAATAAACCTGTGCTTAACCCTCTGGTAGCTAGGCACAAAAGCAGGCAGACTTAATTTAGAGTAAATGTGTAAAGCATTTATGTAGCGCTCAAATAGTAATAAAGTGAAAACACAACACGAGAAAAATCCCAAACCAATTTAGAAACACAGAGATAAGTATAAAACATAAAATCACACCAAAATGGCAAAACGCTAATAAGTAGAAACTGAGATATGAATTATTTAATTTGTAATAGCAATAGCTCCAAAAAGCACAATGTGCCATTTATAGTTATCTGTTTTGGTCACGATGGACTGGGTCACAGTCAAAAGTTAAGGCCAAACACAAGGCAGTGAAGGTCATATACAGGGATGGGGTTCGTCTTGGTGGAAAGTTTATCTTCAAAACTTAGGGGCCCATTAGGATGTCGGGCGGATTTCCCCCGCCAGGCTGGCGGTAGGATCCGCCGGCCTGGCTGGGGCAATCCGCCCGACATCCTCTTCTGAATGCCCCCCCGCCATATTAGTATGGCGAGGGGGACCGCAGCGGACAGAAAGACCGTCCGCTGCTTTTCCGCCCCGGTCGCCTTGCGGTCGGGGCGGAAAAGGTTTAATATGGTGACGGTGTCAGTTTGACACTGTCAGCCATATTACTATGGGCCCGATCTGATGCCTTTCCGTGACGGCAATGCTGCCATGGAAAGGCATGCGGTCTTCACTTCGGGGACCCCCTGCAGGCCCCCGGAGTGAATGGGAGGTGGGGGGGTGCACACGGGGGGTATCTGTGGTACCCCCCAGCATTTGCATAAACAAAGCGGCAGGCACCGCACAGTGCCTACCGCTTTGTGTATGCAAATGCATACATGCATTCTTAGCATTGTGGCGGGTGGTGCTGAGAGTCCTTCATCTAAGTCTTCACAGGCCCAAGAGTGTTCTTATTAGAAGTAATGGGGTTGCCACTTTTATTCAGAGTGCCACTGTGTGGGTAAGGGAAAACCCATTTGTCTGAATTGGTTCAGATCCATTCTTATCTTTCCCCTGGGTCTGGCTCCAGCCTGGGTGGTGAAACAAAGGGCAGACAGGTCCATATGCGTGCTGCAGTTGTCAGTGAAGGGCAGGCAAGGCATCTTCTGAGTAAGGAAGGGGATGGGCACAGCCCTCAGGGTATCCTTTGAAGCTTTGAAAGGGCTGGGTACAACCTCCCTGACCATCCTGCTCAGGAGAGGAACACCCTTCCCCACACAAAAGGCTATTTTGTCCACTGTCTAGAAGGAATACACATCACACCACAGGAGACCCATTAACGGTAATGTGACCTTGGATGAATGCAGAAAGGAACATTTAGTTGAGGCTGAAAATGCCATATTTCTAAAAGTGCCATTTTCAAAATAGCATTTTAAAATCTAAACTTCAAATTTTAACTTACAATTGAAATGAGTGAACGACGCATTTTCTAGCTGTTGCCAAACTGAAGTCATCAGTTATAAAATGTAATAGGGTAATCCAGTGTTAGTTATGGGAGGTCAACCTTGCCACAACTAATAATGGCTGGGGAGATTTCTTACTGCCAGAACATGTAAACCTTTAAATATACATGTCCTAATTTTTAAATACAATACACCCTTCCCTATGAGCCATTACATTTACATAAGGGGTGAGTTATAGCTATTCCACAGGAAGGTTTAGGCCCTTACCATATACCAGGGACTTGTAAGTAAATTAAATGTGCTGATTAGGTATTGGCTAATGTTACCAGGTTTTAGGGAGAGAGCACAAGCCTTTTAGCAATGACAAAGTGCACAGAGTCCTAATGCTAGCATAAACAAATTCAGAAAACAGGAGGAGTGAAGGCAAAATGTTTGGGGGTGACCCTGCAGAGAGGGTCAGGTCCAACACTTTTGTAATAAGTCCAGCACTACATATTGTCAACTACTGGTACTTCAATACCCTCCCATAGAAAATAGTATAGGTAGGGAATTGAAGTAAAACCCTCATAGGAAACAATGTTAAATTACATTAGATCATTTAAAATTGTAAAAAAATATAAATAAATATATATTAATGTTAAACAATATATGAAAAAGAACATACATTAGTAAAAATAGTTCATATTTATTATTTATTATTTATTTTTAATTTGAGACACAATGTAGTATCACATTTTATTTAAAATATTTAGAAACATTTTAATGAATTACATACATCTCTTTGAATAATTATTCATGCAAAAACCTACTTTTTTTCTTCAGGTGGGAATCTATATTTTAATTTAAGAAAAATAATTGTCATTTATTTTGATATAAATCCTTTAATTAAAGTTTTAATTCAAATGAAATGTTATAGTGCTGTAGTATTTTTCTACTTTTTGTTTACTTTCAAACAAAAAACATACATTCATTTACATTCATATTTATCTTAAAAATATGTCAGTTTTTGTTTTGAGTGAAAAAATCTTTTTGAACTTTCCATTTACTTTACCATGCGGAGATCTCTGCCCTGACTGTGGAGTCTCCCATTCTTAACTCCTGGGCATGTGCATCGGACGGCCGGGAGCCGTCCAATCTGCGCACGCGTGGAATTTTCTTGGACCGCAGGCAAATTCTGGCTGTGCCCAAAGGGTTAAAGTATGGGAAAATCTATTGTAAGAAACTCACATAGGCTGCTTTTGGTGCTAAGATTAGCTAAGTTAGAGGCAAAATGGGTGAGGTTGAAGGAATAAATACATGGAAACTGTAAATTACTATTATAATGTTCCACTTTTTTCTTATCTGTGTATTAGTTGTTGGTGTTGCCTATATTATGTTTGCTTTTATAGTTACAACTATAAAAATTCTATTCACTAGAATGGCATTTTTATTTTAATAAAAGTCATAAAAGTATATTCTTAGTGTATATTATTTAGTCTGTCTATACAAGGTGGAAGGAGGTTTGGAATCAACTATCAACAAGTACTCCTGGGAGTCTTACGGGACTAACCAGTGCCCAGAACACAACATACTCATGTAATGAGTGGTTTGTAGGTTACAGTCCACCGGGTTCTCTCTCTTATTGTGGTATATTGACTAAGTTTGCACTGCAAGAAAGTCTGGAGATCCCAAAGCGCCGGCCGTATTCTAGATACATTTCAGAAAATGTATCACTAGCATATTTACCATGCATCACACATGGCTGGTGACATTGAAGACACAAAAACAAATGCTATGCTCATGTGACACAAAATGTGATGCAGCATTATGCCATGGCACAAAGGCTATTGGACAATGTCTTGCAAGCTTGTCTACTCAAAGCAACAACTTGCAAACAGGTAGCTTCCTACAGACGATTGCACAATATTACATTAAGTAATGCATGAACTTTTCACAAATGTTGCATGTAAAATGCATTGAACAATAATGTAGTATTATCCACCCCCACTTACGTTCATTGTTGGTGTTGGACCTTGGCCTCTCTGCAGGGTCACCCCCAAATGTTTTGTCTTTTGCCCTCCACTTTTTGTTGAATTCATTTGTGTTGGTCGTAGGACTGTGTGCACTTTACCACTGCTAACAAGTGCTAAAGTGCTTGTGCTCACTCTCCTTAACATGGTTTGATTGGCATATACCTAATTGATACATTTAATTTACTAATAAGTCCCTTGTAGAGTGGTATACCATATACCCAGGTCCTGTAAATTAAATGCTGCAAGTGGGCCTGCACCACTCATTGTGTCACCCACTTAAGTAGCACCATAAAACATGCCACAGACCAACCACTGCAGCCTGAATGTGGTTTAATACTGACATGTCGACTAGGCATTTAAACCCCTTTGCAAATACAAGAAGATGATGGGCGGAGGGCTGAAATGCTTCAGACACTCTTCCCCAGTCACAGATCTCGGTTGAATCCATCATCATTCTTTAGCTCACTTCGCCACCCCAGTTCAGACCCAGTTCCGTCTTGACCCTGTGCCTCCTGGGAACAGTCAATCCCGAACTGCCAAGACCAGGTCTTCCATCCCATTGCTTTGGACCGATCATTATTTAGTGAAGTTTACCATTCCCACTCTCACAACAGAATTAGTCTCCAAAGAGGAATTTATATCTCCTAGACCCCTGAAAAAAATTACGTTATCCTCTTTTTCTAGTATTTCCAGGCCGACTCTATAATGTCCATCGGGAGCGTCAGTGCAGCTGCACAGCATTTTGACGCAAGTATCGAAAGAGTATTGGACAAAATTGCACCCCGGCGTAAGGTTAAGTGTAAGACCAGGACTGCCCCATGGTTCACTGAACAGTTAAAAACCACCAAATCTCTAACAAGAGCTGCAGAGAATAATAAAGATCCAGTGGACCGTAATGCATATAAAACTCTGCATACCAGCTATATGCGGGATATAAGATCGGCTAAGCGAGCGTACTTAATGGAACGCATAAATAAAGCAGAAAATTCCTCTAAAGAACTGTACCAAATTTTAAGAGAATTTACTGCCCCCAATAATCCATCGTCCACTCCCAATTCCAGAGGATGGACCGAAGCTCTCTTGGGATTCTTTGAGGATAAAATAACTGCTATACATATATCCTTTTCCCCCTGTCAAATCCCAATGCAGCCTAAAGGGCCGACATCCACTCCAGATGACTTACCGTACATCTGGAATGAATTTAAAATGTTTGATAATGATAAGACCTTGTCAGTTGGATTAAAAATCAAGTCTGGTTCCCCCACTGATCAGGTCTCCCCTAAACTGTTTACTATACTGGCCCTGGCCCTGGTGGAATGCCTAACCAATCTCCTCAATAAATCTCTTCTGGAGGCAGACTTTCCCATAGTATGGAAGGCAGCTAGAATCAGGTCAATATTGAAGAAATCCTCAGCCGACCCTAATGTTCTCTTAAATTACTGACCGATCTCTCTGTTGCCATATTTCGGAAAGATATTGGAATCCTTAGTCAATAAACAGCTGGTGAGCCATCTAGAGAATCAGGGACTCTTAGACCCTTCCCAATCGGGTTTCCGTGCTGCTCATAGCATGGAGACAGCACTGGTTGAGGTCGCAGACAATATCAGGCTGGCCCTTGATAAACATCAATCAATGATTCTTGTCCTGCTTGATTTGTCTGTGGCTTTTGACACCATATCCCACCGCATTCTTATCCAACGGCTGTGGGAGATTGGTATCAGAGGAAAAGTCCTAAAATGGTTTACCAGCTATCTATCCGACCGTACAACTACTGTCCAAATTGGCAAAAACATACTTGTAGGTTCCACATACATTCTTGAAGTGGTTCTCTCCACCATACTTCCTGCATTTTTGACCCATGGTGGGACATCCATCTGTGTGAGGAAAGTCATAGCCTCAGCGGTAGCATTTGAGATGGCGCTCCCGCCGTCTGTTATTTCGACTGGAGCTGCGACGTCGTCGGTTTACAGATTGCTGTTGTATATTGGGTCGAGATGACCTCCGTTTCGCCAGAGAGTATCTGCGTGTTTTGCGAGATTGAAGTCTGAAAGCTTGTTCACGCTTTTCACTTCTCCCGGCTTCCATCTTATTGGCATGTTCTTCAGCCTGATCATGCACCCGTGTCACCTCTTCGATTTCATCCAGCGAGTAGCTTTTCTTTAACAGCGTCCGCCGCAGTGACTCAGAGTCTTAGCCTTCGATGACTCTCAGATGAAGGGCATCTTCAGTCGAGAAAGAATCAAACTCGCAATATTGTGCCAATCGTCTGAGACGTGTGATGAAAGCGCACATGGGCTCTTCCTTTTTCTGAGCAGCTAAGTTAAACGTGTATCTCTCATAGTCAATGTTCCTTTTCTGCAGGAACTTTCGGTTCAACGCTTCACACACATCAGCATAAGATGCCACAGCCGCCGCAGATAATTCCTTTATGATTTGGCCGACATCTTTACCTATTAAATTCATTAGGGCTATCAGCTGTTGATCGGCTTCCGTTACATGTGAAACCTTCATGAAGTCTTCAAAATCTTCAAGCCACTCCTTCCATCGAAGACCCATACCTCCTCCTGTTTCGAAGGCCAAGGGTTCAAGTGGACGCAGAAACAACACTCCAAGCACCCCCATCTGTCCAGCATTGACTTGCGCCGGACCCACGTGATGAGGTGGTGAGGTAGCCATGGTGAGAAATTGTCCTTCTGTCACGTCTGTCAACCAACTGAGACGACAGCTCCTTCCGTTGCTTCGGAAGAAGCACACTCCAAATATCCACTGGACGTGCCTGACTTGAACTGGTGAGGGCTTGATTCAACCAATACGCAAGAGAGCACACCCCTGCTGTATTTGAAACTGCTCGGTTGCCTTTCACCAGTACCTGATGATTTTCCAGCCTATTAGTTGAATGTACCAATGCTTGATGAATTTCAGGGTTTTTTTCAGTTGAATTTGCCTATGCTTGATGAATTTACGATTTCTCAGTTGAATTAGCCAATGCTTGATGACTCTCCTAGTTCACAGTTGAATATACCAAGGCTTGATGAATTTCTGATTTTTCAATTGCATTTGCCATTGCTTGATGATTTTCTGATGTTTCTGTTTCTGATGCTTTTTAGGGACTCTGCCTGACTCCAAAATGGCCACCAGGCCTTCCTCCCAGGGGATTGGTGCAGGCGCCTGACATAAAGATGGCCACCACGAACACTCTCGGGCCTCACGAGATTTTGCCTTCTACACACTGGCAGCAGCTCCTCCAGCCAGCCGGACATCCCCAGGAACCGGAGCACGAAGAGAAGACACTCACCCCAGGTATTTGGCACAGCACCACGTGACTGGGGTGGGCTCCCAGGTCGCTCTCGCACAGTCAGCCACGCGGGACCTCAGCGATGCTTCAACGTCGGGGGTTGGGGGATCACAGGTGCCCCACACCCGTTTGCACCGTTCTAACGTCGGGGGGGGCTCACAATATCCCGTACTCTGCAGCGAATCAGATGCAACCGGGGTAGGCACGTGGATCGTGATGCGCCTCAGGGAACGCGGTTGGGGTAGGCTCCCGAACCGCGCCAAGCAGATCCTCGCTAGGCGCCCCACGCACTCATGGAGTGCTCCCAACGTTCACAGGGCATACAGCCACACCGCTTGGGTCATGGCCACCTTCGTCGCCAGCTGTAGTGTCCTAGCTACAAAGGACACAGACTCAGATAGATGAGTTGCGAATCTATCTTTATTCACGTCTTCTCTTTTCTTATCTCAGACTGCAACTACCCCTTTCCGGGCATGCTCCTCCTCTTCCCCTGTCCCTCCCTCATCCCGCCTCCTCAGCCGAGGACGTCCTAGTGCCCACAGCTTAATGCACCCATTACAGGAGGGCAGAGCTGAACACAGCCCTACTTACACCAGAATAGCGTGTGCTTTTCCTTCACACAAATGGCCTTACAACACTTTCTTGTCACTGCAGTCAGCTTTTAGCCTGTGCAGGGGAGTCAGGAAATTCCATGTACTTTAAAGAACCTTTCCAGAAGCTTCTCCCATCTTCCAGAAGACGGGTACCCGGGTATAAAAATAAGACCTTTAGACCCACTCTATAATTCACTGCTGGACCTGTGGAAGGACTCTCAGAAAACTGCCTTCTGCTGTGACCTGCTCTGCACTCGGCCAGACTGTTGGTCTACCTGGAAGTAGGCCTGGGAGGTGAACTTAGCTCTGTTCACGCAGTTTGCACTTCGCATTCGGCGGAGCTCACGGACTGCTGAAAACTCTGCTTTGTGGTGTGCAGAGGAGTGTTTTTCCCTCTTGCGAGCTGCCACTCTGGTAGAATTTCTGCCTGAGCGGCAAGAATACCAGCACAAACTGCAGTTCAGCGTAGCAAAACTTCATGAACTACGCCTGGGCCTAGCTGGAAGGACTGCTTTGCTGCCTGGAGCCTGCCTTGAACCCCCAGAGGCCAAGACTGGTGTTAAGCCTTACATCTTTGCCTGCACCCACGGCTAACAAAAGTGACTCCAAGGGCTAGTTTGATGGCCTCCTGTTCAGAGCTACAGGGACATAGAAGGCTCCTGCTATATTAAACCCCCACCTAGAACCAGCCTAAATAAGTCCTGACTCCCCAAGAGGTCTCCCTCCAGTCCTAAGCCCTTGATTGTGGTGCTAAAGGTGCCCAGATGGCCAAAAACCAACACTGAGGATTTAGAAAACTGTAGCTCAAAAGTGCTCTGAGGATCAGGAGCAGACCATGACCAACTTGCTTGTCTATATGCCCAAAGTGCATTACCAGTTGGATTGACTTTGCATTTTCTACCACTTCGTTCTTCTCTGCAGCAGCAAATCCCATTCTGTGGTCCTTTCCCAAAGGGGTAATATGACCATGTGGAACTGTCTTTGGCTATTTCGCTGTTACTTGTCCTTGCCCACTGCTCTCCACAGCATCATCCCAAGGTCACCCGATGACAAATCTCCCTCCTTGGACCCCTTCTGTAGCCTTGTCTCGCTGAACTTCACCTTCTCAGACACTTCTTTCAGAATTTTCTTTAAGTTCAAAGTGCTCACCATACCAAAGCCACATTGTGTATCTGAACCGTGCTTCATCGAGGTCAGCCGTATTTGTTTACTTTGACTTGGTCTCACAAAACTAGATGCCTCTGTTTTGACACTAGTTTTCACTAAAAACTTTTCAAATTCATAACGAATGTTATATTGATTGGATTTTTGTTGTTTTGGTGTCAAATAATTTATTAAAATGCACTCTATTTTTTTAATTTGTTTGGGATTTTCTTCTGTTGTGTTTTCATTTTATAACAGTTTCTGTAATGCATAAGTACTTTACACTTCTGCCTCTAAGTTAAGTCTGACTGCGTTTTGTGCAAAGCTGTACTGGTTAGGCACAGATTAATTTAGTGACTTTTTTGGTTCACCCTGCAAGGGACTGTGGCTGTTGCTTGACCAGGACTCACACCCCAGTCAACCAACTACCCAATTTCTCACAGTTTGGACTTGTTTTCATTTGGTGTTAATATTCATGACAATGTTACGTTACGCTGTTTTCCAGCATTTTAGCCCTTATTCACGCTGATTTACGCCACACGAATAGCTGCACACAGCTTTTATATGAATCTTGGACTAAATGTGAAAACCTCACAAAAGCCACTATTGTCAGTCAATTCCACTGTCTTATGGATTCAAATTTTAAAAGACATTAACTTTCAGTAGAAATGTGCATATTGCTATTCACATTCCTTGTTAATCCCGCTGGGCTGGTGACAGAAACGAAAGCATCTAAATTCACGTTTTTCTGTAGTCTAGGCATCAGTCATTGGTCACCCCATCGGATATGCAAAGCTGCATGATCTGTTGAAAAAGAATCAGACCTGAATTTCACTGAGGTTTCAAGAAACTATTGTGTAGTGGAATATTTAAAAACTTTGGGCCATATTATCAAGAAAGGGGGATACATTAGTGCCGCTTTTATCAGCAGGAAACTGCCGCTAAAGCGGCGATAATGGGCTTGATTATATGCCTTTGTGAATTCCCATAGAAGCCCAGGTTATGGTGTCAAGGGCGTATTATCAAGCCCATTATCGCCTCTTTAGCGGCAGTTTCCTGCCGATAAAAGTGGCGATAATGTATCGCCCTCTCTTGATAATATGGCCCTTTCTTATTCTATTCCCCTTACATTCCAGATGGCAATACCCAGTCCTCACCTTCCTTTATATTGATTACTATTGAACAATTTGTGTTTGTACAGGGACACAGAAGTCCTTTCAATTCTCTGCCTGAGTCAGTAACAGAGCGAATTATAAGCAGTAGAAAATAAAGTCATACTAGTGGCTTACGAAAGTCCTAGAAGTGAAGAGACAGATCCGATAACTGAAGGGTCAGAGGGGCATATTACCTAGCAATAGCGCTATTTATCGCTAAGCAGGGTTAGTGGGAATAATTTTATCGCCGCGCTACGACGATTTTTATCGCTGAGATACCTTGCTATCCTCAAGGTTTATCTCAGAAATGATAAAAATCATTCGAAATGCGTGAATATCGCTGGAAATATAGCGATATCCACACATTATCGTGACAATGCTCTTAGTCCTGTTATCCACCTCCGATTGGATAACATGGCTAAGAACTGGTATGGGCAGGTGTTAGCTTTTGGAGATATTCACGCTTAACGCGAATATTTCCAAAACTACGCATTTGTAGGTAATAGGAGATAGCGATGTTAGCGACTGTTGTCAGTCGCTAACATCTTGGCACGCCCACTTTGCATGTCATTAGCGATAATTATCGCTGACATGCAAAGTGGGGCCCTAAATGCCCGCTATCGGAGATAGCGATGTTAGCGACTGTTGTCAGTCGCTAACATCTTGGCACGCCCACTTTGCATGTCATTAGCGATAATTATCGCTGACATGCAAAGTGGGCCCCTAAATGCCCGCTATCGCCTACAAGCTGTCGCTAACTGGTGTTAGCGACAGCTTGGTAATAGGGCGATACAATTATCTCCGCATTAGCGGGAAAAAGTCCCGCTAAAGCGGCGATAATGGCCCTTGGTAATATGCCCCAGAGTTCCTGTTGATTAAAAAGTCAGCAGATTGCAGGAAAATGAGCCCTTCAGGAAAATTTAATTAAAGCAGGTCCACCAGTAGGCTGAGCCTCACTCCACCACTGTGTACAATCATATTACGTGTAGTGCAACAGAACCAAAAACTGAAAGACACCCCTACCTGCAGCAGTATTGAGCTGCAAGTAGGGTATGTGCACTATAACCAGCATCCTGGAATTTAAGAACTTTCTCATAAAGTAGTATTTGGAGTTAGAACACCATGAAAAAGACTCAGATGATCAGGGAGCAGAATGGTTAGGGATATATGGGAATTCTGCAGTATCATAGGATGTGTGCACTTCAAAGGGGCATCAGAGAGCCAAAGCAGGCAGAAAGAGAGCCATAAGACGACAAAAAATGCTAGGATGCATTTTAAAGCATAGAGAGATGGCAAACAGTGAAGTAATAAATCATAGGAGAAGTGTGGCTCACTGGTTAGAGGAGGCAGACCCTGAAGCAGAGGTCAGACCCGGGACCAGGGTTCAATTCCCGACGCGGCTAGGTCTTGATCCCAAATGTCCACGGACTCAATAATTCTCGCTTCGGTGCCTACTTGAATCACGGGTTCACACTCTGCAACTCTGGGCAATAGCTTGCTTAATCTCCACTACGGCCCCCCTGCGGCGGGATGCCTGGCTTTCACCTTGGGGATGCCCAGTAGGGGTTATCTCACAGGGAAAAGACAGGATGGGTTCCCAAAGCAAGCGCCTTGAGACCTTGCGGTGATAAGGCGCTATATAAGAACCTTTGACATGACATGACATAGGGAAACAATAGGCCTTGCTTGCAATAGGTATATCTGGTAGAGTCCCAAGAGTGTATCAACAAAGAACAAAGGGCCATATTATCTTAGTGCGAGTATAATTATCGCCAGCTATCGCTGGATTATATCGCAGAGATAGCGCATTATCATCAACTTCTATCTCCAATGCGATATGAAATCCAGCGATAGCACCAAAATGAGCGATTATCGCTGGAAATCCAGCGATAATCGCACAGCGAAAGGCAAATCCTTGTGGATAGGGCAGAGTGGTCTTAGCCCTATAATCCACGACCCATAGGCTATAATAGCTTAGTAGGATTCAGAGCAGGCGTACTGAAACCTGCGAAAAGTGCGGTTAGCGCTACTTTTATCGTCTCTACACAGGTTAGCGAACAGATTGATAATTGGAGAAATGTCTGTTAGCAACATTTTCCACATTATTTCTGTCAGTTACGTCCACTTTGCATTTCATTAACGTTGCAAAGCTGGGCGTTGAGGAAACGGGAGCAGAGGCATAGAAACACAAGCTAGCATGTCCTTGCTGATAGTGCGATAAAATTATCGCTGCTTTTCGCCCAAAAATGGACGCTAAAGCGGCGATAATTTCATGGTGGGGCCTTGATAATATGCCCCATATTGAGAGAGCAGATTCCAGCAGATGAGACAAAGAGGATCTCTGATACATCACCACCATCCAGATACCATAAAATAAATGCAGGGGAAGTGAAGATTAGATGATGACCAGAGTGAATGGGTGGCTCCTTGCAGATTACCTAAACAAAAAGAATTTAGGGAAGAAAGGTGGATCCTTCTGTACAAGAGGCATAGAATGGCCTCAAATCCAAACACAATGAATGGATTCAATTTGGCACATCGGAAAGACCTACAAACAAACTTTAAAAAGCATTGGGCAGTCCTGAGAGATAAAGGGATGCTGTTCTAGATTCTATATGCATAGATGGAATAGCCTGTTCTTGACTGTTTCCTTTTTATGCTTCGTAGCCTGTACTCGGATGGTGTCCTGGCTGTTTTGGGCTGAGAACCACCAGAGAGGTTGAGCTTTTCTGCAACATAAGCGGGTGCTGGTCATGATGTCTTTGTAAATTATGCCGCTGTGTTCGAAGATGTTGCAAGCTGGCAAGAGGAGCCTATGAAGTTACTTTATGATGGGGTGAAGTGATCATAATTCTTCAGTCCCTAGATAAGACATGCATGGCTTTATGGGCATGCCAATGTGCCAATGTGGAGTCTGGGTGACCACAGAGATGGGCATTACCAGCATATAGATGGGAAATCACAAGGCCTTCAACTCAGCACTGAAGTCCCCTTCAGGGAGAAATGGTTTGGGTTTCTTTAGAAGAGAAATCTGGTGCAGATGCACAGGTGAGAACATGCACTAATCACAATGGTGACTATAAAGACAGCATATTTGAACACATTCACACAGATCCTCCACACGTTGGCATCTCACTTCCCACCCTGCAGTACACAGCATTCTTGTCTCCCTCGGGCCAGCTAATTATTAAATCCTGTTGCATACCATTAGATCTGTCAGCCTTAGGGTGGTCTTCCCCCAAACTGTTTGCCTTCACCCTCCTATTTTTGCTGATCTCATTGTTGGTGGTCTTAGGACCCAGGGCCTGTAAATTAAATGCTACTAGTGGGCCTACAGAACTGATTGTGCGACCCAATTAAATAGCCCTGAAAAACAAGTCTCAAGCCTGCCATTGCATCCTGTGTGTGCAGTTTTGAACTGCCAAGTCAACCTGGCAAACTAAACCATTTGCCAGGCACAAACCTTCCTTTTTAATGCATATGAGTCACACATAGGATAGACCCTGAACAGCCCAGAGGGCAGCGCGCAGTGTATTTAAAAAGCTGGACTTGTGCTTTTAAGGTTTACATGTCCTGGTAGTGAAAAACTCTTACGTTTGTTGTTCACTCCTGCAAGGCCTAGCTCTCCCATAGGATTAGAATGGGTTTCTTTATAACATGCAATTAGTGATAGCTTTCAATTTGAAGCAGGTAGATAGTTTGATGTCTAAAGAATTGTAATTAAAAGCCCTATATAATGATTACGTTGGATATTTAGACAGAAGTCTGAAAATTTCACTTTTAGAAAGTTGGTATCTTCTTTATCCTAACCATTTGGTACTTGCTGCCTGTCCCTGGATCACATGAATAGGTATAGCTGGCAATTGGTCTTCCTCTATTGCTCTCAGAGAGTGAGAAAAAGGGCAATAGGCATTGGCAGGATGGGCCATATCTGACTTGATGAGGGGGAAAAGCTGTCACCAAGCACACTTGCACATCACAAAGGTTCTGCCTGAGCACACTCACAAAGGGTTTTACATTTATCTATTGTGACCCCAGACAGGCATGGAGGCAGGAAACTCCAAAAACCTCTGGGGATGAAAATGTTTAGAACCTTCTCCTACTTAGTAGTGGGCACCAGGTATAAATATTGAACCCTCAGACCAAACTCTTCATTACACATCTGGACATGTGTAAGACCTAGAAGAAGGACTGGTGTGCTGCGGCTTTGCTGCAAGTAGGACTGTCACCCCGATGCCTTCCTGCTCGCTCGCCTGAGTGCAAAGGACTGTACCTGTATCTTGAACCCAGGACCACCAGAGTGACTCCAAGGGCTAGTTGGCTGGCCTTCTGATCCGATGTTCAGGGACAGAACAGGCTCCAATAACCATGAAGGCAGCACTTGGACTGTGCTAGCTGTGAGTCCTGACTTCCCAGGTGGTGCCACCCAGTGCTTTATTTTTGGAAGAGGGCCTGAAGGTGCTCTGCCATCCCATTTTGGTCCCAGCAGAACTGATGCAGTGCAACTCATTGCCTCCTAAAACTCTGCATTGGAACGCTGCACAGCACATCCTCGATGCAGGACTTCACATCACAAGCACTTCGTCTGCAGCATTCTCGATCATGGCGCAGGATTCTGGTTCTACTGTTTAGATTTTTGTTGTTTGGGTCTTCATAAATTTAAATTGGTTAGGTGCTTTCATGTGTTGTGTACTAATGTGTCAATTTCTGCATAAATAATTTACACTCTGACTGCTCTATTCCTAGCTAACAGAGCATTGAGCACAGGTTATTAGGGATGGCTTGTGAATTCACCCTGGCAAGGATTGTGGGAGCTGCTTAAGAAGTGTTTCACCCTCTTAACCAGCAACCAAATTACTTTTTTTTTGTATTCGTTTTTAGGTTGAGCAATGGCCAGGCGCAAGCGCTGCTCTGCGAAGGTCAGCAGTAGTTCAGTACGGAGAGAAGCTTTTCCCTCTCCCCGCCCTTATTTTTCATTGGCTTGTGTGTTTTTCGTTTGTAAATGCTGTCTTCTGATTCATTATGAGGCTTGTTGGTCCCTTGTTGGCCATGTCATCATTTGTATTCTCCCACGGCTACTGGCCCCTTTACTTCTATTGTAACACGGCACAGGATATTTTACACTGTAAGCACTATTTTCTGTAATGAGGGTCTCCTCCTTAGGCACGAAATGTTTTGGTGCCTTCTTTAACCACCACCCTCTCTCCTGTTGCCGGTACATTCTTTCCCCCACCCGCCCTCCCGTTGCCTTCTCAAACCCACCCTTCCTCCCTCCCGTGGTCTTGATGCCTACTATTTACAATGCAATAGGTCATGAGTACGTGCAACACCTATTGCATTATAAATGCTTGTTTTTTTAGGTCACCCGCTCCCTCCGAGTGCACACGAGCCCCGCGCTGGATTTGAAAGCCCTCCCAAATGGAGCTCAAACCTTGCCACTCATTCGGAGACCTGTTGTAATCCGTGAGCCCGGAAACAAAGGGCCTCATTAATGTAGCGACTCTGGGAGTTTTTGATATTCGCAAGCTCAGCCTTCACTCTCAGTGCCATTTGCATCTGAACATTCATAAAGACATCATATCTGCTTCCTCTGCCCCAGGCAATTTGGAAGCAAAATATACAGTGCTTAATTTGAGCAGGTGCTTTCAGGTGCTCAGCACCGGCACTTCTTTCACAGGGCCGGGGCTACAATTTCTGACCCTGCAGGTGGTGGTCTCAATATTAATTGTTAAAAAAAAAAATAAAAAAAATAACATACATTGCATGGTGACTGGCTGGTAAATGTTCATAGACAGGCCAGCATACACCTGTCAGGCAGGCATGATTTTGTATCACCACGATAGTGATGATGTCATCAAGCCGATCACAAATCCTAGAAGTCATCGACTAACTATGGCTTGCATTCTATTCCCCGAGTCTGCTGCACCCTGTCACTTCCTGAGCCTAACGCTCCCATTGGATAATTGTAGCTGGGGGCTGGCTCATGACTGAGTTGAGGCAAAGAAGCTACGAGAGCGCAATTGGAAATGGGGAGTGAGGGCTCTTAAGGAAGAATAAACTAAAGTAAGTGTGGACTTTCCACTTGCTGCGTAGCCAGAGTAGCATATCCTGCAGCCCTGCATTGCTGCTATCCTCAACGTGCTCGATGCAACTGTGGACCAACACAACTTTTGTGGGCTATGGCGTTACCTGTAGAATCTGTGCGCTGCACCGCAGCATGGTAATTGCGGAGCATGCTTGAGACCAGTAGGCACCACAGCCATACTTACCGGCATTGGCAGCATTCCGGCTGGGGACAATGCCTGTGCTGTTGCAGGCAGGGTCACTGCAAGCTGAGCAGTGGATGCTGATGCCGTCGCCATCCCTGGACCTACAAATTACAGGCAGCACTAGCAGTGACATCACCTGCTGTACTCGGGCAGCCGTCTGTTCCGCAAAAAACCCAGTCATACTGCACTGATTAATATATGAAAAAAAAGCATTTTCAGTTAGTGTACATTTTGGTTTTGCCCTCAGTGTAGGTAAGAAAGTAAAACACGCCATCTTCCACTTCATTAGTGTGGATATAATAACCAAACAATTTCATATGTTTAAAATCCAAATCTATTTGCTATATTTATGAAAAAAAAGTGAATGCTTTTCATTTTGACCACATCTTTTTTTTGTGCCCCGAAAGAAGGCAGGGAGTGGGAACCCGTCCACATGTACACTGCTCTTAGCTCCCTCAAATGCGTGCCAAATGCTTAACACTTAAAATAATAAGTGCTGGGGCCTAAACTTTTGCTCTAAGTTAAGGGGCCGAAATGTTTGCTCAGAAACTGCTGTACTGAAGAAGGTTGTGGTGTCGAATACCAAAACTGCGTTGTCTCGATTCCACCAGAGAGGAAGGTATGCAATACAGGTGGGGTCTGCTGGGCAAATTAAACAGATTGTAGTCAGGTTAGGTTCTCAGATGAAAAGTTCATTTTCTGTGCCAACCATATATTCGAAACATAGAACATAAGCATGAGCCAGGGTGAAAAAGACATCTAGAGTTTTGGCACAGCCCTAGTGAAAGCTTGATTCTTTGTTATCTCAAGAGGGTGATTCCATTTTTCCTGCTAGGTAGTGCAGTTTTTAGGTCAAGCCTAGCAGTAGAGTGCATGTGCTGCTCGCTCTGCGAGACTGCTGTAGTAGATATGGGAGGGAAGCTGCTCCCACACTCCTCCCATATTTTTCATTGCCTTCTGTCATTGTGTTTCGTAGATGCTGCCTTCAGATTAATTAATCGGCTTGTTAATCCCTCCTTAGTATGGCCTTGGCTTCATTTGTACCCTCCCATGGCCCTTTTACTTCAGTTGTTACACGGGACCTGTTATTTATTCTGTAAGCACTATTTACTTTATTGAATTTCTCTTACAACAGGCCGGACATGCGCTGCTTCAGCAGAGACCGCTTGTGTTTTTTTAAGCAACTTGGTCACCCCCGTAACACAGGCGGCTGCTTTCAATCACTTTAACCCGGCATTATCTTGTGTATGTTTCAAGCCCCCAAGTAAAATGGATTTAGAAATGATTAACAAATTAAGTCATGTGAATTCCAGGTAGCACATAATCCTGTGTTAATGGACTGAAGCTGACAATAGCCCATCTGTGTTACATGTCATCTGCACTAAAGCCACCTGACTGGGTGTTCTCTAAAGCCTGTTTTGTTAACAACATCACCACCACCAATACCACCACCACCTATTATACCTCCGTCAATACTACCACCTCCACCAATATCACCACACCAATTGCACCAATACCACCACCACCAATACCACTACCAATATCACCACCAATACAACCACCACCAATTACACCACCATCACCAATACCACCACCACCAATTTCACCACCACCAATACCATCACCAATACCACTACCATCAATAACACCACCTCTACCACCACCAATACCACCATCAAAACCACCACCACCAATACCACCAACACCACCACCAAAAATACCACCATAGCCAATACAACCACCAATACCACCAGCAGTACCACCACCACAAATACCACTGCCAATACCACCAATACCACCACCAACAATAGCAATATCATCACTACCAATACCACCAATATCACCAATTCCACCACCACCAATAATACCACCACCACCAATAATACCACCACCACCAATACCACCACCAATATCACCACCAATACCACCATCACCACCAATACCACCATCACCACCAATACCACCACCAACAACAATACCGCCACCACCAATACCACCACCACTAATGACACCACCAACCCCACCAATACCAGCACCACCAATACCACCATCACCAATACCACCACCACCAATACCAATACCATTACCACTACCACTACCAATACCACCACCACAAATACCAATACCACCACCTCAGCACCTCTCGTTCACAAGTAATAGCAGGGGCACTGTGTGAGGCCAGAGCTGCAGCTGAGACCATCCATCCCTCGCTCCATGCCAGCCATAGAGCTCAGCCCGCCCTGCACCAGGGCCCTACTACAACTGGAGTGTTTTTTATTTGGCCAAAGATAGCAATGACATTAAGCAATGACACACTGCACACTCAAATAACGGAGAGGGCAGGAAATATCCCCCCTCCTGCTCTTCCTCCTGAGCCGCGACAGTGTAATCACAGAGCGAATGGTGTTGGAGCGCTTTGTTAGTGTTTATAGCTCAGATCATATATAACACTTCACACTTTGTGTCTGTGTAATTTACAACACTTACACATCTTGTACACTGCACTATGTATCACTACCCTGAAGACATCGCAGGCCTGTCTCTTCCTCCGATATTTACAATCTAACAAGCGGTTGAGAAGGCCCTTTATTGTAATGCAATAGGACTCACGTTTGCGAGAGTTAAAGCTATTAGTATTGTAAATGACAATGGCTTTTATTTCTGTTTTAACACCAAGACATAAATAAAAGGCATTGTTATTTACAATGCAATAGCTCAAACGGACTTGAAAGCAAGACCTTTTGCATTGAAAATGCTTGTTCTTTAACTGCTTACCCCCGGCAACAGGGATGTGTTGCCTGGGTACCTATGGCAGGGCAGGGTCAACCCTGTTGACTGGAAGGCCTAAGGGATAAAGTCAAGTGTGCATGTCAGGGTGGACAGGTCTGTTGCTGTGGTCAGTCAGAAATGTGAACTTTAGGGATCTTGAAACCACACTGTGTCAGCTTCACCTGCCCCCAAATTATCAGTTCATTGCTCTCTATCTGTTTAGTACTATAAATAGGTTGAGACAAAAGTCTGTATTGGTTGTGGACATGAAGGATCATGATGGCTTGTTCCGAGGCCTCCACAGGCACAAGTTAATGAGAGACAGGAGGGTTACAGGACACGCTAACAGTGGCGGTTCCTCCTCTAAGGCGGAAAAGCATTACCCCATTGTGCAAAAAGGAAAAATAAAATGACAATAACTATCGTTTTTATCATTTCATTTTCAGGTCGATCATTTGAGACCTCTTGTGTGTACTTTAGTATATACTTGTATGTGTATGTACTTTGTGGGCTCTGGAGATTAGCCCTAGGACTTGTCTGCTTCCACTTAGGGACTTGTTTTCTGTTCAACTGCCTCTATTTAACTGTCTTGATAGAAAACAACCAGTAGAGGTCAGTAAAATACCAGAATTGCTTTCTGCTGAGGGGCTTTCTTTCTTTTATTTTTCTGGCAACTGACTCTATTTAACTTTCTTGATAGAAGTAGACCAACAGAGGTCAGTAAAATACCAGAATCACTTTGGCCTTCTCCAGATTCCAATCCATAGAAATTGTTTTCCACAAGCACTCGTAGACAATAATATTTTTTTCAAACCTTGTATTTTCATTGATATGACCACCAAATGCCCTTATTTTATAATAAAAAGCACGCTTTGGACTATGCCATTTCCCTCTGAAAGTCAATATTTCTCTCAGTGTGTTCCCATACATGGTGTGTCATGCAGTTTGGTACTTACTTTCCCTCCATGTTAAAGAACAGTAGATGTTTCAGCACCCAGGCTAATGTGCTGCATAGCCTAATACATGTAAGGTCCCAAAGGCGAGACCAATTGCATTGCAAATGCTTGTTCTTTAACTGCTTTCCCCCGCTAACAGGGATGTGTTGCCTGGGTACCTATGGCAGGGCAGGGTCAACCCTGTTGACTGGAAGGCCTAAGGGATAAAGTCAAGTGTGCATGTCAGGGTGGACTGGTCTGTTGCTGTGGTCAGCCAGAAATGTGACCTTTAGGGATCTTGAAACCACACTGTGTCAGCTTCACCTGCCCCCAAATTATCAGTTCATTGCTCTCTATCTGTATAGTACTATAAATAGGTTGAGACCAAAGTCTGTATGGTTGTGGACATGAAGGATCATGATGGCTTGTTCCGAGGCCTCAACAGGCACAAGGTAATGAGAGACAGGAGGGTTACAGGACATGCTAACAGTGGCGGCTCCTCCGCTAAGGCGGAAAAGCATTACCCCATTGTGCAAAAAGGAAAAATAAAATGACAATAACTATCGTTTTTATCATTTCATTTTTAGGTCGATCATTCGAGACCTCTTGTGTGTACTTTAGTATATACTTGTATGTGTATGTACTTTGTGGGCTCTGGAGATTAGCCCTAGGACTTGTCTGCTTCCACTTAGGGACTTGTTTTCTGTTCAACTGCCTCTATGTAACTGTCTTGATAGAAAACAACCAGTAGAGGTCAGTAAAATACCAGAATTGCTTTCTGCTGAGGGGCTTTCTTTCTTTTATTTTTCTGGCATCTGACTCTATTTAACTTTATTGATAGAAGTAGACCAACAGAGGTCAGTAAAATACCAGAATCACTTTGGCCTTCTCCAGATTCCAATCCATAGAAATTGTTTTCCACAAGCACTCGTAGACAATAATATTTTTTTCAAACCTTGTATTTTCATTGATATGACCACCAAATGCCCTTATTTTATAATAAAAAGCATGCTTTGGACTATGCCATTTCCCTCTGAAAGTCAATATTTCTCTCAGTGTGTTCCCATACATGGTGTGTCAGGCAGTTTGGTACTTACTTTCCCTCCATGTTAAAGAACACTAGATGTTTCAGCACCCAGGCTAATGTGCTGCATAGCCTAATACATGTAAGGTCCCAAAGGCGAGACAAATTGCATTGTAAATGCTTGTTTAAGATTTACTACGGCATGAATCAGTGATACTAGGAAATAGAAAGGATTGATATCAGCATATGAGCTACCACGCAATAGGAATAGTAATGGATTACAACAATGATGCATTGGAGCAAATGTATTTTGTGAGCACGTTCACAGTGTCTCTTAAACTGTCTCCCCCACCATCAGCAGATAGGTTTTTACATGGGCCCATATATGTTTAGAGCGGGACGTCACTTGCAGTTCCTCTGCGTGCATTTCAAGTTGGTCTCTGCAGTAGACAATATTTATTATACCTTATTGCTTTGTCAGTACTCTATCACCACCAATACCACCACCACCAATACCAACACCACCACCTCAGCACATCTCACATATTGTTACTCTTTTTTTGCCATAAGCAATGCCATTGCTTCTAGCCTCCACAACGCTGATGACACAAAGAGGTATATTTGTTTTTTTCTGTATTTTTTCCATTAGCATGTTTTGGAGTGAGTCTGTTCTTTGTTTCCAGTAGCAGAAGACTGGGGGATACGTCCAGGACAGGTGGATAAAGTTGACTTCTAGCTCCCCACACCAAGTACCTTGTGAGTTTTCCTCCAGTCCATATTGGTGCAGTCCAACCAGAATATGATAGAGTTGGTGCAAGTACTTAAAGTGTAGTATGAATTGATTACTGTTAGCGGATAGCATGCCTTGTTGTGTACATCACATAACCCAGTGTGCGTGTGTCAGTAGTGGATTCACCATCTCCTTCCTTATGCTCAGTGATTTCTCTGTCATCATTTGCCTCTCTGCTTAAGTGCCTCTCTAGAGCATGGCTATCAGTTTCCATCGTATATCAGTGGTCACCAGCACGTGCAGAGTGGGGGGCTCATTCGGAAACTAGGGTGCCACACAGCTCGATCTGCGACATGATGGTGGAAGCATGTTAAAGTTAGCAAGGGGGTATGATATTGTGGGAAAGTGATATCCTCTAGCTTAATGAACTCTCCTGTAGCCTAGTTGAATTTTGTCGAGTATCACTAATGTTTTTCCTCGTGGGTTGCTGACATAGCGGGGTTCAATAGTGGGAGTTCTGTTGTGTAAATTAAAAAATTAGCCCATGCTTGTAATCGCAGGCATGTGCCTACTGTGCAACACACTGTGTTGGTTTACATCTTGTCCACGCTAATGCCCTGATGGGGCAGAAAGCCATTTCATGGGATCTGGTTTACACTGTCTGCTTCCACAGTGATGTGTGGAGTGCTTGTGTGTGTGCTATACCACCAGAGCTTGGGCACATAAGTAATAGAATTCCAAACCCAGAGCACCAAAGGATGGGGGAGTGTCTTGCATCTCACTCTGGGTTGTTTATCTACCCAGGAGAGGGTAGTGAGTTATGCCTTAAGAGCCTTATTTACAAGGCCCTTGCGCCACTTTTGCGTCATTTTTAACATGGGGAAAGTGATGCAAAAGTGATGCAAGGGGCTTGTAAATATGCCCCTAAGTGTCTTGAAAAAGTATTGCGGTCAGACTGTAGGTCTATTTACAAAGAAATATAGAAATGTAGGCCGGTTAGCCATTTAGGGAAAAGAACATTCAAGCACACTGACATATATCTACTGCCCTTACTGTTGGTTATCGGTATTCAACAACTTGAAAGTGACATATTTTTAATCACAGTTAATATATGACCATGAATTCAAATTTTATAAACATTATTGTTTTTATTTTGTCGTCATTTTTTCTTTTTTTAGTTTTAAATATTTAAAGTCAATTTTCTTTTCATTTTTGTTTTTTAAAAAGTCATTTGATATAATATTCACAAATTATTTCATATAGAAAAATATACAAACATATACAAAACAAATACACATAAAGCAAAAAAGTGACAGAAAGAATTATATTACGAAATATTCGGTCGATGAATTTTTGAGATAGGCAAAAGCGGAGGAATGGAACTACGCGCGTTTCGGCCTGTGGCCTTCGTCAGGTGCCCGTCATTCGCATTTAACAAAACAAACCATTGTGAAACATACTCTAAAAAGGGAAAACATGAAAATATATATTAGTCGCTTACATATTTATGTATTTATCCATAAATAATACCTAAAACAAATCGGGTCAGTGTTGCATAGTTTTCAATATAGTTTCATGATAGAGACAGCTCGACATTTCTAATATAGAACATTCAATCAGTTGATGGTTTTATATAACATTATTATTCTTCATTTTATCAATTTTTACATTTCAGCAACTTAATTACAGTTCATTGTTTCTGTGTCAGTTTCTAGTTATGTATATATTACTAGACCAGTAAATAAGTATTTCCCTATATCCCTATGTAGGATAAGCACAAAAAAGAGGGTAGGAGAAAGACGAGAAAAGGAGAGAGAAAGAAAAAAGAAGAAAAGGAAAAGAAAAAGGTGATAGAAAGATTGATGACAAAATTATGTTGACATCTATTTTATACTTTATTGGGTAATGACTAATGATCAATAGTATCTAGACTATAGGGATTGAAGAGTGGTATTTAACAATCTAGTGCCTATCTCTTATTGCCATGTCGTGTATTTTGTCCACTGCTTAGTTTAAACTCCAAAGGAGCATATCCTGATTGGAAATTATGTCAGTGATGATTAACAAAAATAATCCAATTCTGAACACTGCCATAGTTACAGTCATTTTCAAGAGTCGCTATACTTATTGTACCTGTAAGGATAATATCCAACGTTGCTATAGATGCCCTCAGTGAGCTACTGACGGACAGTGTTCTCATCAAGTATTGAAGGGTTGGCGCTGTAACTATTCACTGCATATACCTAAGGTAGAAAGTAAGTAAACAGGTATTGTAGGTATGTCTATAATGATTTTATTCCATAAGTTGGCTCTGAACTATAACCACCTCTCTAGATCGATAAATGCTTGATTTGAATAAATTGTCCTTAGATGACTTAAGATTCGTCTTTTTTGTAGATCCAATTGGCTACAGTGCGGATTCTTGCGAGATTTTCACTTGCCGGTTAGCCATTTACATAATGGCTATGCTATCTGCCGTAGACAATGGTAGTGTGGACTATCGATGTACACTGTCCTCGAGTCACCATACAGCAGTGCTGTAGTTGCTACGTATAATCTCACCATATCAGAAGATATTTTACCAGGCCAGCACTCCATCTCAGTGGATACTCTAGTTAACATGACTCAGTGACCGGTGTCAGAAAAAAAATCAGAGATTTGTCCCAGTTAGTACCTCCCTAATGTGATGTATTCCTGACTTAATGATGCAAGTTGGGTCTTGGGGGTTTTAATGTATGAAAAAATGTAATCAGGATATAGGGAGATGGGCAGTAGTCTCTGGATGAAGCACTGAGCCGATGCATTATGGCACTGTCATATGGTACATGTCAGTGATTCTAATGCTGCTACAACTAGCAATGGGGAGAGGTGGTAGCCCTCCCACAAACCCCTGTGGATAGTTACGGGCTCGGGGATATGCCCATGTATTCATACTCTAGCCATTGGACTGGTGTACAGTAGCTAAATCCATTGTATAAAGTTTGCAGACATGCCCATTTGTTGCATGAACATGAGCATATATCTCCATACAATGAAACCAAAGACTTTGATGGTGTTCAATAGCACTGCCGCAGAGTCAAGTTGAGGGTTGAGTTGGTGAAGTAGTGCGAAGAACGTGCACAGATAATGTGTCAAGTTGGGTAAGAGAGGCATTAGCCTATTAGCGATAATTTTTGGTAGTATCTTTACCTCCACCTTTCTCAGCGATAGAGTCGGTAGGACTTGCAATGTTCTGGCATTTTGTGGAGGATGATTATAAGTGCTTCTCAGAGTGTAAGGGGCAACAGCTGTGTGTGACAGGCCTTCTGGTTTTGCACAAGTAAGTGTGGTGCTAGAATGGGGACACATTCTTAATAAAAGGAACTTGTCAGTCTGTCTCGTCCTGTGGCTTTACCTGTTGGAAGATTCAATATGACTTCTTTAACCTTGTCTTCTGTTAGGAGCTGAACTATGAATTTCTTTGACCCTCCGGTAGCCAGGCCAGTCTTGTTTAGGTAACTACTCAACTCTTCTTTGGTGCCCATGTCCTATGGTTAGTATAGGTGTGTGTAGCAATCTGTGAAGGTTGTTAGTATGTTCGTGTTGCCAAAGTGTTTTGTTTCATCAGGGGATATTATTTAAATTATGTTCTTGTATGCCCACTGTGTCTATAGTTTTTGGGCCAAAGCTGGTTTTGGTATTTCCCGCTTCTCCATATGCTCTCACCACAGTGTACGTAGACATGATGAAATGTTGCGTTTATCTTGTTTGTCCATCTGTTGAGCCATGTGGTCCCTTCTGCTGGGTGGTGCATCCAATTTGGTGTCTATAGACAGCAGGCTTTGCTGCATGATATGTAGCAGTGCGTTGTGGTCCAGGAAGATGTCCTTGAGGCGGTCTGAATTAGCCGGCTCAGTGTAGTCTTGTGACCTCTGTTCTGCTATCTGCGATCCACTATTAGACTCAAATTGAAGTTTTGACTGCCTGTGGTAAGATTTATCAGTGTTAACATTGTAGCCCATCAGGTTCCCTGTCAATGTTGGTCACTATATGCAGCATGGCTCCGATTGATGCAGTAGAGTTATTTAGGCGGTTCCTGGTGTCACCAGTGTCACCACAGCAGGAATAAAAAGGAACCAGACACTACTGAACGCTCAATACATTACTAAGTTACTGTTGGAGGTTTGCATGTGATACAATGCTAGATACAGTAAGTAGAAAGATTGCCTACTGATGGCAGGGTAAACACCCGAGGGCACATCCCAAATGTTTATTATGTTGATTTGCATAGTGCACTAATCACCCAAGAGGGTATCCAGGTGCTTGGGCAAGGTGTGTAGGTGTGTGGTCACAAGGTGCTTATGAAGAGCCAGGCCTTCAGCTTTGTGCAGAACTCAGCAAGAGAGGAGGAGGCTCGGAAATGTTGAGAGAGGTTGTTCCATGTCTTTGTTGTGATGTATAAGAATGAGCGACCTCCAGTTTTGCTTTTACAGATGCTGGCAAGTGTGCAAGGGAGATTGAGGCAGAGAATAGGTGTGTCTGGCGGGTTGGTGAAAGTGTATGCATCTGTTCAGGTATTCTGGTCCTGTGTTGTGTTGTGTAGGGCTTTGTATGTTTGTGTGACAATTTTGAATTGTAAATGGGGAACCAGTGAAGCGTCATGAGGTGTTGTGTGATGTGGATACAGAATGGGAGGTCAAGTATGAGTCTTGCACCTGCTTTCTGGAAGGCCTGGTGTCTGTATTGCAGTTATATGGAGATTGTGGCATAGAGAGTGTTGCCATAGTCCAGCCTGCTGGTGATGAATGCTTGTGTGATAGTCCATCTGGTGTTCTGAGGCAACCATTTGAAGATATGTTGTGGCATGTGTAGGATGTGGAAACAGAAGGTGCAGAAGGTGCACACTGCATTGACTTGAGCTGTCATGTTGACTTTGTGATCTAGGATAATCCCTAGATTTCTTGTGTTGTCTCTGGTTCTGGTGGTGTTTGTCATGTAAATCCATCAATCAATCAATCAATCAAGACTAATCACACATGAGGGTACACAGGCTCTAAGGATCTTGCTGCAAAGGCTCAATAGAGCAAGCAGTTCTTGAGTCTTTTTCTGAATTTCAGTAGCAAGGGCAAGGTCCAGAGGTGAAGAGGGAGGTTGCTCTAAGACTTGTCTGCAAGGTAGGAGATAGAGCGACCTTCATTTTAGCTTTGACATATGCAAGGAGTGTGAGCGAGGTGGAAGGGGTGCGAAGTTGTCTTGAGGGTTGGTGGAAGTTCAGGTGGTTGATGCATGCTGGTTCTATGTTGTGCAGGGCTTTGTATGTGTGAATCAGTACCTTGAAGTGGCATCTCTTTTGAATGGAGAGCCATTGGACATTCCTGAGGTGGGGGAGATTGATGATGAGTCTTACAGCGGAATTTTGTATGGTCTGAAGTCTTTTCAGGAACTGCATGTTGATTCCTGCGTTGTCAAAGTCCACCCGGCTGGTAATTACGGAATGGGTGATGGTTTGACTGGGGTCTATTTGAAGATCTTGTGGAGCATGTGAAGAGTGAGGAAGCAGGTGGAAGAGAGTGTATTGGTCTGGTTTTTCATGGTGAATTTGCTGTCCAGGATAATGACAAGGTTGCAAGCATGGTCTGTTGGCATGAATGGGTATCCTAGTTCGGAAGACCACCAAGAGTCATTCCACAGGGAGGTGTTGTTCCCGAAAATTAGTACTTCTGTTTTTTCTGTGTTGAGTTTAGGGCAGTTGTCTTTCAGGCAGTGTCTTTCATTCAATCTGTAATGCTCACCATAAACCTGTGTAAGTTGGCCCCTTGGCGGGTGGCTCTTCTGACAGTGAGAGGATGAGCTGGGTGTCTTGTCCATCAGGGAGAGGATGACTTGAGTGTCATCAGCGTAGTAGATGACAGTGATATCCTGCGATTGAATAATGATGGTGAGCGTTTTCATGTATGTGTTGGAAAGAGTAGGGCTGAGCCTCAGAGCTGCGTAGAACAATACAGACTCATAACTGCGGCCCTCAGAGCCAAGGACATTCCACGAAAGAGAGCGTCAACATGCATATTGCAAACTAAATGATGAAATGATTCAAGTATGGGCCTAAAACAGACTGACATTCCCTAAAGTATGTGTTAGGAACAGGGCCGGCCTTTCCTCAGACAAAATTCATTTAGCACCCCAGCTGCTCCGCATCCTCCTCCCTCGCACTAGATCCCCTTCCCACTGGCAATCCTGGTGGGGAGCCATTTTGAAGTCTGAGCTAAATACCTCAGACCAGTGAACGGTGTGTTCACACATTTGCCAATTGACCCACACTTTAATCACCTATTCAGATGCTAAACTGGAGGTGAGAGCCCATCAGAGGTGGCGAGGGAGAATGGAGGGGGAGGGCTGGAAAGGTAATGGGAGGGAGGATAGCGAATGTATACCGCTTGCAATCCAATATTAATAAAGTCAGGGGTGGCCTGGAGTTAAAGCAATATTCATGCCAGCTTGGGAGGTGATCAGCTCATATGCCCTCCAACTATAGGCGCCTGTGGCCTAAGCCCAACTCATCCATGCCAAAAGCCGGCCCTGGTTAGGACTAATTTGCACAGTCACCGAATCCTTGTTTTCTGATGAGAACAGTGGTAGAAGTACTTAAAATTACTGTTTTCTTATCTTTTTACAGGTATTATGTAAACACAACCCATTAGATACGTCGTAGTCCTCAATTAAAGCACAGATTTGGACAAATTTACCAGCTTGAGTGCAGGAGTGGACAAGTTACCACCCATGCACTTACCCCAACCTACCAGGACATAATGTGTATTGGGCATGTGCAAATGTCAGAGGCTGTCAGACTTATTTGATTAATAGGTGGTGAGTGTTCTGGCAGTATTTTGCCACAAGTGTGCACACAGAAGGAATCCACAAAGTTATAGTTAAAGGTTTCATTTCAATCCAGGTTTAGTGCAGAATAAAGTAAACTATATCATTTCAGAAATCAAAAATATTGTAGGAAGGGCAAAGCACACAGTAAATATGAAAGCTGGCAACATATCATACAGTCCATTTTTAAGGATCCGTATATGCCTAAATTGTAACCACTGACTTATGTCGGCTCCCCTGTGCCACCACACTCTAAATGATCCCCTAAGAATATAATCTATGCTGGCCACTGGAGGGTAATTGTAATAAAAACTCTGAGAGTGGGTGGGATTTTGCATATTGCGCTGTTACTGCTGAGTTTTTAGTGCTAGGAACGTGTCCTGCGCTGTAAGATCAGCATGAATGGCACCATGTGGCATGCCAGAGGGTGCTGCTTCTTTCTGCTGCTTGAGTAGATTATCTACTCGAACTGCAGCTTTCTCAACATGAACTGTGGTGCCGGGAAGCATTCTAACACCTGAAAATCGCACTATGGGACACAAATTCTCTCTCACGCTCACCAACTTGACATTGGTAAGCAATGCCTGAGAAAAAACTCAGCCGCACAGTGCTTGGCGGAGTTTTGCCAGAACTCAGCTATGCTCCCATAGCACAGAGTGGGCAAAACTCATTGCACTCTGCTGGTGGAGTCACACAGGTCACCCACACTGTCCCATCCTTGTGTGCTGGACCTAGTCTGCAATGTAGCAAGGCTGTGAGGAAGTGGGTGTAAACTTTCTGCACACCATCACAGTGGGATCCTTAGCAGTGGGGAAGAGAATCCATCATTCAGGAACACTGGTTGAGTACAAGAATGGGTCTCCACCCAAATACTAAATTCTGTAACCATGAAGAAATAAGCTACACAGCGCAAAGGCAGTCGTGTATAAAATAGAATGCATTTTGTTTCCTCAGAAATGGTTATACTTTACCAGTGGATACTGTAGAATCCCCAGAATCCGGGCCATTGGTACTGTTAAGGATGACATGGTCTCCCCGATGATTCCAGCCAGCAGCTGATGGTTTAGTGACTTGTACCCAGGAATCGGATCCTTCCTCCTTGAAAGTATCTCCAGGGTGCCCCTGATGGCCCTGATCTCAGACATGCAGGAATCAAAGATCTGAAAGCCCAGGGTGATGTTTGGCAAAAACCCTGGAATTTGGTTAATTTCTTCAATGGCGTAAATCATCCCCAGAACGTCCCTGTAATACCGAATTACAAACCTACAAAATAAATTGACACATATATTGGAAGCTAAGCTCTTCAAGTAAATATGTCCATAATTCGGAATAGATATAATCAATACAGCTAGGCCTACAACACAATATCATAGGTTATAGGACCAATCGATGTCTGTTATTTTAAGGCAGGAAGGACACAGATGGTATTACGCGTGTCTACGGTTTTAAGTGCATATAAAAAAGGAAGGCGAGGGCAACAGAAGTGGCCTCTCATCTTGTGGTGCATTTTTCTTCTGAAAGGACCCTGGGGTTCTCCTCTCTGCTTTGCTACAGCATCCAATGCCATGCTGAGCTGAACAAGGTAGGAGGAGTATAAGCAGTCATAGATTGATCATAGAGTGCTGTTCCTTAAGTCATAAACAAAGGTAAGATCATTTAAAATCATTTCCAACCACTTGCTCTTGGTAGAATCTCAGACTGCCTCAGTCCATCTCATCTACTGACCCAATGCAACAAACCCCAACTATCTCATTGACATGTCTAACTTGTGTATGAAAGCTTCACCTCCCACACTATCTCCCTCTGCAGCTTCAACCTACCAAGGTACACCACAGGCAGCACCAGGAAAATCTTCTTACGTTATACGGTGAGGACCGTAAACATTGCTCAGAAGTTTACACTTCTGATACACACCTATGGACACACCCTGGGATTCATTTGTTATAACATGACCAACCTCACATGCCAAGGTTCTACCCACTCCTTTGATGTCAATCCAGCAGTGGCTCCTTACCTCCTTACCAGGGGCTAAGCGGCAAGCCCTCCTCCTGTGAGACACACTTCCAGGAGCCCCGTGCCTTGGCTGCAAAGAATCAAAGTGAACAGCATAGCTGCCAAGTATCCTAGGCCCATGCATGATGAGCTGCTCCAGTTCAGGTGTTTTGCTTTGAATTGTGGCATTTGTAGTACTATTTTATAATGCAATAAACAAGACTACAAGTCCTAGAACTCAAAGAAAAAACCCAGACTAGAGCACCACAACACACATGGACCTGAGATTTTGGGCAGGACTGAAACAGTGGTAGTGAAAACACGGTCAGTGTGAAAGTCAGCCCTCTTGACTTCTTCTCCTGGCTCCTGATGACAGGAGGTGGAGTGGGGCTGAAGCAAGATCCGGCTACAAATGTTTCAAAGTACAGCAGTCCTCAGCAGGATGTGTGGATTGTCCATGTCTGAGGGGCATAGTTTAATTATGTAAGAAATTGTTTTACTGGTTAACTGAAGCAGCAACCACAATTCTTGTTAGAGTGAAGCGCACACCAACCCTAGATTAACCTGTGCTCAAAGCTCTGGTAGCTTGGCACAGAGCAGTGAGGCTTAATTTAGAGGCAACACTTCAAACAGTAATAAAGTGAAAATACCACAGAAAAAGGGTCCCACACAGAAAAAAAGCATCTCTCACAAAACTGTGGGGCATATTACCTAGCAATACCGATATTTATCGCTAAGCAGGGTTAGCGGGAATAATTTTATCGCCGCACTACGACGATTTTTATCACTGAGATACCTTGCTATCATCAGGGTTTATCTCAGAAACGATAAAAATCATTCAAAATGCGTGAATATCGCTGGAAATACAGCGATATTCACACATTATCGTGACAATGCTCTTAGCCATGTTATCCACCTCCCATTGGATAACATGGCTAAGAATTGCTCTGGGCAGGTGTTAGCTTTTGGAGATATTCGCGCTTAGCGCGAAGATTTCCAAAACTACGCCTTTGTAGGTAATAGGAGATAGCGATGTTAGCGACTGTTTTCAGTCGCTAACATCTTGGCACGCCCACTTTGCATGTAATTAGCGATAATTATCGCTGACATGCAAAGTGGGCCCCTAAATGCCCGCTATCGCCTACAAGCTGTCGGTAACTGGTGTTAGCGACAGCTTGGTAATAGGGTGATAAAATTATCGCCGCATTAGCGGGAAAAAGTCCCGCTAAAGCGGCGATAATGGCCCTTGGTAATATGCCCCTGTGTTCGGTTTTGACATTTTTTCAGCAGGGTACAAACATAGGTAGGGACAGTTTGTTGCCATGCAAGACAAAGAAAATAGAATGTAATCATTTTTGCTTCTCAATAGGTAATGGCGTGTGAGCTGATGCCATTTGATTAAAACTTGGACTAAATGTCAATTCCCGCAAAAGGCAGTGCGACTGATTGGCGCGTAAGATACATTCCCTTTTGCATTGTCAATTAGACATCCGTGATTGCTGGGACAGATCACGGCATCAGCTCGCATCCCGAAAGCATTGCTGGAAAACCAGTGATAATCCTGCAAAAATGGTGACAACCTTAATGACAGGGCCCTGTGGCCTCAAACCTAGAATCCACCTTTCATAGTAAACATAGTGTAGTCAAGACAATACTAGACTTTAGAAACCAGCGTTAAGAGGTGCCTAGCGCGAAATCTGAATATCGCTTCGCAGGACTGGGCATGTTGTAAATACCACGAAGCTGGCTTAGCGAAGTTTACAGGTGCAGTTTAGTCAGGCCCGCCTACTTTGCCTCTCATTAACGATGCAAAGTTAGGCATGCTGGAAACAGGCGCTAGCGTGTCCTTGCTGATAAAACGATTAAATTATCGACGCTTTTTACACTAAAGCGGCAATAATTTGATCGCCAGCCCTTGCTAATATGCCCCAACGTTCATATCCTGAAATCTCCATAACAATCCTTAAAGAGCTGGCTCGGAGACACATTTGAAAAAACAGGCTCCCCTTGGAGCATCCAGCTCAAGAGATCCCTTTTCACACTGGCAATCACACTGCCTTCTATCTCATATGCAACCTGGAAACAGACCATCAACAAACAAGTGCAATTAGCTTCATTCCAGCAAGGCGAGGCCACACTTAAAACTCCACCTTTCTTGACCCCACTAAATGCCTCAACATTGGCAACTAAATGCCAGCTTTACCTCTCAGCTTCTCTCAACCCTCAAAACAGAATAAAGATCATGTACATGCGATTGTTGGCCTTACCGATAGTTGATTTCAGCTGGGCTTGGGCAAACCAAAAAATTGGAGAAGCATGCAGGCTATGGCTGCACCTTTTGTGCTGTTGTCCCACCTTAGCGTACGAAAGGAGTAACTTACTCAGGGAACTATACCTGAGGGAAAAAGGCAAGTACCTGCACAGAGGCTTCAGCCATATATTTTTCACAGATGTATGACGTTACAGCGCAGGCTATTACAACGCCTGCCTTTACAACGCGGTTTTTACATCGCATACCATTACAACGCATAGCGCTTTTGGGTGTTGGATAGTGAATAGTTTAATTTACTAATCCAACTCCAGTCCCCGTGGACACTAGGGAAGGTTATTGGATAGTAAATTAACCTATTCCCTATCCTAGAGCGCCCCCAGCGCAATGCGTTGTAATAGTGTGCGTTGTAATGACCGTGTTGTAATGGTAGTGCGTTGTAAAAGTTTTGTTGTAAAGGCTGTTCACCATTTTTCACAAAAGGAGCCCTCCACCCTGGCCCATTACAAACCCCCAGGAATGCTCTCCAGCCTTGTTCCATTCTCCTATCACACTCAGATAATTTTGCTAAAAAAAAGCTAATTTTGGACTACTTTAAACAGCAACCAGGAGATGGCCATCTCACCGATCAGAAATGAAACCATGAAGTCATTTTCTTGCATCAATAAAGATATGTCTGCAGATCCAGCACATAGTATTTCGACAGGATTCAGAACCACTTGAATAAATCGTATTAGTGACAGGGGATTTCCAACTCATCCAACAAAAGACTGTTTTAAACTCTACGAAGGTGTAAAGCACAGTCCCCTTACCAGAGAACTAGGATTAAGGATAGAACATATAGCACTAATGGGAAAGGGAGTAAGAACTGGAAAACTGACGAGTCACAGGTAGGCGATAGGTTTCAGTGGGGCCGTTCCGTAGAGTAATGGGCAGTTGTAAACACGAAACCCAAGTTCTGGACTATACGATGGTACAAGCACTTGGGGTCTCATTTATGAGGCCTTGCGTCAGTTTTGTGCCTCCGATGCGTCCCTTTTTGTGACGCATCGGCCGCGTAAAACATGCCTCCTGTTGCGTCACTTTGTAAATAGTGCACTTCTAAGCAGATGCGTCACTCTGTAAACCCCTGCACTACATCATGCAGGGGGGCTTTCCCCCTCAAAAAACCTCATAGAAGTGACGCAGTGAAATCTATAAGATTTCACTGCGTCACTTCTAGGACGCCGTTGCATCATAATCTTGCACCAGCCTCACAGCAAGCGTAAGACTGATGCAGGCCCTTTCACATGCGGCTTGCCCCATGTGAAAGGACGCATTGCTGGAGGTGCATCATGACACACTCCAGCAATGCGTCACTTTTACGCTTACAGATACGTCAGAAATACGGAGGTATCTGCAACTCCTTGTGACATGATGCGTCATACATTAAATATGATGCGTCAGGTATGTCTCAAGGAGTTCGCACTGAGAAGTGACGCATCGCTGCTTTCACGCAGTGATGCATCATGTCTCATAAATGAGGCCCTTGCACTTTACTAGAGTCGAGTCCATAGGTAAAATATGCACTGCACAGATGGAAAACTGACGGGTCAGGAATCTGGCGTCTCTGTTTACTGGGCATGGTCCGATGAGCTATGCACACTATCTTGCATATAACCTCGCCAATTTCAAAACTCGGCGCAAGGGACAGGTGCACTGCTCGATGCAAAAAAAAACTCTTTTTTCTAACTGGTCCCAAAAGAAACTGGAATCTTTTAACCGGTTGTGTGCTGGTGACGAGCTCACCTTGTCATGAGGCACGGTTGAGCTGCACTCATCACGAGCTGAGCTCATCACAGCCGTTGGAATGTTCACACGTGGGGATAATTTCCCCACTGTGCTGAACATTCCAAAACGGGTGTGGTCGCGACGAGCTCGGATCGTCATGAGTGCAGCTCCGCTGTGCCTCATGACGAGCCGAGCTCGTCACCAGCACAGCGGTGCCGTGCGCGGCCCACCTTCCCCCACACAGCTGGGGGACAACGCAGCGAAGGGGTTAAATGCATTTAAGATCTTAGCCAGTCTACTCATTTATTCACCATTATGGCTTCCAGTTTATATTGTCATTTTATTGCTATTATACTGACCTTTTACCCCTACTGCCTAAACCTGAGGCGGAAGCCGGGTGCGGGCGAGTGGATACTAATTTGCTGACTTCCAGCTGTTTTTTAAAATTTGTGTGTGACAGATCTTGAGCTGCTGAGTACTAGCGGTTTTTAAAGTTTATTGTTGCACGTTTTCTGTATTGTGTTTTATTCACTCTTTGCGCTCTGTCCTGTTACCTGAGGCAAAAAGCCGGGTAACTTTTAGGCTTTCTGTCTGCCTCTACTTCGACTGGATTTACTACTCACCCCTCTACCTCTGATCTTGTGCGCCGCGCTGCACGGTCACCAGTGCCCTCATCCCATTCAGCCGATCTGGTGCTGAAGGAAATTCTGAGACCAGTAGGCCTCGCATTCTTCTAGCGTCCATTTTGGGGGAAGGCCAGCCCACTGGCCGGCTGACTAGTGGGGCGGCCAACGCTTTAAATTTCGATGCCCTCATCTTCGCGCAGCGGGCGCTAGCAGCGGACGCGCCTAAGGAGCGCCAAAGGAAAGCCCGTCTGCGACCGTCAGCATCCCGGAGACGGACGGTTGCGGACGGGGCTGGAACAGGGCAAACTTACTGGCAGGGAAGGATGCTTAAATACTCCCGGGATGAGCTTTTAGCTCTCAGGGAGAAGGTGTCCAACTGTAGCATTGTATTTCCCAAACGCCCCAAAGGTAAGAGACGTTGCCCCAGCTGCAGATGGCTACCAGGCAATGGCTCCATTTCCGCTCCCAAATCCCAGCCCAATAAGAGCAATTGTTTACTCCTAAATACTAGGTCCCTGAGGAAGCATGCGCTGGATCTTTACAATTGCTGTCTGACACCAAGCCCACCTGTCTCTTTCTGACCGAGACGTGGTTGGGGGACTGCTCGGGCCCTGACATAGCCACGGCGCTTCCCCCCAACTATGTTATTTTCAGGAAGGACAGAGCTAACGGCAGAGGTGGTGGGGTTGCGATGGTGGTGGATAAGCGTTACGCATGTTCCACTATATACACGGATGACATTCAGGGTTGCGAGACCCTGGGATTTTCCTTGTCCCTATCCCCATATCAATCTTGTTCGAGACCTTTGGTCTACAGGCCTCCCGGTCCCTTTGGCTCATTTCATGAGGAGCTCCACTTTGTAATTTCTCTGCTATGCGTAAGAGCCCAGCATTGTCTGCTTTTAGGCGACTTTAATATCTATATGGATATCGAGGACGTGGCAGACACTATTAAGATCAGTGACACCACTACTTCACTGGGACTTATGCCGTATCTTTCTTCCCCTACTCATATTAAGGGTCAAGTGTTCTCAACGGTCCTGATTGACACTTCCGCTCCCGTGCCAGTCTTGTGGACAGATCACTATCTAGTGAACTTTCAGATCATTCACGCTGATAAAGTCCCGTTGTGTGGTCATGTCCGCCAAGGGCAGAATACTAGAGCTTTCCATCGTGTCTCTTCGGACATGCTGGCTCAGGCTTTACTTACCCACCCCTATCAGTGGACAGGTGATCTAGAGACTGATCTGGATCACCTGCAGGCTTGGCTTGTTCCGCAATTAGACGAACTTGCTCCTTACCGAGCCGACCGAAAAAACTCTCCCAGGGTCTCTGCTCCTTGGTTTTCTTCTGCTTTGGCGGAGAAGCGGCGGCAATGTAAAAAAATAGAAAGAGCTTGGCGCCGCCACTATGACTCTGCATCCAAGGAGGCATATAGAGAATCCATCAAGGAATACCATCATGATATTAGCTCTGAAAAAAGTCTTACTTTGCAAGAAGAATTGAGGCAGCTACAAACTCTTGTAAAGAAATATTCTTGATAGTAAAAGAATTCACCTCTCCTTCTTGGTGTACCCCCAAAAGCTCGTACTCCGAGCTTTGGGTGACTGAGTTAGCTGGTTTCTAAGCCAGCAAGATTAAATCCATCCAGGCCTCTTTCTCATCTGTGGGTGTGGTCACAGCCCAGGATGTGCCTCTACCCACAGAGTTTTCAGCGGCCGGGGGTCCCTCCCTTTCGAATTTCCCTCCCTTTTCTTTTCCGGCCTCTTTGGATCTCCTAACGAAATTAAAATCAGGCTCCCCACTTGACCCTGCAGAGAAACACGCCCATTTGACCCTGGCCAGCTTTTTGGAGACTCATGACATCTTGCACCACTCGCAGTCGGGCTTCCGGTCTAATATGAGCACAGAGACGGCTTTGCTAGAAGTCACAGAGGCCATCAAGGAAACCTTGGACTCTGGGGGCAAGGCAATGCTGGTGATGCTAGATCTCTCGGCGGCCTTTGACATCGTCCCCCATGGCCGTCTCCTTTTAAGACTATGGGAGATTGGTCTGAGAGGGACGGTGTACAGGTGGTTTGAGTCTTTTTTAGCTGACCACCAACAGACGATCTGGGCCCCTCCGTTCTCTGCTACGGTGCCGCCATTGGAGGTAGGAGTTCCTCAGGGTTCAATTTTGAGCCCTACTTTCTTTAATATCTATATGGCCCCTCTGGCGGCACTGGCGGAGGCCCATGGAGCCCAGATCATGTCGTACACTGATGACACCCAGCTTCTCTTTGTATGTGACAGGAACTCAGACTTTGACGGAGAGAGCATCCGAGGCTGACTTGAGGCTGTATTTGACTGGTTTCAGTAGAACAGCCTCAAGTGCAACCCAGACAAATCTGAGGTGCTTTTCTTCTGTTGCCCCTCGGACCTGAGGTGGAAGTCCTGGTGGCCGACGGCCATGTTTGCCCCCGCTGCCGCCTCGTCGGTCGCCAGGAATCTCGGAGTGCAGGTCGATAATGGCCTCACCCTGAAACCTCAGGTACTAGGCCTAGTGGGCAAATGTTTTGGTCTCCTAAAAATGATTAGGAAATTCCTGACCCTACTGTCACTGGACCACAGAAGAATTATAGTACAGGCATTGATAGGCTCCCGCCTGGATTACGCCAATGTGCTGTACCTTGGCCTCCCGGAATACCTTCTATCGCGTCTGCAAATCATCCAAAATTCTGCCGCGCGAGCCATATTTGGCCTTCATCGGAGATCCAGTGCCAATGACCTTCTTAAAACCCTTCACTGGGTTCCAATCAGAAAGCGCATTGCCTTTAAAGCGCTTACTTTGGCCTTTAACGCACTGCACGGCACTGGTGCCAAGTACATTAGCAAACGGATGGAGTTCTATCAGCCATCCAGGCCACTCAGGTCATCCACCTTGGCCTTGGCCTCTGTTCCAGCGTTTAGGTGTGCCCGCTGTGGCGGCCGCTCTTTCAAACGTCTGGCACCACAGTTGTGGAACGCCCTGCCTTTGTCTCTTAGGATGAATGGCAATCTCCTAGCATTTAGGAAGGATCTTAAATCGTGGCTCTTTGTTCAGTAGGTTTTCTGTCTGTTCGCCTTCGCTCTGCACTGCAGTGGGTTTCAAGCATCGGGACACTTCTCGGAGTAGCTGAGCGCTATATAAAACTCATTACAACTCAACAACATAACATAACATTGCAAAACAATGGTTTTAATTAACTTATGCAAATAAATTTCATTCATTCATTAATTTATTTTGTATGTAAATATTGGCATAGGGGAATACCCATACCGAAATTGTCATTATTTAGTTCATTCTTAACATATGGGAAACTCCCAAGTAAAATTTAGAAAAAAATGGGGTGAAATCCTGGAAGTATTACGCCCATCACTTTTAAACATCACCAGCTGCCACTGAAAAACAGCGGATACGGTTTGTGCCCCATTGCAGAACAATGTACTGCAAAAGAAAAACAATTGCACCATGAGGGGTTATTCCAGACCACCTACCTAGGAAGCATCACAGAAGGTATTTCATCATCAACCTGGCAGAGATCTGCAGTTTCCCAGTCCATGCGTGAATAGCACAGGGAGCCCCAAGGACCTCTATTCCTGGCAAAGTTCATTCTAGTTTACGATGGGATAAAGCAGACCTTAAGCCCTATCTAGCAATGGCCTGGATACAATGATTGAAACCAGCTGTTGAAAGTTGTATTTTGGCCAAGCCATGACCATCAGATGACACCTCCAATTCAACCATGGAGGAACACACTGAGACTTCTTGTGAGTTATTGAACGCAAAGGTTGTGTGATAGCATGTGAAGCCTGCTCCAACACTGAAGTGTGAACACTGAGCCCACGAGGGATAGCTCTGCTATTTATAGCCAGTGCATGCAGCTCTCTGTGATGAAGGTGTTGTCAAGGATTTCAGGGTATCAGATTTGAATTACCTTCATCGTAGCATCTCTCATGCCTGCATGTGTGCATCATTGATGAAACAAGTCCTATACCTCACCATCTACAGTCATTGCAACAAAGAGCACATCCACCTTAAAGAACCCAGACCTAGTGACTTGTCAGGGTTTGGTCAGAGGATGGTGTGGGCTTGGGCTAAGGCTCACAGAGAGAAATACAAACCCCGCACAACACAGACATGCTTTTAAAATCTGAACAAGCAAAAACCTGACCAACTCCTGTCCGCCTCAAGCTGATAATGGTCCCAAGCACCAGACCTGGCTCATAGCCAGAAGTAAATATTTTGGGGGACAGGGCCCCAAGTAGTGACCCAACATTAGTGAGAGGCACTGAGGCTGGATTGTCGCCCTAATATTTGACTGGGGAAATGGTGCATTGGTGCTTTTATCTTTATTAGTCATATTCTCAAGGAATAAAGAGGTGTAATTGTTTCTTTAAATGATATATTTTAAAACATACTTGACCAATACATCTGTTCACAAACTGACCCCAGTTGGCCACCATTCCTGTGATTTTTGCAATTTCAAGTGGGCCGCCACTGAGACCTACCTCATTAATATTCATAAGGTAGGTCTATTTTAAGTATGGGCGAATTTTGCAGATCCGCGGTCTGCAAATTCGCATTAAATGGCAAAAAAAGCGAATTCGCGGATTTTCCTGCAAATTCGCATTTTTTTTTACCATTTGCAATAATGTGATGTCGTGTACACTAGTATGTGTGTGGTGGGCCAAACGGGCAGGGCTTCCATGCGAGTTCACATGCCTCTTGTTTATAAAGGGTCAGAGACCCATCAGAGCAGGAGATGAGAAGGAAGCAGCCTCCTGGTCACAGGAAGTACAGACGGGGATTGCACTCGAGAAACTCATGGATGCAAAGACCTCCATCAAGGATTACATCTAATTGTAGGCGGTATATATGGGGAGGAAGCACACCTGCCTAGTCTCGACCATGCTCACTAGTTGTTTGGGCTGATTATAATGCGTTACTGAATTTGAGCTTCAACTCGGGCACCTGCTTTATGTATATCTGTAAGTGCTTCCTGTTGAGGTTTAATTTTTGTGACAGGAGCATCGTGCAAGAATGAGTCCTGCCTGCATATTAATCCGCAAATCCGCTTGCATGTGGATTTTTCTGCAATTTCACGCGATTTGCAGATCGCAAAATTGCCAAAAAACCGCAAAATCCACGAACGGAACAGATTTTGCGCCCACCCTTAGTCTATTTACGAACCACTGAGAATCGCAGAAAGCATAAAACACACTTCCATACATTAGTGTTTGCAATTACCAAATAGAGATTGCAAAAATGTGTAATCTCTAATGCACAACTGCCCTGTCTGTGTTAGTTCCACCATCGTATCAGCAGCCTGCTCCTGCACCAAGCACTACTGGGCACATGGCAGGGGTGAAGCACAGGCCGCTGCAGCCCCTCTGGGACAGGCACGGCCCCACCCTCCAGCAGGCCCCCATTCATCCTAGGGCCCTGAATAGCTCTGAGATATGCCAGTCTCAGATGCCCTTCACCACATTCTGAAGGTGGGTCCAACATTTAGCGATGTACCAATGGTGGCATGTGTTGGGTCAGTGACATTGCAATATAGCACTGTATGTATCCTTCATGAGATTGGAAAGGCTTCAACAGTACCTGCCTGCGCCCTGCAGGTGGTGCACTGGCTCTGGCTTTGCTCAGTGTGGGGTGACACTATGTTAACTTGTTTTATTCTTATATTGAGCTGCTTGTTGAAAAGATTTAAAAGGTTTAATACAGTTTATGAATTTTCCTTCTTCCTCCCTTCCCCTCTCTCCCTTCTACCTCCCCCTTAAAAATGTTTAGATACCTTTATCTTCTGTTTTAAATTCCAGTCTATTATTGTTATATTGCCTGTTCTACATTTTTTCTCTGTATTTCTGGTTTGCTGTAACATCTGTAATTCTTCAAATAAAGCTTTTTAAACTTAAAAAAAAGGTGTAAAACTGCTCTCATTAATAAACGATTATTGAGGAGATATACACTGTTTCATCAAAAAAAACTGCATATATCTCGGGATAAAACATCATGAGCATACCCCACACCTCTTTATGGTGACACTACTAAGGTACTAGCTCAACAATGCTGTACACACTGAGGGATGTATGACGTTACAACTCATACTTTTACAACGCATACCTTTACAACGAAGTTTTTACAACGCAAAAACCATTACAACGCATGTATTTACAACGCATGTTTTTACAATGCAGGTACCTTTACAACGCATACCATTACAACGCAAGTATTGGTAAGTATATATTAACTTTTTTAATTTAAATTAATTAAATTTAATGTAATTTATTTTAATTTAATTTAATTTCATTTAATTGATTTAATTTAAATTTAATTTTATTTTATTTTTACCCTGTACCCCTGTACCCCAAAAACCCAAAATTGACCCTGAACTCTAAAAATACCCCTGTACCCCAAAAACCCAAAACTGACCCTGAACCCTAAAAATACCCCTTTACCCAAAAACTGAAAACTGACCATGAACCCTAAAAATACCCCTTTACCCAAAAACTGAAAACTGACCCTGAACCCTAAAAATACCCCTTTACCCAAAAACTGAAAACTGACCCTGAACCCTAAAAATACCCCTTAACCCAAAAACCCCAAACTGACCCTGAACCCTAAAAATACCCTTTTACTCAAAAACCCAAAACTGACCCTGAACCCTAAAAATACCCCTTTACCCAAAAATTGAAAACTGACCCTGAACCCTAAAAATACCCCTTTACCCAAAAACTGAAAACTGACCCTGAACCCTAAAAATACCCCTTTACCCAAAAACTGAAAACTGACCCTGAACCCTAAAAATATCCCTTTACCCAAAAACTGAAAACTGACCCTGAACCCTAAAAATACCCCTTTACCCAAAAACTGAAAACTGACCCTGAACCCTAAAAATACCCCTTTACCCAAAAACTGAAAACTGACCCTGAACCCTAAAAATACCCCTTAACCCAAAAACCCCAAACTGACCCTGAACCCTAAAAATACCCCTTTACCCAAAAACTGAAAAAATATAATTATATACTTACCAATACTTACGTTGTAATGGTATGCGTTGTAAAAGTACCTGCGTTGTAAAAACATGCGTTGTAAATACATGCGTTGTAATGGTTTTTGCGTTGTAAAAATTTCGTTGTAATGGTAGTGCGTTGTAAAAGTTGCGTTGTAAAGGTTGTTTCCCACACTGAGTGCTCCTATCCCTGTTTAAAATGTTTCCATGTCTATCTCCTCCAGGAACTACACTGTGTTTGTTTCTCACTCCCCACAATGTCTCCCATCCAACACCAAAAAATGTGTGAAAGGTGAGGAGGCACCTCACGGAAACACCATCCAGGGAGCTACTGATAGGTTCTCATCCGTGTGCCCCACTCATCATCATAGACCGCCTCCACACAATACACAATATATGTGAAGAAATGTGCACAACTTAATTGAAATGAAAAAATTTGAAAAAACCTGACCCCCTACTGTAAGAGCAATAGACAGGGATTTTTCTGCTCCTACACTATAAAAAATAGCTAAACATTCACTGGCACTATTTCCAATTTTAATCACTGCTGTGTGTTTGCTCACATTAAAAACAAGACCTCCTGTTGTGCTCCATCATTTTGATGAAAAAGTTGTGAGTGGAGGGCAACCAGCGTTATTTCCCTCTGTAGCTCAGTTTTGTGAAAGATATACACGGTGCCTTTTTGGCCGGATGTATGACATTACAACGCACGCTTTTACCACGCATGCCTTTACAACGCTGTTTTTACAACGCATGCCTTTATAACGCATAGCGCTTAGGGGTGCTGGATAGTGAATAGTTTAATTTACTATTCCAACTCCAGTCCCTGTGGATAGTAGGGAAGTTGTTGGATAGTAAATTAAATCTATTCCCTATCCTAGAGCGCCCCCCAGCGCTATGCGTTGTAATGACATGCGTTGTAATAGTTTCGTCGTAAAGGCACTGCGTGGTAAAAGTTGCGTTGTAAACGATGTTTCCCTTTTTGGCCTGTTGAGGGAATTAGTCTAGACACACCAACTCATAGAGGATAGTGAAGAAAGTGCTTTTCTTCAACCTGTCACTTTTATTCAAAATGCATCCTTGCGTTGTTATAGGACCTTTTGGAAGAATAAATGGTCTTCCTACAGCTGAAGTTATTTGCCTTTTATAAAGAATTATCTCAGGATGTGAAATACAATAACATCATTGCCTGATCCACAAAGGTAAAGTTAGATCAAAAGTCTAAGTTTAGACCAAAATCCTAACTTTAATACTTTTCCCTATTCACAAAAGTAAGTTAGTTACAAGTAGGTATTTTTATGACTGTGGAAGATCCGCACTCAGAGCAGAAGTTTCACACTCAGGGCGGAGGTTCCTTAATAGGGGAGAATCTCCGCAGTCGGGTGGAATCTCCGCAGTCGGGTGGAATCTCCGCAGTCGGGTGGAATCTCCGCAGTCGGGTGGAATCTCCGCAGTCGGGTGGAATCTCCGCAGTCGGGTGGAATCTCCGCAGTCGGGTGGGATCAACCTTAAGTGCAGAACCTTTGCCCCAAGTGTGGAACCCACGCAGTCATAAAGATACTACTCATAACTTACCTTGGTGAATACCAAAAACTAGTAAAGTTAGACTTTTGGTCTCAATTTAGACTTTTGCCCTAAAATTAGACTTTTGGCCTAACTTTACCTTTGATAATCTGGCCCTTGGTTTGACATGATTCTAATTATTGTAAAGGTTCTTCCCCCCTCACACGATGGTATGCTGCCAGAATATCACTCCTAAATATAATGCTCAACCTAACAAGGTCAAAACATTTTGTGAAGATAATAAATACCGGTAGGCACAGATGTACCATACTTTACTTTACATACTGATTTCAGCCTTTGCACTGGTGTTGCCCAGTGCAACAATCTTTTTTGGCACCCCAAAAAACCTCCTTCTCCACAAATTCCCTCCCTACTACGCTCCAATAGTATCTCTCATCTCTCCCTAGCCCCTCTCTTACATGCATGTCCTTTGTTTTATAGCGCTACTCTTACCAGTGAAGGGTGTCAGAGCTTGTTACAACACACACATTATACAGAAACAATGTATCCTACGTGTAAGTAAGTTATACAACATTTATTTGTTTCAATTATTTCATTATTTAAAACCATAACAATTTTAAATAAAAACAAGATAAAAAAATCAGATTATAAAAGGCATCATTCTTAAAATAGGAAATAATAAAACAGTTGCACTTAAAGTAATTCAATGTGTGAAATAGTTTAATAACTAATCAAACTATGTGTACATAAAGTACATGGTGCTGACTGAGGCTATCACGTTAGACGTTTACCATTGAGTCACCGGTCCTGTGCCCCAAACTACTTGTTAAAAACTGCTTAAAGTGTAACCAAATGTCAGTGAAATTGGTTAAATCTTATCCGCCATTGCATTTGAATTTCTATACAGGCAGATCGTTCTTATTTAGAACTGTGTAAGCGTTCTTCAGGATTGTAAAACATTTTTAATCTAACTGGACGTGGACACATTTTTATTGCAGCTTGGCATTCCCTAATTCCAAATTGACTAAATACTGGGATAAACTAAATCTGCCTTAAGTCCTTCATTTTGTACCAGGTGCAAACTCCATGTGGCAATGATTCATGTTTATAATCACACAGTCTACATAGCTGCCAAGGTTTCAGATTGCCATGCGTGACATTGTCATAACTTCAGTAAAATTATGAGTGACATTTCAACAACTATGCGTGACACTTTTTCACGAGCAAAAATCATGCAATGAAGACGAGGGAAACCTTCTAAATATCTGAAATTACAGCCATTTGAGCAACAAATGACTCCAAGTACTTCTTAAAACTGCTGCAGAGCACCAGAAATGGAACTAAGGGCACTAACCCTAGTGGTACCTCCTCACGCATGCCCTCCGCGGTGCTGTGTCTCTGACAAGTTACAACATAACCAACAGAACTGCACTACACAGTATCAGTGACGGCTCTACCTGACCTGCAGCGTTGGCCAAAGTACACTGCGGGGCAGATTTACGAGCCCCTTGCACCACATTTACGCCGCTGTTGTGTCACGCAAGGCGGCGTAAACGTGGCGCATCCCTACGAGGCATTTACAACGTGACGCATCTATGGAGATGCGTCACGGTGTAAGGCCCTGCGCCACATGAAACCTGCGTCAGGTTTCATGTAGGCGTTCCGGTGCAGGGGGGGCGTTCCGTCGCAGGAACGCCCCTGGAAAGTGACTCAGTGAAATCTACAAGATTTCACTGAGTCACTTTCCCAAAGCTGCTACGTCAATTCCTTACGCCTGCTTGAAGCTTAAGGAGTGACGCATCATGTAATGTATGGGTGGCCCCTGTGCATTGCAGGAGTTGCGTCGCGCTTGCGACGCGACTCCAGCAATGCGCCGCCCGTACGCCACAAGATGCGTCACGCATCTGCCCTTCCTTGGACCATGGTGCGCCGCATTGTAAATGCGGCGCACCATGGGTGGCGGAGCTGTGGCACACAATAACTGGCGCATCCCTGGGGATGCGCCAGTGATTGTAAATCTGCCCCTCCCTTTATATGCATTTCAGACTGCTGTGTCTGTGCGTCCCGGTCGGTCCGGTGGCGTGACAGGTCGGTCCGGTGGCGTGACAGGTCGGTCCGGTGGCGTGACAGGTCAGTCCGGTGGCGTGACGTGTCGGTCCGGTGGCGTGACGTGTCGGTCCGGTGGCGTGACAGGGACCCACGGACGCAAATCAGACGCTTCTCTGACCTGCCTACCACCTTACCTCACTTCCTCTTCCTCCAGGACGAGGCACGAGGGCACATCTGGATACAATCCCGGGGACCCCCATGGTGTGCCACAACAGTAACAACCAATTGTATCTACTTCAGTCATGCAGATATAAAAAAAAAACACATCCCTTATGATGCAGTTTCATTTTCAGCACAAACCAGAGAAAGAAAATAATGGTTGCACCGGAGAAAAAATGAAAAGACTGCATAAAAGGCCTGGCAGCTGCTTTTAATAAGCCGAGTCTGAGAGCAAACAGAGGGGGACGGATGGAAGAGTCTGTGATGAAAGGAGTGACATGGGGGGCCAGAGAGAGAGATGTTATACTGTGAATTAAATGACCCTTCGTGAAAGAGAGCGCTGCCTAGGGGGCTGGGGAGAAGAAGGGCGGTGTGTGATGAAAGGGGGGCGGGTAAGGAGCAGAAGAGGACGAGCGCTGTGGTCTTCATACCATCTTCTAACCATATGATGTGCTTCAGGGAGCTAGCTGATTAGAGGAAAGCAGGAGTGGAAGGTAAAAAATGCAGAGTATCACAAAAGGAAAGAGTGTCAAGGGGAGATAAAACGGATGAAAGTGTGCCTAATTTTTTAGGGAGACTGCAGGGGACACAAAATGACCCCCCCCCCCCCCCCCCCCCCCCGCATCCCCCGACCTGTACTATTGTGGAGGGCTGTGCATTTCCAGAGAGAGCAGAGGGAGGAGTCGGGTATTTGTCAGCGCCTGACACTATCAGGCTTCCAAACGCCAATGGGTAAAGATTTGGCAACACTTTGAACTCTCTGTGTCCTGTCAATAAATCCGAATTGAAATGAATTAGGCTGAAGTTAATTCCGGTAATTGAATTCAAGGGCTGGTGGTAAGAATTCTGCAGTTATTTGTCACTTCCAAGGCATGGAGCGGCCTCCAGCTGCGCAGAGATGAAAAGGACTGCAAGGAAGCACTGGGGGGCTGGCAGCAGAGCGGGCGCTGGGTGCTGGCAGCAGAGCGGTGTGCTGGGGGCTGGCAGCAGAGCGGTGTGCTGGGGGCTGGCAGCAGAGCGGGCACTGGGGGGCTGGCAGCAGAGCGGGCGATGGGGGGCTGGCAGCAGAGCGGTGTGCTGGGGGCTGGCAGCAGAGCGGGCACTGGGGGGCTGGCAGCAGAGCGGGCGATGGGGGGCTGGCAGCAGAGCGGGTGCTGGGGGGCTGGCAGCAGAGCGGGCGCTGGGGGGTGGCAGCAGAGCGGTGTGCTGGGGGGCTGGCAGCAGAGCGGGCGCTGGGGGGCTGGCAGCTGAGCGGTGTGCTCTGGAGCAGAACAAAAGGCTGGGCACTCACTGCTGAGTGAGCGAGAGAGTGGTGTCTGAAAGCCGTGCAGCGGCAGGGGCAATTTGCAACATTGTAGCACTCTGACTCCAGAGAGGAGCAGCGTGTTAAATCTTTAGCTCTTACCTTACTGAGCCAGCTGGCACGTCTATGGGAGCAGCAGAGCAGGCGCACAGATGCACGCACTGGCACAGGCGCCTGTGCAGGCATCACATGTCGCCGATACTAGTGAGCAGTATATTTTAAGAATGTTTGGAGAAGCACAAACTCAGGCTGTACTATTAAGAATGTATTTCTACCCAAATGAACCCTTTTTAGCAACATCACAATAACTAAAGACTGGAAAAGGACATACCATTCTTACCTAAACCATGCAGTGTGCATGCTGCACTTTGATGAGAGTTCATAGCTCACTGCGCTATATTAGGGTTCCAACTTATGAATTGCAAGCAACAAAAGGACCTCTGTGACAATAACAATAACCCACTGAGCTAGCCTCATAAAATACAAATGAATGTTCTGCATGGTACATGTGCATTGCAATAGGCATATTAAACCTGTTTGCTGGTTTATCATGACCGCAAATTGCCATTAAACAAAACTCTAATCTCTCTCCAGCGGGCACAATTATCCCCAGTTATCTTACCATTTTTATTTTTGCCTGAAATCTGTTGGACACACAAGGAGCTTTGCAGCTAGATCTTTTTGAACCCTAGAGCCTGCCCTGTTCACATAGGTATACCTTGGTGACGCGCATATTAAAGGTAAGAAGATGCAGAGTTAAGAATAGTAAATCGATACTTGCCTATTCATAGTAAACATTGTTTTGGTTGTTAATATTTTGGCAGCAATATTTGTGTTGCACAGTATTATTGTAGCCGAGAGTCTGATGCACAACCCACAGGATATGAGCTGTGACACTTCTATACATGCTGTAATTTAACTGGTCTTACTCCTCATAGTATATCAGTTGTGACACTTCTATACATATTGAAATAAAGTGCTCATACCTCTCACAGGATATGAGCTGTGACACTTCTATACATACTGTAATTTAACTGGTCTTACTCCTCATGGTATATCAGTTGTGACACTTATATACATATTGAAATAAAGTGCTCATACCTCTCACAGGATACGAGTTGTGATGCTTCTATATCTTCTATGATAAAATGGTCTTACCTCCACCCGGAATATCAGAAGTAGCACTTCTATACATATTGAAATAAAGTGCTCATACCTCTCACAGGATATGGGCTGTGACACTTCTATATCTACTATGATAAGCTGTTCTTATCCCTCAGGTGATATCAGAAGTGGCACTTCTATACATGTACCTGCAAGTTATTCTTACCCCTGACATGATATTGCCTCTGGTTCTTCCTCAAAGGTTGGTTCAGGGGATGAAGGTTTGGAACGAATGACAAAGGATCCCCCGATGATAATGTCCCCATCTCTGGAATAGGATTCTTGCTTCCAAACCTGAAGCGCGCATGCCTTCGGCAGGGACCCCTCCCCGACAGGCAAGTGCAGAAGAAGAAACGTAAGGACTAAAGGAATCATTGATGCTGGCCTGTGGGAAACTATGTAAATTTTCAAAAGGATCAATGAGCATGAATTCCAATCAAACATCAATATCAGCTTTCAGAATCACAGATGTAATGAAGCACAGTTAGAAAGCTGGTCTCTTCCAAAGGCATTGCTGATTCTGTAGAGTGAGGATCTCTTCTGATGCAGCACTCGCTGTGACCCCGCTGCTCCGAAGGCACCAGGTTTTAAAGGTATTATCCAAAGGCCACGTGTGCACGGATGCGTCCCCGCGGATGTTTGGATCTGTGTGCATACTTATAATACTGTTCACTTTTCTGTGATCATGATAATTATAAAATAATTGCGTCCCAAGAAATGTGTTAAGCAGAAATCAAGCTTGGTGGATAATAAGGAGTGAGCTCTGCACCTTCCTAAGTCTGTAATAGAATCATCCACGCCTTGTGGACAATGTGCAGGTGCTTTAAACAATTATGTAATACTATTGTGGTTTGAAACCAGTGGCACAAAGACAGGATTTTCAACATTGGGAAGAATTCTTACAAACACTATTGGGCACATGCATCATTGGTTTTTGCATTCGCAAACGGTGCGAATAGCGAAATTCGGCCGTTTGCGAATGCAAATCCAATTTTTGAGATGCATCAAGTTTTTTATTTTTCGCAATTTAAGAAATCGCAATCTTATTGCGATTTCTTAAATTGCGATTGCATTTAAGAAATCGCAATTTTGCGATTTCTTAAATGCAATGCATCATTTAATAAAAATTGCGATTTCGCACATTAGAAGTGTAAAATTAGCATGAAGTCAACCTTCATGGTAATTTTAGAAAAGTTTCAAAAATGCACAAAAGTGCATTTTTAACACTTTCATTTTACACTCACATATGCCCTTGGGCATGTATGTGTGAAAAATGGACTAAATGTTACAATTTCAGGGGTGCAGGGGGGGTCCTTTGGACCCCCCTGCACCCTTGAAATTGTATTCTCATTTTGCGATTCCTTAATTGCGAATCGCAAAATGAGAATGCCTTCCCATTGATTCCTATGGGCCTCTAGGCCCATAGAAATCAATGTAAAGGGATTCCTTATTTGCGATTCGCAAAATTGAGAATCACAAATAAGGAAAAATAAGAAATCGCAAAAATATATGCGAATTTTTAATGCACAGGTATTTGCGATTTCTAAATTGCGATTCCTTAATTTTCGCAATTTAGGAATCACAAATACCAACAATGATGCATGTGGGCCAAAGAAACTTACTGCTATAACCACAGGCTTCCGCTAGACACCGGGTTTAAATGTAGGGTTCTCAATCCATCCCTAAAGCACATTGAGGCATAGGCTTACAGCACCTCACCATGCCCCAACCATTCATTCAAAAACTGCTCTTTTGATTAACCAAAGATCCTACAAGAGCTTGTAAGAACAAGGCAGATGCCTGGGTGTACAAGGCCTAGATGATGAAACATTATCTTGACTTTTTGATCATCATTCCCTCAATGTGGTCCATGGCCCACTTGTGCTTCATCAATCTTGTCCGCCCGTGGGGCAAAATAGCATGATCTTTCAATATCCCAATATTGGCCAAAAATCAATCGAACATTCCAGGGTATCTACCTCATACCTGCATTCACAGCAGAATAAAGTGAGGATATTTAGGACATTTTCTTTTATTCTATAGAGTCCTTTTTCCTATTTAACATCATTAGATATTTTTTAAGATATTACATCCCTTTGGCACGTTTAAGACAGATCCCCATATTTCTTCAGAAGTAACAAAGAGACCCCCAACTTTCCTAAGCAAGGTCTCCATAGTACTTTTCTCCTATTATAAGGGAAATCCACCGAATTGTCTCCTATGACTATTCTATCCCTCCGCTACATATACCCAGGGTGACCCTCTTTTAAGTAGGCACCTGACTGAGATTTCTCCACAAGCCTAGTGCCACATCCTCTGCCATCCACCCTACTTACTCATTTTTTTCTACTCCAGAACTGAGATTCTTTGCCCCAAACCATTTAAAAGCAACTTCAACCTAATTTCGCTTGTGTGAAAACACCCTGGTGGTGGTGTTGTTTGAGGGCCACCTTGTAATCGGAACAAGGCTGCCATGTTTGTCATTGGTAGACAGACATAAGGCCTTGAAGGCAGATTGCACAACAAGCTACTCTCTGACCTCCACATCTCTGATAAGTGTAGTAAACTCAGAGCATTGTTGGGAACTGAGTTGTCTTTCTTGCATTTCCAGTTGGTCCCTCTTGTAAGATTCCAATCCCCGGTGGGTGGCTGTCTTGCTCTTGAACCCTTCTCTGCTGCTGGTCTCTACTTTAACTTGTCACGGTGCTCTTGATAAAATGTATGTTAAGTTTCTTCTCATTAATCACTTGTACACAATACCTTTAGCATTGTTGTGCAACGTGCAAGTTACTACCACCATTCAACACACCTGTTTTACATTAGTGCACCCCCAGTGTTCACACAAGCCTCAGCCCTTTCTACCCTAGCTTCCTCCCAATGAGGCGGTCCTTGCTGTCCCTAGGGTTTGGGGTCTAGGGTCGGAGTAGCTCCTCTTTTAAAATTCCTCCTGATATGAGACCTTCTTCTGCAGGGACAGACAAGAAAGAGCAGCCATCAGTTGACGTCTTTCTAATTCCAGGTGTCCCTCCTCCCTCTGTCTCAGACCATACATCCTACTCCCCCCTCACAATGAGGACTGGACTGCAGATGTAGAAGAGAATGAGAGCATCCACCAGTTGAGGTCCTTCTACTCTAAGGCACCCTGAGAACTATTCTCTTTCTTCACATATTATATCCCCATGGGAGCTCCACCTCTGTCTATAAGGTAGTGGTGTGATTAGTAAAACTGGTGTGTGCTTGAATGGGGGTCAAACTTTATTGTTCATGGATTGCTAGGGGGAGATTTAGGTTCTGTGGCACCTTCTGAAAACATGCCCCCCTTCGTTCCTCATCAGGTGTCCTGCAGGACAGTTTTGGTGTCGGCAATGGTATCTCTACTTCTCCCTCCTCACCAACCAAAGAGATGCGACTGCACCTGCTGCGGCTCCACCCTTAAGGAAAGTAAACCAGCTTTATGTAGCAGCAGTCTTGCTCACTGGTTGATAAGTGCTATTCCTGCACACAACTTCATAGTCTTCATGCTATCATGGGTTAGGAAGGTTGGAAGGGCAGGTAAAGGCACTCCCTGTTTGGTTCCTGTCCCTCACAATGACCCCTCTCTATCTTGTCACAGTACAGTGATAAGGCAAATGTGCTGTACTGTGAGATTAACATGAAAAGCTGGTTTTCCACAAGGCTGGATCACTATACTGAGCATTTGTGGAAGAGTGCATAGGCATGCAGATGCCAAGCAACACCACAGTTGCATAGTCGATAAGCCAGAATAGCACAGCATTGTCCCCTATTCCCCACTACCAACACACACTGGAATAGAGGAGCTCTGGGGAAGACTAGCAGTTGTCAAAACATTGCTCAATTAATTCACTGCCGTGGGAGAGGCAATGAACACACCAAAGTGGTTCAATCATTTGTTTACTGCGCAAACAGATGTACGATGGAACCATGCATAGATTTGCGGCGCATCTCTTTAAAAGTGCATAAATTACCATGCAATGTCTTTACACCACAATGCCTTTACAAAGCTATGCCTTTACCACACATGCTTCTACCATGCATATACCTTTAACATGCATAAACCTTTACTATGCATGCCTTGCCTTTACAATGCAAGGTCAGTATAGGGGAAGTGAAATCCATGTCTATCTATCTATCGATATACATATATATCTATATGAAAAAAACAAAGGTCGCCATATTGTTATAGTTAGGTTCAGCTTAAACCCCTTAGCTGCGGCGGCTATTCCGCCACAGTGCTAAGGGGGATGGGGGGCCGCGCGGCGCTCGCGTACTCGTGACGGAACCGCTCCGTCATGGCCCTCGGGTGAGCTGTGCTTATGACGGAACGTTCCGTCACGGCCCCGCCCGCTCTTTAGAACATCAGCGCAGGTGCGGAATTTGCGCCGGGCAGGCGCGGCGAGCGGGCCGTGACGGAACCGTTCCGTCACAGCCCACCCGAGGCTCGTGACGGAACAGTTCCGTCACGAGCAAGCAAGGGGTTAACACACACACAATCAGAAAACTTCAGCAGTTATTGTTACCTGAGCTAACTATAACTTACTCCCACACAATAAACTGCTTATGACCTCATATTATATCACTTATGACGTGGTCAGTGACATCACTATTGACATGGTCAGAGATATCACTTATGACATCTCAAATTACATCACTGAACACAAAATCCAGTAAATGTTTCTGACACTGGAAGATATATTCAGAGCTACTGTATAAGTTAAATGACTGTTCTTTCTGTACTACTAATCAGTGAATCTATTTTTAACATATAATATCTGAACTATAATGCTATTTTTAAAGTGGGTGTGCTATTTATGAGCAAACAAGCCTCTACGCTGACATATTTCTCCAGCTGATGTATGTGTATGGTAGTGCTTTGAGACAGCTGTTCATTGAGACTGCACTCCACAGTGAGGGCTGAGGAAAGTTGTGTTTTATGACATAATGACCACTTTGCTTCGACATCTCTACTTTGTGAAGAATGAGAGTAGTAGTAATTTGCAATAAATTCATCTGTTCACTAAGGCGGCTATCTAGGGTGATGGCTCAGTGTATTAGTGGTTTGTAACAGACTGACCTCTCTGCTAACACTTTTCTCCAGGATGAAGAACAATGTTAGTAGTGGTTTGTGGCACAGATATTTGATTGAATGGAAACTATCCCTGAATCTGGAGGAAATTTCCAAACAATAACAATGGGTGAAAAGCTCACAAAAACATGGAATTGGAAGAAGCTTTGTCCATTCCCGATCCAGTCTTTCGGCCAAGATTAAGGCTGATAAATGTGGAAGAATGTTACTGAAATAGTTGTACGGAATAAATGGTTTGACACTATGCAGAAGAACTGATGGGGATGCTCTGGCTGCCTTCACCAGGAAGGGGATTACTGGCTCCTCTATTATTTAACCAGTCATGTTCTATATCAGAAATATTCACTCTTTAAAATGGAGTTTGTTCCAGGTAGTGACCATGCTATATTGTACTACGAACTTGAACTACAAGTACAACTAACATCGTCTTGGCACCTGACAGACGGAAACTGTGATGCTTTTATAGCCTGTAAGCAAGGTTGAATTATTTGGAACTCCAACAACATAACCACGATGAATGCAGAAGTCTTGTCACCACGTCCTCACCATTGTCTTGAAGAAAGTAATCCCCTTCAGACGTAGGAAGAGATAATCACAGATACTGTCCATGAGATTCAAAGGTGGTCTGTAACTCAAAAGAAATTGGTACTACAAGAAAAAAAAAGAGTTAAAGGAAGAAGATTTTTCTCTGAAGTTGAATACGCTGTTTTGTCACCTATTCATTGCTCCCTCAGTCACAAGGCACAAAGAAATTCAAGCCCTGCAAAGAAATAGGAGGAAAATTCACTCTGTAAATAGTAAAAATATAATGGATAAGAACTGGGTAGAACTGCAGCAAGCAGCCCTACAAAAACAATAGTGAAACATTTTGGCGGCTCATTTCTAAGTTTATGGGCAGAAGAAAACGCTGCTGCAATTCCAATCCCACAGAAGGAATGGATTAACTATTTTTCTGACCTGTATACAAACAACTCCACCTTAATGACTTGCAAGAATTTTCCAAGCCAACACCCAAGCCTGATCCACACAAATATATATGGAGGGCAAGATCTTCGGCTGTGATGGGTTTTGATAAAATTCCTACAAAAAGTCCTGCAGGGCGACCCAGAAGGTTGCAGTAGGCATCTCAGTGCCTTGATCTCTTACTGGTGTGCATTTGGACTTATTCCAAGGTAATGGACATGAAGACTAGTAGTCCTTCTTCACAAAATAGGTTTGTGCCTAACTTACTCCATGTAATTATCTTCAAATTGCATTACTCGGTGGATCAGGGAAGATGGTTATATAACGTGTTTTGGACCATGAAAGGGACTAGGCATGTTCAAAGGGTGGGATACTGTTAGTCCAAGCAGCCTTCAGAGCCAAACGCTCAGTGACTGGTAACATTGCAATCGTGCAAACTTATATTGACAAGTATTTAGTGACTAAACTCCAAATTATTTACTGCATGTTTGTTGACTTCTCTACTGCTTTTGAAAGGGTTGATACACCCACCCTTCAGAGGAAGCTAGTAGGACTGGGGATCCAGACTGGGGATTAAGACATATTACCACACTTCACACATCCACTTGATGCTGAGTCCTAATGTGGGGGGAAATTAGGGATTGACTCCTAACATTTTTCCTCTAAAATGACCTGAAGCAGGGTTGTGGCCTAGCCCCACGTTTTTACTTATTCTTTAGTGATTTACCTGCCTGTAAAAAATGTCCCTCCTAATATTGCACTTCAAAATATGCATGCTTTAATGTACACAGATGATGTGGTCATTTTTGTCCTCACTCCCATTGACCTCCGGTGTAATCTGGATGTGCTTTTTGAATATGCAGTGGGACATTTCTTGAAAATAAATACTACTAAAACCAAGGTGGTCTCTTTCAGAGGGAAGAAATGGTACCAACCTTTTGATTGAAAGTTGGATGGTAGGCATTTACATATTTAGCAAGGGTATTCTCCCACACCTTAGAACGCACCTCACACTTTACTCATATAGGGCTCAAGGCATCAGCGCACATAGGTCATTTAAAATGTTTTATAGCTCCTCTGCTAAGAGACATTTTAAAATTCTTGTAGATACTTATCAGGCATAGATACCGCTATCCGTTCCTATGCACTTGAATATATCCAAATAAGTAGGTCATACATTATAAGGGAAACATCCTTTACCACGCAACTTTTACCACACAGTGCCTTTACAACGCAGGTTTTACAACGAAAACCATTACAACGCATTGCACTGGGGGGGGCACTCTAGGATAGGGAATAGTTTTAATTTACTATCCAACACCTTCCCTAAATTAAACTATTCACTATCCAGCGCCCCCGAAAGCAATGCGTTGTAACAGCTTGCGTGGTAAAAGCATGCGTTGTAACAACGTACATCCACATTATAACCTATTCAAAGAAAGGCTCCTTCGGAAGATAGTATCCCTGAGTCAAGCAATCCCTGTCCAGGCATTTCGTATAGAGTTTTTCCTCCTCAGTAGCTATTCTAGATCCTTGGCTAACGTGATCAGATGGGCATATAACCTTTTTTATGCAAATCCACTCTGCACCCGGAGTGTAATCTGCACACTCAAGAAGGAAATTTGGGCCCGAGTGATGACGTAAAGTTACTACTCGTACCTTACCCTTGTGAATACCGAAAGTCGTTAATTTAAACGTTTGTTCTACATTAACCTTTGTGAATACCGAAAGTCGTAAGGGTTGTCGCCTAACAGACAACTATCCATTACATGGCTTATGTAGAGTACCAGGGACCTTGTACAGTGTTCCCAAAAATGATAATGTGCCTACGAAGAAATGTACATGTAAGCAATTATTTTCTGAGTATGCTGATGTGTAAGCAAAATGTGTTACAAAGGTCACTGTTTAAATATATGTCAACTTTAAATGTGAACATGTAAAATGGAAGTGTTTGTGTCCAAGGCCTTTGCAACTACATGATACCCTCTCCTTGTCTTTAAGGTGTGTAAATATTTAGGCTAAATATAAAAATGCATCTATAAACTAACACAATATATATTATAAAACTTACAGCCTAAAAATATATGTATAACTTTAATAAGAAAAAAAGCCTAAATAATGCAAAATAAAGTCGAATTGCTAAAAAGCCAATAAAAAATTTGCATTTTAAAAAGTACTCAAACTTCATGATTGTTCAAAAGTTCTGAGAGTCAGTAGGATCACTATTGATCTCAGCATACTGAGAAGATGTTTCTGTTGGCATCCCAGAGACAAGTTCCAAAGAACAAACATGGTCTTGTCCAATCCACACAGCAGCCGCTGAAGTTGAGGCAGCCAGTTCTGTTCCCAATGATGAAAAGCCAGGTTCTGCATATTGGATGTCTCATAATATGCATTCTGTAACAAAGGTAATCTCCCAGGATATCTGTGCAGGTGGGTTCTTCACTGACCCATCAGCAACAGTACAGCCATAGATTGGACCAGTTGTTTAATCGGGCATAAATCCGAAGGTGCACAATATGCAGCGGAACACAGGCTGTACACAATGTAACCATATAGGTTGAAAGGACAGAGACCAATGCCTGTTCAGTTCCCGAAGCAAGGATGTGCCCAAATACTGTCTGTTTCTATCCCGGTACAACAGCACTGGTTGAAGTGGCATTCTCATTTGCCTGTGAAGCGGAAAATCCATTTTGGAACAGCACAAATAGAACCAAAATGCCAACAATCAGAAATAGGGCGAGCGGCAAACCTCTGAAAACCCTGGTTAGTCTGGAACATGCTGGCAAACCCAGACCCAATCGCTTTAAAGAAAATGTGCTACTCCCACAGTTTTAGCTGCATTAAATATGGGGTGCAGAAGTTCTCGAATATGTTGTGGTAGGTTGGTGTGTAGTAGTGATTGCATTTCAGCGGCAGATCTTGCAACTTGGAGATCAAACGCCTTTCTTACAGATGGTAGCAAATGTCTCAACTCCCTGCAAATTAATGAATGGCCAAAAGGGTTCTCTTAGTCTGTACCGCTGACAAATACCTCAAATATGCCATTTCTACATCAGTACTCAAAAGGTAGGACCCATTTCTCATGCACAAATCTCTACCCTAATGCCTCATATCTGCCAGCCTCAAAATGTTTCAAACAGCTTGTGATATGAAATGTGGTTTCAGTAGCAATATAAAGCCATATATGTTATGCAATCGGCTGATGGTGTTTCTGACACAGTGGACGATAACTTCTCTAAATGCTCTATGTGCAACATGGTGTATATTGTGTCTTTCTTAGCCATTGTTTTCCGCTCCTTGGTCAAATCATAGGACAAAAAGAAGTTAGTAATGTGCAATTGATGCTATGACATGTAACCACTTCATAGAGTTTCCAATGTCTGGCTCAAGAGGGCTCTGTCCATGTTGTAAGAGGGACATATCGCTCTTTATTATGGCAATAGTTAATGACACAGGGCCCGATTCACAGAACTAACTTAAGACTAAATCCTAAACTTACTACTTTTGGTATTCACAGAGGTTAGGATTTTGTCTTAAGTTTGTCATAAGACAGACTTAAGACAAACTTAAGTTAGGATTTTGTCTTAAGTCTGTCTTAAGACAAACTTAAGACAAAATCCTAACTTCTGTGAATACCAAAAGTAGTAAGTTTAGGATTTTGTCTTAAGTTAGTTCTGTGAATCGGGCCCCTTATGTTACTCAGAGAAGACATTTTATTGGATAATGTGTTCATACCATTGTCTATTGCCGCTAATGCTTTTTACAAATACACTTTCCAAAGTACTTTGTATATTACATAAAAGAAACATTTATGATGTGACGTTCTAGTACCTAACAATAAATCCTGTAAATCCTTTTCATCAGAAAGGAGAGACAAGTGTGTTTACACTTCATCTAACGTTGTTAGATACCCCGAGAATGTTGAGTGCACATAACGAGGCTCAGGTCCGTTTATCCTAAAGACCTTATTGTTGCTCAGAAAATGTGCATCACCTGATGACACCAATTGGTGTTTAATGGCCCGCTAACCACCCTTCAGGACTAGAATGCAGTGGCGGTTTCTGTCATAGGGTTTTGGGGCTCCGCCCCCTTTACATTTACCGTGAAAACATCCCAATTACAGCAATGCTAAAAATCTGTTTTGATTGCTAATTAGAACTTGGGCCACTGTCTGCCCCGCTCACTGCGTTGTTGCAGGGAACGTCATGGAAGTGGAGGAAGATGACTCACAGCGTTGGTTGGGCTCACATCTTTGCCAGGCTGACAACCTCACAGCCCTGAGGTCTCTGAGGTCATCAGCTTGGCAAAGAGTCAGAATCTAGGCCTAGTCTCCACTCCTTACTGACGTTTGGGTAAAGTTAGCGACGGGCATTTTAGATGGAAGCCCGGTTTTGCCAAGCCTCTCCATCGATCAGGGAGTGGAGAGCATTGTCACCCCACCCTTTCCCAACTCATCACCCTGTGATGAGTTGGGAAGAGGTGGGGTACTAGACTAGCTCCAGGCGTGTCTCAAGGAATCGAGTTTTCCCAGACTCGTGTTGACTGTGGTGTAACTGCAACACACTGCGCTCATGATTTGAAGCGCAACACAATTTTTAGCTCTTTTGTGCTGAAGAGGCGTCATCGTTGATTTGATGTCAGCAGTACAGTGCTGGCGGTGTCCTTGCGTGCAGGCACAACACTGTAGGTTTGTGTGGTGATGACTTCACTCTGACTCGTCGACGTCGTATCTGTATTTGGGAAGGAGTCGACAGAGACCAGGCGGGCACCTCGGCAGAGTAAGGTAAAAACAAATGTCATCTGCCGGGCCCGGACCCTGAAGAGGTGAGAAGAGCTGCACTGGCGGCAGGGTTAGTGAGTGTAATACAGCCCTGTGATACTGCAGAGTGCAGGGGATTGTGCCGAGACTGGGAGGTTGGTACAGCCCAGCTTGGTCGGAGATGCACGGACAAAGGAGAGAGAAGTGAGCGCGCCTCATGTGGGCCTGGCTGCCCTGGAGTGTGAAGAGATTATCCATGACCAGCAGAGGATGATTTCAGATGGAGCTGAGTGAGAGCTCTGCACACAGACAAGCATAATAATGAATGTTCCCTGCTTCCTTCACTTGCATGTGTGAGGCATAGCTTGGGCTCTCATGTATGATTTTTGAAAAATGCCATGACATCCATGGTTCCCAGCTATACAAATGAGGTTTTGAATCTTATGGCATCATGGCATGAAGGACACACTGAATAGGCAAGACCAGCTGGTGGCTTAGTGGCCTAATGCGTCCACTGTAGGAGACTGTATTTGACATCTTGGTCACTGGTACAAATCCTGGAGGGTTCACTGAGCCTTTATCTAACCCTGGGCGAAGCACTACGCTACGCTCACGGAGTTTGCGAAGTTTTCGCAACTTCGCACTACGCGAGCTGCACGTAGCACAGTGCGAACATGCGTAGTGCAGCGTAGCGTAGTGCAGCGGTCATTTTTTGCTTGTTCGCGGTCCTGAACATCATGTTCGCGACCGCGAGCAAGCAAAATGACATCCTGGCGAGATTCTCAACGCGAGGAGGTTAGGTTTCTCATTGGAAAGTTTGGAAATTGTTCTATCAGTAGGACACCATTATAATTGTGATTATTAGTCCCTACCTCTCTTATTATAATAAATATATCAGTCTGACGTGTATTAACCCACTTCTTGACTGCTGCACACATCGCTAAAGAAGGCAGCCAGGGTTGCCAACTAAGCCAGGCCTATGAAAGATATTCCTTTTTGGCCAGCCTTTAGTCTAATTTTTCTTTAAAAAGATTTAGACAGGAAATAGAGACTAACCTCCTGAACAAATGTCCTGCCCCCGCCAAACCACCCCCCCCACCAAGCCTAGCCACACCCATCATAAACCTAACCAGCCGCCACTGCTAAAATGTGAAGACTTGCATAAACTATTCTTAAGCATGCTATAAAGCTCTTCCTCTGTGTGGCTTGTAAATTGTTACCAATTGACTAAATGTGCAAAAGTGGGAGATTTGGTGTGTTCAAGTCTTTTATCATGGTGAGGTCAAGACAAGATGTTTGCTGCACTGTTTTCTTCTAGAAGATTACCTGGCTTGGTATTAAACATGCTCTAAACAAAGCTTCATTACCTTCAACTTGCCATTCTTTCGTTCCACAAAGAGATTTTAAGTCAACATTGTCTTTCCAAAAGCTAAACCCTTGTATTAACAAATGGGAAATAAGAGAAACTGCATATATTAATTTGGTATCTGTTACGATTTTTTCTTTGCAGGAGGAGGAATGAGTTTATAATAATAAGACACTGTGTCTACAGGGTTGTTGCTGGAAAATTATGCAAACTTCTTGGCATATGTTTTTAAACTGCCCACATGTCGTGTAGGGCAATGTTCCCATTGTGTATAATTAAATACTGCACATGGAGTTCTAGTTCTGTGTAAGAAGTGGTGTGCACAGTAATAAAAACAATACATTTCATAATAATTAGACGTACCACTATTCATAACTTCATACCCAAATTTAGTATAATGCTCAAGCTCAGCAAGCATAGACTTAACTATATGTAAGTCCTTATCATCAGAGATGGTGCTAGGAGTAGTAACATCTTGAGGTGCCAATTTTAAAATATAAGGTATTTTTAACATTTCTGTTGGTCCAACTATTTCAAAAGATACCTTATACCAAACAATTCCATCAAGTACAGGAACCGCTATATTGTTCAGAAGGGACAGGTCTCTTTTTACTTTTTGTGATGATGAATGAGGTTTCAATACCTCAACTACAGGTTCATCCGCAGAATGTTCTGGGAGATAGTGTTTATTCGATAGTAAAACAACACAGTTACAAAACTGATCCAAATTGAAAGAAAAAGCAATGCCAGTAAAATACAAATATAAATCTATGGTGGAACAAAACATATTGTTTTGAGTCAGATTTTGTTTGCACGACTTCCATGCTCCGTGGCTGATGGATCCAAAGAAAAGTAATCAAAAACCATGAAATTTTGAGAAGCAGATTTTGCAAAAAGAGTAGGATCATGGGGTATTATTGTATACTTGTAGTTGACTCCAGTGGTGGAACATAGCAAGCAACTTTGTTGCTGACATTTGTTGATTAATTTTGTGGACTAGCATATGAAGCTTGCATGTTGTAGGTTGATATGACTGGAAGTAGCATACCCTCAGTGTCAAATGTCCCCAGCCGGACTGTAGCAACTTCAACGGTGGTTAAATCCTATAACAGAATGTCATGTATGGTAGTGAGAGAAGGCTAGTAAGTAATCCAGATCCTTTGTGGCCTAATGTTTAGGACTGGCTACAATGTGTCGCTTGATCAGATTGATTGACACAAACCTTATGTTCTTACAAGCAGCAAGAGGCAGCAAAAGTACAGTCCTGGTACCTTCAATCAGCAGTCAAGACACAGGTACTCTGTCCAATGGGCTACATTATCTTTTGTCCACACCAAAGTCATTAATTTCCTGTATGACAGCCCAACGATCACTGATATCAAAAGCATTTTCACAGCCACTGAAACAGGATTATCTAAGTCAGGTTAACACATCAGGACCCAAAGAGGATCTAATAGGGAATCTGACCAACCAAGCATCTTCTAGGCAGATTATTTAAAGCTCTCTGAACCCCATACAAGTAATGCAACCAACAATGGCCTAAACCTAATATTTTGTTAAAGACTGCCTAAAGTAATGGTTCTTACTCTCTACAGCAGAATTTTCCTTGGGCTGTATGAGGAAGAGTACTGCACAGTTACACCCAATGTTTCCATGGCATCCTAGTAAGCCTTAGAGGCAAACAAAGGTCCTGGGTCTGAATGGAATGCAGCTACTCCATAAGTCCCAATAAAGACTTGCACATCTTTAATATAGCCTTATAGCCCGCCGTAGAGGGCTATACCGGCTATTAAAGGCCCTCTCCAGCGTTAAAGGCCCCGAGCCGAAGGCGAGGGCCTTTAACAAGGGAGAGGGACTTTAATAGCCGGTATAGCCCGACTACGAAGGGCTATAAGGCTATTAGAACATTCTGCCACTAGAGGGCAGAATGTTCTAACAAAAAAAAACAAAGCCTTATGGGAGCGTGAGGGGATTGGAATTCCCTCAGGCTCCCTGAAGCCTTTGTTCACAGCCAGAGCAGTGAACAAAGAAACATTGGAATGTTGGAGCTCCAGGTTTATACCAGCCATTATAAGCCCAGAGCACTCCATTGTTTCCAATGGAGCTCCCAACATTCCAATGTTCTAATAACAGTTTGTGCATCAGCCGATCACCGTGGTCATACCTACAGGAATCGAGAGCAGGAATCCACTGGTAGTATGTATTTAAAATAGATGTTGCTGGATAACTTTAATTTGCTGACAGATGTCACATTTAAGGACGTAGGGCCACATTTAAAATATTTTGACGTACAGCAGTGTAGCAAGCCCTCATGCTGTGCTGCTGTGTTTCAAAATACAACAGAAGGAATTTGCCAAATCTACAAGATATGGCACATTACTGTCCATCTCCCCTGTGCCAACGCACAAACAGCAAAACACACAAGATGACGGACGGAATTTTGCACAATGGCAAAACATTCACCCCCAGTCATAGATCTGGGTTTAATCCATCTTTATTTTGCTCACCAAGCCACCCAAGTGTTGTATCCTTGTGTATCTACTCGCGCTGGCCGCATGCTCTAGAACTTGGAATCTTTCCTCTTAGATTCCATGTATACCTGTGCAGCGGTTGGCGTGGGCTCCTGTTCTCTTCTTCACAGGAAAATTAATAAATCAACTTTATTCACACAACGCGCTGCTTCCAGCTTCTTCCTTACCTCATTGCATCACTGGCGACGAGGGAGAAGCGAACTCACGCAGTTTGGGAGCCCACAGCCCCGGGATCTCCGGATCAAGATTACCGTTGCTGAAATCGAAAACTGAATTTTCACTTTCCACTTCGTCGGAGCTTCACCATCGTCATGTCAGTTTGTTCCTGAAAATCCCGCTCTTTTCACTTAAGCGGTGAGATCCTGATCTTTTTTTCTTCATTTTCCCCATATCGCTTTTACTTTCCTTTACGCGTGTTAGTGCATGCGCACTGTCACGCGCCAAGATCACTAACCATCGCGCAAACAAGTGCATGCGCATACGCTCGTTCTCCTCATTCCATTCTACTTCACGAAAGAAGCGAAGGAAGTGTCAGCACGAGCAGACATCCCTCGCCTTTGTGACATCACAAAAGAAGCGTCAGCACAAGCAATCATCTCTCACACTGGTGACATCACAAAGCTTTTCTCCTGCAAAATCTTTTATTTTGTTCAATAAAGAACTGCAGTTACCTCACAATCTGGACTATCTGGACTATTTTTCAAGGTTGTTTATGACATCATATAAATTCTGAAAGTTTTTCTTTGTTAATTACAATGGAGAGTTTTAATGCTCCACCACCATTTCTAGCAAGTCCAGGTGAACCTCCATTGGAGTGGAAACAATGGCGTGAAGGTTTTGAGGCTTATCTGGAAGCTATTGGTGGGGAGAATTACACTGATAAACGCAAACTTGCTATCCTCAAACATTCTCTGGGTGCTGAAGGAAGACAAGTTCTTTCTCATCTTCCTCCTCTAGCATTAGACAATTCCTCTGAGGAAGAAACTGATGTTTATGAAAATGCCATCATGCAGCTTGATAAACAGTTTATCAAGAAAGTTAACGAAGTTGTAGCACGTCATAAATTTCTAAGTAGACAACAACTTCCCATTGAACCCATCGATTCTTTTGTCAAAGATTTAAGAATTCTGGCTGCCAAATGTAACTACCAACAGTTTCATGATCAAATGGTGAGAGACCAACTTGTGCATAACGTCTCTGATGTAAAACTTCAAGAGAAGTTACTCGATGCAAAGGATTTATCTCTTTCAAAAGCCCTTGATATTGCACACCGCTTTGAAGATATGAAGTTAGGTATCAAAGAGTTGCCCGATAAAAAACCAAAAGAATCTTCCTTGGATAAAAACAACATTTCTGTGGTTCAAACCATCTAAAAAAATCAAACTGAATCTATTTCCAACAAACCTAAGTTTCCTTCTTCATCGTATCAAGGCTTCAGAAAAGAAGTAATTTGTTTCAAATGCGGTTTTCCCGGCCACGTTGCAACTGATAAAAGGTGTCCTGCAATCGGACAATTCTGCAACTATTGCAAATCTAGAGGTCATTTTGCCAGAATGTGCAAAAATCGCAACAAATCAAAAAACTTTTCTTCAGATTCTAGACGCTCCAGATTTTCCGAAGTTCAATCCGTGAACATGGATGATGATGTCTATGATGATATATGCACCGTATATGAAGTAGGAGGAGAAAAAAAGGATTCACCTTTCTGTATGCTTCAAATCGGTTCCAAATCTATAAAAGTCATGGCAGACTCTGGTGCAAAGTACACTTTGATAGGTGACGATGTTTTGTTGAAAGAATTTCCTGATGTTATATCCTTATTTCCTTCTGACATTAGACTACGGGGTTACGGTAAAAAACCTATTGAAGTGTTTGGATACTTCCACTCCACTTTATCATTCAAGGGCAAGTCTATTCCTGCTAAAGTATATGTTGCCAAAGATGGGTCATGTTTATTAGGTTGGCCACAACAAAGAGAGTTAATGATGAAACTTGATCCCAACCATCCTGATCAAGTTCTGGGGTATTCTGATTTTATCAATTCTGTTGATGCGTCTTCCGACAACAAATGGGAAACACTTTTTCCGCAGGTTTTTTCCTCCAAGTTGGGTTTGCTAAAAAACTTTAAACATAAAATTATTCTTAAACACAATGCTGTTCCCAAGGTACATAAGGTACGTAATATTCCCTTAGCTTTAAGAGAATCAGTTAAGAAAGAACTTCAGAGATTATGTGACCTGGATGTAATTGAGGAAATTGAATCCTCTGAGTGGCTTTCTCCAGTAGTTGTGGCCCACAAGCCTAATGGGAAAATTCGTCTTTGTGTTGATATGCGCGATTTAAATTCTAATGTGTGGGTTGATAGGCATCCCCTACCCAATATTGGGGAAATGTTCTCTAAACTTAAGGATGCATCTATCTTCACCACATTGGATTTATCTAACGCATATCATCAGATAGCCCTTCACGAGGATAGTAAACATCTTACATCTTTTATAACCACTGAAGGCGCTTACAGGTATAAGAGGATGCCTTTCGGCTTAGTATCCGCGTCCTCAGTGTTTCAACGTATCATGCACAATATGTTCAAAAATGTTTCTAATGTATTATATTTTCAGGACGATATATTGGTTTTCGGCATAGATGAATGTGAACATTCTGAAATTTTATTTAAAGTTTTGTCGATCTTACAAGACAATGGTCTTACTCTTACCAAAGAAAAGTGTAAATTTGACAGAAACTCTGTAGATTACCTAGGCCATTCCATCAGCAAGAAGGGTATCTCTCCCAAGTTGAGTTTAGTTAAGGCTATTGAGAATGCCCCCGAACCAGTCAACAAGGATCAGCTCAGATCCTTTCTTGGCTTAGCCGAATATTATGCAAAATTCATCCCTTCCTTCTCTGACAAAACATCTCACTTAAGGAAGTTGATGAAAAACCAACAACAATTCATTTGGGATGCCAATTGCAAAGACCAATTTAATTTTATAAAGAAGTGCATTATTTCTGCTCCTGCTTTATCCCCATTTGACACCAATTGTAAATCGTTTATTATTACTGATGCTAGTAATGTTGGTGTTGGTGCCGTGTTGATGCAGAAACAAAAAAGAGGCTTTGTTACTATTGCTTTTGCATCAAGACCGTTACGTGGCGCTGAGATAAAATATTCTACCTTAAAAAAAGAAACTTTGACTTGTTGGTGGGGAATTGAGTATTTCCGCTGATATGTATATGGTACTGATTTTGTTGTACGCTCTGACCATCGCCCCCTTGTAGATCTTTTCACAACTAAAGGTTGTGGCAAATCTACTTCCAGAATTGCAAGGTGGCAATATAAATTACAAGATTTTCATTTCTCAGTTGAGTACATTCCAGGAGCGAAAAATGTTCTTGCTGATTTCCTCTCCAGATTACCTATAGAAGATGATAAGCAAGTTGCCCCTGATGATGATCCTGATAAAGTTGTGTCAATTTGTGAGGTGTCCAATGGTTGTATCCGTGAAAATGATTGGTCTCTTGCTTGTGCTGATGATCGTGATTACTTAGATGTTTTGTCTTTTGTTAAAAATGGTTGGCCTTCCAAAACTAATTTGTCTCCCAATATTTTACCTTACTTCCATGTAGCTCAAGAGTTATCCACCCAAGATGAAACTACTATTAGTTGTGCCACATGGCCTAAGGGACACTGTTTTAGACATGGCTCATGAGGGTCACCCGGGCATATCCAGTATGAAAAAGAGAATTAGAAGCGAATTTTGGTGGCCAGGTGTCGATAGGTTTATTGAGAAAAAGGTAAGATCTTGTATTGAGTGTTGTATAAGTGACAAGTCTCAGAAACCCATAAAGTACCAACATGATTCTGTCTCTAGACCTTCTAGACCCTGGGAAAGTGTTTCTATAAACATTGCAGGCCCGATGAGTTTAGGTAGTAGTCCTGTCTATGCCATTGTTTTGATAGACCAGTTCTCCAGTTGGCCTGAGGTGAAATTTGTTCCTCATGTGTCTTCTAAAATCATTATTGATTTTCTAAATCCTATTTTTGAGAAAGAAGGTTTCCCCACTTCCATTTTATCAGATAATGGCACACAGTTCACTTCTACGGAAATGAAGTCTTTTTGCTGCAACCATGGGATTTTGCACAAACGTTCTTCTGTATATTACCCTCAAGGTAACGGCATGGTAGAAAGATGGATCAGGGTGCTTAAAGAAGGTTTACAACTTGCTATGTGCAACGGTGAGAATTGCTACGATGCTGTTAGGAAACTTCTGTGGAATTATAGGAACACTCCTAGATCTGATGGTGATTTGTCCCCTTTTGAAAAAATGCGGGGGAGAAAGGGTGTATGTAATATGAGCCAACTCTGGATGAGGGATCTTGTTGAGGGTAAATACAGGAAACATGATTCTTCATCAGTTTGTCCTAAAACCATTAATCCATGCAAGGTTGGTGATTGGGTACGTGTGAGAAAGTCTGGTTTTATTAGATCTGGAATGTCACACTTCTCTAATCCTTTGCTAGTAGTTAGGGTGGTCAGACAGGTCGTGGAATTGTCTGATGGAAATGTTTGGAGCCTCTCCAAAGTGGTCAGGGTTCCGTCTCAGTGTATGAGGGCGCCATTCCCTAATGATACTACCTCCCATAACCATTCTGAAACCCCTTTTTGTTCCAAGTCAAATCAACCTCATACACCCACTCATTCACACTTGTCTGTTCCCACTCCTTCTCAGATGTTGAGTAGTCCCCGTTTAAGAAAACCTCCTACATGGCTCAAAGACTACAACGTTAGTAAATAATTGCATTTTATCATATAATATTGTTCAATTTTATTCTTTGTAATTCGTGTATGTAATTTTGTGTTACTATGTTTTTCTTTTCTTTTCTAGTAAGGAGGATGTGTTGTATCCTCGTGTATCTACTCGCGCTGGCCGCATGCTCTGGAACTTGGAATCTTTCCTCTTAGATTCCATGTATACCTGTGCAGCGGTTGGCGTGGGCTCCTGTTCTCTTCTTCACAGGAAAACTAATAAATCAACTTTATTCACACAACGCGCTGCTTCCAGCTTCTTCCTTACCTCATCGCATCACCAAGTTCAGACATGGCCATGTGCAAATCAGTCTTGACCCTGTGCCTCATGGGAACAGTACAGCCCGAACTGCCAAGCCATGTCTTCCCTGGACCGGAATCAAGCATCCTAGGACCGGTTTCTGGCTATCAGCCGTCTTCAGCCAGGATTGCTTGACTCCAGTGGCGTAGTGAGCACGGTACCCACGTCTGGGCATACCCTTCCCTCATAGGGTGAACAGCAAAACACACAAGATGATGGACGGAATGTTGCACAATGGCAAAACTTTCTCCCTCAGTCATAGATCTGGGTTTAATCCATCGTTATTTTGCTCACCAAGCCACCCCAGTTCAGACATGGCCATTTGCCAATCAGTCTTGACCCAGTGCCTCACGGGAACAGTCCAGCCCGAACTGCCAAGCCATGTCTTCCCTGGACCGGAATCAAGCATCCTAGGACCAGTTTCTGGCTATCAGCCGTTTTCAGCCAGGATAGCTTGACTCCTGAGGCGTAGTGAGCACGGGACCCACGTCTGGGCATACCCTTCCCACATAGGGTGAACAGCAAAATACAAAAGATGATGGACGGAATGTTGCACAATGGCAAAACATTCACCCCCAGTGACAGATCTGGGTTTAATCCATCGTTATTTTGCTCACCAAGCCACCCCATAAAATTGCTACTGTAGTGATACCCCCCAAGGAAGCAGATGGGGGAAAAGCCTCAGATCTGTCCCCTCCAAGGGCACCAGGAATGATGTTGTTATTTTATGTGTTGGGGTGGGGCTGATCAGAATGGGCATGCTTTTGCCCCCAACTGCCAAAGAAATTTGACATAGTCTTTTTGCGTCCCCGGGAGGCAGATGGGTGCAATAGCCCCTTATCTGCTCCCTGGGGGGCAGAAAGCCCACTAGCTACCAGCGGTTATGTCTTTATTATGCATAGGGGTGTGGGCTGCCCAGAATGGGCATGCCGATGCCCCCACCCACCAAATAAATTAGCCACAGTCTTTCTGCCTCCCCAGGAGGCAGATGGGGTAATTGCCCCTGACACGCACACCCAGGTGTGCCTGCCAAATTGTGCTTGGCTGGCAAGAGGGGTCCCTTGGGTACCCCCCACATGCCCCAATCGGACACCTCCGAGTGAAGGGGGGACCGCAACCGACCCCCAAATACCGATTCCAGCAGCTTTTTTATCTAAGGAAAACCAATTCGGAATGCCTGTCCAAATCGGTCATTTTATTGGCTGGTCCGGAAACCATGTGCATACGAATGTGCTCTGAAAGGCTCGGGTTGTGCAAACACCTTTTGGAACTGATTCGGACTGCTGGTTCAGTTTCCAGACATCGTAATCATTCGCTTGGAAAGCTATACGATTCTGTCCGATACAGGTGTTCTGAATCGGATTCTGCAAGACAGAATCTCATCCGGAGCCCTTCTGAACGGCATCGTAATCTGGCCCAAAGTCTTAAAGTCAACGGCACCCTAAGACTACATGTCTTCTAGTTAAAGGAAAAAAAACATGTACAAACATTCTCAGGAAATGTCCCTATAATACAGGACGTCCTTTTGACACAAACAAGACTGGTGCCATCTCTGCCTCTTTTGAAAAACGTACAGAAGGACAACTTCATATTCAGAAACATGGATATGAGAACTCCTTGATTCACTTAAGTGTATTATGATCTGTGTTTAAGTCTCTCCTCAATTACTTTTCAATCTAAATGTCATGTTTAGCATCAGTACTAATTTTAATTACAACGCCTTGACAATCTGTGTTGCTCCTTACATTGTGCATTGTCTAGTTGTTTTCTATTACTGGATACCTCTTTGTGGTCTGTCTTTGCATTATTGTAAGTTACATCGATCAGCATCAGTTCTTTATCATGCTTTAACAAGTTTCTTGCTCATAGGCTCTGTATCACTATATATGCAAGCATGGAGACTATGTTTACCTTCCTGTTTTATGTATGTACAGTGTGCTGCCATTTTCTTCTGGGTGTACTCCGTGAAATATAGTTTGTCTAATAAATAAATACAACTCATGGGTTACTCTCATGCTATCTTTTTTTTATTACCAAGTGTACTTTGCCAACAACACACTGTCTGGAATTCATATCAGGCCTTAACAAAATGATATAGCACTTTGGGAAAAAGATACACCCAAGCAGTCCAGCACTGGAGCACAGGATGGCAAACACCTCCACGGCCACCATGTACTTGCCCCGTGTGCTCAGGTACGCCGGGATGAAGGAGATCCACACACTGACAAACACAAGCATACTGAAGGTGATCAGCTTGGCCTCGTTGAAGCTTCCAGGGAGATTCCTTGAAAGAAAAGCCACTATAAAGCTGATTGTGGCCAGGAGGCCCATGTATCCCAGCATGAAGTAGAAGAACATGGTGTTTCCTTCATTACACTCAAAAATTACCTTGTTAATATAAGACACTGTGTTCAATTCTGGGTAAGGGGGGGAATTAATTATCCAGACAACACTGATTAGAGTTTGGACTAAGGAGCAGAATGAGACAATAGAGGTTGGCGTCTTTAATCCTAACCATTTTCTTGCAGAGCTTCTTGGGTTTGTTGCCATGAAGGCAAGAAAAACAATCACAGTTTTTGCCAGAACACAGGAGACACTGATGGAAAAAATTATCCCAAAAACCATCTGCCTCAGTATGCAGGTGAGTCTCTTGGGGCGGCCAATGAAGATGAGGGAGCAGAGGAAGCAGAGCATGAGGGCGAATAGGAGCAGGTAACTGAGCCCGCGGTTGTTGGCCTTCACAATGGGAGTATTTTGGTACTTCATGAAAACTAGAAGCACAGAAGCTGTGAGGACGGTCATTGAGGAAGCAGAGATTGTGAGTGTTAGACCCAATGGCTCCTCAAATGTAAGGAATTCCACAACCTTTTCAATGCATTGATCTCGTTCTTCATTGGACCACTCGCTGTCAGGACATTTTGTGCAGGAGGTCATATCTGAAAAAGATGAAAACTAGTTTAGACATGTTTGATAAAATAATTCAAAGCAGTCTTCATTGGTGCCTGGGAGGGTGGGGCCAGGCTTTCAAGTCAGATTATTTTTCATGCACAATTAGAGCCTCAACTATCAGAAGAGATTGACCTTGGAGAATTGGGCCTCTTATTACTTTCTGCACACGGGCCAAAACATTTTGTGTTGAACAACTGCACAAAACATGAAGGTTACACACAACAAAGGAGGAATCCCAAACCAAGTGGAGAGTTTGTCACTTTGGGCTTTACGCTTGACAAGAGCGTCAACCTGAAATCTCAAAACAGTAGATTGAGAGTTCTGTTGAAACTATAGAGAGGCAGTTTGCTATAAGCACTGGTTCAGACCTGCTACCATCAGCATCACAATGTCCTAATCCACAGCCTCTACCCCTGGTATGTGGAGTGTTGGAGTGGCAGAGAACTAGGCAGAAGCTGAAGAGGAGGGACCATCTGCAGGTCCACTCTGCCTCATCAGAAGAACCAAAGAAGTTTATCAGAGACAAGAGAGAGGCGTGGTTTTTGGGGCTTTCCTGCCTCTTTCCTTCTGTGACATTGGTCAAGTACATGAATGTCAGTTATTGCCAGGGACATGGCATGGCAGTGTGTGTGCGGTTCAGGCAGTAACGTGCATGATTTATCTGAATAGATGCCAAAGTAAAGGGGGAGTTTTTACACCATGGGGCTGTGTCTTGATTATAAACTTTTGTTAATGAGAATATTGTGCCTTCGTAGGGTGACATTTTCTAATGGAGTTATAGCACCCTGCAGTAGGCTGTATGCAAATCAAAGTCCAGTTCCCTTGTTATTGGCCCTTCCCTTCAGCTCAGGTCAGTAACATGGATACACACCTTTAAAGACTATATTTACAAACAATAATATTATATTGCATTACAGAACTTCCCTTTTACTTTATGGCACTGATTCTACACCAAACCACTACCCTGAGCACATGCACTATTTGCAGCATTGCACCCTTTCTTCTGAGTCAGGATCAGTGACTGTACCCTGATGGAGCCTTCCATGCACTGGGTGAAAGATGACTCAATATATTGTTTTAAAAAAAAATTGTATTCCATTATTTAGTACAAAACTATGATTACCTTTCGGGTCACTAAATTTGCTCCTATTTGATGATTATTTTATTTATTAATCTAAAGATTGACGGCCTGACTCTCATTGTTGTAGACTTTTGTTGAGGACCATACATACATTTCATCCAGAATCCATGCTGGACATACAAGAGCCCTAGGTGTCCATATCTCTTGAAAAGGGCATATACTGCTCTTTACATCATGAAATGTACATATATGAATACTTGCAGTCATGATTTCTGATATGACTGAGATTTGCATCAATAACCTGATCAGATTCATAGATTGCAGAAGTCAGAAAATGCTGACCAAATTATGCCAGAATTTCTGCCTCAGAAGTTCTACAACAATAAAGGAACAAGGAGCAATTCTACACTCCTTTGGTGAGAAGATTCATGCTATAAAAGATTCTATGCACAATTCCTTACAAGTAAGTTCACCATTTGATTTCTGTTATGTAATGATTGTTTGTGCTGCTAACAATAACAATTTGGATTGAATTTTGGTAAAGCTAAAAGACTTTCAAAGTTACCCGTGGGGGCTAATTTAGTGTTCGACTAGACTGATCTTATGTCCTTTGGATTAAAAAGCTCGGAATTCTATCCCCATATTTCTTCAGGCACAGCTGAATCAGGATTAAGATGCAACATCCACTTAGAGGAGAAGTACATCTCTTCTTTTATGAGTGTACCAGATTATTCAGCCTATTTTCTAATAATTGCCTAAGGTTCTCATATGACAGCACTTTGTATAGATAAGCATACCAGAAAAATATGACAATATGACTGTAGGATAACTAGTACCTGGTTTTGAGTTCAATATCGAACTACTAAAAAATGTACTTTATCATCAGTAAATGCTCTTCCTGGTGGACACTCTATCTAAATGCATATTCCTCACCCTTAGAATATACCCAGACATTAGAGTGGCCCGAAAGATTCAACAGCATTGCTTGTGCACACTGGCATGTGGTGTCATGTGGTTCTGCACCAATTTATTTCAGCCCGTGACACATGTAAGTGATACCCTTGGGCACTGGCATCACTTTCTTACTTGACTCTGTCCGCACCCTCAGACATGGAGCCCAACAATAATTGGCAACAACAGTGTGCAGATATCTAGAATAGGAACTTTTTAGGTTGAAAAGAAGACCATTCAACAGAATAGGGAGATGAGAGTGTAGTGGGGAATCTGTGGTCACATTCACCAGAAATAGTGTTACCAAAGGTAGGAAAATTGTTTTTCTGATAGGTACTTCCAACTGTAGAATCCTGACCTTTAGAATGGATACCAAAGCAATACCACTCTAGGTAATGGGTCTATGGAATAGCTCAGATCAAAAAGCCATGCAAGGGCAGCATAACGAAATGGCTATTCCCCCAGACCTGGCAGTAGTGTTTCCTGAATGTGTGTACTGATGTCCATGTCGCAGTCAGTATCCATGTACTCATACAATGACGCAGGATCTAACACATTCACTGCTACAATCCCCTGAGCACTACTCATGCAGTCCTCTAAACACCAAGACACTTCTCATTCGCTCCTTCGATTACACAGGTAATACTCATGCAGTCCAGTAATCCCCCTGTCACTCCCTGTGCACTCTTCCAATGACCCAGCCAGTCCCATGTTCTAATCCAATCACTCTGCCAAAACCCAAGCCCTTATACATTTACCATGTACTCTCTTTGCAGTACTCTAATGATCCAGTCACTACCCATGCATATATGCAATGACACAGGCATTAAACATGCACTGCTACAATCACATGTGCACTTCCTATACAACCCTCTAACCACCTGGACACTGCTCATTTATACCTTCAATTACCCAGGTAGTACCCATGCAGTCCAGCAATCACCTTGTCACTACCCATGCACTGCTCAAAACCCCCGACCAGTAACATGTTCTAATCAAATCACTCTACCAATACCCAAGCACGTATAAATTCACCCTGCACTCTCCTTGTTGTACCCATGCAGGCCAGCAATCACCCTGTCACTGCCCATGCACTCTTTCAATCAGTCATCCAGCACCATGTTCTTATCCATTCACTCCTCCAATACCTAATCACTTATACATTTACCATAAACTCTCCTTGCAGTACTCTAATCATCTAGTCAATACCCATATATGCGTGCAATGTGACTACCCATGCATTCCTCTAACCAACTACACACTTCTCATTTGTTCCTTCAATTACCCAGGTAGGGCCCATACAGTCCAACAATCACCCTGTCACTGCCCATGCACTGCTCTAATAACCCGGCCAGCACCATGTTCTTATGCAATCACTCAACTTATTCCCAAGCAGTTGTAAATTCACCATGCACTCTCCTTGCAGTACTCTAATCATCAAGTCACTACCCATGTACTCATGTAATGACCCGAGCACTAACATATGCAATGCTACAATCCCCTGTCCACCACTACCCATTCAGTCATCTAACCAGCTAGACAGTACTCATTTGCACCTTCATTTGCACAGGTAGTACCCAAGCAGTCCAGCAATCACACAGTCACTACCCATGCAACTACTCCAATCACCCAGCCACCACCAAGTACTAATCCAATCACTATTCCAAAACTCATGCACTTATAAATTCACCATGCTCTCTCCTTGCAGTACTCTAATCATCCAGTCAGTACCCATGTACTCATGCAATGACCCAGGCAGTAAGCATGCACTGCTACAATCACCTGTGCACTATCCATGCAATCCTCTAACCACCTAGACACTGTTTATTCACACCTTCAATTACGCAGGTAGTCCCCATGCAGTCCAGCAACCATCCTGTCACTTCCCATGCACTCTTCCAATCACCCACCCAGTACCATGTACTAATCCACTCACTCTGCCAAAACCCAAGCACTTATAAATTTGCCATGCACTCTCCTTGCAGTACTCTAATCATCTAGTCACTACCCATGTACTCATGCAATGACCCAGTCACCAACACATGCAGTGCTATAATCACCTGTGCACTTCCCATACATCCCTCTAACCGCCTAGACACTGCTATTTCACTGATTCAATTAACTAGGTAGCACCCATGCAGTCCAGCAGTCACCATGTCACTACCCATGCACTACTCCAAACACCCAGCCATCACAAAGTACTAATCCAATCACTCGGCCAAATCTCAAGCACCTATAAATTCACCATGCACTCTCCTTCTAGTACACTAATCATCCAGTCAGTACCCATGTACTCATGCAATGACCTAGGCACTAACACATGGACTGCTACAATATCCCCACTGCTCAAAACACCCAGCCAGTAACATGTTCTAATCCAATCACTCTACCAAAACCCAAGCACTTATAAATTAACCATGCACTCTCTTTGTTGTACCCATGCAGTCCAGCAATCACCCTGTCACTGCCCATGCACTCCTCCAATCAGTCATCCAGCACCATGTACTTATCCATTCACTCCTCCAATACCTAATCACTTATACATTTACCATGTACTCTCCTTGCAGTACTCTAATCATCCAGTCAGTACCCATGTACTCATGCAATGACTCAGGCACTAACACATGCTCTGCTACAATCCCCTGTCCACTACCCATTCAGTCCTCTAACCACCTAGACACTGCTCATTCACTCCTTGATTTACTCAGGTACAGCCACGGCCCGTGGAGGGAGTTTCGGTGGGGCGGAGAGGAGGGGCGGGGGAGGGGCAGGCTGGGGGGGGTGCTAAAAACCGGAGTATGGATAATTGAAGATAAGTAAACAATTTAATAAATAAAACTAATTTCGTAGCGCACCCTGCATCGCAAAATGTGATGCAGGGTGCCCCACGAAATTAGTTTTATTTATTAAATTGTTTACTTATCTTCAATTATCCATACTCCGGTTTTTAGCAACCCCCACCCTGCCCCTCCCCCGCCCCGCCTCTCCGCCCCACCGAAACTCCCTCCACGGGCCGTGGCGGCTCAGGTAGTACCCATACAGTCCACTAACACATGCACTGCTACAATCACCTGTGCACGTCCCATACAATCCTTTAACCGCCTAGACACTGCTCATTTACACCTTCAATTACCCAGGTAGTACCCATGCAGTCCAGCAATCTCTGTCACTACTCATGCACTGCTCCAAACACCCAGCCAGGACAATGTACTTATCCAATCACTCCGCCAAAACCCAAGCACTTATAGATTCACCATGCACTCTCCTTGCAGTACTCTAATCATCCAGTCAGTACCCATGTACTCATGCAATGACCCAGGCACTAACACATGCAGTGCTATAATCACATGTGCACTTCTCATGCACTCTTTGAATCAATCATGCTCTGCACATGTACTCATGCAATCACCCAGACATTAGCATGCAGTAATTTCTCTTTTTAACTAGATAAGGTAGGTCTGAAATTTTTCTTCTTTTTTGTTTTTAATTTATTTGTCTTTTATAAACGATTTTGTAATTTTTTTTTTGAAAACTCAAAAAAGCAACAGGCTAAAGTCTTAACTTTTGGAAATATAAACTCATTCCAATACAAAAAAAAAGCAGTGATGATTCCTTGCTGCAGAACAAACAGCATCAAGAGATTGTTCACCGCAACATAATATGGCCTTGCATTTTATGCAATGCTGAGTGAATTTCCGGAGCTCGAGACGAGGTGCTTGACGCTCCAGAAGTGCTGGGACCAGCTCCCTGGTCAGCTTGCTGCATGTTTTCCAGTGCACGTCGCAGCTGCTCTCATGCAAGATGCCTTGGATGGATCGTCTGCAGGTGTTTGTACATACTTGATGTCCCACATGAGTACTTTTTGTCACTTCCTCTTGACAAAATCCTAGGAAATAGAGTACAGCTCACCTTCCTAGCATTAACTTTCTTTTCACCATCTGGGATGGTGAAAAATTTCCAGACACTGGATTCAGGTCTTTTTTTGGGAGGTGCTTCTTTGAAGTCTTCATCATCAGATGGAAGTTTTGGATCAGGATTTGAAGAAGCCATTTCTATACTTTTCCAGCAAACACCCAAAAAATGTAGCTGCAAAACCACAAAAGTTGTCTTCCCAGTGATGCTGCAGGGAGAATGACAAAAATGGGTGAGGTCCTTCAACTGCCAGAATGGAAAACCTTATAACCAATCAAATGTTTCTTTTAAAGTCACATGGGAGTCATGCACCCGGCGCGCAACCAGCGAGCACCCGACACAACTTTCCACAAATATATTTAACAATATTATAAGTTCATTACAAGTACAAATATATATATTTTTAAAAATAGTTTAAATAATCTCTTGCTCTCATATATACATTAAAGTTATATACATATAGTTTTAAAACATTAAAAAAATCATGGGAGTCGTGCACCTGACGGGACCCAGTACGTAGATGACGTTATGCGGGTCCCGGCACCACGCACTCGCCGCATACCAAACGCGCACATGATGCGATCCCATACTTATATGATGTTATGCAGGGCCAGGCACAGCGCACCCTTTGCCTACCAAATGCGCATCCTTCTCGACTTTAGCAATATGGCGGCTTGAATCTGTGTACACTCCATGATAGGTACACGATGGGTACGCAACTTCACTATTTATGAAAAAAAAAATATATTTATATATTTTAAAAGACATAAGACAATACATAGTTAAAATAAAAGGAAAAAAATAAGAAAAAATAAGTATAGGATATTACAGTTACAAAATATCAGTAAAAAAAAACCTTGCAATTTACAGAAAAAAAGATATGTTTTTATAAATATTATACTTACAAATTAGCATTTAAAAAACCTTTGAAATTCACTGAAGAAACCATATGTTTCAGTATTCTTATGAAATGACCTAGACACCAACACAAGTACACATAAAATATTCTGTGCATAATCCCTACACATCTCTAAGCAGACACATACTATTGGTCCACTTCATTAAATAATGAATTAATACCTCCTGTCAGTCTCATGCAATTCTTCAATCACCCATCCATCCCTATGTTCTTATTGTATCAGTCTGCCAATACCTAAGCACTTATGGGGCAGATTTACAAGCATCCTGCACCACCAGTACATTACGTTTTGTAACGTAGTGATGGCACCAGGTACTCCTTCATATTTACAAGGAGAGGAAAAGCCACCCTGCTTGGTTTTTTCTCTCCTTGTAAATAGGACCCCTTCATACACAGAACTTTGCATTGAAGGGGCGTTCCATAGTTGTTGCTCTGGGTGTTCCCACGCAACACCCATAGAACAATACACATCTACAGATTTATGGGAAATCGTATATCTGGAGATGCGTTTGAATGCTGTGCCATCCTAGAGTTGGTGTAGCTAGGCGCAACGAGGAGAATTGTTTTCATTTCTCCTAATTTTTTCCTCTTTCAATGCATTCTGCATTCCACAGCATACATTGAAAGAGCAAAATGCCTTTACTGATTGTTTTTGTGCAGGAAGGGACACCTTCCTGCACAAAAACAATCCCCGCACAACACAGACATCCTTGCACCATGATGCAACGGTGCCTGTATCACCGCATGGCTGCAGTTTGTGTGGCAGTGAAGAGGGGCGCACAGAGTTGCAACATATTCATGTACATATGTCACATCCCTGTGCTTTGGAAGTGCCACAGTGCAATGCAGCTAAAGAGCTTGCAGTGTCACGCTGCAGTTAAGCATGGGCGTAAAATCCGTTCCGCTCGCGGATTTTGCGGATTTTCTGCAAATTCGCAATCCGCGAACTCTCGCGAACTTGCCGAAAATTCGTAAATCCGTGCGAAGCGGATTTTTTGCTTGGTCGCACTTGCCAACTAGAATACTATACAATTTCACGGGAGTAAACACTTGCGAACACGTAGAAGCGGCGGGCAGCGACAATCTCGCAATTGCGAGATTGCAAAATTTGCAATTTCGCACAAGAAATCCACCAGCAGGCAGCATAAACCTTGAAAATTATGATTTTTATCAGAATAACTCCTCAGGTTGACATTTGCCTGTACTTTTTTTTTGCAAGGAGTCCATTTTGGGGGGGGGGGGGGGTGGGAGGAAGGAAGTGCCCCACAGTCTCCAACTTCCTGTTCCTGTCCAGCAGGCTCCTCCCAGTGCTTTCTTCATGTGCTGGTCACTTTGATTTGGATCTTGACCTGGAAGGATTACTTTTTGTGGATGCTGCTGGATATTTGGATTTTTGTAAAACTGAAAGCACTCAGCAGGTGCAAAAGTTCAATCTTATCATTAGTAACCATTCCCTGTAATGCCTGGAAGGATTAGTTTTTGTGGATGCTGCTGGATATTTGGATTTTTGTAAAACTGAAAGCACTCAGCAGGTGCAAAAGTTCAATCTTATCATTAGTAACCATTCCCTGTAGTGCTTCCTGAGGGGCCCCTTCAGAGTTCAGTTGCCTACTTGCAACTATTCTATGACCCTGCTCTGACCCTCACAGCAGGCTCAGAGAATAGCTACAAGTATACAACAAAGGTCCTGTTAAAAAAATTACACTGCAACAGAAAGCAATTACAGATAAGGAAGCAGGTGCCAGCCTGGAAGTTCAAATTCAATGACACATTAATCAGCCCCTAATTCATTCATGTCAGTTGAGGCAGGGCAGGTGTGCTTATTCCCCCATAATCTACAGTGATGAACTAGAGGGTGGAATGGGTGAGCCAGAGGGTGGCATGGGTGAGCCAGAGGGTGGCAGTGGTGAAACAGAGGGTGGCAGTGGTGAAACAGACGTGGAAACAACATGGTCGCGACCGTTGCTACCCGACAAGTAAGTTCGCGTTTGTGAACTGGTAAAAAACCCTTGCGAAATGGCAGAAAAACTTGCGAACCCCCAAAAAGAAAGGAATCCACAAAATTCGCGAGAGTTCACGGATTTTGCGGATTGCGAATCCGTAAATACGCAATTTCGCGGATTGCCAAATTGCAAAATCCGCCCATGCTTAGCTGCAGTACTTCCTCATAAATCTTCACCTATAAATTTACCATACACTACTAATGAATTCTTTCAGTCAATCATGCTTCATACATAGATTCAACCAAACGTTCACACATTACCTTGCAATTATAGTGTTTTCTTTAACCAGATAAGGTAGGTTTTTTTTCTTCTTTTTTCTTTTTCTTTTGTTTTTTATTTTTTTAAATTAACAATTTTGTATTGTTTGGGTGATTTTTCAAAGAATGAACAAAAAAAAGAAAGAATAAAACAGGAAACTTTTGGAATTACTTATCAATTAAAAGAAAAATATTAACAACGATGGTTGTGTTGCGCAGCACAAACTGCATCCACCGACAGCTCACCGAAGCATATAAGTTTCTTACACTTCATGCAGTGTTGCTCGAGAAAGGCGAATTCTGGCCTAATGTCCATTGCAGATGTTTGTGAGGACGCTCCAGACGTACTTGCCACAGAAGGTGAGGGGTTCAAAGCAGCTCGCCTCATTTCCTCCTGAGCAAGATTAAGAGGATGTGTGGTCCGGAGATGCTTGTACGTAGAAGCAGTGCCGCAAAAGTATTTTTTTTCACTGCCTCTTGACTGGACTCGGTCACACATGTTGCACTTCACCTTTCTCGCATTTACTTTCTTCTCTCCAGGTGGAAAAGTGAAGAATTTCCACACAAAAGATTCCGGCCTACTTGGACGTGGTGCCTCGTGCAAGAATTCTTCTTCAGAAGATCCTTCCTCCTGCTGCTGCTACTGTCCAGATGCCATTTTGTTTGATATTTTTTGAAAAACACCAAAAAAAACAAGCAAAAAGGGTTCTTGTAGGAATAGAGATGTCTCTCTAAAGATGCTCCAAAAAGAATGATTAAAATGGGTGGGGTCCTTCAATAGTTACAGTGGGAAATGTTATGAACCAATGAAATCTTTATTTTTAGGTCACATGGGATCCGCGCACTCTGCGCTCACGAAGCACGCACCCAACGCGACTTCGCGAAAATATATTTAAAAATAATATAAGTTTATTATAAGTACACATATATTATTTTGAATAATATCTTAGATAATCTCTTGCCCTGATATGTATATTAAAGACACATACATATCATTTTAGAACATACATTTTATTTTACAGGAGTCGCACACCCAGCGCGCACCAGCACGTATATGACGTCACGCTTGACCCGCCACTGCGCAAGCATCGCGTACCGCAATGTGCATCTGTCGCAAATGCGCAGGAGCAGGAGTCGCAGACTGGTCGCATACCAATAACGCACATCACGTAATATTAAATGTGTATGTTGTAACTGAAAAACACACAGCCATCTCACACCGTACGCGGATCCTTCACTACTTTTCTAAAATAGGGGCTAGAATCCGCACACCCACCATGATGTGAACGCTTTGGGTGCGCTACTCCCAAAAAAAATTGGACATTTAAAAAAAAAGAAAATATTATAAATATATTAAAATAAAAAATAAATTCACTGAAAAAACCATAGGTTTCCGAGACGTTATAGTTAGAAATTAGCATTTAAAAAACCTTTGAAATTCACTTAAAAAAAACATAGGTTTCAGAGATGTTATAGTTAGAAATTAGCATTTAAAAAACCTTAGAAATTCACAGAAAAAAACATAGGTTTCAGGGGTGTTATGGTCAGCTGGACATTTCACTTCTACAAAACCATAGAAATTCCTCCATTATGGTTAGTTCTGCTAACTATAACTCATGCGCCCACAATGCACCGCTGATGATGTCACTTATTACATCATTCATGACATGGTCAGTGACATCACTGCTGACATCTCAAATGATATCACTGATGACGTCACTGATGACATCATCCACATGACAATCTGATTCACCTCATCATACACTAGTATAACCTTTCATCACTCACTGTAAAATACAGACTACCATATTTGAAACCATTAACACCCCAATACCAGTTACTACATACCCACTCACTGATTCCTAAGTCTACACACACAACTACACAAACAGATCGGTTATACACGCAGTCACTAATTGATAGAACTCTATCAAATGCACTTATACACCTATATAGACATTGACACATCAGCAGTCATCTTAGTCAGTCATGCAGTTATCTTACTCACTCATGAAAAAAATTAATCACACTTACATTTACTCACTAACACAATTATATACACAACACCTCATTTATTCTAACACATAGTAACTCATAGTAAATATGTAAAAAAAATCACCATTACAATGATATACTCATTTATATAGTTAGTCTCACAATCACTGACTCTTACATATATGTATTTATATACACCAACTCTTACATACAATGCCTTTTATGTTTTTTACTTTGTTGAAGATGTACAACTAAAACACATATTCGCTCACCAACACACAAATAAATACACTCAGTCACCCAAACAACTGTTTTCACATGCACTCTTAAACCTATACACTTAGTCAATCAACCATTCATACATCCATGCAGAGAGTTACACACACCCCATCCAACCACACACAAACTCAGTGTCCCATATAAATACTCACCCAACTAATCAATAACTAATATACACACTCATGTAGTTAGTGACCAACTGATGCAGCATGTTATACAACAGAGACAGTGATGCACACATTCACATAGTTTAGTTACTAATCCATGTATTAAGTGAGACACTTTTAATTACTCACTTAAACAGACAGTCAGACAGCTACTAAATCCTCCATCCAGAGAGTTATATATCCACTCAATCTTCAATACAGATTGGTATATATAATACATATATACCATAAAAATATCCCCTACGGAACAAGGATTACTACGATTCCCTCGCAGAACATCAGAGGCTCTTTGAATATAACATCCTACAAACATAGCACTGTCCTTATTCAAGCAGCTAATAAGGACCTAGAACTTTTCAACAAATACTTTGTCACTTTAAAAACACACACCTTCAATACATTCACTCCCCCTTAGGTCCTCACTAACCTCTCCACACCCTCCTCCACTGAAGATCATAGTCCACCTCCCTCATCCAGACGTGAGGATACAAACACTACTAACGCTCCGGCCTATGCACACATTATATTGACACCCTCTGCTACCTCATGCAGCTCCTCCCCTCAAACCCTTCCATCACTTAGCTCCGTGGAAAGGGACAGCGCCAACTCTCCTTCCTTTCTATTTACTGCACGGACAATCCAGTGACCGTAAGTAATAATGCTCGGGAACTCAACACCACTCCTCCCATTCCGATAGAACATCACCCCCTATCACTCTACTCCATCTCCTCTTCAGGTACTGCACAGACACCTTCTTCAGCCCTAACATCACACTGCTCGGCTTGGGGCCCTATTACCACCCCCACTGCCCATTCCTCGTTAATTGAAAACCGATCACGCCCGTCACCTAGAATCGAGGAAATAGGTAATAATTCTCCCTCCTCAGCACACACTACACCGCTATCATCGTCACTTCCACGCAATACTTCTAAGGGCCCTACTACTTCTACTCACACCCCTCTTCCCTCTCCGGAAGAAATTCGACCCAGCCAGGTACCCACTCTCAGTAAAAGTAAGATAAACAACCTGCCCACTCCAGCTCGCACTTCAGTATCATGCTCATCTAGAAGTTCCAGGAGAAACAACCTTAATTATACTCCCTTGTCCCCCACTTCCTTCCCTCCACACATCATCTACAGATGGATCAAGACTGTCTCAAGACCTCATACCACACATTTATAAACCTTCAAAAGGTTATCCTTTAAATCAAATCCATCCTACAAATTGCAGAAAAAGCGCTTACTACACTTAAATATCTCCAAAACTCTCTAAAGACAGCTGACAACGTGGCAAAAACTCTCCCCCTGCCTCTAGACAATCGATTTTTGCACACCCGCAATCTTTCCAACTCCATTACGGACCAGGAACTGCACTCTCTGTTAGGACTGTATGAATCTCCATCTGACCATATCCCAGATGAAGAGGAATTCGCTATCCACCCAATTTCCGTCAACCCTAGCAGAACCTCACAGCCTATCCAGAGAGGAATAATTCGGAATAATCTTCACTTTATAACCCCAATCCAAGATAACCAGGAGCCTAGTACAAAGAATCCCACAAACCAGATTTCCTGCCTCCTACTAAATTGCCGTTCAGTCCCTAAACACGCCTTTGACATTGTTGATCTCATCCTTAGCGCGAATATGGACATAATTATCCTCACGGAAACATGGCTCAAGGAATCATCCTCTCCATGCCATGACCTTCTGGTCTCCCCTGATTTCAACATCATTAGACTAGACAGACCTCACAAAATAGGCGGAGGCTTAGCCTGCATTCATCGCTCTATCCTCACCGTCTCAAAATTTCACGTGGAACCCCTAAACTTCTGTGAATACCTTGGGATCTCTGTGAACTCACCCCCTCAAATCACATATATTCTACCATCCTCCGGGGCAAAACATAAACTTCACGGAACAAGTTATGGAAATCATCACGGCAAACTCGTCCCCTCACTCAAATAACATCTTCCTGGGCAATTTCAATCTCCACTGAGAGAACAAACTGGAGAAGCAGGTCAACTTCCTTAAAACCTTCCTTGCTGACCACTCCATGGTCCAAGCTATCTCAGAGCCCACTCACTCAAAAGGTGCCACGCTAGACTGGCTCATCTCAAACTAAATACTATTGAATCGATCTTGATTACCCCCTGTGACTGGTCAGACCATCACATTATCGCATTCCAAATCCCCTCTTGGAACAAGAAAATCCTCCTTCAACAAATCAAACCAAGCAATTGATAAGAGACACTAAGAACATCAATTGGATCAAGCTAGCCTCACAATGTGAGCAGGCTCTTATCCCCCCAACAACATAGGTGATGTCATTGCCCCCACTGATCATAATGACTTCACGATGATCAAAATATTCAACCGAGCCGCACTGCCAAAACTCCAAAAAATACCACACAAGGACAAAGCCCCATGGTTTAGTGAAGCCCTGAACGAGGAGAGATGCAAACTCAGATCAACGGAACGGAAATGGAGGCTTCACCCCCCCCCAGTTGAAACTACTCCGAAAAGCAAGAAAATCTTACAATAAAAGTATTCTAAGATCAAAAAAAGACTTCTTCAAATCAGAACTAGATAATTCTAAAAACAAACCTAAAAAGCTCCTCGAAATTCTGAATCAACAATCGAACAAACTAGCCAAATCTTCACTCTTAACATCAACCTCACAGTTAAGCAGTGACGAATTTTCCTCATACTTCACGGCAAAAACAAATTCCCTCCAACTTGATCTCAAAATGGCTACGACTAACTTACCCACCCCTATGATCAGTCATACTAATAACTTGGTACTTAATAAGCGATCTCTACCCAAAAACAATTCCAACTGGTCCAACTTCAAATTTTATGATATCATCAAAATTCTGACAACTACTAAACTCAACAACCACTTCAACAACCCTGTCCCAGCAAAGTGCCTACCCCACATCTTTCGTAGCATAGCACCTCTCTGGACCAAGATCATAAATGCCTCGCTCTCACAAGGTCACATCCCCGACTGCCTAAAATCTGGTCAAGTTACTCCTATCCTAAAAAAACCGTCAGCTAGCAACTCCGATTCCAACAACTTCCGACCAATAACTAACATCCCTATGCTAGCTAAGGTCCTGGAAAAATGTGTTTAACAACAACTGAATTCTCACATCACAAATTTCAATTTACTGAAAACACACCAATATGGCTTCAGACCTGGCCGTAGCTCTTGACCGCAATGAAACATGTTTACTAATCTTGCTTGACCTCTCTTCAGCCTTTGATACGGTCAACCACGACAAACTACTAAGAAGACTAGAAGACAGGATGGACTTCTCTGGCACAGTCCTTCTATGGTTCAAATCCTTTCTGGAAAATAGAACACAATCATTCATGACCAACAAGATCCTTTCCCCATCCTCTCCTAACCTACTAGGAGTACCCCAAGGCTCTACCTTGTCTCCCACTCTATCCAATTTATATGTTGAACCACTTACTGAACTACTACAGCAGGGAAGCATCTCATACCACATGTACACGTACGACACACAAATTTACATCAAAATCACCTCCATTGAGAGATAAAGTTAATTACTCTAGCTCTGGAAAAAACGTACAATGGCTAACGACCAACTTCCTCAAGTTAAATGCACAAAAAACAGACTTTCTTATAATCTCCCCCCCAATAACTCACAAGAAATTAAGGAATTAACCAAATTGAACACTGCCTTGAACTGCACCCCAACGTTGGTGGACTCCACATTATCACTTGGGATCACTCTGGATAAAAATCTTAAAATGCAAGCTCACATTAACTTGATGGCTAAAAATGCCCTCTTTCACCTCAATTATCTAAGAAGAATGAAGCCTTTTATAGAGATCCCTGACCTCAAAACTACAGTTCAGCCCTTAGTCATCTCAAGGCTGGAGTATGGTTGCTCCACCCTCGCTGGGCTTCCTAAAACCTCTACCCCACCGCTAAAAGCCTGTCTCAACGCCGCAGCTAGACTCATTTCAGGATCAAAAAAATTCGATCACATATCGCCACAGCAGAAGGCACTTAACTGGCTCCCCTATGAAGCCCGTATTCACTTAAAGATTGCATTATTACCCAGAAGGCGTTACTCCACAATACCCCACAGTTCCTAGCCCAAACACGTACTCTATCTGGAGGAAACAGACATTCCAGGAGCACTGATAACCTACTCCTGAAACCCGCAAGGTTCATCAAGACCAAAACCTCCAACAGAGCATTCTCTGGAGCGGCGCCAAGAATCTGGAACTCTCTTCCACCATTCATCAGAAAAATCACCTCAACGTACCTCTTCAAAAAGGAAGCTAAATCATTCCTGATGAGTAAACTCCTACCGTAAATTCCGCACACTTACCAAGCCAGCCTCAAACTCCATCTCAATGACAACCCTGCTTCAATTACGATTTGACTCCCTATTGTAGAGTTGTTCTCTATTCCGTACCATGTACTTGTTACCTATTTTGCAATTCTCTATTATGTACTTGTTACTTATTTTGCGTTTGTTTTGATCGGTGTTATTTTCCTGCTCACTTTGTAAAGCGCTCTGTTACCCTATCCTGGGTCTGGTTTGCGCTATAGAAAACTCTAAAAAAACAAATAGATATATATATCCCAAAGCAAAGCGGTCTTGAAGGCGGCGCGCTCAGCTTCTGGTGCCAGCTTTAGGGTTTAGACCACATCCCTCATGATTATGTATTCCAGAAAAAAACAACCCTAAACTCTCGGAAGTTGGTTAAGGTAACTTTATTCATTTACAAATTCTAATTGCGTCAGACACCACAAAGCGTTTTGACAAATGTCTTCTTCATGGTGGTTACATCTGTTAACATTAATTGTCAATTATCACCTTTACTTATATGCAGTTGAAAGGCATGCTGGGAATTGTAGTCCAATCATAATTCAAACCTAATGCTGGCATCAGCAGCTTAGCGTACTGTGTTCAAGACCACTTTGGTATGGAATTCATCCCACCTATCCTGCGAAAAACTCATTACATCGGGAGTGCCCCAGGGGTCCATATTGAGTCCTTTGTTTTTTAACATTTACATGGCACCTCTTTTAGCTGTGATAGAATCACATGGGATTCTTGTCACGTCCTACGCTGACGACACTCAATTGGTCGTCACAATTGACAAGCAGCGGACCGACACTGATCTTCGGTTCAAAAACTGCCTTTCTGATGTCTTTAAGTGGCTAAACACTAACCATCTGAAATGCAACAGTGCTAAGACGGAAATCATCCCACTGGGTAAAAACCTTTCTTTCTGCCCGAAAGATTGGTGGCCCCCTGGATCAGAGGCCCCCCCAAGTGCAGTTCCATCAGCCAGAAACCTAGGCGTTCAATTTGACTCATCTCTTTCCTTTGATGACCACGTCAAGACCACTGCCGGTCGCTGCTTTGGATTAATAAAATCTCTGAAAACTTTTTTTGACTTCCTCCCAATTGCAGCCAGAAAGTCAGTCGCGGTAGCCCTCATACTCTCCCGACTTGACTACTGCAATGGCCTAATGGCCGGAGTGAAAAAATATACTCTCAGAAAGCTGCAGAGCATCCAACACGCTGCAGCTCGACTGGTCTTACAACTCCCCAGAAGGTCATCAGCGTCTGCAGCACTAAATTCGCTGCATTGGATGCCATTGCATAAAAGAATTCTCTTTAAACTACTACTCACAGTTTTCAAAACAATGCAAAATACAGGACCCCGCTATTTTGCAAAGCGTTTTATGCGCTACAACCCCCCGCGTTGTTTGAGATCTTCTGGGACAAATCTGGTCCTAATCCCCAGATTTAAATATAAGACCAAGGGTGGGAAATCCTTCAATGTTCTAGCCGCCAAAGCCTGGAACAATTTGCCTGTCAGTCTCAGATCCATAGATAATGAAAACAACTTTAGAAAACTTCTCAAGACATGGGTCTACCAACAACTAGACTCCTCTGTCCTGTCAGCCATCTAGTCTTCTCCATTACAAATCCATCCTTCTGTTATTCTCCGCAGCTTGCCCAGCGCCATGATGCTCCCTTGGGAGCGAACGTTAGCGCTTTACAAATGCACATAAATATCAAATATCAAATGTTAGCAGAAGCACCCGGCATGAAAAGAGACTTAAAATGTAATCACAGAGTGGCGAGGGGATACTAATCCCCTGCTGTGTCATGACGTGTAGTGTTCTTACCGGTTCTGGCATGTTGAAGAGATTCTGTGGACTTTGTGTAACACTTATATTAGGCTTATGGAATTCCTGTTGACTTTTTTAATCCATGGTGTTAGACCTGTCAACCATAGGGTGGTCTTCTAATAAACCTTTTGCCCTACTCCTCTATTTTTCCTGTTCTTATTTTTGCTAGCCTTACCACTGCTAACCAGTGCTAAAATACATGTGCTTACTCCATAAAACATGATAACATTGGTCTACACCCAATTCCCATATTTAATATGCTTATACATTCCTAGGAAAGTGGAACTAGTTGTACCTAGGGCTAGTGAAGTAAATGCTACTGGGGTGCCTGCAGCACTAATTGTGCTACCACTTAAGTAGCCTGTTGAATGTGTCTTAGCCCTGCCTTTGCAGCCTATGTTTGCTGTTTTAAACTGCTATTTTGACCTGGCAAAATAAACCATTACCAGGCCTAAACCTTTCTTTATAATAGAGGTGTTACCTCTAGGGTAAGTACTAGGTGGCCCATAGGAAAGGGTGCAGCATTTTCAAAAATGTGGGCATGTACAGAGGTGTTACCTCTAGGGTAAGTACTAGGTGGCCCATAGGAAAGGGTGCAGCATTTTCAAAAAGTTGGGCATGTACATTTAAGTTTTACATGTCCTTGTAGTAAAATATTTTTTACGTTTATTTTTCACCACAGCAACTCCTACCTCTCCCATAGGGTAACATTGGTTTACCGTGTTACGTTTAATAAGTGCTAGCTTTTAATTGGAAGCAGGTAGTAATGTTGAGTTTTGTGTCTACAGAATTATTAATTTTAAAACGTATTTTATGGTAAAGTCTAGACTGAATTGCCAGGCCAGGTCCTCCCTGGACCAGAAGCAAGCAGCCTGGGACCGGTTTCGGGGTATCAGCTAGGCTAGCTTGAATCCAGTGGCATGATCAGCATGGGACCCACGTCTGGGCATACCCATCCCACTCGGGGTGGTAAATGCAAAAATAACAATTGATAGAGGGAATGCCAAACAATGTCAAACATTCACCCCCCAATCATCTTGTTGTGTTTGCTACTTTCTTGTCCCAACCATTTGATTCCTGCATCCTGGGTCGCATGCCTAGGCTTAGCTGTCAGTTGGCCTTTGTGTATTGTTCCCAGACAGTGAGACAAAGGGGAAAAGGGTGTTGGCAGGGTGGATCATCTTGTATTTGAGATAGGGAACGCTGTCAACTACCACACTTGCACATCACAAAGGCTCTGCCTTAGCACACTGAAAAAGGGTTCACACTAGTCTTGTGCCCCCAGACAAGATAGGCTAGGGCAAGGAGTAAGAAAATTCCAAACACCTCTGGGGGTGTAAACCTCCAGAACCTTCGCCTACTAAAAGATGGCACCAAGTGTACATATTTGACCCTCAGACACAACTCTTCAGTACACCTCTGAACCTGTAGAAGACTCAGAAGCACTGCTGTTCTGCTCTGCTATGAGAAGGACTCCTACTTTGCTGCCCTCCAACTCTGCTTTCCTCCTGCCTGCTGCCTGAGTGAAAAGGACTGGACCTACATCTTGAACCCAGGACCACCAGACTTCAAGGGCTGGTTGGCTGATCTCTTGATCAGGGCATCAGGGACAGAAAAGGCTCCAACCACTGTGTACCCAGAATCTGGTCTCTAAGCTTAGAGTCTGGTCCCCAAGGAGCACCACCCTAGTGCTGGTCTTGGAAGTGGGACTGTCAGTGCTCTGCTAGCCGAGCTGTGGTCTCTTGGACAGAAACAATGAAGCACAATGCATCTCCTCGTAGGTCTGTATCTGAATCGCTGCTGAGCAACGCATCTCTGATGCACTACAGCTCATTGGAACTACCACTGCACAGTGCATCCCCAAAACAGGACATAGCATCGCAAGCCTTGGTCAACGTCATCCATGACAATGATGCAGGACCTTGCATTGCAAGCCTCGTCAATGACTCCCCGTACCTGCCACAGTTCCACACATCATCGATGCCAGACTTCGCATTGCTGCTGCAGCTCATCAGAATAAGAGCTACACAATGCATCCGTGAGGTGGGATTTCAGCACACCCTGCAGCCAAGATTTAAGGTAATTTGTTCAGCGGAACTAACTAGGTCCCTGTATGCAGCTCATGCTCCATTGCAGTCGGCCTGAACTTGTGACTTTGCCCAGGTCCGGTGCAACCTGATAACTACAGTTGGCATTCTGTGCTTTTAGGCCCTATTTTCACTTACATCTTTAAAATTGCATATCTTCAGTATTACTGATTGTGTTTTTGTTGTTCTGGTCCTACATAATGTATTAAATTTCACTCTAAAGTGGTGAGAGATGTTTCTTGTGTTATGTTTTCTCTTTATTACTGTTTGAAGTTCTGCATAAATACTTTACACATTGCCTCTAAGTTAAGCCTGACTGCTTTTGTGCCAAGATACCAAGGGGCAGATTTACAAGCCCCTTGCGCCTCATTTACGCCGCTGTTGCGTCAATTTAGTGACGCAGCGGCAGCGCAAATCCTGCTCCATGGTGCAGGGGTACTTACAACATGACGCATCTGGGAGATGCGTCACGTTGTAAAGCCCTGCGCCACATGTAGGCGTTCCTGTGCAGGGGGGGGGGGGGGCGTTCCGGCGCAGGAACACCTCCTAAAAGTGGCTGAGTGAAATCTACAAGATTTCACTCAGTCACTTTTAGGCCCATGCTGCGTCAAAACCCTGCGCCTGCTTGTAGCAGGCGTAAGGGTTGACGCAGCATTAACTAGATAGGGCCCCCAGAGCATTGCTGGAGCTGCGTCGCGCTTGCAACGCAACTCCAGTTATTGTAAATATGCCCCCAGACGTTTAAGCATTCGCTAATTTGGGGTTTGCTTGTGACTTCACCCAGACTGGAATTGTGTTTGCTGCTTCAGTAGGGTTTCACTCCCACCAAACATTAACCCAATTTCCTATACATGGCATAATGTTTAGTATTTTTATCCCGTATAAACTGCCTATCCAAGCTTATAAGGCCTTCAAGGACCTCCCTTATAATTAATGAATATTGACAATGATTTTTACACACTTCGATACAATATATTTTACATACGTTCTCCAAAGTACTTGTCAGACAGAAAATGTAATCAAATTTCATTCCACCGGTCACAAAAATCACAATTAAATTTTTATTTAATAACAATACAAAAATGTCATTCAAAAAAAGGGTTCCAAAGGAAATCTTTTGCACATACAACATAATTTGTTCCTGTTTTTTGTGGTATAATGAGGTTTCACTATCTCTATCTTGAATATAAACTTTAGTTTTCCTGGATACAAGCAGGCCTTTTAATAATGTATTCAAAAGAGGGATAATGTTTTCAACCTCCATAACAAGTGTGTGGATATTTGGGGCCAAAAACAAAGAAAGAGATCATCTCCAAATGATTGCCCAGCTCAGCATATTCATGGTGAGTGAGTTGAATTGGCCTTCAATTTGACCCCTTATGAATGGCTTCCAATGCCTGAGTACACATGGCCTATGATAAAGAGCAGTCCTACTTGAGTCCCTTGGTAGCATTCACAGTTCCCTGCTTGTGTGTCTTCTGTGGAGCTCCTATGCCCATCAGCAGCCTCCTGACATGCGCAGGAAGTAAGTGACGCTACTGCTTTACGGGTTCCAGATCCATTTAGGTGTACTTATGCAGGCGTGCAGCGAGTTAGGGGTCCAACTGGGGAGTCCACTGAGTGGAGTTACTCTCTCTGCTGGACTAATTTTGGTGTGCCTCATTCTCGACAGCCAGAGCCATTGCTGTAAGAGGCGTGGTCTTTCCCCCGCCGGGTCATGTGCCACAACCTGAGAAGCTCTGCCTCATCGACCACACAGCCTCATTTCAGTTCACCAATCTCCAGCTTTATTTGATGAAGTCACTTTGTTTCCTTATCATTTGAATCAGTGAGGTGTCTTCCATTTGAATTATAAATTGTTATGTTCTTCTTCCCAGAAACATAAAGTTTATATTTGAGAAGTACTTCAAGATGGTGTAAGAATCAGATCACACAAAAAAAACTAAAAAGTGTGATTTTGTGAAGGAATCAGTGGAGTATATTTGGATTTAATTTGCCAAGTGGCAGACTTGCATGGGGTTTTACATAACATAACTGAAGTAGGAAATGGCATACTCCATCAACTTGACATATTGGAGAATATGATTCTTACAAATTTCAGTACTAAATTGACAGTTGGTCTCTCACTTGGACTTAGCTTCAGGCCTGTCACTTACGACCAAAAACAACATCATTGGTGACTGTTCAAGACACCCTAAGCCACTGTTGCACCTGGCATGGAAAACTCTTTCTACCCCAGAGTGGCAATCTCTAATTCCAAAAGTCTGGAGAAGCCTAAATAATATGTCAAACTTCCGAAAGATGGAATTACAGCCCCAACCTACAACTTCAAGTGCATGTGCTGTAGCCGCTGGTGGCCAACAGTCGGGTCACTTGAAAGTCAGAGGAATATGACAGAGTCCCTCTCGGCTGCTGCCGGAGCTCTGTAGCTGGGTCAATATAAAACAAAATCATTGACGTCTTTAACTTATGAACACCCAGGTAATCCTCCTCCAAAGAACCATCTCTTTGGAAGTCTATTGAAGCTAATGTTGGGACAATCCTTCCAAGGCAACTTTATTGACATCAGTTACAGATCTATGGAGGTTATGTTTAAGGTTTGCACATTGTGCAAAGCAATGCAAATCTGTGTAAGGTGATGCAAAGCATTGCATCATTGTATTGCCATTAAATAAAATCCTAAAGGTGCAGCGCCCAGATGTCCAGAGCTGCCCATGTGTCCCTCCAACAGCTTAGTAAATAACTCACCTGCAAGTGTTGAAATTATGATTGAAATTATGCATCAACTTCAAACTTATAAAATTATAATTACATTTCAAGTAAGAGGTAAGATGCAGAATGGTATGTGGGTCATTGGGTCCATGGTGATGGCTGTCACTACATAGACTCAAATCAAAGTACAGGTTACAGATATTATCCATTTTTCCATGGCACCTTTAGAAGTTACACAGTGGCAGGACCTTCCAGCTTCCCATGTGTTACTCTTTCATGCAAACTTTTCATAAATTAAAAGAAGACACAGATGCAACACTGGTAGGCCTCCATAGCCAAGAACATTTATTCTAGCAGTCTAGCTATAACATGGATCAATGTGTGGTCCTCTGCAACATACACACATGAGGCCCAAGCAAAGAAATAGCCACTGCACCTCTCAGTCAAGATCATGTAAGGGCTTTGCAGATACATTTTAACATTTGCTCCCAGTGTACTGTGCTTTGTTCAAGAACGGACAATCGCTAAGAGGCAAAACAAAGATGCATCTTGTACAATTAACATATAACATATAGGGTGTGAGAGATATTATGTTGTATGAATCTGGTATCATTCAAAATCCAAGCCCACCTGTGACATTGCTGATTTCTCCTTGTGAACATGGGACACAGTCAAAGCAGCACACAGGCTCCCCCTCTCTAGCAGCCTTTCTATATCCAGGGGTACAACTCTCACTGCAGACAGAGCGGGGAACCTGAGGAAGGAACAGAGAGAGAGTACTAGTGACTAAGGAAAGAAGAAAGTGAAGGATGAAGAGAGAGAGTTTTATTAGTAACAATCACAGATGACGGGGGAGTAGAAGAAAGAAACAAAAGTCATTAAGCATATGATAGCATTGAGGCGGTGTGATTTAGCTCCCTAAGATAGTTGGCAGAAACTAGAGTAGCTCACAATCACCTATCACCTATCCTGCACTATTCTGTCTATTTAACAATATAAAACCCACATCCGGCTGCTCCTCGGCATTGCTCATCTGCTGGTAATGAGATCAAGCATTGTGGGGATGGCTGGGGGCATCTCGAGCCAGGTGAAAGGAAGCTAAAACACGAAGGCCAAGAAGACAGCATCCTGGCATACCAACGGAGGCAGAGCCAGTGGGAACCTGAAAGTCGGCGGCTGATGTATGCTGAAAACATGGCCCAGGAGGGTGGCTGGTGCCCTGCTGTGCAAAATGGGGAATGTGACAGAAAGAGGTCCACTTCTGAAGCAAATCACCACAGCAGAGAGGCAGAGCTGCAAAATATTGAAGAACAGGCACTGGAATGCAACCATATGGTGAGCCCTAAATGTCAACAAATTTCACTCTATGCAGGCACCACCACTGAACTCATGCACAGACTCCAGATGATCCAGAGCGTAGCCACCAGACTTATTCTCGACCTACCCAAGAGAACCCACATCACCCAGCACTTGAAGGACCTCCACAGGCTCCCAGTCTAGAGGAGATATCAGTTAAAGCTCCTGACACACGGCTACAAAGCCCTCCATGACCAAGACCCCCCTACATGAATCACATCTGCACTTCCACTGAGCCACCCAGAAATGTCCACACAACACACCTTGCCGTTAAACAGATCCCACGCATACACCGCACCAGAGAATGATCCTTCTCCTATCTTGCTGCCAAAGCTTAGAACACCCTCTCCCTTCACCTCCGCACCTCGCCCTCACTGACCGACCTCAGGAAGGGGCTCAAGAACTGGCTCTTTGACTGAAACCTACAGCAAGTGCCTAGATACCCTCATGGGTGACAAGTCAATCTTTATAAATCCCACCTTAGTGATTGAACATAAGGAGGGGGCTGAGTTTGGCCTTGGGGCTGGAGAAGGATGAATGCCCCCCGTTGGGTCCAACTGGGCAATGGAACCCAGACAAATACTCCCAAGCAGAGGCCTTAATGGGTACCCAAGACCTCACAGGAGCAGTACCCATGAGTAAATTCCTTTACCCTGGTCCTAGCTTTAGCCCAAGGTCTGAAGTGATATTGCGGACAGCACACATATCCATTACTGTGCAACAGCCAACAGGATGACTGCTGCTGATTCCGCTAGATGGCCACCACGAAACACACCAACCCACTGGCTGCCTCAACAGGTCCCAACCCGAGGGATGGCAGGCCTGACCACACATGGTCAGTACCCACATGGGAACCTCCCAATCTCTAGAAACTTATCATGGCCAGAGTCAAAGTCCCCCGGAAAAAAACCAGGGCATACTGCTCAAGTTTGCCTACCCAGCAGATAAATCGTCAGACACCGTGCTGGATACCACACTGGGCATTGGAGATGGGAATAATGGCACTACAACCCACACTGCCATGTAGCGTCATGCCATCAACCAGTCATGGGAGACATTAGAGGACAAGATTGACTTGGTGGGTTCCATGGACAGAACCGCCAAGGCCAAGGTCATCAGGGACCATGGTGATTGACATTCCATGTACGATCTCAAAAGTCTCCTCCATCTCCACACAACGGGCCACAAGAGTGGACAATGCCCAAGGAAGACTCAGGAGAAATAACCTCCACCTGGTAGGGCTTCCTGCAGGGCTACAATTCTTAGACCAGTGGCTTTGCTCACTAATTCAAGCTCGTTCCTTGTCCTCATTCTTCATCATTGAAAGGGCCCACATATCCCTGGCTCAACAACCACTCCGGTCAAACCTCTACTAACCTGCACTCGCATTAACTTGATAGACACCAACCTACAGTATGACTGCACACAAGAATACTTAATGTATTAATCCTATATGATAATGATATTTCTGAACTTCACCAACCTATTGAAACAACGGAGGTAGTCTTTCATAGAAGCCAGGAAAAAACTGTGCATTCTCAATATCTGCCACATACTGTTGTATCTCGCCAAATTCCAGTCAAATATCAAACAAGTACCCTCTTCATCGAGACCCTGAGGAAGGGTTCCAATGGACAGACCATGGAACTCCTGTGTGGCCACACATCCTGACCCAGCTTAGCTGGGGCCTCTAATAAGAACTCCACACAATGGTCTAGACACTGGAAGCTCATCAGTAACTGTTCTTGGTCATTCTGGAGAAACACAAAATCCATGAGGGGTGCATTGCCGGGGGAGTGATGGAGGGGCAAAATTGACCGGTGCTGGAATACTACAGGGGGTTATGGGGAGATCCAGCCCGTCAGATAGCATGGGCCCTTGATTGATTTGTTTCTCCCACTTAGGAGGGAGCTATTGCAAGTTCCGGGCTGGGAACCACAGGGCCCAAGGGACCCCTCTATCTCAATTCACCTTTAGCCAGCCTGCTCAATGAAGAGCATAAGTGACAAATTATAGGCATACAGAGACAGAGCGGTGATGGCACCCTGCTCTGGTGCCAAGTACACACTTCCTCCATGAGCTCATAGCCTCAAGTGTCGACATAGGACTCTTAACACTGGGGTATGGGTATAGGTGGCAATTTATCTGGATGGACTTCAGTTGAGCCATGGCAATCCTGTTAGCCCATTGGCACTTGGAACTGGTCTGCTGTGTGACAGGTACTTCATGTTACCAAAGTATAGGGTGGGTGGGAATGGGTAGTTGGCATTGATATCATTATTTTTTACATTATTACCACTAAAACAACTCCCATGGTTACCGGCATCTACCCCATACAAGACATTTACTCACCCGATGGCAGACCCCAATAGAAAAGTCCTGAGGGGCCAGAACAGATAATATCCTGGAGCATCAATGGTCTAATTGACAAGATCAAAAGAATGGCAGTCCTCTGGGCTGCAAAAAGAGCACAGTCTGACGTGCTGTGCAACCAGGAGACTGACTGGCTGGGCAACAAAGTTCCCTTCCTAGTACACTGCGGCTCACTCAGGCTTTCCACTCTGGTTTTACAAGAGTATCTAGAGAAATAGCCATCCTGATTCAAATAACCCTTCTCTTCATGGTTACAAAGGAATGGAGGGGTCAGAGGTGGAGAAACATGGCCATCACTCACTTCTTGTATGGTGACCCCCTGACACTAGTAAATGTCTACCCCCCTTTCACATCTAGAATACTTTACAGAGCCAGAAAACAGATGCACAGTGTGACGGCGCACCCATACTGACCAGAGGACCTTTGGACCACTTCCAAGTAGTCATTTGTATGACAACAGGACACCACCTGGGTCCCCAATGATGGAGACTGACCTCACCAAAATATGCACAACACACATAGGAGAGATCATTGACTCCTACTTTACCCAGAATCTTAGCGCTACGGACTAACCGGGCATCCTATGAAAGGCATTTAAAGTGACCCTTCAGATCTGTAGTACCAGATTCTTGATCTGGAAATGTGTTACTTAGACAACACATAACCGAGGCTCCACAGACACATGACTCACACATAAACTCTCTTAAAATACACAATGCTAGATGAGGTGAAGAATATGTGGCTCACTTCACAAACACATCTCTACCAATAGGGAGACAAGGCAATCAATCTCTTTCATCGTCTCTGTTTCAACATACAACAGTGAACCTCTATCACATGCCTGTTGGATTTTGATAGGTCAAAAATTACTAGCAACTAAGCTATTGTCACCTACTTTGCGCAATACTACTCTGAACAATATACAATAAAATAAGTGCTACCCCAAGAGCAGATTAACTGGTTTGTGTAAGAGCTAGCGATGAGTGTGGAGCAATCTCAACATTTCAGAAAGTATCACAGACTGGAAGCTCAACACTGGAGTTTCAATGATGTCAGATATCAAGGAAAGAAAGAGAAGAAAGACTAAGCAGCAGTGATAATGGCCGTGGACGGCTGATGGAACAGCCTGTTCATCGGTGTAAGGCTTACCCCACTTCCAAGGCCCCATAAGATGGCGGCCATGTTGACAGTGACTTGTTTCCCTTCCGGAGCTGTAGTGTCAATTTTCCCAACCTTTACAAGTTGGAAATCCCCGCTTTCGGATATTTGAATATTCAGGATATTGAAAGAGGTGTGAGCGTCTCCATTTACATCAATAAAGATTTCTTCATCATTCTGATCTTTAAATTTGATATTTCTCAGGTAATGAAGTAACTAGAAAATGATAAAAAACGAGGCACGTTAGTAGAAATGACTGAATTCACTTGTATTTCCTTTATGAAGCTTCGACCTGCCCCTCGCAGCTGTGTCCAGCACTATCCTCTGTACCCTATGGGGTGAGAGAGGAGCCCTGGATGGACAGGGTGCCTGGGTGGGAGCCCTGGGTGGGAGAGGAGCCCTGGTGGAAGGGGTGCCTGGGTGGTAGCCTTGGGTGGGAGAGGAGCCCTGGGTGGACGGGGTGCCTGGGTGAAAGAGGACCCCTCTTTGGGAGCCCTGGGTATGAGAGGAGACCTGGGTGGGAGGGGAGCCTGGGTGGGAGGGGATCCATGGGTAGTAGAGGAGCCATGGGTGGTAGGGGTGCTCTGGGTGGGAGGGGAGCCTGGGTGGGAGGGGAGCCTTGGTCGGAGGGGAGCCCTGGGTGAGAGCCCTAGTTGGCGGGGAAGCCTTGGGTGGGAGGGGAGTCTGGGTGGGTGGGGAGCCCAGGTGGGAGAGGAGCCCTGGGTGGGGGGGAAGGCCTGGGGGGGAGGGGAGCCCTGGGTGAGACCCTAGTTGGCGGGGAAGCCTTTGGTGGGAGAGGAGTCTGGGTGGGCGGGGAGCCCAGGTGGGAGAGAAGCCCTGGGTGGGAGGGAAGCCCTGGGGGGAGAGGTGACCTGGGTGAGAGCCCTGGGTGAGAGAGTAGCCCTGGGTAGGAGCCCAGGGTGGGAGGGGAGCCCTGGTTGGGGGCCCTGGGTGGGAGGGGAGTCCTGGGTAGGTGAGGAGCCCTGGGTGTGAGGAGAGCCCTGGGTTGGAGGGGAGCCCAGGTAGGAGTGGAGCCCTAGTGGGAGAGGAGCCCTGGATGGGAGGGGAGCCCAGGGTGGGAGGGGATCCCAGGTGGGTGAGGAGCCCTGGGTGGGAGGGGAGCGCAGGTGGGAGAGGAGCTCTGCTGGGAGAGGAGCCCTGGGTGGGAGAGGGGCCCTGAGTTGGAGAAGAGCCCTGGATGGGATGGGAGCCTTTGGTGGGAGGGGAGCCCAGGTGAGTGAGGAGCCCTGGGTGGAAGGGGAGCCCTGGGTGGGAGGGGAGCCCAGGTGGGAGCAGAGCCCTAGTGGGAGAGGAGCCCTGGATGGGAGGGGAGCCTTGGGTAGGAGGGGAGCGCAGGTGGGAGAGGAACCCTGGGTGGGAGCGGAGCCCTGGGTGGGAGCCCTGGGTGGGAGGGTATTACAGGTGGGATAAGAGCCCTGGTGTGAGAGGAGCCCTGGGTGGGAGAGGAGCCCTGGGTGGGAGGGGAGCCCTGGGTGGGAGCCCTGGGTGGGAGGAGAGCCCTGGGTAGGAGATGGGCCCTAGGTGGGAGGAGAGCCCTGGGTGGGAGGAGAGCCTAGGTGGGAGAGGAGCCCTGTTCAAGCACCGGTAATAACTTCTAGCGCATTGGGTGGGTTCTTCGGGTCACTGAATTTCTATTTTCTATTTTTCTATTTTTAATGTTTGTAAAGCGCTCGATTGCCGTGGCGTCTTGGCGCTAGTGTGTGTAAATCCAAATCCTGAAAGCCACAACCTGTGCCAGCCTAAGTTACAAAAAGCAGCGTCTTCAGGCTCTTCCTAAACAGCCTCCTGTTTGGTTGAAAGCTTAATGCTCTGCCTATTCGCACAAAGGTGACATAATAACAAAATGATCAGCCAATAGCGGGGACTAATACAGGGCTATATTTCATGATAGGAGGTTTCACTGGACTCATAGGGGCTTACACTTCCATTTTTTTAATGACAATATTAAATTTGGGTTAAGTGAAATGGCATCAGTCGTGCTGGTGAAGGGTCCGCAATTAATTAACTTCTATTTACTCCCTGAAGGAGGTCCAGGAGCAACAGCAAAAGTGATTTAGTTCAATTTTTTTTAAACTATATGATTCAGGTGGTGATCCTTTGCTAAGGTTGTTGTTATGTAACAAAGGCCGGGACCAAACAACACTTTAAACACAACTGCCTTTTTACTGAATTAACATTTTTATTAAGATTATACTCTTGATTTTATTCTGAATTTGTAGTGATTGTAATTAGTCACATAATCAACTTGTCTACATTAGTGAATATTGAGACATGCATTAACCCTGCTCTTGACCAGCTCATGGGAGAGGCTCTGGACTGAAACTAAGATATCTGTAGGATCCCAGCAGATCCTATCCACGGTCAGCTGGACTCAGAGGAGGCCTCAGTGGTCTCACCACAGCCTCTTTGGGACTACTCTGGACCATATGAAAGATGGTCAGAGAGCAATTGCTTTTCTCTTGATGTATGTGGAAAATATATAACAAAAACTCAATTTCTGGTTTCACCTTCCAAATAATGGAGTGCCCTGGATGGGTGAGTGTGGGTCAGGTCCATTTCATACTGTTAAATGGTGGCCTTCTTTCCTTCTAAATTAGCTTGCACATGTCTGTGTGTGTTTATGTGGCCCCAAATACCTTAGTGCTAGCACTAAGCATGTTCTGATCCAATCAAAGGGAATAAGCACATCTGAGCTGTGGGGCTGGGCGGGAACTCAGGAGAGGTTGACATTGAGGGAAGGACAAGAAGGAAGAGAGAGACTATGAGGGAGGAAAGGGGCATGACAAGTAGCAGGGAGAAGGGGAATATTAGGATCAAGAGGAGAGCAGGCAGGGATTACCAGGCCTTCTTCGTAGTTTTATAGCCAGGAGGTTACTTATCGGTTTGGTGCTGCTTAAAGAGCAGGGTTTGAGTTGTTTTCTGAGGAATAAAAGAGGTTTTGCTTGGTGGCTCTCATTTGGGATGCTGTTTCAAATTCATGGTTTGTAGTCTGAGAAGGCCTGTCAAATGGGCATTTCTTCTCTGCCGATTTTGGACTCAAGACTAGAGATGCTACTATTGCATGACTTGTGTTTTCGCGCCCTTACGCCATGATTATCCTGGCCTCTTATAATGGATTTCCATTGTTGACAGATTGCAGCATAAACATAGCTTTCAAGTAGACTTCTAGCTTTCTTGCTGTGTGAGTCACAGGGGAAGTTGGTGTCAGATGGTCTTGATTTTGTGTGAGTTGTGGCTTTCAAGTTGATGGTGACATGATTGTGGCAGCTTGAAATTTGGCACTGTTGACAACCTGGGGATATGATGCTCAGGATCATTTTGTCAAGGCATTCCTTGACCTAGCACTACTACTATTTTGTTGGTAATAAGGAATATCTGTGATGCTAAGCTTGAGGCGGCACTGAATACCCTGTCTTGCATGATTGTAAGGCATGTCTTTAGCCAAACAATGTATTGGTTGGAAGTGCCCTTTGCATATTATTTGGCATTGTTAGCATAGCAGTTCAATCATACATTGGGCTGCACCTAAACGCACACATCATGGTCTTCTAATGAACCCTCACATTGGTCTCAGGCCAAAATATACAATGTGCTGGAATAACATGCCCACCTACATGTTGAAATACGCTACTATAGATCTGAGTTATTAGCTTCATCATATTACTCAATGCAATCTTAACATTGGGATATTTCACCCTTTCCCACCTGCCACGGTTGGAAGTCCTTGATGTTGGCACAAGATCCATCAATGAAAGGCCCCTGACCTGCTTTGCAGTCTATCAAGGTGTTCAAAGCATGAGCGAAGGCGTAGACTGCAGTGTAACTGTGGTAAGTGTAGCTCATATCATTTAGTTCAAACTGAGGCAAGGTTGCTGCATCAAAGTTTTCCTGTCCGGAACAAGGTGCCAATAGATCTACCTCTGCGGCTGCATTTGTAGTGTCACTTCGGTTGACCCATGACAGTTGACAGCTGAAGATCTGCTCCCATAAGAGCTCGGTAAAGACGTTATCTGGATGAAGGCGGTAGAGAAAGTCTGTAAATCCAGGCATGATGCCTGCATAAAGGGTGAGTGCCAATGTACCATTCAATATTTTCCATGCCTGGTCAGCAAATATCGCAGGAGAGATGACAAAGTATGCAGAGAATATCAAGGTTTTCCCAGTAACATTGTGTGAATACATAGTTTCCAGCAATGCCTTGACATAAGCTTCTGTGCTGTGAACAATAACAACCTTGACTGAATGCTGTTGGATCTGTTGAACAACTTGGAGGACCTTTGCCTTGGAGTACCGCAGGTGAATTCTTGCCACAAATGCCACACAGCCGCCACTCTCCTCAATCTCTTTCTTGACGTGCTGACCACCCTGCAAACCAATCTCATCATCAGAAACGATCATTCCCACCCACGTCCAACCAAAGTGAGCCGTAATCCGCTCCAGTGCAATAATTTCAAGTGTGTTTACAGGAAGAGTCCGCAGGAAGGACGGGAACTGAAGCTTGTCACTCAGAGAGGCGAGTGAAGATGAGTGGCTGATCTGTCGGGTGAGAAAAAGCAGGTCTATCTTTATCAAGATCATCAGTGCATGTGCCCAACACACTCCACTCATGGGTCCTTATCAAACATTGCTTTTAAATAAACAATAAAACCATTAAATAATGACAGGAATGAGTATATGGCAAAGTAGTTAAAGAAACACCAAACTTGACTGACCTGACACAAAGGAGCCTCATATTATTCTGCATCTCTGATTGAGGAAGATTTAGATTATATGAATATAGTATCTGCCCAAAATAAGAGAATGCAATACTGGACTGGCTAAAAGAATTGACCATAACTAGTCTTTTTGCAATGAGTAGTCTAAAGTCTGTTGATCTGAGTTCTGGAAAGAGATATTTCTAAATATTTACTTCCAAGAAGATAGTCTAAAAAAGTCATTACCTCAGTGCAAGACATTGGAATATTTATTGGTGTAAGGGTGTGAGAACCCACTCACAATCATTGTCAGGGTAAACTAAAATAGTCATTAAATAAACCTGTGCTTAACCCTCTGGTAGCGTGGCTCAAAAGCAGGCAGACTTAATTTAGAGGAAATGTGCACAGCATTATGTAGCATTCAAACTGGAATAAAGCGAAAACACAGCACAAGAAAAATCCCAAAGCAATTTAGAAACAGGGAAAAGTTTAAAAAATAAAATGACACCAAAATAACAAAACGCCAATAAGTAGAACCTGAGATATGAATTTTCAAATGTGTAGTAGAAATAGCGACCAAAAAGCACAAAGTGCCATTCATAGTTATCTGTTCTGGTTGTAGTATTTTAAAATCCGAGTTTACTATTAAAGAGGATTTTAAATTACGATTGAAAAGAGTGAAATAAGTATTTTCCAGCTGTTACAAAACTGAAGTCATCACTTATAAAATGTCATGAGGTAATCCAGTGTTAGTTATGAATAATGACTGGGGAGATTTCCTCTGCCGGGACTTGTAAACCTTTAAATCTACATGTCCTAATTTCTAAATAAAATGCACCCTTCCGTATGAGCTCTTAGGGTCTACCTAATGGGTGAGTTATAACTAATACAAAGGAAGGTTTAGGCTCTAGGTACAACGTAGAACCATATACCAGGGACTTATAAGTAAATTAAATATGCTGATTAGGTGTTGGCTAATGTTACCAAGTTTTAGGGAGAGAGAACAAGCATTTTAGCAATGATAAGGTGCACAGAGTCCTAATGCTAGCGTAAACAAATTCAGAAAACGGGAAGGGTGAAGGCAAAATATTTGAGGGTGACCCTGTAGAGCGGGCAAGGTCAAACACTTACTCTTTTGTTGTAATTTACATGTGTAAAAAAGTGCTCTGAGAATCCAGAGGAGACCATGACCAACCTGCTTGTCTATCTGCCTGAGGTGCCTCACCGTTCAGATTGACTTCACATTTCTCCCACATCGTTCTTCTCTGCAATAGAAAATCTCTTTTAGTGGTCCTTTTGCTAAAGCAGTATATGACATCATGGAACTGTGTTCAGCTACATCCCTCTCGTTGGCCCACTGGTGATTTTTGACTTTCATTTAAGTATAAATCTTCACCGTAGCTTCATCCTGAGGCCACCCGACGACAACACTCCCTCCTTGGACACCTTCTGCAGCCTTGTTCCACCAAACTTTATGTGACGAGGGGGACCCGGGACACCGAGACTTGCACCCCCTAATGTGAACCGAACCCTGTTGCTCTCACCCTTTCTCATGCAGCACCCGGTACACTGGAAGGAAGCCGAGCACCTCCCTCGACCCGAGTCTGACTCGACCGACGAACACTGTTTCTTTAACTGGGCTGAACTTGATCCGAGTCCCGCCCACGAGAACGTGGTTAATCCCGGCCGTGACCCTGCACAGGTGTGTGAATCACCCGGAGGAGTAGGGGGTTGGAAGGACGTGGAGAAGAGAGGCCGATTGGAGAGACTTACGGGAGCGGAGGACGGCAGAAATACCGGAGGTGAACCTGACACCGAGAGCGGAGAGGAGCCCGGAGTACAGAGGAGGAGGCGGAGGGAGGCGAGGCAGGAGCAAGAGGCAACGACTACATCAGCAAGCCCGGAGTGAGAGACGACGACTACAGCAGCAAGCAAGGAGGCCAACGGGAAGGCGCTTCGCCCAGCCACACTTCAAGGGAAGTGTGGCTTGCACAGGTACGATCTCGCTTTTCGGGTTGGGTTGGGTTGGACGTACATGGAACAAACCGCCCTGAGAAACACACACGGCATCCTTTGCACTAAACCCCAACCCTATCTGCACAATACCGACACCTAGGTCGTGGGTGGTGTGTTTCTGCACGTGTGATCCTCACTACCCTCCCTGCGCACTGTATATATATATTCACCAAGACAAGACTAAATCTGCCCCTTGTCTCTGTTTTCCGAGCTGGAAGGCGCCAGAGCAGAAGACCGGACTACCTGTCCCAGAAGCCCGAGGGAAGGAAGGGGAAACGGACCGGAAAGACACAGAGAGCGGCGTTCCGCCATAGAGGCTGCAGCAGAACTACCCCTTCCCTACTATCGAAAACAGATACTTAGGAGGCGTGTACTAACAATAAAGCCTGCGTTACCCACAGTACCTGTCTCCGTGAGTCTATTCCCATCGGCCAGTTCACAAGTGGTGGAGAATGCGGGCACCTCAGTGACCGTCCGAGACACAAGGATGGAAGAGCTACTACAGGCATTGGTGAAAGGGCAGGAACAATTGGGATGGGCCCTGGAGCAACAGCTCGCTGCCGCGCAGGCTGATAGAGACGCATATAGGAACACTGTCGCAGCGCAGATCGAGGGACTACAGAAGGTTATCCATGAGCCTACAAGCAATCCCGTAAGAGAAACCGGAAGAGCTCACCCCACCCCACCCGGCATCTCCCTACAGAAGTACATTACCGGCGAAGACCCCGACGCCTTCCTGATTAATTTCGAGAGGGTGGCGCTGGCATGTGGATGGCCACTCGAGAAATGGCCATTCTTTCTCGCACCCCTGCTGTCTGGGGAAGCCCAGGCGGCTTACCAGGTCGCCAACAGCACGGGCCAAATGCCATATGGGCAAATCAAGACCATCATTCTGGACCACTTAGGCCTGGACGCCGAGGCCTACCGGGTCCGGTTTCGGAAGGAAAGAGGGACCCCGGGAGAAAACCCCAAAACGCTGTTCTTTAGGCTAAAGGCAGCCACGGATAAATGGCTTACTCCCTCAGTAAGCACGAAAGACGAAATAATGGACAAAGTCTACCTAGAGCAATATCTCGAGGCTCTGCCTTTCGGGACACAGAAATGGCTAAGGCAGCATTCCAACCTGACTACCATACAAGCAATGGAAATGGCAACTACTTTCTCTCGTGCACAACCCCGGGTCCATCCCAGCGAGCCAGACAAGTCAGCCAAGACGCCTTTCCGCATAGAGAGGAAACCAAGACCCCCCTGGCCTATCCTTACCCCGGCCATCTACGGTAGAGATCCCCTCATTCAAAGGCCCTCAATGCTTCGATTGTGGCTCCTGGGGCCATATAGCTCGCTTTTGTCCCCAGAGACGGAACCAGGAGGAACCGATGGACGTTGGATATGTACCCAAAGCCATCCTGTATACCGCAGAGCTGGGAGGGGCCTTTCACGTAAGTGTCTGGGTGAATGGGGCTAGGGTTAAAGCTCTTCTGGATTCTGGTTGTAAGCAGTCGGTGGTGCAAGGGGGTTTCGTGAGACTTGACCAAGTAACGCCAGATGGGGTAGTTAACATTAAATGTGTACACGGAGACATAAAAAGATACCCAGTTGCCCATGTGCCTCTAATACTGGAGGGGGGGAAGACCCTAGTAGTCAAAGTCGGGGTACTTGATACTCTCCCTGAGGAAATAATCATAGGGACTAACAACCCCCATTTCCTCTACTTGTTCTCAGCGACCCTGCAGAAGGAAAGGGCCCTGGAACCCCTATCCGTTCCTGCCCTTACTTCCACCGACCCATGGGTGGGTGACCGTAGCTTCAGGTTTGCCCAAGCCAATGATTCGAATTTGCTTGACGCCTGGGAACAAGCACACGCCAACAAGGACAACCCCACACCCCGATATCCCCGCTTCCTGATAAAAGAGGACCTTCTATACAGACAGGGACATCCGGACGATCCTCTCCAGCTTCTTGTACCGGTCTGTTTCAGAGAACAGATCATGTTCTACGCCCATACCCATCTGTTGGCCGGTCGCACTGGCAGCGAGAAAACCACCCAGAAGGTACTACGGAGCTTCTTCTGGCCTGGTGTATATAAGGACATAAAAACCCATTGTCAGACCTGTGATGTATGTCAGCGGAAAAACACCAAGAGACCTCCAGGGGTGCCCCTTCAACCCCTTCCCATCATAGGGACCCCATTCGAGAGAGTAGCCATGGACCTCATTGGCCCCCTACCCAAAACACGACGAGGAAACCAGTATGCGCTGGTCATTGTGGACTACGCCACAAGATTTCCGGAAGCCTTCCCCCTAAGAGCGCCCACCTCCAAGAACATAGCAGACAAGTTCCTGGAGCTGTTTTTGAGGGTGGGGTTTCCCAAGGAGGTCCTCACAGACCAAGGTACCCCGTTCATGTCAAGAGTGATGAAGGAGGTGTGTCAACTCTTGAACCTCCACCAGATCCGGACCTCCATCTACCATCCACAGACGGACGGACTGGTGGAGCGGTACAACGGAACCTTGAAGTTGACGCTGAAAAAAATGCTCACTCTGAACGGGAGTGACTGGGACCTCCTTCTTCCCTTGGCCCTCTACGTGATCCGGGGCCAGAGACAGAGCAGTCTGGGCTGTTCGTCGTTTGAAATGTTGTACGGACGACAGCCTCGGAGCCTCCTGGAAATGACAAGAGAGGTGTGGGAGGCAGAACCCCACGCAGAAACAAAGACACTGCTGGAATACAGCCAAAACCTGAAAAACAAGTTGGGGAAAATAAGAGACCTGGCGTATTCGCAGTTGGAGAACAGCCAGAGGAAACAAAGCACCCACTACGACAAAGGGAAGAAGTGGAGACATCTCTCCGTAGGCGATTGGGCACTCGTGTTGTTGCCATTCCTCACCAAGAAGTTCCACAACGAATGGCAGGGACCCTTCCAGGTCATGGAAACCATAGGAAAAACCTCATACAAACTCCGCCTGTCCGGGAGGAAGTCTCAGGTTTTTCATATAAACCTGCTTAAAAAGTGGCTGGGATCTCCACCTGTAAGCCACCATCTTGCCATCCCAACCGGACACAAAGACGTTACCACCCTAGACAAACTCGTGGTTAACAAAGACCTGTACCAGACCAACCAGGAGGGACTGCAGTGAATCAAACAGAGGAACAATGTTTAAATCAATGATTACATGGAATAAACAAAAATTAAGCAAACGAAGAGATTTGGAAATAATGATGTTGGCTGTGCGAATGGAAATGGAGCGTCTTTGCGCAACATATGTTTGGTGATTCTAACAGAACGTGCGTGGAGGTGAGGCACGGACCCATTCAGCACGCAAATAAAGGAGAAAAGCGAGAACCTTGAGTACATGGATTACCTAGGTGTGCATTCTGCCACCCCACAATTGCGTTCATTAAAATAAACCATATGCCAGGTCTGAACCTTCCTATTTCATTCATAAATGTCATACCTAGGATAGGCCCTGAACAGACCAGTGGGCAGGGTGCAGTGCATTTAAAAGATGGACATGCACTTTTAAGGTTTACATGTCCTGGTATTGAAAAACTCTTACATGTGTTTATCGTTTCTGCTAGGCCTACCTCTCCTAAGGGATAACAAGGGGTTTCTTTTTTTATATTATATTAGTTATAACTTTCAATTGGGTGTAGGTAAATAGTTTGAGTTTGGCGTCTACAGAATTGTAATTAAAAGTCCTCTTTAATGATAAAGTGAGAAATTAAGTCAGAAGTCTGAAAATTGCACTTTAAGAAGGTTGGCATTTTCTCGTTCTAACCATTTGGTGCTTATAGTCTGTCCCTGGATCACATGACCTAGGTGTAGCTGGAAGTTGCCCTTTGTGTATTGCTCCCAGACATTAAGACAAAGGGCCATAGGTCTTAACAGGATGGGCCATATCTGACTTGATGAAGGGGAAAGCTGTCACCTAGCGAACTTGCTGTTACATTCCATGCTTGTTCTCTGCTATCTCCCTGTTTTGTAATTTACCATTTAGAATTCTGAATGTTATGATGACATCCAACATACCAAGTTCTGTTTTCTATATCTGACAATTGCTCTGGTTAGCTGTTTTACCAGACGTGCTGTGCCTCTCCCCTTGAATTTAATAAATTCCTCTTCTTACCTGTATCCTGGAGTACCTTCTATTTTACATTGGCGACGAGGTACTGAAGACTTTTCCTGTCACGTTCGCTTCGAGGCACAGGTACTGCAAAGTTTTCTCAGACCCGATTTCCTGTTGTCCACGAAGTTTCTAAAGATCCTGCTGGCTGCCACTCACATTTTCAAGTTTCCTGTGAAAATCCTATGTTTTTACTTGTATCTGTTAGGATTTTAATGATTTTTATCTATTTGGGATTTTCTGCGGACATTTCAAACGTCTTGAACGTTTTTTTCATTTTGCGAGGATACCGTCTTATTTCCATTGGACACCGGCTGTGACACGTAAATGTTATTCTGACGTGTCGGCACAGCGGTTCTTCATTGGCGATTCCTCCAGCTTTATTGAAGAGTGGCTGTATTCACTGTGACGTATACACAGTGGTTCCTGATTGGCTGTCTCTCCGGCTTCAGTGACGTTTTCACAGCGGTTCCTGATTGGCTATTTCTCCGGCTTGCAGGAAGAGTAGCAGTATGTGTATGCGTCAGGACGGCAATTGTATCTTTGCATGATGCTGCTTTTCCATTGGATGCGTCGATAGCAACGTTCTGGGTCATCACGCTAGAAGCCATTTTGGATAAGTGTGAAGGCTTTCTACTGTTACTCCTTCACATTTACCGGCGATCATCGTACTAAGGTGAAAAATCTTCTGGTTACTTCACATTTACCAGCGAACATCGCATTAAGGTGAAAGTTCTTCAAGCGGACCTCATTTATTAATATTTCTTCTATTGTTCCCAAGTTTCAAATGGCAGCGATCAAATCCTCACAATTTTAACTACCGGGATCACTTGGCCAAATTTCTATTTTTGCGAGGTAACTTGACACTTTGTTTTGCATTATTTCTTCCTCACTTTTAGTGATAAATGACTTATTTTTTGAAAGCATATATTTTGGAGCACACCTTAGAGTGTTTTATTCTTCCTGTGTGCACATGGTGATGGACATATATGGCTGATATTTGAAGATATACCAGGATTCAAGCTTTTGGTACATTTCCTTGCTCCAATATATTTCAGAATTACTATTAGTTTGTGTAAATTACTTGATAATGCTAGTATTGTGGGGTATTCATATTTACATTTTTTTTACCATATTTTATTTCATTCTTCTTTAATTTTATTGAGTTAATTGAGATCTTGTTATTACCGTGCAATTTGATCCACCGTCCAAGTTTTTGCAAACAAAAGGTGAGCCACCTATTCCATGGACAAGGTAAAAAGAGGAATTATTCACATATCTGAAAGGGTGTAGAGACAAAACATCGAGGTTTTTTTTATCGACTAGACATATTATCGAGTTTAAAATATAGAATAGACATAATATCGACTAGACATAATATAGACTACCAAAATATAGTCTAGAAAATTTTAATATTGAATAGAATGGACATAATATCGAATTAAAAATATAGAATGGACATAATATCGACTAGACATAATATAGACAACAAAAATATCAAATTTTAGGTAAGTTAATATTAATTTTTATTTTTTGTGTAATATAATTCTGTAGCGGGTTGTGGGTTTATAGGGGAATAGGGTGGGAAGTAATTTAATTATAATTAATTAAATATGTTATTTTATTTATTGTTATTTATTTAGAATTAACTGTTAATTAATTATTAATTGGTAATTAATTCAAATATAATTGTTAATTCATTTTAATTGATTAATTGATAAATATTTTAATTTTAGTAATTTATTTTCTGTAGCGGGTTGTGGGTTTATAGGGGAATAGGGTGGGAAGTAATTTAATTATAATTAATTAAATATGTTAATTAATTAATTGGTATTTATTTTTAATTAATTGGTAATTAATTTTTAATTGATAATTAAATAATTTTTAATTGATAATTAATTTTAAATAATTTTTTAATTGACAATTATGTGAATAATATTTTCTTTTCTGTAGCGGGTTGTGGATTTATAGGGGTATAGGGTGGGAAGTATTTTAATGATAATTAATTAAATATGTAAATTAATTAATTGATTGGTATTTATTTTGAACAAATTGTCAATTAATTTTTAATTGGTAATTAATTCATTGTTAATTGATAATTAATTTTTAATAATTGATTAATTGATAATTATGTGAATAATATTATTTTATTTTTAGTAGCGGGTTGTGGGTTTATAAGGGAATAGGGTGGGAAGTAATTTAATATAATTAATTAAACATGAAAATTAATTAATTGGTATTTATTTTAAATAAATTGTTAATGAATTTTTAATTGGTAATTAATTAATTCTTAATAGGTAATTACAATTTATTAATTGATTAATTTATAAATATGTGATTTATATTAATTTATTTTCACGAGTGGGGATATTAAAATTTACCCCTATGCTATCCAACGCTTTCCCTACTGTTGCACTCTCTGGAGTGGGAATTGTAATTTTTACCCCTACACTATCCAACTTTTTCCCTACTGTTGCTCTCTCTGGAGTGGGAATAGTAAATTTTACCCCTACGCTATCCAACGCTTTCCCTACTGTTGCACTCACTGGAGTGGGAATAGTAATTTTTACCCTTACGCTATCCAACGCTTTCCCTACTGTTGCATTCGCTGGAGTGGGAATATAAATTTTTACCCCTACGCTATCCATCGCTTTCCCTACTGTTGCACTCTCTGGAGGGGGAATAGTAATTTTTATCCCTACGCTATCCAACGCTTTCCCTATTGTTGCACTCTCTGGAGTGGTAATAGTAATTGTTACCCCTACGCTATCCAATGCTTTCCCTACTGTTGCACTTACTGGAGTAGGAATAGTAATTTTTACCCCTACGCTATGCAACGCCTTCCCTACTGTTGCACTCTCTGGAGTGGGAATAGTAGTTTTTACCCCTACGCTATTCAACGCTTTCACTACTGTTGCACTCTCTGGAGTGGGAATAGTAATTTTTACCCCTACGCTATCCAACGCTTTCCCTACTGTTGCACTCGCTGGAGTGGGAATAGTAATTTTTACCCCTAACTATCCAGTGCCTTCCCTACTGTTGCACTCTCTGGAGTGGGAATAGTAATTTTTACCCCTACGCCATCCAACGCTTTCCCTACTGTTGCACTCTCTGGAGTGGGAATAGTAATTTTTCCCCTACGCTATCCAACGCTTTGCCTACTATTGCACTCTCTGGAGTGGGAATGGTAATTTTTACCCCTACGCCATCCAACGCTTTCCCTACTGTTGCACTCTCTGGAGTGGGAATAGTAATTTTTACCCCTACGCTATCCAACGCTTTCCCTACTGTTGCACTCTCTAGAGTGGGAATAGTAATTTTTACCCCTACGCTATCCAAAGCGTTCCCTACTGTTGCACTCTCTGGAGTGGGAATAGTAATTTTTACCCTTACGCTATCCAATGATTTCCCTACTGTTGCACTCACTGGATAGGGAATAGTAAATTTAAACCTCTCGCTATCCTACGGAAAAAATATTGTATATGTTTTGTTAATAATATGTATATATATATATATATATATATATATATATATATATATATATATATTTAAAAATATATTTTTTAAAGTTACAATAATTATTTATTCATTTTAAGTTTATTTAAGTATTTTAAGTATGTTTAAATTAATTATACTTTAAAATAACTTTTAAGATATTTTAAAAAATCGATATTTTGACTGTCTATATTTTTTCCTATCGATATTTTGGAGTCGATATTTTTGTACTTACCTGTTTGTAGATAGGAAGTCGATATTCTGGCATTCTATATTTTTACCTCGATATTTTGGTAGGTCGATATTTTGACTGTCGATAATATGTCAGTGATCCATCTGAAAGCAATTGATGTATGTCTGCTGAAAGAAAAAAAAATATTTTTCTCCACTGTCTTGGATCTGAAGGACAGTTAGTATACAGAACATTTCCTCCTGTCAGGTCTGGTGGTGACTTTAATGTATATGATGACGCTGTATTACAAATTGAAGGTAGATTTAAGCCTACTACTAGTGTCGCTCTTAACAGATATAAATTCTATACTAGAGCTCAAGATGAAAATGAAAGTTTTGATGAATTTCTCGCTGCTCTCTGGGCTTTGTCTTTACACTGTAACTTTGGTTTGATGACTGACGAAAGGATCAGGGATCAAATCATTGTTCATGTGAAGAGTAAACAAGTTCAAGAGCCATTGTGGATTTTAGGTGACCCCAATTTGGAAACAGCATCTAGCACAGCTAAGGCTTTAGAACATTCTGATAAGTGGATTAAATCCCTTGATAAAGAAACTAAAACTAATACCTCTAATGAAATTAGCACTGTTAATACCGTAAACATCTAAGAATGTTTCCAATTATGAAGGAGATAATAAGCCTAAACAGATTTATTGTTATAGATGTGGTAATCCTGATCACATAGCTTCCTTTCCACAGTGTCCTGCTATTGGCAAACAATGCAACAAATGTGGACGTTCAGGTCATTTTTCAAAGTTGTGTAAGAATGTCTATAAGCCATTCTCTGATTCGGAAGTCATCATTTACCTCTTCTAAAACTAGTAATGGAAACATTTCTTGTGTTTCTGATCATTCTTGTAACAATGATTCTAGGAGCAATATTGAGTCAGGTCGTTATTTATTTATTTATTTATTTATTTTGAAGCTTATAAAGCGCGAGGCTACCCCCAACGGGGGTGTCACAACGCTGCAGACAGAAACTATGGATAATGATGGCAGCGGGGTAGCAAGAAGGTGGAGATTGTTAGATCTGAGATCTCTAATTGAGTGGACAGGTTTAAGCCTATTTTCCAGGTAGACTGGGCCAAGGCCATTGAGGGCCTGGAAAGCAAAAACCATTGCTTTAAATTGAATGCGCCGGGTCACTGGCAACCAGTGCAACTTCCTTAGGTACGGGGAAATCGAATTGCGGTAGGGGATGTTACCAATCAGCCTAGCAGCCGCGTTCTGCATGATCTGCAGTTGGTGGATCTGGTAAGCTGGAACACCAACATACAGACTATTAGAGTAGTCCAAATGAGAGGTAATCAAGGCATGGACAATAGTCCTGCGGGAATCAAGAGGGAGGTATGGAAACATTTTCCTAATCATGCAAAGTTTGCCAAAGCAGGCTGCCGTGACTTTGTTGATGTGGTTCTTACAAGATAAGACTTTGTCAAATTGGAAGCCCACATTACGGGCTGCTTGGACCGGAACAGGTGGGGGATTAAGATCCGAGGGCCACCAGAGTGTAGGGGAGAGTGGGGACTTCTGATTAAAAAACAGGACTTCCGTCTTATCTGTATTAAGTTTAAGATTGTTAGACGTCATCCAGGAGGAGATGTTAATTAGGCAGTTACGAAAATTGGTCAAGCTGCCGTCAGAGTGATCTCTAAAGGAAAACACAAGGTGAGTGTCATCAGCATAAGAGATCACTCTGACCCCCCAGGATTCAGCCAATTTTGCCAGCGTAGTAAGGTAAATAATAAAAAATACAGGGCTGAGTGCAGAGCCCTGTGGAACACCGCAGAGCAGGGTCTTTTCTTCCGATACAAAAGGCCGAAGGAAGACTTGTTGGGGTCTACCCTCAAGGAAAGATTTGACCCAGGCCAGCGGGGTACCCCCAATTCCAATGTTATGCCGGCGGTCCAATAATATTTCATGAGACACAGTATCGAAAGCCGCGGATAGGTCGAGGAGAACCAACATGGCCTCCTCGCCCGCATCCACGCACTCTCGAATGGACTCAGACACCTCAGTGCTGAAGCCCGGTCTAAATCCAGACTGGGAATCATGCAAGAGATGTTTAGATTCCAAATAATCAGTCAATTTCTCCTGTACGACTTTCTCCCGAATGTTTGCCGGCTTGGGGAGTAGGGATATAGGCCGATAGTTGCTGAACAGTAAGGGGTCGGCGTCAGCCTTCTTGATGATTGGAAACAACATAGCCTGCTTCCAAGAAGAGGGGAATTGGCCTATGAGTAGTGAGGTGTTCCAGATAGCAAGAAGTGGGCTAATCACCAAAGGGGCCAGTTCACTTAACTGGGACCGGCTCGAGAGGAGACTCCGATTTACACCGGCCAAACAGAGTCAGGGCAGTCTCCAAGGTTAGCTTCTTAAACGATACAAAAGTCTCCTCCAGTGTGGCTTTGGGATTAGAAGGGAGCGGGGCCCTCTCCTGATTAAAGGAAGAAGAAATCTTCTTAATCTTATCATGAAAGAAGTTGGAGAGACCATCGCAAAGGGGCTTGGCTGGGGGCAATCAAGGTGGCCAAAACTGGGGGATTGGAGAATTCCTTAATGATATTAAATAAGGTTTTTGCTGAGTTTTCAGCGCTCTTAATTTTCTCTACAAAAAAATCCCTCATAGTGGTTCGCTTTAATTTGTGGAAGTTCTTTACTGCTGTTTTGTAGATGACTTTCGCAGAAAGATCATACGTCAATCTTCATTTACGTTCTAATTTTTTGCATCTACTCCTTTCCTCCCATAATGTTAAAGAGAACCAGGGCGCAGATGGTTGTGACCTTAAGGAAGCAAAAGGTGCCATTGGGGCGACAAGATCTACCGAGGAGGAAAGGGAAGAGTTAAATTTGGCTACATCTGCATTTAAATCATAGGAGGGCAGCCCTATTAGTTTGGGAAAGATAGGATCTAGGGCAGCACAGGTAACCTTATACCATTTCCTCCCTTGCTCCCTACCTATTACTGGGAGGGCAGCTGAAAGTGACAGAGTCAGCTCAAGCTGAATCAAATAATGATTCGTCCAGATAAGAGGTAGGGAGGGATGCATAACAAGACCAGGATGATTCGAAAAGACATGGTCAAGGGTGTGACCAGCTGAGTGTGTTGGGCGCTGGACCAGCTGGATAAAATTTAGACCGAGCATGGAGTCTCGGAAGTTATTAGCCCTGGTGCATGTGGCCTCATCTACGTGGAGATTAAAATCTCCCAGGACAGTAAAGTGAGGATGCTTAAGGGAAAGGTCTGCGATCGTGTCGACCAGTGTAGAGAGCGAAGATGGTGAGGCACAAGGAGGGTTATACACCAGAACGCCCGCTAAAATAATAGTAGAAGTATTTGCAATGGTAAAATACAGGGCTTCAATGGGGCCTAATATAGCGATTTTCCTCGGTTATTTTTAAATGAGATCGCAGAATAACAGCCACCACCCCCGCCTTTGTGCCCTCCCAATTTAATCCCACAAAGTGATAACCTGGGGGGGTAGCAAGGGTAATATCCGGATTGGAAGAGTCTTTGATCCATGTTAGAAATAGGATATCCTACGCGTGGGTAGAGAGCGATAACCAGATATCGCTGCCATGACGAGGAAGCGAGCGACAATTGACTAACCCTACCTTGAGAGTCACAGGGCGACTGGCTGATCCAGGGATTCTAGCTTGCAAGATGGAGGGGGTTCAAGTACTATGGAGCAGTGAGAACACCTAAAATGCTGCTCTTCAAGCTCCGCAGGATTGCACCGAGCGGCTGGGGTACAGACACCGAGTCTCATTTCCAGCTGCTGAGATCTTGTCCAGTACAGCGGGGTAGTCTGGGGCCCACCACAAGCATGGCTGGCGCTGGTCACGGGCCAGGCGCGGGCGGGCGCAGACGGGCTTCCCTTTGGCACGCCCACTGCGCGCGTCCGGTGCGCGTCTCGAATTGCATGGAATAAAATAGACTAGCCCGCTAACCCCTGACTCCACCCTCGCGACCAGAAGTGATGCGCGGTCGCCCTCGCTACCCTCCACAACAGTCGGGCGGAGCCCGTGGTGTTCCGGGGTAGGAGGGAAAATGAGTGAAGGTTCAAGATAGATCAGCAAAAGATTAAAATGCGAGCAGCAATAAGGTCAGACAGAACATAAAATCAGACTGTTATGTTATGTTAACTGGTGTTTTGTAGAGCGCTCAGCTACTCAAGCAGGTGTCCTGGCGCTAGATTGCACTTATTTCTTTTTAAAAACAATGACAGAGAACTAGCAGCTAGCGCAGCCCACCAAAATCGTAGCGCATGTCCGCTGCACGTCAGGAACTGCACCCAACTAAATAAACTAGCCCGATAACCCCTGACTCCACCCTCGCGACTGGAAGTGATGCACGGTCGCCCTCGCTACCCTCCACAACAATCGGGCGGAGCCCGTGGTGGACCCGGGTAGGAGGGAAAATGAGTGAAGGTTCAAGGTAGGTCAGCAAAAGATTAAAATGCGAGCAGCAATAAGGTCAGACAGAACATAAAATCAGATTGTACTTATTTCTTTTTAAAAACAATGACAGAGAACTAGCAGCTAGCGCAGCCCACCAAAATCGTAGCGCGCATCCGCTGCACGTCAGGAACTGTACCCAACTACCAACTAAATAAACTAGCCCACTAACCCCTGACTCCACCCTCGTGACAGGAAGTGATGCGCGGTCGCCCTCGCTACCCTCCACAACAAGTGGTGGACCGGGGTAAAATGAGTGAAGATATTGTAGTTTCTATTCAAGATTTTATTGATATATCTTTGAATATCTTCTCTCAAGTGTATGGTAAATATTCTGGGAAAAGATTTAGAACTAATGGCAGACTCGGGTTCTCCTTGGACTATAATTACACAAGATTATTGCACAAAATCTCTAGGAGAACTTGTTGACTTTGATTTGTTATGTGAACCTGATATTATCGCTTATGATTTTGATGGTTCCAAAATTGATTTCACGGGTTTTAAAGAAGTGCTTATTAAGTTCAGAGGTAATTCTGCTGATATAAAGTTGTATGTGGCATTTAAAGGTGTAAATGTATTAGGTTGGCGTGATCAAGCAAAGTTAGGCATCATTTTAAATCCTAGGATGAAAGATCCTATTTCTATCCTTACAGTATCCACAGTCAGTACAGAACCTATTGATCTATTTTCAAACTTATTTTCTGACAATTTGGGAAAACTTCAAGATTTTAGTCACAAAGGTAAAGTAAAAGTGGATGCCGTTCCAGTTAAACAAAAGATAAGAGGAGTTCCTATAAGTGTTAGGAATGAGTTGAAAGAAATGTTGGACACTATGGTCATTGAAGAAGTCGAATCATCAGAATGGGTTTCTCCCATTGTTTTAGTTCTTAAAACCCTATAAAAGTATTAGGTTATGTGTTGATCTAAGAGCTTTGAACACTAATCTAGTCACTGACTGTCATCCACTTCCTAATATCAACGAAATGGTGTGTATGTTAGATGGTGCATGTGCCTTTTCCACATTAGATCTTCGATCTGCATACCATCAGATCGAACTTACTGATGATTCCAAACATTTCACTGCTTTCATTACTCCTCATGGCCTCTTTCAATTCAAAAGAATGCCTTTTGGTTTGGCTTCAGCCGCATCTGTCTTTCAGAGGACAATGTATCACATTTTTAAAGATGAAAGTATGTATGTCAAATGCTTTCAGGATGATATCTTAATTTTTTCCAAGAATGATAATGAACATGCTGTTCATCTTAAGGAAGTTTGCTCCAGATTGGAGGAATTTGGATTAACTCTTAAAGCTAGTAAGTGCAAAATATTTTGTAAATCAGTTGAATATTTGGGCCATACTCTTTCTGGTGAGGGTGTGGTTCCCAAGAAAGTTTTAGTGGATGCCATTGTCAACGCTCCTGCTCCGGACAGTAAATAAAAACGTATCTCTTTTGCAGGCTTATGGGAATACTATAGTAAATTCATTGAAAAAAATTGCTACCAAAATGGGACCTCTTAGAGAGTTAATCAGGAAGTCTTCAGAATTTATTTGGTCTCAGAAACAAGACACTGCTTTCAAACAGATCAAGAATGAGATCATAAATGCCCCTACTTTAAAATCATTCTGCCTTAACAAGAAATGCATCATTACTGTGGATGCTAGTCTATATGGTCTTGGTGGAGTCCTTAGCCAGTGTTCTGGAAAAGAAGAATGGTGTGTAGCTTTCGCTTCTAAGACACTGTCTGCCACTGAGAGGAGATATGCCGTAATTGAAAGAGAATTATTGGCATGTATTTGGGCGGTTGAACATTTTCGAAATTATGTATGGGGAAGCAGGTTTATGCTCAGGAATGACCATAAACCTCTCGTTGGTATTTTATCTCCTGGGGGTGGATGGAATTCCACTGCCCGCATTGCTCATTTGACTTCTCGCTTACAAGAATATGATTTTCAAGTTTTTTTGTTTTTTTTTGCAGAGTTTTATATAGCGCGAACTTGACCCGAACCGAACCAGGTATCAGAGCGCTTTACATAGCACCAGTTACGTTACATGAGGACACACATTAATTTTGTTACGCACAGGGAGATTACGTGCTTTGCCCAGAATCACAGGAGGTTTAGCGACATTACCGAGACTCGAACCCGGTTCCCCAGGTCCGAGGTCGAGCGCCCTAGCCCGTCAGGCCAACTCCTCTCCCCTTGTATATGTTCCTGGTTATGTTACAGCGCATTTTCTTTCGAGACTACCATTTGCTGATAAAAACATTTCTACAATTGAGCAGGATATTGATGTGGTCACAACTATAAATGATTTAGTGTCTCAAGAATTTGACTTTGTCTGAAAAAGAATGGGTTGAAGAAATGAATAATGATGTTTTAAGTCAGCAGATTGCACATCATAAAGGCACTGCCTAAGAACACTCACAAAGGATGTGACACTTATCTAGGGTGACCCCAGACATTCTAGGCAAGAAGGCAGGATAATTCCAACCACCTCTGGGGAAGGAAATCACCAGAACCTTCACGGACTTAAAAGTGGGCACGGAGTATAAATATAGGACCTCAGACCTAAGTCTTCATTACTCATCTGGACATGTGGAAGCCTCAGAAGAAGGACTGGTGTTTGCTGCTTTGCATCTTGAACCGAGGGTTACCAGAGTAACTCTAAGGCTAGTTGGCTTGGGACAGAACAGGCTCCAGCAATCTTGAAACCAGCACCTGGACTCTGCCAGCTGTGAGTTCTGGATACTTGGAAATGGGCCTTAAGGTACTCATCCAGCCAAATTTTGATCCCAGCAGAACTGACGCTGCGCAACTCATTGCCTCCCAAAACTCTGCATCAGAACGTTGCACAACGCATCCTTGATCGTGGCACATGACTCTGGTTCTACTGATAGAATATTTGGTGTTTTGGACTCAATAATTTACTAATTAAATGTTGCTCTATTTTTCTAAATTCGTGTGGTATGTTGTATGTTGTGTTTATCACTTTACTACTGTGTGATTGTTGCATAAATACTTTACACATTGCCTCTTAGTTAATTGTGACTGCTCTATTCCAAGCTATCAGAGCGATCAGCACAGGTCATTTGGGATGGCATGTGAATTCACCCTAATACGACTGGTTGCTGCTTGAGTAGCGTTTCATCCTCTTAAACTGTGGGGCATATCAACAAGAACTTACCGCCGCCGTAGGATACATTTTTTGACGTTATGGCGGCTTTTTTTGTCATCTTATTTACAAGTTGCTACTAACTGCAGTTAGCTGCACTTTTCCAGCGTAAACATGAATTTTCAAGATTGCCAATTCTGTTAGCGGGACTTACTGAATATTAAATGCAAGGTAGGCGTTTGCATGCAAAAACTGCAGCTAACCCCACTTGACGATATTAACATGGAATTCCTTAGATGGTGCAAAACAAAATAAAATGGCCTCTAACTCCAGTTAAAGGCATTTTGTTAAGACCAGAAAGTGGCTGGTCTTAAAAATGGTTGAAACACTAGGATCCTCATTTCAGAAGGTTATGTTGCTATACAGCGCTTCGAGGAATGCTGCTGTGCTGCCCTGCGACAAAACTACATGGCAGGAATGCGCACCATCAATGAGATAGGGTGCAATCCAAAGGGGTGTGGAAAATGTTATGTTATATAATGTCACTGTTATTTTGATTATAGTTAAGTTCTGAACGCCAAGACATTACGACAGCTAATTGCACACTGGACTTGAAATTGGACATAATTGGCTGCGATGTAACATGTTGCAACTGCGTTGATTTGTACAGTCGTACTATATCAGTTATTCTGCATTACAGTTATGGCAGGTGTTCTGAAAAGCTTATAAACTATAATGAATTTTTTTTCGTTAAATCAATAAGACAGGGCGCATTCCTGGGCCTCATTCATAAAAAGTGTTGTATCTCTGCGTCAAAACAGCATTGCAACACTTTTTACTACGCCCTTCTTGTGACACCATGGATGCACGGTATTCACTGTATGGAGCTCCATGTCACAATTAATGACAGATACGTCTGGAATCCTGACGTATATTTTAGCACTAAAGTCGCACATTGCTATAGTTCTGTCACAAGCATGACACAACTCCAGAAATGCATGGGCTCAGCCTATCCATGTGGCCCTGCATCAACCTTATGCCTGCCATGAGGCAGGCATAAGGTACTGATGCTGGGGCGTCCTACAATTGATTGATTGATCTTGAATATCTGGCTCACAGACCCACAATATATTCAACTAATAGAGGCAATTGGCAGCCAAGTGCGAACAAACTGGCCACCAAAGTTAAGATGCACTTGCACCCTTTGGAGGAACGAAGGAGCATCAAGAGCATCTTACTGTAGATTTTATCTAAATCTTTGAAAAGCAGTTCCGTAAAAGGAGCATGGTCACATTGGTTTACATTGTAATGGCAAATGTAGGAAATTGAAAACCGAAGCGCTGTGAGGCAATACATGACCGCTCCTACCCTAGCTGTAGGGACAGGTAAATGCTTGCTCTGGTGCACAGAACCTGAAGTTCAAAGCCCCTCAAACTTCCAAAGGGAAAACACCCCAACTTTATATCAATCTACAATGGTTCAGCACCCTAAGATATGCAAATCATGTCACTTATGTTAAATGAGAGTTCAACAAAATTGCTTCAGATTTGGGTTGTGGGTTAACTGGGGGGGTGTGAGCCATAGTCAAGCAGCAAACAGAATCCTTGTCAGCTTGAGGCACAAGCCAGCCTTCAACCAACATGTGCTCAACCCTCTGATAGCTTGGCAGAGAAATGTCAGGCTCCACTTAGAGGTCATGTGTAAAGCATGTGTGCAATACTTCAAACAGACAATAAACTGAAAACTAGAAGGACAATAGATATGCAATTGTAAAGATTTTAGTGAAAATACCTCCAAAAAGAATAAAGAAGCAACTGTGGATATCTAGTTGTGTCAGACTGGGACAAAGTCATAATTTCAGGTAGACTGTAATGGAGTGTGGGCCTGCTACACGGACTCAGGAATGCTGAAGAAAGTACCTTAAATCCTGGTTTATTGAATGTTGTTAGGATCGTATCGAAGATGTGTCTCACAGCTAAAGTGATGCGTCCGGCTTGAGATGTGGCGTGGTTGCAATGCAAGAGCCTGTGTGGCCATTGAGGATCCTGTTGAAAAAATTTGACATTGAATATGCGGCACGCAGTTGGGGTGATGCATTGCTGAGACTGCCATGGTGGTTCTGATGGGCTGCTACATCGATGCAAGTCTTTGTTAGGGGTCCAACCCATGCAGCAGCAGAGATTTGTGGTTTCTTCTCGGGGTTGCGCTGACAGCAGAGAAGATGCATCAATTCCACTTGATCATCAGAGGATGGCAGAGCACCTTAAGCCCACTTCCAGGGGTCCAGGACTGTGGTGGCACCCCTTGGCAGTGTAGACTCACAGGTGGCAGAGTCCAGGTGCAGGGGCAAGGTTGTTGGGAGCCTGTTGTGTCCCTGAGACTTTAGATTAGGAGGTTTAGCACATGGAGTCACTCTGGGTTCTGGTTCAAGAGATGTAGGTCCAGCCATTCTCACCCAGGCAAGAGGGCAGCAGGTAGCAAGTCAATGTAGTAGGGAAGCAATACTTCATATCAGCAGTCCAGCAGAGTTGAAGTCCTTTAAGAAGCAGAGCAGTCCTTCTTCCTGGCAGAGTATCCCCAGGTCCAGAAGTGTACTGTAGAGTTTGTATCTGAGGTCCAATATTTTAGCCAGTTGTGCCTTGGAAGGGGGAGGAGCTTCAGTAGAGGCATGCCTTTTCAAGTGCACTGGTCCCCTACCTTTCTCACCCTGGATCGAGACTAGATACAGGGGGTATGTATCCCTTTGTGTTGAGACAGGACACTGTCTATTCAAGTGTAAGTGGGGCCTGACCCAGCTCCTTCCTCTTATCCTTCCAATGATGGCCCATCATTCACACCCAAGCTCCCCACTGTGTGTGCCGTCTAGGAGGATTTCACAAAGCCTAACTGTCAACTATCCCAGTCATGTCACTCAGAGACAGGCTGTAGGCACCAAATGGCTGAGGCAAGAAAATGTCAAAGAAAAGTAGCATTTTCTAAATTGTAATTTAAAATCTGACTTCACCATCAGTTAGTATTTTTCATTATAATTCCAGAGACACCAAACGTGAACTGCTTGCCTGTTCCCATTCGGAAATTACACTTAACAAATGCAATAAAGTAACTCCAATGTTATCTTATGGGATAGGTAGACCTTGCAGTAGTGAAAAATGTATTCAAGAACGTTTCACTACTAGTACATGTAAAACATAAAAGCACAAGTCCTACCTTTTAAGTACCTTGCACCCTGACCTAGAGGTATCTTATATGTACAACAGGCCTGAGACTTGTTTACGGTGCTCCTTAAGCTTCATGAAAATGAAATGGGTGACACAATCAGTGCTGAATGCCCACTGGTAGCATTTAATTTACAAAAACTGGGCACAGGTAGTGCCACTTTACTAGGGACTTACAAATACATTTAATATGGAAATTGGGGTATGAGCCAATATAACATGTTTTAAAACATGTTATATTGGCTCATACCCCAATAGCCGCCGCAGCGATGCGGTTAAGGAGAGAGAACAAGCACTTTGACACAACAACTGCATCAGCAAACACAGGAGGTCTCAAGGAACAATGTTAGGGGTAATCCACTCCAAGGATGCCAGGTCCAACAGCAGATATCAGCAGCAGATATCCCATAATGTTCAATAGTTATGGTGTTAGCCCATAGCTAATCAGGGGATGTTGTCCTGTTCTCTTGATTTTGCTGAGCAGTAGATGGGCACTGCCTATTCTCTTTGGCGCAGTTTTCTTGGAGGTTTTCAATCACATCAAAATATCTGGGTTATCTTAGGCACCATTATACATTGTTAAATTTACTCAGCACAGGGACCCTCCTACTGTGGACCTCGGCTTGGAACGAATGGATTTTGATAATCCTATTGGGACAAAGTCTCTGCTTTGTAATGAAAAACTACCTATTCATCAACAAAAGTCCCTCATTTAGAGCTTGGTGGATGCTCTGCAAAATCTCTGAAGAGGCGGAACATCTGCCTCAACTTGTTCAGCATAAGACCGATCACTTCATGTTTTATACAAACCTCAAAGTGAAGATGTATTAGTGAGATGCAATGGATTGTTGGTCCTGATGCATATAAAGTTTTCATTTTATGAATAGTGGTCATTTATTATTTGTTGTGCTAAGGACCTTCCTTACAAAGGTTTTCAACAGTAGAGTTAGATGAGGTCACACTGTAGGAAGCCTGAAAGTTCTCTGAGCACTGAAATGACAAATGGAATCACACAAGCCACTGACTTGTGCGGTTCTCCTTTCCCTCTGAAGCCTAAGGGCCTCGTTTACAATATTTTGAAGTACAGCAGCCCTGCAAGCCTTCCTGCTGTGTTGCCGTGTGTCATAAGACAAGGGCAGAAATGCCTTTATCTACAAGATATAGCGCATTCCTGTCCTTTTCCCTCTGTGCTGGAGCACAACAGGCTGCCATGCGCCAATGTAGGCACCTTTGCACCAAGGTGCAATGTAGAAGTGATTTTTCTTGTGCAGGAAGGGACACCTTCCTGCACAAAAACAATCACAAGAGGTGTTTTTCTCTTTTTGGATGTGTACTGCAGAATGTGCCTCCCTTACCTCTTCCCTGGGGATGCATTGGAATCTGATGCATTCACAGGTTTATGAAACCTTGTGAACCTGGGAATGTGCCAGGTTCCATTGATATTGCTGGGAACATCCACAGCAACACCCATGAATTGCCTCTTTCACACAGTAATGTGATTTTACAAGCAAGAAGTTAATGTCTCTTAGCAGAATAATTAGAGCCAAGTAAATCCTTTGGAGTTTTTAATCTTTTTTCCTGTAATAATTCTTTATTGAAATTTCAGGCACTGAACACACTTATAAATGCAATGAACAATAAACGTTTTACAGAAAGCACAGCAGTGAGACAGGCCAGCAGCCTGAGAGCGGTGGCTCTCGGAGCCAAGTGACAACAGGCGTATTGCAGACCAAGTGATGAAATTATTCGAGAATGGGGCTACAACTCGCAGACAATAACTAATGTATGTGTTAGGACCAGGGCCGCCCCAGCTGCTCCTCATCCATCACCCTCTCCCTAAATGCCCCCTCCCACTGGCAATCCTGCTGGAGAGATCTTTTGGAGTCTGGGCTGAATACCTCAGACCAGTTAATAATGTGTAAACACACATTTGCCAAGACATTCACATGGTTACTTTTAAATGCTCAAGCCAATTTCAGTGCAGAATACATGAGACAAAATAATTGCAGGAATCAATAATATCATAATGAAGGTGCAAACACAGAAAATAAATATTATGAAAGCAGACAGCATACTATATACTGCTTTTTTAAGGATTACTATACCACATGCTATATCCCTAGGCAACACAGACCTTGATAGAATCAGAAGGCATGCGTACCTAAACTTCATGTTTTTCTAGTTTGAGAGCTTGCCTGTAAGATGAGGGCAAGGTATGCTTCTACAGGAAAAGATTTTATGAGATCATTCTTGGGATGGTAACATTAGTATTCTTGTTGTGATCATCATATTAGCATATTTCCCTATATTTGCATTCTACATGCCCTGTGTGTTTGTAGTCCATGAGTCCTTTGATGATGACTGGCAGGATTGTGTGTTAGCCAACTGCATGCAGGGGGTAGCAAGGGCCAGCATCATCACTGGTATGCAAACCTCAAGGAGAGGTTGCAGACATCATGGAAGTTGTGGTTATATAGAGTCCTGCTCTGAGAGCACTTAAAGAGCCTATCGGTATAGTGCACCTCACCAGTCACATAGGTCACACACTCTGTCACCTCTATGTGTGCGGGACCGCAATGTAGCAAGGCTGTGAGGAAGTGGCTGTGAACCGTCAGCATCACTGTCATAGTGGGATGGAAACACAGGGCCTCTGGTCAATCCTCATGCCTAAGAACAGGCACAATCCTTAGCAGTGGAGAAGTCACCCTGCAAGAGAATGCATTAGTCAGGAACCATGGTTGAGTACAAGAATGTGTCTTCACCCAAATACTAAACGCTGTAACCGTAAAAAAAATAAGCTACAAAGGCATTAGTGTATAAGATAGAATGCTTTTTGTTTCCTCAGGGATGGTTATACTTTACCAGTGGGTAGTGGAGAATCCCCAGAATCCGGGCCATTGGTACTGTTAAGGATGACATGGTCTCCCCGATGATTCCAGCCAGCAGCTGATGGTTCAGGGACTTGTACCCAGGAATCGGATCCTTCCTCCTTGAAAGTATCTCCAGGGTGCCCCTGATGGCTCTGATCTCAGACATGCAGGAATCAAAGATCTGAAAGCCCAGGGTGATGTTTGGCAAAAACCCTGGATTTTGGTTAATTTCTTCAATGGCGTAAATCATCCCCAGAACATCCCTGTAATACCGAATTACAAACCTACAAAATAAATTGACATATATATTGGAAGATCAGTTCTTCAAGTAAATATGTCCATAGTTCAGAATATGAATAAGGTGGTATGCACACCACGTTTGTCCTTTTTAATCAATGTCAATCTTTAACCATTTTACTCAGTTCGCGTGCAGGACTAGGTCGTGCCATGCCCTGAATGCACTATTTTAAAGTACAATCCTGTGGGGAGCGCCTGGTAGACGCTCCACTCCCAGCCGCACTGCGTGTTTTAGGATTCCAAATCCAACTATTATTTATTCCATTTCCACATTCTCCATATTTGTCATGCTTTTACGATAGTTTTACCATGTTTTCACTCTCATCATTAGTTATTCCACGATTCAATCAAAATGTATTCCAGAAACTTCACATATTTACACGTGCCAATCCAGGCCTCCTTGTAAATAGAGTCCAATACAACCAATGGCTTTTAGGCAGCATCTCTTTATTTCAACCCAATGCATTTCGGGCTTTAACAAGCCCTTCGTCAGGGGTAACTGAAAGTCAACAATAACATACATTATTTCAGTATATGCTATGCTCTAACTGAAAGTATTTACATTTCAATTTCAGTATATGCTATGTTCTAACTGAAAGTATTTACATTTCAATTAGGCGTTTACACATGTGGCATTTTGCATATAAACGAGTAGAAACCTTCATTTAAACTAACCCAATTATTATATAATGTTCAACTCTTCATTATAACAATAGATGTAACAAAAGTGTATTTACGTGCTTATGAGCCAGACTTGGTATTTTGGGAATCGTGCATTATATCCTTTAGCATACCCAAGCGTCTATCAATACAAACTGCGTGCTAGTTCCTAAAGCCCCGAACTGAATACTTTATGCAGTTAGCGTTATGTTTAAGGAAAAGCATTTTGTTTTCCCCAAGTTTCGTTACCCCTGACGAAGGGCTTGTTAAAGCCCGAAATGCATTGGGTTGAAATAAAGAGATGCTGCCTAAAAGCCATTGGTTGTATTGGACTCTATTTACAAGGAGGTCTGGATTGGCACGTGTAAATATGTGAAGTTTCTGGAATACATTTTGATTGAATCGTGGAATAACTAATGATGAGAGTGAAAACATGGTAAAACTATCGTAAAAGCATGACAAATATGGAGAATGTGGAAATGGAATAAATAATAGTTGGATTTGGAATCCTAAAACACGCAGTGCGGCTGGGAGTGGAGCGTCTACCAGGCGCTCCCCACAGGATTGTACTTTAAAATAGTGCATTCAGGGCATGGCACGACCTAGTCCTGCACGCGAACTGAGTAAAATGGTTAAAGATTGACATTGATTAAAAAGGACAAACGTGGTGTGCATACCACCTTATTCATGTTTCAAATTTATAATGCCCTCCCGTTGGTTTTGCACCCAATTGATGCAGTAAGAATAAAAGGAGATTTTTGGAGGAGTGATTACACGTTTCTTGAACATCGGGCTCATAACGGCAGTGGATGACGGAGGCAACTCGAGAGGACATATATACAGATTTGTGACATTTTACGCATAATTTTAAATATCCTCAGTGAATGATAACAGATGTAGTATGGGTATTGTAGTTACGTATTGGACGCAAAGAGCCTTGGGAGTTGTTTCTCACGTAATGTGGGTGGAGCGCGCAGGGTTTAAATTAAGTTGAACACTTCAGAAGGTGTAACAGGCGAGATCACCTGATGTTTTGTTGCTCTGCAAGGAGAAAAAAGATGTTCGTTTAAGCAGGTACGCACTGATGTTTGTTTGGGATCGGTTAAACGCGGTTTGCTAACAATTGAAGAGCGAATGATTGCTGACAGGCGTCTGCAAGTTAAGCTGAATAAACGCGCAGGATGGGTTTGTGATAAGAGGGCTAACGAAACTTGGGGAAAACAAAATGCTTTTCCTTAAACATAACGTTAACTGCATAAAGTATTCAGTTCGGGGCTTTAGGAACTAGCACGCAGTTTGTATTGATAGACGCTTGGGTATGCTAAAGGATATAATGCACGATTCCCAAAATACAGAGTCTGGCTCATAAGCACGTAAATACACTTTTGTTACATCTATTGTTATAATGAAGAGTTGAACATTATATAATAATTGGGTTAGTTTAAATGAAGGTTTCTACTCGTTTATATGCAAAATGCCACATGTGTAAACGCCTAATTGAAATGTAAATACTTTCAGTTAGAACATAGCATATACTGAAATTGAAATGTAAATACTTTCAGTTAGAGCATAGCATATACTGAAATAATGTATGTTATTGTTGACTTTCAGTTACCCCTGACGAAGGGCTTGTTAAAGCCCGAAATGCATTGGGTTGAAATAAAGAGATGCTGCCTAAAAGCCATTGGTTGTATTGGACTCTATTTACAAGGAGGCCTGGATTGGCACGTGTAAATATGTGAAGTTTCTGGAATACATTTTGATTGAATCGTGGAATAACTAATGATGAGAGTGAAAACATGGTAAAACTATCGTAAAAGCATGACAAATATGGAGAATGTGGAAATGGAATAAATAATAGTTGGATTTGGAATCCTAAAACACGCAGTGCGGCTGGGAGTGGAGCGTCTACCAGGCGCTCCCCACAGGATTGTACATAGTTCAGAATAGACATAATCAATACCGCTAGCCCTACAACACAATATTGTACGTTATAGGACCAATCTTTGTCTGATATTTTAAGGCAGGATTGACACAGATGTTATTACTTAAGTCTACGGTTTTAAGTGCAAGTAAATAAGGAAGGCGAGGGCAACAGAAGTGGCCTCTACCCAGTGCATCTTGTGGTTCATCTTTCTTATGAAAGGACCCTGTGGGTCTCCTCTCTGCTCTGCTGATCTTAGAAAACCACATCATCCAGCACCATGGTGAGCTCAACAAGGTAGGAGGAGTATTAGCAGTCATATATTGATCATAGGGCCCTGTTACCTAAGTCATAAACAACTTAAGATCATTTAAAATCATTTCCAACTGCTTGTTCTTGGTAGAATCTCAGACTTTCTCAGTCCATCTCATCTACTGACCCAATGCAACAAACCCCCACTACCTCATTGACATGTCTAACCTGTGTATGAAAGCTTCACCTCCCTCACTGTCTCCCTCTGCAGATTCAACCTACCAAGGTACACCGCGGGCAGCACCAGGAAAATCTCCTTACATTATACGGTGAGGACCATAAACATTGCTCAGAAGTTTACACTTCCGATACACACCTGTGGACACACCCTGGGAATTAATTTGTTATAACACGACTCACCTCACATGTCAAGGTGCTACCCGCCCCTTTGAACTCAATCCAGCAGTGGCTCTTTACCAGGGGCTAAGTGGAGAGCCCTCCTCCTATGAGACACACTTGCAGGAGCCCCTTGCCTCTGTTGCTAACAATCAAAGTGAACAGCATAGCTGCCAAGTATTCTAGCTCCATGAATGATGAGCTGCTCCAGTTCAGGTGTTTCGCTTTCAATTGTGGGATTTGTAGTCCTATTTTATAATGTAATAAACAAGACTACAAGTCCTAGAACTCAAAGAAAAAACCCAGACTAGAGCACCACGACACACATGGACCGTCAATCAATCAAGAATTTGTAGAGCACACTACTTACCCGTGAGGGTCTCAAGGACCTGAGATATTGGGCAGGGCTGAAACAGTGGTAGTGAACACACTGTCAGTGTGAAAGTCAGCCCTCTTGGCTTCTTCTCCTGGCTCCTGATGACAGGAGGTGGAGGGGGTCTGAAGCACGACTCTGCTACGAATGATTAAAAAGCACTGCATTCTTTAGCAGGATGTCTGGGTTTGTCCATGTCTTAGGGGCATAGTTTAATTATGTAAGAAATTGGTTTACTGGTTAACTGAAGCAGCAACAACAAATCTTGTTAGAGTGAGGCACACGTAAATCCTAAATTAACCTGAGCTCAACGCTCTGGTCTTTCTACAGCCAAAGTTATTTATCTTTTCTGAAGAATTGTCTCAGGATGTGAAATACAATAACATCAGAGCCTGACTCACAAAGATAATGTTAGACCAAAAGTCCAAGTTTAGACCAAAAGTCTAACTTTCATACTTTTCTGTATTCACAAAGGTAAGTTACAAGTAGTATTTTTATGACTGTGGAAGTTCCTCCCTCAGAACAAAAGTTTTTCACTCAGGGCAGAGGTTCCACAATAGGGGGAAATCTCCACACTCAGGACAGAGTTCTACCTTGAGTGCAGAACCTCTGCCCCAAGTGTGGGACCCTCACAGTCATAAAGATACTACTCGTAACTTACCTTTGTGAATACCGAAACTAGTAAAATTAGACTTTTGGTCTAAATTTAGACGTTTGGCCTAAAGTTAGACTTTTTTCCTACCTTTACCTTTGATAATCAGGCCCTTGGTTTGACATGATTCTATTAATTGAAAAGGGTCTACCCCCTCCCATGATGGTATGCTACCAGAATATCACTCCTAAATATAATGCTAAAAAATATTGTAACCAACCTAACAACTAGAAAAATGTTGCGCAGATAATAAATACCGGTAGGCACATATGTACCATACTTTATTTCATATACTTATTTCAGCTTTTGTAATGGTGTTGCCCAGTTCAACTATCTTTTTGGGCACCCCAAAAAAACCTACTTCAACACAAATTCCCTCCCTACTATGCTCCAATAGTATCTCTCATCTCTCCCTAGCCCCTCTCTTACATGCATGTCCTTTGTTTTATAGCGCTACTCTTAACAGTGTAGGGTGTCAGAGCTTGTTACAACACACACAATATGCAGAAACAATGTATCATACGTGTAAGTAAGTTATACAATATTTATTTTTTCAATTATTTAATTATTTAAAACCATAACAATTTTGAAATAAAAACAAGATAAAAACATCAAATTATCAAAGGCATTATTCTTAAAATAGGAAATAATAAAACAGTTTCACCTACATTAATTCAATGTGTAAAATAGTTCAATCCCTGCTCAAACTACATGTACATAAAGTACATGGTACTGACTGAGGCTACTAGGTTAGCCATTTACCATCCCCGTCCTGTGCCCCAAACTACTTAGCAAAAACTGTTTAAAGTGTAACTGAACTATGCAAGGTGCAGTGGATCATCTGACAGTTGGGTGTTAGACTTAAATTCAGTAAAACAAATTGGTTATATCTTATCCACCAGTGCATTTAAATTTCTATACAGGCAGATCATTCTTATTCAGAACTTTATAAGTGCCTTCAGGAACGTAAAGAATTTAGCAGCTAACTGGGCGTGGTACATGTTTTTATTGCAGCTTGGCATTGCCTAATTCCAAATTGACAATATACTTGGATAAACTAAATTTGCCTTAAGTCCTTCAGTTTGTTACAGGTACAAACTACATGCAGCAATGATTCATGTATCTAATCACACAGTCAACAGTTCACGGCCTCTGACCCTATCAGCCTTCTGAATGTGTAAGCTTTTATAGGTGTAATGCCACATCTTAGATACTTTTTAGTTTCAAAGCTAGATACATTTGCAGTCCTCCCTTTGGACTGGAAGCGGGCTATACTCAATTTTGTAAATCAGTCTCAATGAAATGTTACATAAGACAAGGAGGACTACAAGGTGCAGGCGTCACACCCTTTTTAGCAACATCAGAATAATGAAAGACTGAAAAAAAAAATTCTTACCTATACAATGCAGTTTGCATGCTGCAATTTGATTCATAGCTAACTGTGCTATATTATGGTTCTACATTTTGTGACAATAGCAATAACCCACTGAGCTAGCCTCATAACCTACAAATGAATGCTCTGCATGGTACATGTTTCATTGGAAAAGGCATATTGACCCTGTTTGCTAGTTTTTCATGAGTGCAAATTGCCATTAAACAAACATCTGATCTCTATCCAGCAAGCACAATAATCACCAGTTATCTTACCATTTTTATTTTTGCCTGAAAACTGTTGGACACACAAGGAGCTCTGCAGCAGGTGCCCCTTAAACCCATGTTATTTCTAAACTCTCCACCTCCCAAAGCTGTGGCTGCACCAGTCTGCACCAGGATTGCCATGGCTGATAAGTAGGGAGCTCCGGTCGGGAGCTCCCGGGCCAGGGATCGCCTTTTCGGCCAAATATCCCTGAAAGTGGCCCAACTTGATTCCAACACACCCTCCTTAATGAAGAGGAACCGTAGATGGCATCGGTGGAGCTACGCCACCTGCCATCACTGCTGTTGAGGCTGATCCACTGCCAGCGGCTGCCGGCACCTCCCCACACTACACACGGTAAGCGGGGTTGCTCTCGGAGACCCCCAGCACTTCAGCGAGCCTCGCCTAGCCACTCGCGGTGCGGGAAATAAGAGCAGAGTTGGCAGCTGGTGATGTGCTTCTTGAGGGGTGAGCGCAGCGCTGGATGCATGGGGTCTCCACTGTCTGCTGTCGCACACCGCGGGATGGTAGACTGTGAGCGGGGGCACTGCTAATCACCCTTGTGTTCCCCCAGATGTTCTGGTATTGACGGTGGGGGGCTCCGATGACCTGTCCCCCCACCGGCCTTGAACTCTCCGGGTCAGATGCATGCTTGCTGAGCACAAGATGGCGGAGTGCTCTTTGGCATCACTTGCTGTTTAACGGTGGCTTTGGCTTCCTTCCTCGTTCATGGATTGTGGCCTGAATTCGTCACTGTTCCCAGGGGGGCAGGCAACGTGTGGGACACTCTTCTATTTCGGTCTCTGTGGTCCCTACCTATTCTGAGGCTCACTCCAAATCTCGGCTCTCATTGTTGCACAGGTAATCAGTCTGATGCCCTTGTGGGGCTGTGCCTGTGCACGCAAACAGCAGGCATTCTACTGCCCTCCCTTGGTGCTGTGACTGTGTCCCCCCTCTCACCCCACTTAATGGAACTCTGTTCTCATGGTTTTTGGGTCTTGACATGGGTGCATCTTGCCATCTTGAGATGGTTTCATTTGATGCCCACGACCCGAGGCCGCCATTTTGGTGATTTTTGTCCTTTCCTTTGGTCCATTGGATTCCACTCTGCCGACCTTCAGTCATTTCTCTTTTGCTGGACTGGCTTATCTCCTTCGCCCCCTCAGGTCCCCCTCTCTCCCCCTCTTTCCTCTCACCAATCTCAGCCTCCGACTCTTTTTTTATTTCCCCGTTAACTCTGTAAATATGTGATATATACTTGTCCAGCCTAATCGCTAGTAAAATGTATTCCTGAACAAATCTACTATGTGTATATATATATTTTTATAGAGATAACTCTAACCACTAGTATATGTAGTAGACCCTTGTACTCACTACCATTCATATTGTGATTCTTAAAGTTTATCCATTTGCATCTCTTCCTTGAGTGACTTTACAACTTGTACATTTGCAATTGTTTTGTGTTTGTATCTTTTATGTAACTCATGTAATTCTAAGTCGCATTTAATAAATAAAAATGAAAAACACCACCCTAGATCCTGCCCTGTTCACATATATCTATACCTTGGCGTCGTGCATATTCAAGGTAAGAAAATACAGAGCTAAGAATAGTAAATCGATACTTGCCTATTCATAGTAAGCTTTAAAATGTTTTGGTTGTTAATATTTTGGCAGCAATATTTTTTTTGCACAATATTTTTGTCGTCGAGAGTCTGACACACAACCCACAAGTTATGAGCTGTGACCCTTCTATACTGTAATAAACTGGTCTTGCTCCTCATAGTATATCAGTTGTGACACTATATACATATTGAAATAAAGTGTTCATACCTCTCACAGGCTATGAGCCGTGACACTTTTATATCTTCTATGATAAATTGGTCTTACCCCCCCCCCCGAATATCAGAAGTGGCACTTCTGTACATGTACCTGCAGGTTATTCTTACCCCTGACATGATATTGCCTCTGGTTCTTCCTCAAAGGTTGGTTCAGGGGATGAAGGTTTGGAACGAATGACAAATGATCCCCCGATGATAATGTCCCCATCTCTGGAATAGGATTCTTGCTTCCAAACCTGAAGCGCGCACGCCGTCGGCAGGGACCCCTCCCCGACAGGCAAGAGCAGGAGAAGAAACATAAGGACTAAAGGAATCATTGATGCTCTGAGGGAAACTATGTACATTTTCAAAAGGATCAATGAGCGTGAATTCCAATCAAACATCAATATCAACTTTCAGAATCATAGATGGAGTAAAGCACAATTAGAAAGCTGGTCTCTTCCAAAGGCATTGCTGATACTGTAGAGTGAGGATCTCTTCTGATGCAGCAGCCGCTGTGACCCCGCTGCTCCAAAGGCACCAGGTTATAAAGGTATTATCCAAAGGCCACTGGTGCATGTATGCATCCCAGCGGATGTTTGGATCTGTGTGCATACTTATAATACTGATACTTCAGTGTAATTATAAGTGCTCCCTTTTCTGTGATCATGGTTATTCTAAAATAATTGCATCCCAAGAGATGTGTTAAGCAGAAATCAAACTTGGTGACTAATAAGGAGTGAGCTCTGCGCCTTCCTAAGTCTGTAATAGAATGCTCCATGCCTTGTGGATAATGTTCAGGTGCTTTAAACAATTGTGTAATACTACTGTGGTTTGAAACCAGTTGCACAATGATAGGGTTTTCAACATTGGGAGGAAGTCTCACAAACTGAAATAACCATAGGCTTCTGCTAGACACCCGGTTTAAATGTTGGGTTCTCAATCAATCCCTAAAGCACATTGAGGCATAGGCTTACAGCACCTCACCATGCCCCAACCATTCGTTCAAAAACTGCTCTTCTGATTAACCAAAGATCCTACAAGAGCTTGTAAGATCAAGGCATATGCCTGGGTGTACAAGGCCCAGAAAATGAAACACTATCTTGACTTTGGACTCATCATTCCCTCAATTTGCTCCATGGCCCACTTGTGCTTCATCATCCTTTTCCACTCGTGGGGTAAAATAGCATTATCTTTCAAAATTCGATTATTGGCTGAAAATCAATCAAAGATTCCAGGATATCTACCTCATACCTGCATTCACAGCAGAATAAGGGGTGGGGGGGGGGTGTTTAGGACATTCTCTTTTATTCTATACAGTCCTTTCTCCAATTTAACATCATGGGATATTTTTAGAGGTATCATATCCCTTTGGAGAATATGCCTCCTTATCCTGCAGTCTTTTAGTACGCAGGGAATCACAACGCGGTCGTTACGACGACCACGTTGTGATTCCGCATACCATTACTCCGCAAGTCGGAACAATGACTTGCAGAGGGGGGGGGGGGCTGGATGTTAGAATAGTATAATTTACTATTCCAACTCCAGTCTGTGCGTACACTAGGAAGGTGTAATAAACGTTCTTTACCCACTTTGGAACGTTTAAGCCAGATCCTCATGTTTCTGCAGAAGTAACAAAGAGACTGATGGCGCGCTGAGTTACCTGTTCAATTACCATACTTACCTGGGCCTATAAACATATACACTTTGAACAGGTAAATCCGACAACTACCTTCGCCAATCCGAATTTTATTTTATTTAGGACTTAACCCTATAGACATTGACTTACCAATCCTCGTTGCCTGTAATAAGTCCTAAGACATCAAAGGAAGTTAGCAAAAATGGGTAAAAAATAACATTTCTTTCATAAATAACCACAGACTCGCGAAAAGTTTCAACACTTTTTCTATGCAATTTCTTAAATGTCAAGATCCATACAAGCGATAGTAAAGCCTTTTCAATTAGGAATATAATAACTAATGCAATGATGTAAAGAAATATTACGAGATTTCTCTTAAGCATTGACACCTGGGAAGGGTGACAAATGGAAACAGTTCATAGACATACCCACACAGATTATATTTACCTAGAATGGTGTGAAGACCAACCCTGGCCATGGACTGGGATAAAGGACAGGATTTCCGATTGCTCAGGTGTCCACAGGACAGGACAGGTTCAGATCAGGACAGGTAAGGACCAAATCAGGATAGATGCAGGTCAGGACAGGGACCCTCAGCTAAGTGCAACACCAGCGTCACACCCCTCTCTGCGGCTAACAGTCGGACCTTGATTGGATTATCGATTCTTCTCCGTCAGAACCCCGACTGGGTTATTGATTGTTCTCCCTCATATCCCCGATAGGGTTATCGATTTCTTCTGACAGAGTGCTCTGCCAGCACCTCTGCTCTTGATCTCCTATTGAGTGCGTTGGTCAGTGACAGGTCAGCTATTCAGACAAGTCAGACAATCTAACTAGCTAAGCCTACCTTACTTATACCATTTTCCAGGGCAGTGTACCACCCCCCAATGTTGTGAGCTCATGTATTCCCTCAATTTGATTGGCCAAAAGATGAGCAGAGGGGGGCGTGGCTAGCAGCCGACAGGAATGGCCGCTGCCTGAGCAAGCTCCCACCTTCCCTTCACATATATTGCCCAATTCTGTACCATCCAAGATAATCTCCTGTTTCCAGTGGTGCAGTCCTGTCCCTGGGACCCCCCTTCCCCCGGGTGCTTTGCAATCTCCGTTTTTGGCTTGTAGGGGCTGCCTTCACCCTACTTGAGTGCCTGGGTGTGGTGCGCATGGCGGCACATCAACAATCACGACTGTGTGGGCAATCCGGGCGCTGCGGCGGTGACCACGTTGGTGACAGAGTGGAGCCCAGGTGAGATGGAGCCCTGGAGGAGGGTGCCCTGCCGTGACCGGCAACATTGAGGTAGCATCTGGAGGGGTCGTGGCGGGACACTTCTGGGGCGAGGTACTAGCGCCCTGAAAATGACGCAAGTCCCCGGCTTCTGGGCCTATCTGAATGGGGGCGTGGCCGAGGCCTCAGAGGCTGGTTGCGAGAAGGCAGCGTGGATTTACAGCTGCGCGGCTCTAGGGGCAGGCTGGACATCGTCGAGCCACTCGAGGATTCGCTGGGGCCCGGGAATGGTGAGATGTAACCCCTGGAGTGCCCTCCAGTACACTGAGAAACAGTGAAGCCTGCCTCCCAGTGCAGTGGTGCAATGGTACCCACGCAGGACCAGGAACCCACCTTACACGACGGCAAGGCGGCCATCAATATGGTGCATGCATCAGTCGATTCAGTTAATATTGAGGTCTCACTTATCAGAGCTGGCGTCCGAAAGATGGATGAGAAGGTCAAGGAACTTAAAATAGTCACAAACGCCTTGCAGACAGACACATCTAACTTGCAATCCCAAATGCTTGCGATGCAGAAGAAGCAGGAGAGAGTGGCGCAGCAACTCGATCACTATGAAGGTCGCTTATTGGGGATTCCAGAAAAAACAGAGGGGCCAGCTGCAGACCTGTATGTCGAAGATCTCATCACGAAACACCTCAAACCCAAAACTCTATCCAGCTATTTCTCTATCGAAAGAGCTCATAGGGTGCCGGGGGGTCGGCCGAAACCAGGGGCACCCTCAAGGCCCATTATTGCGCGAGTCTTCAACTATAGGGATAGAGACATTATCTTACAGACGGCACACTCCAGTCCCCGCCTGAAGATTGAAAACTATGCAGTAACCTTCTTTCCTGACTTCACTGCTAAGGTGCAGGCTCAACGGTGCAGCTATGACGCTGTAAATAAGGAATTGAGAGACAGGGAGGTCAAGTTTGCAATGCTCTTTCTCGCTAGGTTGAGAGTTGAATCCGGTGGCAAGTCCTGGTTTTTTGACTCTCCAGAGGCGGTCTGGGAGTGGATGGAAGGCTGGAGCACAGTGGGGGGTAGGAGGAGAGACAGATCGGACAAACCAGGCCAGCGTCGAGAAGTTCAAGTGGAGAAAGATCGTGAAGGCCCAGTAGAAAGGACCAGTCGACTAGAGGAAGAGGACTTGGTTTATTGATGCAATGATTGTTTCACTGATATCACGGAGAGTACTATCTGAAGGAAAGCTTAATAGTATTTTACCAGATTTGCAGCTCTCAACGAGTATGATGGACACATTGACTATTGGATGACAATTGCTAACTGGATGGGTTTCTGCTTTCTCCTACATTGTTATGATCTGTGTGATGGAACAAAGGGTGACACACAGCTATGGGGAAGGATAGCGAGCGATCTTTGGTGGTAATGTCCTGGAATGTTAATGGGTTGGGCGATAGAATTAAGAGGGGAATAGTGCAGCAATACCTGAAGAGGCATTCGCCAGACGTGGTTTTACTGCAGGAGAAGGGTTATTTGCCGGGCGCACAGCGTTTTTTAAAAAAGTTTTTAAGGTTGTATGGATCTCCAGAGTATCGCCTTCTGTCTGGAGGCGTAATGTACTGAAATAAGGGCTGCACTCTCAACACTGAGAGATGTCCTCTAGGATCCAAAAATGTCCTTGAATCAAGGTTTCACAAAAAGATTATGACTCTACTCCAAAAGTTGTAGTCTGAATGTTTTATTCACATGTGTTCATAGCTTGTTATGTTCACAAGCGTTTGCTGCTGTTCCTGTTCCATTAACATTTTGCACTCATACCATCCCAATGCATTTCGGCATTTCCATTATGCCTTCATCTGGGGATATATTTCTAAAAACGAAGAAATGCTTATATTTTACATCATGTAACAAATAGTTCGTAGACTGCCTAATAGATGCTAAATAATTATACAACAACGAATTCATGCAGTGTGAGTGGTTAAAAAACCGGTTTGTCACAATGAAGGTGATATAACGTGAAAGAAAACGATTATAGTTGAAATAATAAAGTCTAAAGTGCAAGGTAAAATAACATGTGCGTGAAGTTGACTCGTGCTGGTAAGAAAATAACTAGTGCATTTCAGCTGCTTAACTAAAGTAGACGGAGTGCTGTGAATTATATACAAATAAAAGCGGGAATTTAGCATGTGAAACTCCTAAGCTTGACATTATTCAAACACCTAAGTGTCTTACAAATTCAGTGGCTAAGGGAAACGCTTACCGCGAAAGAGCAAATGTGCGTCTGTGATGGTAAAGGCTGTAGCTGGGTTCGGCAAAGGTCTATGACCCGGAAATAAATATACAGAAAAAGGTTACGTAAGGGCGCGACCTGGTAGGGACTGTGTTCAAAGTAAAATGCAGGGGTGAAAACGGGTAGGGAGCGTGTTAAAAAAGTGGGATGTTTGAAGGGTGGTGAAAAAAGCGTGGTGAATGAAAAACGGTGGTTCACTAGAGATCACAATGAATAATGTTACTAAAACTAACATGTAGTATAATAATATCAGGGAATGTAAACAAACTAATATGATTAAACATGAATTACAAGCTTTGAATGGTGGGATGAAAAAACCACTCTGCGCAGGTAAGGAGTCATTGGCTGGGGCCCCAGCTCTTCAAAGATAACATAAATATTCCACTCGGTCATTTAGGCCGAATGGTTTCATGCTGCTTAAGGTGAAAATCCAATAATTTTCTCTTTTTAATAATTCCTGATGATTGTCCTTACCCTCTTGTTGTTTCACAGTTTCCAACACGCAATATCTTAGCTGGCTGATGCCATGACCAGCTTCCAAGAAATGTTGAGCTACAGTGGATTTTAGGTGCTTGTTTCTTATATTAGATTTATGCTCGGTCAGTCTTATCTTGAGTTTTCTCTGGGTTTGTCCGACATAGATCTTGCCGCATGGGCATTTCAACATATACACCGCGTTGCTGGTGTCGCAGGTTGCTGTGGCTCTTACTTTAATTTTATTGCCCTTCATGGGGTGGTTGATTGTAATCCCTTGGATAACATTATTGCAGTGGTTGCAGTTTCTGCATGGGATTGTTCCTTTGTATTCCGTGTTGGTTGAGGGAGTTTTTAACAGTTCTCCTAGGTTTCTTGCTCTTGTGAAAGCAAAGGTGGGTTGAATGTCAAAGATTTTGTTGAAGTCAGGCTCTATCCTTAGGATTTCCCAATGTTTTCTGATTATTTGTTTGAATTGGTGACTTGCTGTGGAATATTTGGAAACTATGGTGATTGCTTCTGTATCAGTTGTCGCTGTATAGGACAGTAGTTGACTCCTGGTTTTGGTTTCCGATCGTTGGATGGCCTGCTCGAGGACATGGTGTGGGTACCCTCGGGCTTTGAATCTCTGTAGAGTGGTTTGCATCTCTTGATGGAATTGCTGGTTTTCCGAGGTGATTCTTTTAGCTCTGATGATCTGACTGTATGGTAGGTGGTCTTTTAATGGTTGTGGGTGAAAACTGGAATAGTGTAATGTGTTGTTCCTGTCTGTTTTTTTCCGAAATAGACTGGTGGTGAATCCTGTGGGAGTGTTGGTGATTTTGACATCAAGAAAAGTTATGGATTCCTTGTGGAGTTCATGTGTGAATTGAATGCGTTGGTCTATGGTGTTTAATAGTGCCAGTTGTTCTTGCAGGATGTTTTTAGGGCCTTGCCAAATCAAAAAGATGTCATCTATGAATCTCACAAATATCTTTAGGTGGTCCATCCATTCAGTTTTGTTGAGTATGTGGTCTTCTTCGAATCTATGCATAAAAATATTTGCATAGGCCGGTGCTGTAGAATTGCCCATAGATGTTCCTGTTAGTTGCTGGTACCAGTCATCCTTCCATGTAAAATAGCTGAAAAACAATGTGAATTGTAGGAGTTCCATGAGAAAAAGTTTTAGATGATTGTCCAGATCACTTCTCAGTAAACAGTACTCAATGGCTTCAATTCCCATTGAATGTGGGATGGATGTATATAGGGACGATACATCAACTGTGCACAAAAATATTTGACCGTGATCCTCAATTTGTACTTGGTTTAGTTTATTGATAAAATCCGTGGTGTCACGGATGTACGTTGGAAGAGACGTAACGATAGGTTGAAAATATCTGTCAAGAAATTTTCCCACAGGATCGTGGATGCTGCCACATGTCGATACAATAGGCCTGCAAGGAGGCGTTTGTAGATTTTTATGTATCTTGGGAACCAAGAAGAATTTTGGACTTTTAGGATGCTTGGTAGTAAGATACTTGTTGGTTTTCTCAGAAATAGTACTGTTCTCAACAGCTTTATTAAGTATTGTATCGAGTTTTTCTTTGAATTGGAGGGTGGGGTTATTGGGTAGTTTCAGATAGGTATTAGAATCCGAGAGGTGAACCATCGCTTGTTGATCATAGTAAGAGGTGTTGAGAATTACTATGGCGCCACCCTTGTCAGCTTTGACACATGTTTACTGCAGGAGACCCATATGGTAGGACAGAAATCAAAAGCCCTCACTAGATGGGGATATAAACTGTTAGCACATGCAGACTACACTACGGGCTAACGGGGTACGGCTATACTGGTGAAAAAGTCCACACCCCTTATTGTGCACAAGACATGGTCAGACACTGCAGGCATGTTTGCGGGGTGGAGGCTCAGTGGGATGGGAAAGACATCAATATACTCTCAGTTTATCTGCCACCCATGCTGAGTAAGACAACACTGGAAGACCTGGGCAACAAGCTGACTGGACTCCGGAAGGGCATACTGATTATTGGGGGAGACTTTAACATGACTCTAGACGATACTACCTATTGCCAGCCACCGAGGCCCCAAGACAAATCTAGTGACCTTCTCTCTGGTTTTACACAGGCACTGGGTCTGACAGACGTAGGTCAGGTGCTCCATCCCACCGACAAATTGTTTACCTTTTTCCACAATGCCCACAGTAGTTTGTCACGTATTGATTACTTCTTCACACATTTGTCCTCCATGGGTAATTTTGCCCAATATAGAGTTCTGCCTAGAGGGATCTCAGATCACTCCCCGATCTCAACAGAATACACGCACTCAGAACGCCAACCACCAGCCACGATATTGATTAAACCTTGGCTCCTGCACATCCCAGATATTAGAGACGAACTCGTACACAGACAGAGTACTACTTTGTGGAGAATGTGGGCTCTGTTCAATCCACGTGAGTTGTCTGGGAGGCATTCAAAGTGGTACTCAAGGGGCTAGCCCGATCGTTGAAGACTGGATATATCGCCAAAAACAGGAACTCTTTACCAAAGTGGAATCTGACCTCCTTGAGCTGGAGAGGGATCACTCATTGGATCCCTCACCTGACACCAGTCATAGGCTTCTCCTGAAACAGGACGAATTTTGGATTAAAACTAGGGAACAGATGGTAACTAAGCACCGCGCCATTCAGCACAGGCTCTACAAGCTCAGTGATAGGACGGGCAGGCCATTGACGTGGCTAGAGATGCGGGAGCAGGGCTCTCGAAGGGTTCATAGATTGACGACGCCGGAGGGGTATATAGTAGTTCACCCGAGGGACATAGCGGAACAATTCACCGATCTCTTTGAAAGGGTGTACTCCCCCTCTACTCACTACACAGCGGAAGACTCCCGGCAACTCCTTAAAGACATGTCCCAAGCCTTTCAGAGGCATATAGGGAAACAATGGAGGAAGACCTGTCGACGGAAGAAATAGGTAAGGCCCTAGGACAATTCAAATCCGGAAAAGCAATGGGGCTCAATAGCGTCCCAGTGGAGTTTCTGAAGGCCATGGCCTCTTTAACTGTGCTTAAACACCACACAAAGGGAGATACCCTCGAATCCAATGAAGGACAGGGTGAGAAATTACAAAAAAGATTTGTTGTCCCTAAAGAAAGGCCTATGGCCAGTTCTTACTACAGTACCCTCTCGCCTGTCACAGTAAAACTATGGGAGGTAACCAGGCAAATTGTAATACACAAGCCAGTCTTACTATAAGACCCTATACTCTAACATACATCAAATGCTTATTACCCGACAATATATTTGTAAAACACAGACACCACCATAAGAGCATTGAGTTATCATACACAAACACATTCTATTAACAAATGATTCATTTGTATTCTTAAAAACAAGGTGTTAGCCTTGTGCATAGATTCAAAAACCAGATTTACAAATTGATACAAAGACAATTCATTATAAAAACCACAAGTCGACGCAGCGTTTCGGTGCTTTTGTTGAGAATATGACACCTTCTTCAGGACGGTTTTTATCTCTTCATGACTAAGCGTTAGTCTTATCACTTTTAGGTACAGCGTAATGGCACTGATTACTAATTCCATGGACCATTAAATTCATATAATACCTTTACAATGAACAGTCCTTCATCGGTTTAGATTGAAGAAATGACAATGTAGTTCCTCATTTGGTGTTGTTATATATATACTTCATGGGTTTTATTATCATGCTAATTCGCTCGAACAGCCTGTATGGATCTTAATTATTTAGGCACAGCGAGAAACATATAGGCATCATCCAATAAGCCTTTTCTAGTTTGGATCCCTCTTCTTGTAATAGGGACAATCTTAGTTGTCGAAAAGCCCGGTTTTAGTATCGTCCGAACCACTGCCGCATTTTCAGGTTGCTGTGTGTCTCTCTTTAACTGTGCCGCATTTGAAAGCCATGTATGAAGAAAGTTTAGAGGATGGTCAACCACCACTGGAACAACAAATAGCTACTATTGTAGTTATATATAAACAAGGTAAATCGATGGATGACTGTGGCTCCTACAGGCCTATCTCGTTGATAAATGTAGAAACGAAGGTGCTAGCCAAAATCCTGGCCAATAGGTTGACAACAGTAATTACCTCACTGGTCCATTCAGACCAGTCAGGTTTTATGCCAGGGCGGAACACAACCCTCAACCTCCGTAGAGTACATAACATAATGGCCCAGAGACAATATATTGAAGAAGACACAGCTATACTGTCCCTTGACGCTTCTATTGCGTTCGATTCCATTGAGTGGCCATACTTATTTGAGTTGTTACAAAAGGCGGGACTCGGACCTAGGTTTGTGGCATGGGTAAAACTCCTCTACACTGGGGTATTGGGCCAGGTAAGAGTTAATGGCTTCACATCCCGTATGGTTGAATTCTGTAGGGGCACGAGACAGGGATGCCCGCTGTCCCCACTGCTCTTCGCCCTGGTATTAGAGCCGCTTGCGGCCTGGATACAGAGGGATGTAATGCTCCAGGGCATGCGCTGGGCTGCCGAAGAAGAAGATCGCATTTCGCTTTATGCGGATGACATCCTGCTTTATTTGGTATCCCCCTACAGGTCGATCAGTGCGGTATTGGATATTTTTATACATTTCTGTAAATACTCTGGATATGCGATATATTGGCACAAATCAGTTCTATTTATGTCGAAGGGAGACGTGCCACATCTTCCATCAAGATGTGCCATAACTGCTGTAACGGAATAATAATAATAATAATATTACACATTTGTAAAGCGTGAAAAATCACCCGTGAGGGTCTCCAGGCGCTGGAGGCCATCGGGAAGATTAAGCAAGCTATTGCCCAGAGTCACAGGGTGCAGAGCTAATCTGCCGCCGGCCCCGGGGATTGAACCGTGATCCTCAGATACCAGCGCAGTCACCCTGCCCGTGGCGCCACACCCCCCCGATACTTGGGGATTTTTATAACTTCAGATCCAACCTGATTTTATGATTCGAATTTGGCCCCACCTTTGGCCAAGCTGAGGGCAGATGTGAAACACTGGAGGACACTGCCCTTGACGCTGGTGGGAAGGGCAGCACTTTTTAAGATGCTGGCCCTTCCGCGCTCTCTGTATGTCCTAAATACCTGCCCTCATAGGGTCCCAGACTCGTATTTGAGGGTTATCGAGAGCAAGAAAACCACGCTGCTGTGGGACGGTAAAGCCCGCAGAATTGCAAAGCAAAAATTGACGAAAAGCTGGTATGATGGGGGCATAGCTCTCCCAGATCTGCAGAGGTATTATGGGCCGCGCAACTGGTGACAGTCAATCACTGGATATATCATCCCCCGGATGACCCAGCATACGCCCTCAACAGATACCAAACTGACCGCTCTGGATACTTAGGGGCTTTGTATGCCACCAACAGGAAAAAAAAGGGAAGTTATTCGGACCGACCAAACATACACTAGACATTTGGCGTCTGGTTACCTCACGACTGGGATGGGCGGGCACTCTCTCTTTGGCTATGCCACTATGGTTTACTCAAGGGCTGGGAAGGCTGGGCTATCAACCCGGATTCGACAAATGGGACCTTATTGGACTATCAACTGTGGGGGACTTGGTTAAAAAGGGGGCAATATTGACTTTCAGGGAACTCCAGGTAAAATATCAGATGGCACTGGGAGAAATGTACAGATATCTACAGATTATGCACGCGTTGCAGGCTGCCTTTCCGTTCCTTAAAGATATACCAGAATCATCGCCCCTAGAAGACCGCTTGCTTGACGGGCCTCTCACTACGATGGCAATATCCCTAAGTTACAAGAAGTTGAGTAAAAACCTCCTGGATGTCTTCCCGAAACTTAGGGAGCGGTGGCAAGATGATGTATGACTTATTGACAATGACAACTGGCAGTCGACCCTTATGTCCCCACGTGAAGCAGCTATCACCCAGATGTTTCGCCTTATTCAACTTAGAATACTCCATCGATTATACATGACAGGGACAGTACTGTCCGGGATAGGATCCAAACCTGATGACATGTGTGCGGGGATGTGGGCAACAGGCCACATTTTACCATGCTGTATGGCCCTGTCCCAGGGTATGCCCCTTTTGGGAGGGAACTATGACACATATGCACACTGCCCTGGGGAAAGCTATAACACTTACACCACAGCTCGGGCTATTGAATATTTGGGAGGCTACTGACATAACAGAAGGCGAAAGGCAATTTACAATGCTGGGTTACACAATGGTTAAAAGAGAGGTGGCTAGAGGCTGGGGGGACACACGCCCACCTCTTGTCACCCTATGGGCCAAAGAAATGGGCAGATGTATGCTGGCGGAGACTGAGGTCTATAATGCTCAGGGATGCCCAAGAAATGGGATGTGAAGTGGTCATGGTAGAACGCGCACAGGGGAGATCTATATGTGTCACCCACAGCTGAAATGGAACTGCGAAGGCAAGAGAGACTGTTAGGAGATATGTAAAGAATAACTCTTGATTAATGTTCTAACTGTAATATCTTAATGAGAATATGCAATGTGGCATTCAATCATGTAATTTACTAATGTGATTCAAATCAATAAACAAAGTTTAAAAAAAAAAACGAGGAGAGGTCATCACACCATACCAGTATGAGATTAATTTGTCCAATAATGCAAATCATCATTCCTGCCCATACTTTTATTTTCCCATGCACTTTTATTCCACCAACAATGAATGTTCCAACAGTAAATGCAATGTTAAAACATTTTAACAAGTTGTCTTCCTCTTGGAAGTTCAATAGGTCGGGTTCCCAGGAGCATCGCAGGCAAGACTGTCATTGGCATGAGTTCAATGCAATGACTTGAGGACTCTTAAGCTCTTCTGCGCAGACGCAGCTTTTTCAATATGGAGTGCAACAAGATTACATCAGGCCCAAACACGAGCAATCAGCAAAGTCAAAGAGAAACAGTTTTAGAACAAAGAATAAATGAATGCTCAGTATACCACTTATCTCTACACTATTCCCATTACTTTATTTTAACTATAGCATTATTGGTTAAGCAGAACGAACACAGTTTAGTAAAAGCAAGCATAAGCAGATTCATTAGCATGTGAGACATGAAGTAGCCATCTTTAATTCTAGTGTGCAGCTGCACAGATTTCCCACCAAAGTAGAGAAGACGTCATGTCACGTGAGTGTGACAGACGCATGCGCAATGAAATTCCCACGCTGCGGCAGCCATTTTAATGCAAGTGAGTTACTGTTAGTAAAAGCACATTGACAAGCTTCCCCTAGATGCTAGAAATGTTGTGTGGTGCATTGTTAGTAATACGAAACATGTTGATTAAAACATTATAGTTTATTTTGAGAGGGTTGAGTCCGAGCAAGTCTCTTTACGTATGAAACCTTGCTCCATCAATCCCCTCTTTGATGATATTTTATATCATCAAAAATTACAGAAACAGATGCCAGCTTTAAGCAGCAAGGTCTCCATAGTCCTTTTCCCCTATTGTATTTGAAACCCACCAAATGTTCTCCTATGGACTATTCAATCCCTCCCCTACATATAGCCAGGGTGACACTCTTTTAAGTAGGCACCTGACTGGGACAAACCTAGTGCCACAACCTCTGCCATCCACCCTACTTACTCATTGTATTCTATTCCAGAACTGAGATTCTTTTCCCCAACCCATTTAAAAGCAACCTCCACCTACCTTCCCTTGCATGAAAACACCATGGTGGTGTTGTTGTTTGAGTGGCTTCCATGCTGCTGGACTTGTATGCCTGGTTGGCCACCTCGTAATTGGAACAAGGCTGCCATGTCTGCAAGTGGTAGACAGACACAAGGACATGAACGCAGACTGCCCCATGAACTACTCTCTGACATCCACATCCCTGAGAAGTGTAGTAAACTCAGGGAACTGAGCTGTTCTTCCTGCTGGTCTCGTTAGTCCCCCTAATGAGCTTCCAATCCCCAGTGGGTGGCTGTCCTGCTCTAGAAACCTTCTCTGCTGCTAGTCTCTACTTCAACTTGTCACAGTGCTCTTAAAAAAATTTATGTTAAGTTTCTTCTCATTAATCACTTGAACACAACACCCTTCACATTGTTGTGCAACATGCAAGTTATTACCATCAGTCAACACACACGTGTTTTACATTAGTGCACCCCCAGTGTGGTGCAGCCACGTGACATGAAGGAGAAATTCACACTCATGTGCATTTGAAAGTATTTGTCAAGAGGGCACCCAGTTCATGTCATGTGGACATCGCTACTCTGCCAATAATACAGCACATAATGTCAATCAAAGATTATATGAATCGGGCAGCATTGAAGCCACTCTGGGTTAGATGTCCAAGTGCAGAACTATCTTTCATGTTCAACACACTCATAAAGCATAAGCAGTTGGTAAATCATTTCACTGTATGAAAGCAAACCCCATTATTCATTTCATTGTATGAAAGCAAACCCCATTATTCACCCAATTTGTTAAGTCACCTGGATTCATCCTGGACATCGACCTCACCCGCAAGGAAAACAACGCTGGTAAACACCAGCTCTCTCTTCTAAAGAAAGTAAAACCATTTCTCCTAGAAAGTGACTTCAGAAATGCTGTTCAAGCGTGCATGCTATCATATTCAGATGCTGGTAACACCTTACTCCACGGCCTCCCAGAGTATACATTGCCACCCCTTAAGGGGTCCAGCATGCCGCAGCACGTTATTTCCTGAGCTTGAGGACATGATAGCACATCACCCCCTTCCTGATAGAACTCCATTGCCTTACCTTGCCAGGCTGCAACATCTTCAAAATCAGCGGCATCATTTATGAAACCATCAGGACCAGCAGCCGCTTATCTTTCATGGGCGCTCACCAACCCTGGTGGTTCCTTGCACTCCCACAGCCAGGACACCATCAGACTGCAGACTAAGGGACATACTTACTAGATTCTGATACAGAGCAGGCAGCGGGTCACCTTGCTGCGCTGTACCAGAGGGAAAGGGCAGAAATGTGCATTTAAAAAATATACGACACATTCCTGACCTTTGTCTATGTGCTGCCTCGATTTTGGCAGCCCAGCAACAACGCAGCACTCTGGCACTATGATGCAAGGATACCTGTGTTGTAGACAGGATTGTTTCTGTGCAGAAAGTGGCACCTTCCGCCACAGAAACATTCCTAAGAGGCATTTTCCTCTTTCTATGTGTGCTGCAGAATAAGTAGTGGGTTTCTACGAAGGCCTTGTAGCAACAAAGCGTTTTCAGTCGCAGATCCTCATTAATGTAAGGATGCCGCCATCTGAATAAGAATATTACCTTGTTCTTCAGATACTTGGGTCTTCACTCACTCATGGTCTGAAGGATTGTCCTTCTGTTCCTAGGGAGCTGGTAATACTTCTTTCAGTCATATTTATTATACTGCAGCCTCCTCATGTGCTTCCCAAGTGAGGATAGCTTTGACTTTAACCACCACCAGTTGTTTGCTTTGTTTGTGCTGTAATACTCCTGTTACTGAAAATGCTTATTGTTAGAATGGTGGGTTTGGGCTTTTTAATGAGGCATCTAAGTCTGTAATGCAATTTTGCAAAAGGAGATATCACTATCCCACAGAATTGAGTGAAGTCTATTGGTTTCATCTTTCATGAAAAAGAGTGAAGTTTTCTAATTTCTCCTGAGACAGAGTTGCTCTTGACCTGACCCATTCCCTCCTACTGGATGCCCCATCCGAGATGGACAGGACTTCAGGCTTCAGGAATTGTGGTTCCCTGTTGTCATTCAGCTATACCACAGCCCTAAGGTGCCTTACCAAATACACAGTAGCAACCCTACATGTTCAATTCTAATGGCCTGCAGTTCCCGGGGCTTCCAACATCTGTGAGAGAGAGGTTTCCAGCAGTGTCACAGACTTAGAGTAGAATGACAGACATAGTATCCAGTGTGGAGATAATTTTATGTTGTCCAATACAGAGGTAGGGGTCTTTCATTTCATTGATATTATATTTGCATGATGTGATGATGCTTCACCCCAATATCCAGTTTTGACCTTCTTATGCTTGTTCACACAAACCTCAGCCCTTTCTACCCTAGCATCCTTACAATGAGGCGGTCCTTGCTGTCCCTAGGGTTTGGGGTCTAGGGTCGGAGTAGCTCCTCTTTTAAAATTCCTTCTGATATGAGACCTTCTTCTGCAGGGACAGACAAGAAAGAGCAGCCATCAGTTGACGTCTTTCTAATTCCAGGTGTCCCACCTCCTTCTGTCTCAGACCATACATCCTACTCCCCCCTCCCAATGAGGACTGGACTGCAGAGGTAGAAGAGAATGAGAGCATCCACCAGTTGAGGTCCTTCTACTCCAAGGCATCCTTGATCTATTCTCTTTCTTCACCTTTTATACCCCCAATGGAGCTCCACTTCTGTCTATAAGGTAGTGGTGTGATTAGTAAAATTGGTGTGTGCTTGAGTGAAGGTCAAACTTTATTGTTCATGGATTGCTAGGGGGAGATTTAGGTTCTGTGGCACCTTCTTAAAACATGCCCCCCCTTCGTTCCTCATAAGGCGCCCTGCAGGACAGTTTTGGTGTCGGCAATTGTATCTCTACTTCTCCCTCCTCACCAACCAAAGAGATGCTACTGCACCTGCTGTGGGTCCACCCTTAAGGCAGGGAACCCAGTTTTACATAGCAGCAGTCTTACTCACTGATAGAACAGTGCTGTTCCTGCACACAACGTCATAGTCTTCATGCTATCATGGGTTAGGAAGGTTAAGAGGGCAAGTAAGGCACTCCCTGTTCGGTTCCTGTCCCTCACAATGACCCCTCTCTATCTTGTCACAGTACAGTGATAAGGCAAATGTGCTGTACTGTGAGTTTAACATGAAAGGCTGATTTTCCACAAGTCTCGATCACTATTCTGAGCATTTGTGGAAGAGTGCATAGGCATGCATAAGCCAATGCTACATCACAGTTGATAAGCCAGAATGGCACATCATTGACCCTTCCTCCTCACTACCAACACACACTGGAATAGAGGAGTTCTGGGGAAGCCTGTCAGTTGTCAAAACATTCCTCAATTAATTCACTGCTGAGGGAGAGGCAGGGAACACACTAAAGTGGTTCAATCATTTGTTTACTGCGCATGCAGATGTACGATGGAACAATGCATAGATTTGCGGCACATCTCTTTAAAAATGCATCATTTACCATGCAATGCCTTTACACCACAATGCTTTACAAAGCAATGCCTTTACCACACATGCTTCTACCATGCATATACCTTTAACATGCATACACCTTTACTATGCATGCCTTTATAATTCAAGGTCCGTATAGGGTAAGTGAAATCCATGTCTATCTATCTATCGATATACATATATATATATATATATATATGAAAAAAACAAAGGTCGCCAGATTATTATAGTTAGGTTCAGCTTTAACACACACACAATCAGAGAACTTCAGCAGTTATAGTTACCTGAGCTAACTATAACTTACTCCCACACAATAAACTGCTTATGACCTCATATTATATCACTTATGACATGGTCAGTGACATCACTTATGACATGGTCAGAGATATCACTTATGACATCTCAAATTACATCACTGAACACAATAATACTCTTCCCCCTCCGGAACCATAGGTGGACTGATAGCGCTGGGACGCTCTAGGGTAGCTATGCGCTTTACAAATCCGTATCCAAATCCAAAATCCAAAATCCACTAAATGTTTCTGACACTGGAAGATATATTCGGAGCTACTGTATAAGTTAAATGACTGTTCTTTCTGTACTACTAATCAGTGAATCTATTTTTAACATATAATATCTGAACCATAATGCTGTTTTTAAAGTGGGCGTGCTATTTATGAGCAAACAAGCCTCTACACTGACATATTTCTCCAGCTGATGTATGTGTAAGGTAGTGCTTTGAGACAGCTGTTCATTGAGACTGCACTCCACAGTGAGGGCTGAGTAAAGTTGTGTTTTATGACATACTGACCACTTTCCTTCGACCTCTCTACTTTGTGTAGATTGAACGTTGAACGTAGTAGTAATTTGCAATAAATTCATCTGTTCACTAAGACAGCTAACTAGGGTGATGGCTCAGTGTATTAGTGGTATGTAACAGACTGGCCTCTCTGTTAACACTTTTCTCCAGGATGAAGAACAATGTTAGAAGTGGTTTGTGACTCAGATATTTGATTGGATGGAAACTATTCCTGAATCTGGAGGAAATTTCCAAACAATAACAATGGGTGACCTTGCTGCGTGAAAAGCTCACAAAAACATGGAATTGGAAGAAGCTTTGTCCATTCCCGATCCAGTCTTTCTGCCAAGATTAAGGTTGATAAATGTGGAAGAATGTTACTGAAATAGTTGTACGGAATAAATGGTTTGACACTATGTGGAAGAACTGATGGGGATGTTCTGGCTGCCTTCACCATAAAAGGGGGGTTACTAGCTCCTCTATTGATAAATTACACCATAACCAGTCATGATCTATATCAGAAATATTCACTCTTTAAAATGGAGTTTGTTCCAGGTAGTGACCATGCTATATTGTACTACGAGCTTGAACTACAAGTACAACTAACATCGTCTTGGTACCTGACAGAAAGAAAGTAGTCATGTCACCACGTCCTCGCCATTCTCTTGAAGAAAGTAATCCCATTCAGACTTAGGAAGAGATAATCACAGATACTGTCCATGAGATTCAAAGAAGTTGTGTAACTCAAAAGAAATTGGTACTTCAAGGAAAAAAAGAGTTAAAGGAAGAGGATTTTTCTCTGAAGTTGAATAAGCTGTTTTGTCACCAATTTGTTGCTCCCTCAGTTGTCACAAGGCACAAAGAAATTCAAGTCCTGCAAAGAAATAAGAGGAAAATCCACTTCATAAATAGTAAAAATACCATGGATAAGAACTGGGTAGAATTGCAGCAAGCATCCCTACAAAAACAATAGTGAAACATTTTTGCAGCTCATGTCTAAGTTTATGGGCAGAAGAAAACGCTGCTGCAATTCCAATCCCACAGAAGGAATGGATCAACTATTTTTCTGACCTGTATACAAACAACTCCCCCTTAATGACTTGCAAGAATGTTTCCAAGCCAACACCCAAGCCTGATCCACACAAATATATATGGAGGGCAAGATCTTCAACTGTGATGGGTTTTGATAAAATTCCTACAAAGAGTCCTGCAGGGCGACCCAGAAGGTTGCAGTAGGCTTCTCAGTCTCTTGTTCTCTTAATTTTGTACAACTGGACTAATTCCAAGCTAATGGACAGGAAGAATAGCAGTCATTCTTCACAAAATTGATTCTTGTCTTACTCCATGTAATTATCGTCAAATTGCATTACTCGGTGGATCAGGGAAGATGGTTGTATCACGTGTTTTGGACCATCTAAGGGACAGGGCATATTCAAAGGGCGTAATACTGTTAGTCCAAGCAGCCTTCAGAGGCAAACGCTCTGTGACTGATCACATTGCAATCGTGCAAACTGATATTGACAAGTATTTGGTCACTAAATTCCAAATTATTTACTGCATTTTTGTTGACTTCTCTACTGCTTTTGAAAGGGTTGATAGACCCACCCTTCGGAAGAAGCTAGTAAGACTGGGGATCCCCAGTGACTTATTAAAACATATTACCACACTTCACACATCCACTTGATGCTGAGTCCTAATGTGGGGGGAAATTAGGGATTAACTCCTAAAATGTTTCCTCTAAAATGACCTGAAGCAGGGTTGTGGCCTAGCCCCACATGTTCCTTATTCCTTAATGATTTACCTGCCTGTAAAAAATGTTCCTCCTAATATTGCACTTCAAAATATGCATGCTTTAATGTACACAGATGATGAGGTCATTTTTGTCCTCACTCCCATTGACCTCCAATGTAATCTGGATGTGCTTTTTGAATATGCAGTGGTACATTTCTTGAAAATAAATACTAGTAAACCAAGGTGGTCTCTTTCAGAGGCAAGAAATGGTACCAACCTTTTGATTGAAAATTGGATGGTAGGCACATGGAAGTGGTAACAACATTTACATATTTAGGAAGGGTATTCTCCCACACCTTAGAAAGCACCTCGCACTTTACTCATATAGGGCTCAAGGCATCAGCGCACATAGGCCATTTAAAAAGTTTTTATATCTCTTCTGGTAAGAGACATTTTTAAATTCTTGTAGATACTTATCAGGCTTGGATACCACCTATACTTTCCTATGCACTTGAATATATCCAAATAAGCTCATACATTATAACCTATTTAAATCAAAGCTCCTACGGAACAGGAGAGGTGTGGTGCCGCGGCCAGGGCGACTGACGCTGGAATCTGGGGATCAAGGTTCGATTCCCAGCACCAGTGGCAGATTAGCCCAGCACCATGTGACTCTGGGTAATAGCTTGCTTGATCTTCCTGATGACCCCCAGCGCCTGGAGACCCTTAGGGGTGATGGTTCGCGCTTTACAAATGTGGATTATTAGGATAGTATTCCTGAGTCAAGCAATCCCCGTCCAGGCATTTCGTAATGAAATATTCCTCTACAGTGCCTATTCTAGACCCTAGGCTAATGTGATCATATGGGCATATAACCTTTTTCATGAGATTCCACTCTGCACCCGGAATATAATCTCCACACCCTAGAAGGAGATTTGGGCCTGAGTGATGACGTAAAGTTACTACTCGTAACTTACCTTTGTGAATACCGAAAGTCGTTAATTTAAACGTTTGTTCTACATTAACCTTTGTGAATACCAATAGTTGTAAGAGCTGTCGCCTAACAGACAAATATCCATAACATGGCTAATGTAGAGTACCAGGGACCTTGTACAGTGTTCCCAAAAACGATAATGTGCATATGGAGAAATGCACGTGTAAGCAATTATTTTCTGAGTATGCTGATGTGTAAGCAAAATGTGTTCCAAAGGTCACTGTTTAAATATATGTCAACTTTAAACGTGAATATGTAAAATGGAAGTGTTTGAGCCCAGGGCCTTTGCAACTACATGACACCCTTTCCTTGTCTGTAAGGTCACTAACTATTTAGGCTAAATATAAAAATGCATTTGTAAACTAACACAATATATATTATAAAACTTACAGCCTAAAAATAAATGTATCACTTTAATAAGAAAAAAAGCCTAAATAAAGCCAAATGAAGCCAAAGTGCTAAAAAGTCAATACAAGTTTTGCATTTTAAAAAGTACTCAAACTTCATGATTGTTCAAAAGTTCTGAGATCAGTAGGATCACTGTTGGTCTCAGCATACTGAGAAGATGTTTCTGTTGGCATCCCAGAGACAAGTTCCAAAGAAAAAACATGGCAATGTACAACACAGAGACCAGCCGCTGAAGTTGTGGCAGCCAGTTCTGTTCCCAATGATGAAAAGCCAGTTACTGCATATTGGATGTCTCATAATATGCATTCTGTAACAAAGGTAATCTCCCAGGATATCTGTGCAGGTGGGTTCTTCACTGACCCATCAGCAACAGTACAGCCATAGATTGGACCAGTTGTTTAATCAGGCATAAATCCGAAGGTGCACACTATGCAGCGGAACACAGGCTGTACACAATGTAACCATATAGGTTGAAAGGACAGAGACCAATGCCCGTTCAGTTCCCGAAGCAAGGATGTGCCCAAATACTGTCTGTTTCTATCCCGATACAACAGCACTGGTTGAAGTGGCATCCTCATTTGCCTGTGAAGCGGAAAATCCATTTTGGAACAGCACAAATAGAACCAAAATGCCAACAATCAGAAATAGGGCGAGCGGCAAACCTCTGAAAACCCTGGTTAGTCTGGAACATGCTGGCAAACCCAGACCCAATCGCTTTAAAGAAAATGTGCTACTCCCACAGTTTTAGCTGCATTAAATATGGGGTGCAGAAGTTCTCGAATATGTTGTGGTAGGTTGGTGTGTAGTAGTGATTGCATTTCAGCGGCAGATCTTGCAACTTGGAGATCAAAGGCCTTTCTTGCAGATGATAGCAATAAGGCTTTAAGGTGCTTTTAATCTATCAAAGTTCATAACAAAAATGGCAAATCATGGCCAAATTGTCACTCCCCTATCTGTGCAAATAAAACATTGCCACAACATGTCACTATCCAGGAAACAGAACCCATTACCTTTCATTAGAAAGCAATCTAAATGTTGGACTAATTACGGCAGCTAGATGACCTTTGAGATAATAGGCTAAGTTTCCCTTGGGCCCATTACAAACTCCTTGAAGTGTCAACTCCCTGCAAATTAATGAATGGCCAAAAGTGTTCTCTTAGTCTGTACTGCTGAGGAATACCTCATATTTCCCATTTCTACATCTGTACTCAAAAGGTAGGACCTATTTCTCATGCACAAATCTCTCCCCTAATGCCTCATATCTGCCAGCCTCAAAATGTTTCAAACAGCTTGTGATATGAAATGTTGGGATCAGTAGCAATATAAAGCCATATATATTATGCAATCAGTTGATGTTGTTTCTGACACAGTGGATGAAAACTTCTCTAAATGCTCTATGTGCAACATGGTGTATATTGTGTCTTTCTTAGCCATTGTTTTCTGCTCCTTGGTTAAATCATAGGACAAAAAGAAGTTAGTAATGTTCAAATGACTCAATGACATGTGACACCTTCATAGAGTTTCCAATGTCTGGCTCAAGAACATATTAGTTCGGAGAGGGCTCTGTCCATGTTGTAAGAGGGACATATCGCTCTATATTATGTCAATAGTTAATGGCACAATGTTACTCAGAGAAGAAGTTCTATTGGATAATGTGTTCATACCATTGTCCATTGCCGCTAATGTTTTTTCACAAATAAACTCTGTCAACTTCACGTATCAGTTCAATAGCTTCCTGCTGGGAAACTTTCCAAAGTTTGTTATATATTACATACAATAAACATTTATGACATGATGTTCTAGGACCTAACAAAAAATCCTGTAAATCATTGTCATCAGAAAGGAGAGACAAGTGTGTTTACACTTCATCTAACGTTGGTTGATACCCCCAGAGTGATGGGTGCACATAGCGAGGCTCTGGTCTGTTTATCCTAAAGACCTTATTGTTGCTCAGAAAATGTGCATGACATGATGACACCCTGTGGTGTTTAATGGCCCCACTAACCACCCCTCAGGACTAGAATGTGAAGATTTGCATAAACTATTCTTAGCCATGTTGTTAAGCACTTCCTCTGTGTGGCTTGTAAATTGTTACCAATTGTCTAAATGTGCAAACGTGGGAGGTTTGGTGTGTTCAAGTCTTATATCATGGTGAGGCCCAGGCAAGATGTTTGCTGCACTGTTTTCTTCTAGAATATTACCTGTCTCGGTCTTAAACATGCTCTAAATAAAGCTTCATTACCTTCAACTTGCCAATCTTTCATTCCCCAAATTTTAAGATTTTAAGTCAACATTATCTTTCCAAAAGCTAAACCCTTGAATTAAAAACTGGGAAATAAAAGAAGCTGAATATATCAATTTGGTATCTGTGAGCATATTTTTCTTTGCGGGAGAAGGAATGAGTTTATAATAATAAGACACTGGGTCTACAGGGTTGTTGCTAGAAACATATGCAAACTTCTTGGCATATGTTTTAAAACTGTCCACATGCCATGTAGGACAATGTTGCCATTGTGGATAATTAAATACAGCACATGGAGTTCTAGTTCTGTGTAAGAAGTGGTGTGCACAGCGGTAAAAACAATAAATTTCATCATAATTAGATGTACCTTTCTTCAGGTGGGTCGCCCCCCCAGCCGCCACACGGTCCTCCTGTGCCGCGGTCCCCTCGCTACCTGCTGTGAATTGACTGCCTCTCCCCACCGAGGTCGGTGGGGAGAGGCAGTAGTGTTCAAGAGGTCCTGACGAAAGCCGGGTAGGCTTAAACTTTCCTACAATGGCTGAAACATGTTGACCAAATACCATCCTTAACAGACAGTTATTATTTCAAACTGTTTCACTCATTTTAATCTTGACACCATGATTTTCCCTAATAAACTTTTCCTTAAATCATGGTATCCAATTTTACATCTCACTTTTTGATTCTTTTGTCACTGCAATTTAATATCCCACACCATCTCAAACTGATTTGATTTTTTGGTACGATCCATCACTGGTGGTTCCTTGGGTTTGGAGAAGCACATAATTCCAACAGGTGTGTGGCTCCTTAACCAGACCATCTTTGGTTCTATCCCATAAAATGAAGCTCTGCCATATGGGTGGGCTGATGGGATTCATTTCCTTTTTGTTGTACACACCTTACAGGTAGACACAGAGTCCGTCACATTTTTCTTTTCTTTGACCCCATTAGTTGTACAGACCATTGACAGTCCTTTTTGTATTGTTGTTTTTTTGCTTGTGCCTGCTTATATCTTGTGCTTCCTCCGCCGTTACTGTTGCCACTTTTGTTTTCGTCTCCTTTACTGGTACTTTATTCTCACTATTGTTGCCATTTTCGCATGTGCCTTGTGCCCTCCCTCCTGCCTCCGCATGCCTTCTGTGTCACCCGCGCTTCCCGCCGCTGCTCCCTTGCGGCCCCGCCCCCCTTGTTCCCATTGGCTGCCTCACTCGTGCCTCCTAGCTGCTCCTTCCTCCCACAGCCCCTCATATGGAGGCCGTGCAGCGGCCACGCGCAGCGGGCGCGCCGCTGGCATGCCGAAGGCACGCCAAAGGCAAGCCCGTCTGTGCCCGTCCACGTCTGGACCGTGCCCAGCACCAGAACCCCTGGCCCCCGCCGAAGCCAGGAAACCCAACTGAGATACAACACCACTGGCCTCAACGCACTCAACACCGGACGACCACCTGCCTGCTACCAAGCCACCCCAAAACGCATCCATGGACCCTTCTCCTGCCTAGACTGCAAATTCACCTGCATCCGAAACCTCACACCACCACCCGGACCAGGCAACAACAACAACCACCTCAAGTGCATCCTGCTCAACACCCGCTCCATCCACAAGCATGCTGTCGAACTCTGGGACCTCCTCTACACAACAGCGCCAGACGTCGCCTTCCTCACGGAAACCTGGATGAACGCCTCCTCACCTACCAACATCGCGATAGCCATCCCGGACGTATACAAGATAATCCGAAAGGATCGCATCAACCAAACAGGAGGAGGAATCGCTATCATCCACAGGAGCACCATCAGCATCTTGACCAACACCGAAGACACCCTCACCACCGCCGAACATCTACACTTCCAGATCCGCACCGACCCCAAGACCACACCTCAGAGGAACCCTCATCTAGTGACCCCCAGGCCTGCGCACACAATTCAGCAAAGCTATCGCCGACCTCATCAGCCCGCATGCCCGCACCTCATCGGACTACATCCTCCTAGGGAACCTGAACTTCCACCTGGAGAACAACAACGACAACAACACCAACACCCTGCTAGACAACCTCGCCAACCTCGGACTCAAGAAACTGGTGAACACCCCCACCCACTACGCCGGCCACACGCTCGACACCATCTTCTCTGCCAGCGACCACGTTACCTTCAGCCACTCCACCAGACTCCACTGGACCGACCACAGCTGCATCCATTTCACCTACAAGAGGACCACAATCCACCACCACCCGCAACAGATCCCCAGTGGATGCTGGAGCAAAGTCACCACAGACCAGCTAAACGCATCACTGAGCCAGAACCCACCAATCAACACCACGGACACCAACGACGCGGCCCACAACCTCACACAGTGGATCATCAACTGCGCCAACACCCTTGCCCCACTGAAGACCCCTCCAGGCAAACCCGGCAACAGGAAAGCCACATGGTTCACCGACGACCTCAAAGAATCGAAGAAATCATGCCGAACCCTCGAGAAAACCTGGCGCCATGAAAAGACGACAGACAACCTGACTGCCCTCAAAAACGCCACTCGCAAACACCACCATCTGATCCGTACCACCAAAAAGACAGCGGCTGGAAAACAACTCACACAACAACAAGGAACTCTTCAGCATCATAAAAGAGCTCGCCAACCCCAGCGCCAACAGCAGTGACATCACACCATCATAAGACCTTTGCAACTCCCTCGCCATGTTCTTTCACCGCAAGATCGCCGACATACACGACAGCTTCGTTGCTCAGACCCAGACTCCGCCCTCAGCCACAGAATCAATGCCCCCGACAACCACCTTCAGCAACTGGACTCCCATCAGCACTGAAGACACCACCCATGTTTTGAACACCATCCACTCCGGATCTCTTTCCGACCCCTGCCCTCACCACATCTTCAACAAAGCCGACATCATCATCGCACCCCACCTACGGAACATCATAAGCAACTCCCTCGCATCCGCCACCTTTCCAGAGAGCTGGAAGCACGCTGAGATCAACGACATACTGAAGAAACCCTCAGCGGACCCTAAAGACCTCAAGAACTTCCGCCCCATCACTCTTCTTCCATTCCCTGCAAAAGTCATAGAGAAAAACGTCAATAAAGAGCTGAAAGCTTTCCTCGAGGCAAATGGCTCCCTTGACCCATCCCATTCCGGATTCCGAGCCAACCACAGCACTGAGACTGCCCTCATTGCAGCCACTGACGACATCAGGACCCTGCTCGACAAAGGGGAAACAACCGCTCTCATCCTCCTAGACCTCTCATCCGCCTTTGATAGAGTCTGCCATCGGACCCTAATAACCCGCATCCTCAATGCCGGGATCCAAGATAATGCCCTGGACTGGATCACCTTGTTCCTCTCCAACAGAACCCAGAGAGTCCACCTCCCTCCTTTCAGATCAGTGGTCACCGAGATCATCTGCGGAGTACCCCAAGGCTCCTTGCTCAGCCCAACCCTCTTCAATATCTACATGAGCCCCCTCGCTGCAATCACACACAAACACAACCTCAACATCATCTCATATGCTGACGACACCCAGCTGATACTCTCCCTCACCAAAGACCCAGCCACTGCCAAATCCAACCTCCAGGAAGGAATGAAAAACGTAACGGAATGGATGAAACTCAGCCGTCTCAAACTGATCTCAGACAAGACAGATGTCCTCATCCTCGGACCATCCGCATCCGCCTGGGATGACTCCTGGTGGCCCACAGCACTGGGCACTGCACAGATACCCACGGACCACGCACGTAACCTGGGATTCATCCTGGACTCCTCCCTCACGATGACCAAGCAAGTCAACGCCATCTCATCTTCATTCCTCATCACCCTGCGAATGCTCCAAAAGATCTTCCAATGGATCCCTACTGAAACCAGAAAGATGGTCACCCAGGCCCTCGTCACCAGCCGACTGGACTACGGGAATGCCCTCTACGCAGGAACCACAGCCAAACTTCAGAAAAGGCTCCAGCGCATACAGAATGCATCCGCACGACTCATCCTGGACATCCCATTCCACAGCCACATATCCACCAACCTGAAAGACCTGCTCTGGCTGCCCGTCAGCAAAAGGATCACCTTCCGGCTCCTCACCCACGCACACAAAGCGCTCCACAACACAGGGCCCGAATACCTCAACAACCGCCTCACGTTCCACACCCCGACGGCCAGCTCCGATCCTCCAGCCTCGCCCTTGCCAGCGTACCACGGATTCGTAGAACCACCTCCGGAGGAAGATCTTTCTCTTACCTGGCTGCTAAGACGTGGAACTCCCTACCCACCCACCTACGACTGACCCAGGACCATCTCACCTTCAGGAAACACCTCAAGACATGGCTCTTCGAGCAGTAGCAGCACCCCCCTTCCTCCAGCGCCTAGAGGCCCTCACGGGTGAGTAGTGCGCTTTATAAATGTATTGATTGATTGATTGATTACCACTATACATATCTTCATATCCAAATTTAGTATAATGTTCAAGCTCAGCAAGCATAGACTTAACTATATGTAAGTCCTTATCATCAGAGATGGTGCTAGGAGTAATAACATCTTGAAGTGCCAATTTAAAAATCTAAGGTATTTGTAACATTTCTGTTGGTCCAACTATTTCAAAAGGTAGCTTATACCAAACAATTATATCAAGTACAGGAACCGCTATATTGCTCCGAAGGGACAGGTCTCTTTTCAGTTGAGGCTTCAATACCTCAACTACAGGTTCATCCGCAGAACGTTCTGGGAGATAGTGTTTATTTGATAGTAAAACAACACAGTTACAAAACCAATCCAAATTGAAAGAAAAAGCAATGTCAGTAAAATCCAAATATAAATATATGGTGGAACAAAACATATTGTTTTGAGGCAGATTTTGTTTGCACGAGTTCCATGCTCCATGACTGATGGATCCAAAGAAAAGTAATAAAAAACAATGACATTTTAAGAAGCAGCTTCTGCAAAAAGTGTAGGATCATGGGGTATTATTGTATACTTGTAGTTCACTCCAGTGGTGGAACATAGCAAACGACATTGTTGCTGACATTTGTTGACAAATTTTGTTGAGTAGCATAAAAAGCTTGAATGTTGTAGGTTGATGTGACTGGAAGTAGCACACCCTAAGTGTCAAATGTCCCCAGCCGGAGTGTAGCAACTTCAACGGTGGTTAAAGCCTATAACAGAATGTCATGTATGGTAGTGAGAAAAGGCTAGTAACTACTCCAGATCCCAAGGGGCGTGGCCTGATAACATGGCCGTCTAGACGTGTTTCTGTGCTGCTCCGGCCCGAGTAGTGTTTATCCTACAAAATCCTAACTAGTACATATAAGCACCGGAACCCTCCATGGACGTTGTGGTGGCCGGTAGAGTCAGCCTGCAGTGAGGGTCTGCCGATACGAGCTGAGGCAAAACCCAGAGAAACTCTGATTCCTGTAATGGCGGCCGACGTTGCAAATTGAGGGAAGAGACAGTGGATGCGGCCCTGGAACCCCGAAATCCCGCCGTGTAGCCAGCGCACTGCTAAGACTCCAGGATGGGGGGGTACAACAAGAAAATGCCGAGCGGCGGGGTCAGAAGAGTGTGATCGGCAGGTGGGCCTCCGCAGACTGGGGACAGAAGCTAGGAAACCCCGAGGCGGTGAGGCTTACTGCGTGTAGTGAGCGGTGAGGATCCCGGCTGCTCTCCAGGCCACGTGCTGGTGGCCTCCTGGTGGTGCCGAGAGGTGGAAGCTGACCGAGATCGGACGAACCTCCGGGGCCTTGGTGAGAGAACCCACTGCGAGGCCCCAGGAGGCGGGAAGCCAGCCATAAGTGGGAGGAGACGGCAGGCAGGCCCCATAGCCAGGAGGAGAAATCCATGCGAGGCCGCGGTGTTGCGGCCTTCCTGCATCCTGTCAGACTGGGCCCTGCTAACAATGAAGAGTCTGCCTTGGGGCCCGGCGCCAGGTTTGTTGTGCCTGGGGCCTGTATTTAGAGCCTGATAGCGAAGGATTGCAGCACCACATGCCCGCATGTACTGACTTGCCTCCTGGTATTTTTGCACTAATCCATCTACAGGCCAGCGACAGGCCTTGCGGGAGTGTGATGCGACCTGCCTGGGTGCCGGTCGATGGGTGGGCTATCTGAGGCCAAAAAACAGTGATGCACAAAATCGGAGGCCGGGGGCTGCACCCTACTCTGAACCACTTGACTACAGTGCACTGAGAGGGACATCTCACTGTGAAAGACCTGCACCGCGAGCCACCCTGCCTCAGACCACACTGGGCACAGGGAAGGCCATCCCCACAATAGAGGACTTCTAGTGTGCTACATCATGATTTACAACACATCTACCATAGTGCACTGAGAGGTCTACCCCTACAGCGGGGAACTTGCAGAGCGGGATATCTCACTCCAGACCACACTGATTACAATACGCTGAGAGGGATAATTCCTCAGCGGTGGACTGTCCGGGCGCATCATCTGACCAGAGGAGTTCTAGAGGGTGTCGCACAGGGACTGTCCGGCGAGACAGGTGGAGAGAGAAGGATGGCAGTATGCCCACGCCGGACAGTGGATGAAGGGCCAGGCTGACATCGACAACGCCGACACCGCCGAGGGGAGGTGGACTGATGTTGGGAACCCCTCCCCTGGATTGTTTACACCACTAATAATACTTCAGATGGAGGGACCACTGAGAGTTACCCTGGGACGGCCTAGCTAATAATGGGGAAGGACAGACCTCCAAGAGGCGCCTAAACTAATAAAATTGTGCAGTACACGGACCGCCCCCGTGCGGACATGGAACGGGGGGCCCATCGGGACACAGCCACCAGAGATAAGGCACATATTTTGGAAGCGATTAAGGACTCCAGGGTGGCTTTTAAACTAAAATGGATGGGATGGCCATTGATATTAATCACGTGCATCTGGACCTCAGGAAGGTGGCAGACAGGGTTACCACCACAGAGGGACACCTAAACGCTCTGCAGACGGAGGTTCGACAGTTGCGGGAGACGGTGGTGGCACTCCAGGACCATACGGCCCGGCTGGAGGAAAGGGCAGAAGATGCTGAAGGTTGATCTAGAAGGAACAATCTCCAATTTTTGGGTTTCCCTGAAAAGGCGGAGGGGCCGGCAGCAGACCTATTTTTGGAGGACTGGATCGGAAAATCGTTCCCTAACCTTAGATTCTCCAAACTGTTTGCGGTGGAAAGAGACATAGATCTTTAGGGCCGCCGCCGAAGCCGGGATCCCCGCCCAGAGCCCTGATTGCCTGGATGTTCAATTTCACGGACCAGGATATGATTTTACAGTCCATCCATGCTAACTGCCAGCCCAGATTCGAAAACCAAGACATACACATATACCCTGACCATACTAAAAAAGTGCAAGATTTGCAGAATGATTTCATGTGTGTTAAACGTCGGCTGCATACCCACAACATCAAATAAAGCCTGATGTTCCCGGCCAGGCTCCGAGTGATATATGCAGACAAAGTCCCCTTCTTTGATACCCCATTGGGGGTGGCAGATTGGATGGACTCGCTGGGCCTGGATGGCCCGGACCAAACTCAGGGATGGCAGGAGCAGAGATGCCGGATCTACAGACAGAGGAACCAGCAGCGGTGAGGAGAAGGCCAACAATAACGGGAACGAGATCGGGCAGGTGGAGGACGTATTGTAGTGGGACCAGATGGCACCCTCTTTACGGAACAAGAGGTGATCCCGACGCAGAATGAGTTCTCTCCACTCTGTTTGGTGCAGGAAAGACAGTTGGATGTGGACGGTGCTGTGGGCCCGGCTATTGAGGGCTCTCGGAACACAGGAAGGAGAGACTGGACAATGGGATTGGGAAGTTCTACACCATGGAGATTGTGAGTAAAGGGGTTGACATGAACAGGCATTGTGCCTGATATATTTGCAGGGGGTTTGAAAAAGGTTCAAGGAGGGTACACCATTTTGCCCATATACTTAGTTGTGCCACTCACTTTGCTTTGCCGAACTCTACTGCCTGTTGTGTCCAGGACGGAGAAAAGGTCCGCGCAACACAGAAGCCTGCTTGTCTGACTGCAGCCTCCCCTTGACGAGGACTCGCTGGTGTGAGCGAGCCCTGCAATCGGCAGGGCTAGCCTAGCGCTCCCAGCTAGAGACCCCAGGGTAGAGGCTTGGGCAAACTTCACCAGCAAGCCGGGGGACTGCGAGGACCAGCAACCTCCACGTTGCTCAGCTGGTTCCTCTTCCCCCGGCTGCCACGCCCACGGACACGCCCACTGCCGATGGATCAAAACCTTTTGTGGCACCCGCTTTGCGGGTGCCACTCACTTTGCTTTGCCGAACTCTACTGCCTGTTGTGTCCAGGACGGAGAAAAGGTCCGCGCAACACAGAAGCCTGCTTGTCTGACTGCAGCCTCCCCTTGACGAGGACTCGCTGGTGTGAGCGAGCCCTGCAATCGGCAGGGCTAGCCTAGCGCTCCCAGCTAGAGACCCCAGGGTAGAGGCTTGGGCAAACTTCACCAGCAAGCCGGAGGACTGCGAGGACCAGCAACCTCCACGTTGCTCAGCTGGTTCCTCTTCCCCCGGCGGCCACGCCCACGGACACGCCCACTGCCGACGGATCAAAACCTTTCGTGACACCCGCTTCGCAGGTGCCACTCACTTTGCTTTGCCAAACTCTACTGTCTGTTGTGTCCAGGACGGAGAAAAGGTCCGCGCAACACAGAAGCCTGCTTGTCTGACTGCAGTCTCCCCTTGACGAGGACTCGCTGGTGTGAGCGAGCCCTGCAATCGGCAGGGCTAGCCTAGCGCTCCCAGCTAGAGACCCCAGGGTAGAGGCTTGGGCAAACTTCACCAGCAAGCCGGGGGACTGCGAGGACCAGCAACCTCCACGTTGCTCAGCTGGTTCCCCTTCCCCCGGCGGCCACGCCCACAGACACGCCCACTGCCGACAAGTATATAATTACCATCACTTTACCCGCGACGCGGGATGCGCGCGGGTCGCAGTCCGGGCGAAGACCGGGCAAAGAGCGGGCCGTTTGAGGCCGTTCGAGAACGTGAGAGTCCGGTCCGGGCCCCTGTTCTAAGCAGTATATCTTCGGACTCCTTTTATAAGTACTTATCACCTTCCTGAAGCCAGCGGCAACTCATCATCATTAACTAAAGTCATAGCATATTCCATCCACTGAAAATGAACACGAGGGGAAGTAAACAAAAAAACTTTTAAAAAACGGGGTAGGAGAAAAACTGCTAGGACCGATGGATGATTTTATTTCTAAAGCTAACACATTCATTGATCAAAGTATCTGTCTGATTGAGGGTAGAGTATCAACAGAACTCGCATTTGCAAGGCGATCCTCAATGGGACTACTAGCAACCGCAAGAACCCCAGACACACAATCTGACCCAACCCAAAATACAGCGGGCATAAACAGACTTAGTCTCCCAAATAATGTAGATCTTTCTGCCTCTCAACTCTCTGTAACATTCTCAGAAAACGAGCTAGAAAAAACACCCGAAATTTTCCCTGACCACACCCCGGAAGAAGCAAGGCAAGCTAGAGGGAGGAGGGAGGGAGCCATAAAGAAAAGGAAGGATAAGGAAAAGCTAGATAATACTGCAAATAACAAACTGGTCGATCATATAGATCTGATCGACACCATAAATCCGTCAGGTTTATCCCACCAAATTGCTGACCCAGCCAATAATTTGTTAACGATCCATCTTCCACTACAGAACATTCAAGATACCATCACCTTAGAATCCCCCCCCCCAATAACAACGGGCAAGGAAAGAGAAGCATCAAGGCTAATAAAGGAGATAGCTTCCCTTCTAGATTCCTTTATTCGCCCAATAGAAACTAGACTCCTTAACATCGAGTCTCAATTGACAAAACTCGCTAGCTGTCCCAAGGTAATACCCATACAGGGACCGTCAAAAACGGGCATAAACACCTCGGCAACATTGCTTCCACAAAAGAAAGCTACAACTCTAGCCCGCCCGTCGCCTAAACAGCAACCCACAGTAAAGGCCCCTACAGTACCAAAGTCTCCTGCTGTACAGAAACCTACGCCTAAGGCCCTTACTATTCCCCCGCAGAGCAATATCGTACAAAATACATCTAAAGCAAATACGCAAATCATAAATACACCGGCCCCTAAAACTCCTGCCACTAAAAAAACAAATCTCCCAGACAACAAAGGTGGTATGAGAGGGACCACTGATAACAGGCTTCCGCTAAACATGCCACCTGAGGCATGCCCATATGTGGTAGTGATGACGGGGGTTCCTGAACTAACGGGAGAGGGGACGGAACCCAACTGGTCGTTGAAAAATAAAGTACAGTATTGGTTGAACACAAATCGACCTGTTCCGCCAACCTGGACAAGCAGGATAACAACAGTTTGTAGGACCCCTTGGGTGGGACATAGGAAAAAAACTATACAGGGAGATTGTATAGTGATCACCTTCGAGGATCCCAGCATAGTCGAGTATATCTGCTCCTGGGATCATAATAATATAATTGGAGAGATCGCTACAAGATCCCTTTCCTTCTTTTACCCAAAAAGATATTACAATAACTATTCGAATGAATCGGACAACATCTGGTGTAAAGCAATCCCACAACCATGGGAACTAGACTTCGCTGGGCCTAAAACATATCAGCGACATAGTGATCCTGACAATTCTTGGTGGTCAGTAAACCAGAATTATCAACAGCTAGAGGGCCCGTGGCAGACCGTGGGACCACAGAACAGAGGTAGAAACTGGGAACAGTGGGATAGACCGCGCTACCGATCACACAGACCTATCTATAGAGATACCCCACATTGGCAAAATTGGTCAGGCATACCGACCATGAACCGGTTTAGCAGCCTGGAAATGGTCAATTGACCAAGAGTTGAAACTATGAAGTCCCTACAGACCAGCCCGGTCCTACCCGAAGATCCCCCAGATCTACCAGAACCTAAAACGGTGGATACTGAGAACGAAATCTTACAGCTCTCAATGATTTTCTGGAACGCTGCAGGCCTCCGACCAAAAATAGAGGATGGTTCCGCTGCCCGATTTTTGGAGGAGGGTAAAATTATATGCCTACAGGAGACATGGGCCACGACGCCCCTACATCTTGTAGGATATAAGACATATTCATCCCCCGCCCTTTCAAGCAGCTCAGGTAGACCTAGGGGGGGGCTGGTAACTTACATAGCCATCACAATAACTGACTTGAAGGTATTAGAGGCAGCCTCTTTCCCAAACTTTCAATTGTTTACACTGACAATAGGGAAAACATATATTATTATACTAATCAATTTATATAATAATCTAGAGGATGACAATTTCTTAAACATCCTCTCCATAATTCAAGAAAAAATTATCCACTTTAGACATCTTTATGAGAGAAAGGGTAACGTCCATATAATATGGGGAGGGGACTTTAATTTACACCCCTGCCCTTTGACGAACAATCAGACCTGTGGAGTGGTGGACGAGCACGAGAACCCCCTCGTGCACTTCCTCCATTCACGAACGGGGTTGGCTATGAATAAGATCCTTTCAGATCTGGAACTGCAAATAATAAACCCAATTCTACCATCAGAGAATCAACCAGAACCTACCTATCGAGGAAGGGGGCACGAGACCACAGTCGACTACATAATTATCACAGAAGGTCTAAAGGATCTAAGTAGGAATTTTAAAATTTTGGAAAACATACTAAGCGACCATTCTGCTCTAAGGCTGAATTTACAGCTGAACCAATCAAGATCTTTTATGGCAACAATAGCAAATACTTTATCACAAAACAGGCTTGAAGTGGGGAAAAAAAACGGATACACTATAAAATGGGAAAAAGTGGATCCTAACAAGCTTACTAACACATTAATAAAGACTTCTTATAACAATATAATGATATGCCTGGATCCCCAAGCAGATGCCAAGTTAATCCTGGAAAATTTTAAGATGATACTAGAACAAGTAAAAATACTGCTGACCAGACTACCCAAACAAAACAAACCCAGTACTACAGGTTGGTTTAATCATGATTGTACTAAGGCGCAGACCAACTTAAGAAAGGCACTTGGAAAATCGAACAGAGACCATTTAGAGATCCAATACCTCCGGCGAGAGTATAATAATGCCAGAAAGACAAGGAAAAAAGAGTTGAAACAGTCTTTGTGGAAAGCTCTGCATAAAAGCGCACTCAAGAAAGATAGTCAGTCCTTTTGGCGAATAGTTAAGTCTCCTCTGCTATCGGACTCTAATATTCCTCGGATCGACGTTGCCATCGATGAGGAAACCTGGGTGAATCATTTTTCAAAAATCTTTGAACTAACATCGAAAGCAGAAGAACGTCATCTTAATCTCCCCCAGGTAGTATTTCCAATACTGATAGACTTTGAAGTACAAGACGTCGAAATGGCACTATCGATGAGTAAGAGCGGCAAAGCACCTGGCCCCGATGGGGTTCCAGTGGACTTATTTAAACATCTTCCTGAACTTTGGACTCCTATACTCACAAGAGTCTGCACAGCGGCAGCGAAACTTGGACTGTTGGAGTCATGGTCATGCTCCATCATGGTCCCTATTTTTAAAAAGGGAGACCGCCAAGATACGAAATGTTACCGACCCATTTCGCTGCTTGACTCTCTGGGCAAAGTAGTCGGTAGAGTTGTCCTGGATAAACTTCAGCAATGGGCAGAAGAAAAAAATATCCTTTCGGATCTCCAGTTTGGTTTTAGGGAAGGATTTGGAACAGTGGAACAGGCACTTAACTTAAGCATGCTAGTTTCGAAATACATTCATGCAAAGCCAGGGACAATTTATATGGTCTACGTGGATTTGTCCTCCGCGTTTGACTGCGTGTCGCATGCGAAGCTCTGGTCTCTGCTGGGTACACTAGGGGTTGATCCTCCCCTTCTGAATTTTCTAAGGGAGCTATACGGTGAAGCCTCAGCAAGAGTGAGATATGGAATAAAAGGAGAGCTAACTGCACCGTTTAGGGTAGAGCGAGGAGTAAGGCAAGGATGCGTCCTAGCCCCCTTCTCCTTGTATACTAACGGATTGGAGGAGACCATGCTGAGGGGGGGGCAGGACCTGCCCAGACTGAAACATCGCCTGATCCCCGCACTGCTCTATGCGGATGACGCAGTTATTTTAGCACGCACCCCTATCGAGCTACAGAAATCCTTATCCAAGTATGCTAACTTCATGGGTGCCCTGGACTTACATATTAATGTAAAAAAAACATTTGTTATGGTAGCGGGTGGACAACGAAAAGCCACAAAGTCCATTTATTTAAAAGACCAAAAAATTGAAAAGACCTCCCAGTATCCTTACCTGGGCATCATGATTGATGACAGCCTAAATTGGAAGGCGGCTGTCGAGGCCAGGAGACACCTGTTCAAACGAGCAATTCTAGCACTGATGAACTTCTCAAAAAGACTTGGAAAAAGACCACCACTAGAATTGCTACAGCTCTATGCTGCAAAATGCCAAGCCATCGCCCTCTACGGGGCAGGGATATGGGGACACACAGACATTGGTTCTTTGCAAAAAGAAGAAAATATTTTCATGAGATTCCTCTTGTCCACGCCAAAAGGCTCTTCCATCTATGCCTCGCACATGGAATTGGGAATCCCATTTATTGAAGACTTAATAAAGATCCAGCCACTATTACTTTGGAGGCGCGTGGACGTCGGACAAAAACCTGCTGACCAAAAACATCTTACAGGACTCCATGGAACTGGATCATGTACATAAAATAACATGGCTCTCCTATATCAGACACTTCTTTTCTGATCTGGGATTACATAAGTACTATTTCACCCCAGAAAAACTAAGTGAAATATCTAAGAAAGATTTGAAACAAACTGCGCTGAGCCATCTAGAGTCTTTGAGACTGACCTTGTTGTCGACCAAAAAATCTGTGACCCATGCGAATATGATACAGTATTCCCCGAAAATCCAGCTTTATCTAACCCTAGAATTTACAGCATACGATAAGATGCTCCTAACAAGGTTCAGACTGAATCTTTTTTACAGACTAGTGACTTTTCCTGATAAAAACAATTGGAACTTAAACTTGGCTCCTTGTCCATGTGACGATTTGTCCCGACAGTCAACCATTCATACAATCTTGTTTTGCAAATTTTTTCACACCCATAGAAAAATCTGGATAATCCCTCTACTAAAAAGTTGGGGTTACAGACAGTGTCGCCCAGCCATGTTAGCATTACAGATGTTGGATTCTGAAGGTACCTGTTACTATGTACTCAATTTCCTATAGTGCATTATGAGACATAGGAATAACCTTTGAAATAGAAGAATAAACTTAGAGGGTTACTAGTGCCCTATCATTTACTCAATTTGCACAGAACCTGGTTATATGTTTTAAAAAACATGTGCAATAATTGTTTTTATATAAATACTTATGTTTTTTGTATGTTGTGATAACTTTTATGGTTTTGCTTTGCTAAAAACTGAATAAAGATTATTATTATTATTATTATTATTATTACTTAGTTTTGCTGGCTGTGGAGTGCCATGGCAACTAGGATAGACCTCGGTCGGGCAGGGCTGCACGGTGCCAGTCAGTCGGCTGACTCACAGAGCTTAAGGGGGGAAGGGGGACTGGGATTCTTCTTTCTCTAGATTGTTACTGTTGTTTGCATTGTTGCGGCGGGTCTTTAGGGGTGGGTGGGGGCTATGAAGCCTGAGTTCTCAGACCACGGTTGGGCTGTGAGGATGAGGTTCTACTGCCTACTACCAGGGCGAATTTTCACATTGTTTTGCTTTATTGTTCCACCAGGGGAATGTTTTATACCAGGTCACGAGGTCAGGGGCGCGTTTGGAGGAGATGGAGGGGTTCCCGACACTATACATTGTGGTTCTTACTGCTCCTGTATCAGATACCGTGCTTAACCAAAATTCTATACCTATGGCTTGGGATCAGCAGGCCTTCATACTTATAACATTGAATGTTAGAGGGCTCAACAACAGGGTCAATTGGATAGGGGTAGCGACATACCTTAGATGGTACAGGATAAGCGTGGCCTTTTTACAAGACACACATCTGTGGGGGGATTGCCTGAAATATAGCCAACGGCGGTGGAGGGGCAGTTTTTTGTGACCTCCTACTCGGGGTTTGCCAGGGGGGTACTTATATGGGTAGCGCCTGGAGTCCCCTTTAAGGTTTTAAAATGTACTTCTGACCCTGAAGGGGGATACGTAGTGTTGGAGGGGACGCTGGATGGGAGACACCTGTGTCTAGTAAATGTCTATGTTCCAAACACCGACGACGGGTAATTCTTGGCTAAGGTTCTGGTGAAATTGGACCTAACACCTGACACAGAACTCATCGTAGCAGGAGACTTTAATTGTGCCAAAAAAAATACTCCAGATCCCTTGTGGCCTAATGTTTAGGACTGGCTAAAAAGTGTTGTTCGATCAGATTGATTGAAACAAACCTTATGTTCTTACAACCAGCAAGAGGCAGCAAAAGTGCAGTCCTGGTACCTTCAATCAGCAGTCAAGACACAGGTACTCTGTACAATGGGCTAAATTATTTTTTGTACACACCAAAGTCATTAATTTCCTGTACGACAGCACAATGATCACTGATATCAAAAGCATTTTCACAGCCACCAAGACAGGATTGTCTAATTCAGGTTCACACATCAGGACCCAAAGAGGATCTAATAGGGAATCTAAACAACCAAGAATCTTCTTGGCAGGTTATTTAAAGCTTTCTGAACCCCATAGTAGTGATGCAACCAACCTTTGCCTAAACCTAATATTTTGTTAAAGACTGCCTAAAGTAATGGTTCTTACTCTCCACAACAGAATTGTCCTTGGGATATATGAGGAGGAGTACTGCACAGTTACTCCCAATGTTTCCATGACATCCCAGTAAGCCTTAGAGGCAAACAAAGGTCCTTGGTTCGAATGGAATGCAGCTACTCCACATGTCCCAATAAAGACTTGCACATCTTTAATAACAGTTTGTGCATTAGCCGATCACCGTGGTCATACCTACAGGAATTGAGAGCAGGAATCCACGGGTAGTACATATTTGAGATAGATGTTACTGGATAATTTTATTTGCTGACATATGCCACATTTAAGGACATAGGGCCTCATTTACATAATTTTGACGCACAGCAGTGTAGCAAGCTGTCATGCTGTGCTGCCGTGCGTCAAAATAAAAGAGCAGGAATTCGCCATATATAAAAGATATGGCGCATTCCTGTTCTTCTCCCGTATGCCAAAGCACACACAGCAGCTGTGTACTATCGCAGACATGCTTGCACCATGGTGCAAGGGTGTCTGTGTTGTGGGGATGACTGTTATTGAGCAGGAAGGGAAACCTTCCAGCACAAAAACAATCATTGATGGCATTTTCCTCTTTCAATGCATGCTGTGAAATGCAGCACACATAGAAGGAGGTAACACGAGGAGAAGTACAAGTATTTCTCATTGATGTGCCACTCCTACACCTCCACTAATGAGGCTTCAGATTCTGTTGCATTCCCAGCTTTACAAAATATTGTAAATCTGAGAATGTACCAGGTTCCTTGATATTGCATGGGAATACTCAGAGCAACACCCATGGAATGCCCCTTTAATGCAGAGAAATGCTTAAAAGGGGTCCATATTTACAAGGCTATGAAACAAGGTAACTTTACGTAGCCATGCAAATGTGGGCAGGCACACTGCACCACTGTGTACCACTGTGTATCTGAAAAGTGATGCACAGGTGGCATAATGGGCTTGTAAATGAGGTATGTAGTCTTTAGCCTGCTTTAAAGACCTGGCCACCAGTATTGTTGCTGTGGCAGTGAAACCGTAGCCCCTGCTCCTGTGTGAGCAGAACCCAACACATCAGGTGCCGCTAAAATTAATTCTGGTGTGCGGTCTAAATTTGGTATTACTTTATCACCCACTCCTGGAAGATACTTTTCAATCTAAATGTCATTTTCAGCATCAGACCTGTTTTTAACTAAAACGTCTTGTCAGTCTGTGCTGTTCCTTACATTGTGCATTGTCTAGTTGTTCTCTATCACGGCATACCTCTTTGTGGTCTGTATTTGCTTTATTTTAAGCTACATTGATCAGAATGAGTTCTTCGTTATGATGCCTTAAAAAGTTTCTTGTTTATAGGCTCTGTATCACTGTACATGCAAGCATGGAGACTATGTTTACCTTCTTGTTTTATGTATGTACAGTGCACTGCCATTTTCTTCTGGGTACAGTCCATCCAATATAGTTGCTCTAATGAATAAATAAATACAACTCATCGGTTACTCTCATTCTATCTGTTTATTACCAAAGTGTACTTTGCCAACAACACACTGTCTGGAATTCATATCAGGCCTTAACAAAATGATATAGCACTTTGGAAAAAATATACACCCCAGCAGGCCAGCACTGGAGCACATGATGGCAAACACCTCCACGGCCACCATGTACTTCCCCCGTGTACTCAGGTATGCCGGGATGAAGGAGATCCACACACTGACAAACACCAGCATACTGAAGGTGATCAGCTTGGCCTCGTTGAAGCTTCCAGGCAGATTCCTTGAGACAAAGGCCACTATAAAGCTGACTGTGGCCAGGAGGCCCATATATCCGAGCATGAAGTAAAAGAAGATGGTGTTTCCTTCATTACACTCAAAAATGACCCTGTTAATATAAGACACTCTGTTCAATTCTGGGTATGGGGGGGAATTAATTATCCAGACAACACAGATTAGAGTTTGTACCAAGGTGCAGAATAAGACAATAGAGATTGGCGTCTTTAATCCTAACCATTTTCTTGCAGAGCTTCTTGGGTTTGTTGCCATGAAGGCAAGAAAAACAATCACAGTTTTTGCCAGAATACAGGATACACTGATGGAAAAAATGACCCCAAAAACCATCTGCCTCAGTATGCAGGTGAGTCTCCTGGGGCGGCCAATGAAGATGAGAGAGCAGAGGAAGCAGAGCATGAGGGCCAATAAGAGCAGGTAACTGAGTCCACGGTTGTTGGCCTTCACAATGGGAGTATTTTGGTTCTTCATGAAAACTAGAAGCACAGAAGCTGTGAGGAAGGTCATTGAGGAAGCAGATATTGTGAGTGTTAGACCCAATGGCTCCTTAAATGTAAGGAATTCCACAACCTTTTCAATACATTGATCTCGTTCTTCATTGGACCACTCGCTGTTAGGACATTTTGTGCAGGAGGTCATATCTGGAAAAAGATGATAACTAGTTTAGACATCTTTGATAAAACAATTCAAAGCCATCTTCATTGGTGCCTGGGAGGGTGGGGCCAGGCTTTTAACTCAGATTATTTTTAAAGCACAATTAGAGCCTCAACTACCAGAAGAGATTGACATTGGAGACTCGGGCCCCTTATCACTTTCTGCACACGGGCCCAAACATTTTGCATTGAACAACTGCACAAAACAAGAAGGTCACACACAACAAAGGAGGACTACCGAACCGTGTTTTCTCCAAAGAAGAAAATGTACAATGAGGCATGTCCAAATAAGAAGCAGGCACTTAAGACAGAATGACAGCAAAACATACTTCCTTTTCTCCTCCCCACACAAGAAATTCAAACTCAGTGGCAGGTTGGTTAATGCCCTTTACAAGAGTGACTTCAACCCCAAGCGGAGAGCTAGTCTCTTTGGGCTTTTCGCTTGACAAGAGCCTGAACTCTCAGAACTGTATATTGAGAGCTCCATTGAAAACTATGGAGAGGCGGCAAGCTATAAGCACTGGTTCAGACCTGCTACTATAAGTGTCAGAATGTCCTAATCCACAGCCTCTGCCTCCTTTCAGCCTCTGCCCCTGGTATGGGGAGTGTTGGAGTGGCAAGGAGCTAGGCAGAAGCTGTGATGTCAGCAGAGGCACTCCCTCCTCCTGCATGGCCAACTATAGGCAGTACCAGCTTGAAGAGGAGGGACCATCTGCAGATCCACTCTTTTTTGCTGCCTCATCAGAAGAACAAAGAAGTTTATCTGAGACAAGAGTGAGGCGTGGTTTTCGGGGCTTTACTATCTCTTTCCTTCTGTGACATTGGTCAAGTCCATGAATGGCAGTTATTGCCAGGGACATGGTATGGCAGTGTGTGTGCGGTCCAGGCAGTAACGTGCATGATTTGTCTGAATAGATGTCACAGAAAAGGGGGGAGTTTTTACCGCATGGGGTTGTGTCTTGATGATAAACTTTTGTTAATAAGGACATACATACATACAAACATACATACATACATACATTGTGCCTTCATAGGGTGAAGTGTTCTAATGGAGTTATAGCCCCCTGCAGTAGGCTGTATGCAAATCAAAGTCCAGTTCCCTTGTTATTGGCGCTCACCTTCAGCTCAGGTTAATAATACTGATGCAGACCTTTAAAGACAATCTGGCAGATGCATTAAGCAAAATACCTCCCGGTAAAATACCGAATCGGTAAAACAGGCCGTTACCGAACGCTAAACCTGAAAATGCTATGCATCAACCCAAAATCGGTAAAAAAATAAAGAATCGCTAACAATATCCCCTCGGTAAATTACCGAATCGCAAATCAGACAATCGGAAATAACGAATCACTATTAAAGAATCGCAATGGAATGCATGAATAATCGCTAATACCGGAAAAACGCAAAAATCGCTATTTAGCATGAGCAAAATAAAGGGAATCTCAATCAGGAGGTAAAGTTATTTGAAGGATAGGAAAAAAAAATACAACTTCTCAGCAGGTGCTGACAATCAGTAACCCTTCACAAATGCCCTGGGATACCCCACAAGTCATCCAAAATGGCTGCCCTCTACATGCTTGCTAGGAGGAGGAGGATCAACGCCCAGGCTCAGCGCAGGAGGATGATCCTGGACAGGGTCTTCAGGGTGCGCATCACTTTGCAGGGGCAGACCGAGGAACAGGTGTACGATAAGTACAGACTCAACCGTGCCATGATCATGCGCCTAATAGCAGATCTGGAACCATTGCTGCAGCACGAGACCCGTAGGACCAACACCATACCAGCCCATGTCCAGGTCCTATGCTGCCAGCACCTGCTGGCGTCCGGAAGCTTCCAGGGGGTAATAGCTGAGACTGGAGGCCTGTCGCAAAGCGCATTATCACACTTCTTCCACCGGTTCCTAGAGGCCATGCTGACATTCATGAATCGCCACATCACCTTCCCCACAACCCCCCAGCAGTTGACCCGCACCAAACGGGAATTCTACCAGGTGGCACAATTCCCCCATGTGATAGGGTGTGTTGACTGCATGCATGTCCCCATCTGTCCTCCATCAGCCACCGAATACATATACCGCAACTGGAAGTCATATCATTCTATTAATGTGCAGGTTGTGTACGGACCTTGTATCCCAATTCCCCAGGAGCACACACGAGGCTTACATATTCCGTCACTGTGGCCTCCACAGGCGCCTGATCAACGGTGAATTTGGAGAGGGACACCTACTAGGTACATATTGATGCATCATCGTTCACTCCATCCCCACATGTATCATTGCATTCATGCTGATGACCTTTCTCTCCCCATCCTGCAGGTGACAGCGCTTACGCATTGCGTGAATATCTACTCACTCCCTACCTCAACCCAGCTACACGGCAAGAGCAGCGCTACAACAGAGCACACATCAGCACACGGAATGTGATGGAGCGTACATTTGGCATCCTCAAGAGTCGCTTCCGAATACTGCACAAGACTGGAGGTGCCTTGCAGTACGACCCAGTGACCTGCTGCCAGATCACAGCTGTCTGTGCCATCCAGCACAACATCGCCACCCGCAGGGGAATGTCCATAGAGGTGGATGGAGAGGATGAACTACGTGCACTGCAACCCCTCCCAACACCAACAGGCGCATGTGCCCAACACAGCAGAAGGGCAACGGAGGCGGACATACATCACACGGCATCATTTCTGAGACAGGTAAGAGAGTGCCTTGACAACTGGATTTGATTTGGAAGGGTTTAATGGAAATTAACACCTGACTGGTGCAGAAATATGTAACTCAAACATGATGCAGCTGCAGTAGAAGTTAAACTTAAATTGTCCCTTCTCAACACGGGTGATGCTTGTGGCACTATAGTTGGCCCATGGTTACGTCACCATGGATAGTGTGACTTTGCCACATGTCTACTTGCGTTTGCCGCGTACCCCCAGTCTCTTGTCCTGTGACTTCTCCGCTTCTCCACGATGGGTGTCAGTGGCTGTTGTGCCTTGCTCACACTGCGCCTCCTCCCGCTGGTCTCCGGCAGGGAGACGCTGCTCACACTGGAGGCTGCCTCACTCCCCTCATCCACTTCCACACTGCTGACACTGGCTGACCCAGGCTGCAGTTGCTCCACTGCAGTGGTCACCCTCTCAAGGTCCCTTGCCACATCCCCACAATAATGCCCTAGGTCCACTTGCAGGGACACGGACCTGCGGGACAGCACAGCTGTGCTGTTGCACAGCTTATTGATTGCCTTGTTGGTGGAATTCACAGCGAGCATGATCTGCTTGTGACGCAAGCGCTCACTTTGTTGGCCTGTGAATACGGCACTTGTCAGTTCCTGCAGGCAAAGCTTGATCTCATTGTTGCCCGCAGCTACGGCATTGGTGTGCTCACGCACAGCGTCAGTCATGTTGCCTAATTTGTTGCACAGTTTTGTCATGGAGAGTTTCATAGCACCCATGTGTCTCCCCTGAAGGCGCTGGACACGCAGCATCCGGGTCTCAACAACTCCGTACCCTTCGGACGGATCCACTGGTCTTGCCTCTGCCCTATCCAGGGGCACAGCCCTCTGTCTGACACGCTGACGTGCTGCAGTTTGGGTGGTTGGAGTGACGACAGCCTGGCGTGGGACATTTTGGGGTGCTGAACTCTGCTCCGACTCCATCTCGACCAGGGAGGGAACATCTGCCCTGCGGCTCTGCGGAGTTGTCCGCACTGGTGGTGGTGGTGGTGGTGTCTTTGCCCGCGAGGATGGCGGTGGTGGTGGTGGTGTCTTTGTTCGCGAGGATGGCGGTGGTGGTGGTGGTGTCTTTGTCCGCATGGATGGTGGAGGTGTTGTCCGCGGTGGTGGTGAAGGGGAGGACATGGCTTCATGTCCCTGTGAGCACTCCGCATCGGTCAACACTGGTGTCTCAGAGATGACGAGGCGGCCACAGAATCCATGGGGGATGCATCTGTGTGTGAAAAAGTGCATAGTTAATATAAATGTATTATATGTGGATATAGCATTGTTGTCTCTAAATAAAGCTCTTTTTTGGACAGACATTTGGCCCTTTGCTGCTCTATTCATTTCATTCACCTCTGGGATCAGACATGCACTCATTCATGTATTGACTACAACTCCCATGGTGCAACACTGTGGTGAGGGTATGTGTTTGAGGCATGGCTTCTTGTGCACTGGGTCTGGCATGGGGGAGTGGACAGGGATTGACTACACGCTGCATTGCTAGGCTGCCATGCATCTTACCTTGTCCTCCTTCCGCAGCACCAGAGGTGTCCAGATGTGTGACCCCCACAACAGCTTCCGGTTCTATGGTAGACTCCACTAGGTCCTCCAGGGCTATGTTAGGTGTCACATTGGATGTGCCCCCACCTGTGCCTGCAGCATCCTTCCTTCACCCTCTGCGCAATCCTCTACTTGGCCCTTTTACGCAGGTCATAACAGCGTTTTTTTAAATCGTTGATGCTGCGGTGGGTGACTCCGCAGGCATTGACCTTGTCCTTGATGCGCAGCCACATCTTTCTTTTTTCAGCCTCAGGCACCTTGAGCGACAACTTCCCAAAAAGTTTGTCATTGTTGCTGGTCACACACTCAATCAGGATTTCGAGTTCCTTATCTGAGAACTTGCGCTTTCTCTTTCTGTGTGTGTCCTTTCCCTGCTGGGGGACCTCCTTCTCCATCTTGACCTGCTTGCTGCTGGTTCAGTCTGGCTTCTCAGCTCCTGTGCTCTGCCTCCTCCTCTGAGCTCCTCGGGCACTGAATGGAGCATGGGCTGTCCTACTTCCTGGTTGTGATGTCATCTGCCTGCTTCCGATGCGTCACGTATTTTTACCGTTTTCGCTATTACCGATTTCGCAAATACCGGATTCACTAATACCGATTCGGTATTTGCTAGTCTCGCTAACGTACTTTCACTATTTAATACTGATTTTTACCGATTCGATAATTACTACCGAATTCATTGATGCATCGCGGTTTGCATGTCCTTAATAGCGATTCCTTATTTTTCGCTATTAACGACATGGAATACCGAATTTTGATGCATATGCCCCTATATTTACAAACACTCATATTATTTTGCATTACAGAACTTCCCTTGTGCTTCATGGCACTGATTTTGCACCAACCCACTGCCTTGAGCACATGCACTATTTGTAGCATTGTACCCTTTCTTCTGAGTCAGGATCAGTGAATGTACCCTGATGGTGCCTTCCATGCACTGGGTGAAAGATGACTCAATGTATTGTTATTTAAAAATTTGTATTCCATTATTTAGTACTAAACTATGTCTTGCCTTTAGAATGACTAAGTTTGCTCCTATTTGATGATTGTTTTATTTATTCGTCCAAAGATTGTCGGCCTGACTCTCATTGTCGTAGACTTCTGTTGATGACCATATATACATTTCATCCAGAGAAGGACTTAAAGAATCCATGCTGGACTTACAAGAGCCTTAGGTGTCTATATCACTTGGAAAGTGCACATCCTGCTCTTTACATCACGAAATGTACATATATGCATTCTTGCAGTCATGATTTCTGAAATGACTGAGATTTGCAGCAAGAAATTGTTCAAATTCATAAATTGCAGAAGTCAGAAAATGCTATTCTGACCAAAGTATGCCAGAATTTCTGCCTCAGGAGTTCTATAACAATGATTGGGTTTGGAGCCATTCTACACTCCAGTGGCGAGAGGATTCATGCTATATAAGAAGGGCCTTCATCAGGACTGAGTATGGAACAACTTTAGTGTCAGAGAATTTTCCTTAAACATTAGGTAATAGAGTCCACTGTGGTCGAAAATTGGTTACTTTTCGATGCACAGCAGGTGCATATTTTTCACTCAGCACTTATGGAGAACCTGATTCTTTGACTTAATAATTTATTGCTGTGAAATTAACTACAAATACATGGCAGGTATTTAATAATTGCTTTCTCTGGGCCTCTGTGTTGTAGGATACATCACCAGTTTCAAGTGTAATTTATGAGCATTTGTGCAATTTAAGATTGTATTCATTTTATATGAAATTTTATCCATACGACCATTGTTCTATGTACCATTCCTTATAAGTAAGTTTGTCATTTGATTTATGTTATGTAATGCTTGATTGTGCTGCTAACAATAACAATTTGGATTGACTTTTGGTAAGGCTAAAAGACTTTACCAGTGGGGGCTAATTTAGTGTTTGACTAGACTGATCTTAGTCCTTTGGATTAAAAAACTCAACATTCTATCCCCATATTTCTTCAGGCACAGCTGAATCAGGATTAAGATGGAACACCCACTTAGAGGAGAGGTAAATCTCTTCTTTTATGAGTGTACCAGATTATTCAGCCTATTTTCTAATAATTGCCAAAGGTTCTCAAATGACAGCACTTTGTAGAGAGAAGCAAACCAGACAAATATGACAATATGACTGTAGGATAACCAGTATCTAAATGCATATTCCTCACCCTTAGGATATACCCAGACATTAGAGTGGCCCCTAAAAGACTCAACAGCATCGCTTGTGCACACTGGCATGTGGTATCATGTGGATCTGCAACAATTTCTTTCAGCCCAAAGTGACATGTTAGTGATACCCATGTGCACTGGCATCAGTTTCTTACTTGACTCTGTCCGCACCCTCAGACATGGAGCTCAACAATAATTAGCAACAACAGTGTGCAGATATCTAGACTAAGACCTTTTTAGATTGAACAGAAGACCATTCAAAAGAATACGGCGGTTAGAGGGTAGTGGGGAATCTGTGATCACATAGAGAATTCACCAGAAATAGTGTTACCAAAGGTAGGTAAATTGTTATCCTGTTTGGGTATTCCAGCTGCAGAATCCTGACCTTTAGAATAGATACCAAAGCAGTACCTCTCAAGGTAATGGGTCTGTGGAATGGCTCTGATCAAAAAGACATGCAGGAGCAACATAACAATTCCGCCAGACCTGGCACACTGTGGGCAAGCACAAAAGTAGCATATTTGGTACTGGTTGGCCCTCAAGCCCTCTGGAGGCTGCTGCTTCACCAATGCATAGCAGATCTAGATGCAGAACACAATGCATCTTGATAAAGTCCTTTTCTGCACTCATTTGTCTTTCTTTATCCCAGAGAACCCCACATAGCGCAGTTCTTTTAACTGATTGTCTTTGGTGTGAACAATGCAAAAGCTAATACCTCTTTCTTTGTCCAGCTGATGGAGTCTCTTCTCCTTTTCCGAATCCGCAGGAAGGGGTAGGGCAGAGTTAATTGGGAAAGTAATGGATTACCCAACATTAAAAGCCATCATAACTTTAGTCAAGAAGGCCAACTTGGCCGCAGCACTATTTTGTTTGGAAAAATGTTGGTATAAGGCTGCTGCTATGAGAGTGGGGTCTACTCATGCTACAAGCCAAAGTGACAGTGACTTGAAACACTGCATTTAGTCAGACAAGAAAGGCATCAGCTGTTCATGCATTTGAATTACACACACATGAGGAAAGTGAGGACCAAATTCAGATTCTACTGTGGCATCACAAATGGCTTCCGGAGAAACATATGAGACAATCTGTTAGACGGGGACCGGGAGGGCCGGCCGAGCACAGTGATCGCACAGACAGGTAACTTCCCCCCCACAGATGGACACCACACAAAGATTAGGGTAACACCTTTTATAGGCACTTCGGGTAGTAGGGTGGTACGATACAAGGCGATCAGGACACGATGATCCTCTCAATTCTAGTCTCTAGTAAGGGAAGGGGGTAGCGGGACAGTCTTGGTACCCACGGGTACGGGTGTGTAACGGTGATAGCTCACAATCCTCGAGCTCGGTGTTCGGATGGGTCAGACCGCGGCAGCGCCGGCAGGTCCCGAAGAGGTCGTAGGTGGCAACGGGCCGCGGCAGCGCCAGCAGGTCCCAACGAGGATGAAGGTTACAACGGGTCGCGGCAGCGCCAGCCGGTCCCACGAGAATGCAGGTTGCAACGGGCCGCGGCAGCGCCAGCAGGTCCCAACGAGGATGGAGGTTACAACGGGCCGCGGCAGCGCCAGCAGGTCCCACGAGGATGCAGGTTGCAACGGGCCGCGGCAGCGCCAGCAGGTCCCAACGAGGATGAAGGTTACAACGGGCCGCGGCAGCGCCAGCAGGTCCCACGAGAATGCAGGTTGCAACGGGCCGCGGCAGCGCCAGCAGGTCCCACGAGGATGAAGGTTACAGAGGGCCGCGGCAGCGCCAGCAGGCAGGACAATAGTTCACAAGGCAGGGCTGTGGCAGCGCCAACAGTCCGTCAAGGATGAGTTCGTCGCGGTGTCTCTCGACTCCAGGATACAACTGCCTTCCTGTCCTGGGGCTGCCCCAGTTATAGGTCTGGCGCCCTTTGATGTCCGGACCCTCGCTCTTGGAGGTCGGGAGGTCCGGGATGAGGGAGTCCAGACACCCAGCAGGGGGGCGGAGCCAGCGCCCGAGGAGGCTGGGGGTGCTCGGCACCTGGCGGGGGAGAGCCATCGACACTTCGTACTCCCATTGACCTGCCAAGTGGGCCGTTCACCTCCTGGGTGGAGGGTGGTGCCGGGATGTCGGGGCCTGGCCAGGCCCAGGGTTGGGGTCGGGCTGAGGCCGCGCGGCCGCGTGGTGCCGTGTCCAAGATGGCGGCTGGGCCGGGCAATGGTGCTGACGGTGGCCCGGGCCCTGTCCTGCGGGGAGGGAGCGAGCCCTTCATGTGGCCTGTCCAACATGCGTCCCCCCCAGCTGAAGGCGGGGAGAGTCACCCATCTTCTTGGGGACTTTCCTCGTCGAGGCGGAAAAAGCGGGACAGGCCATCCGCGTTGGCGTGGTCTTGGCCAGGGCGATGTTCCACAGTGAAGTCCATCCCCTGCAGGGAGATGGACCATCGCAATAGTTTGGGGTTCTCCCCCCGCATCTGCATGAGCCATTGCAGGGGCCGATGGTCCGTCTGTACCCGGAAATGGGTTCCGAAGAGGTACGGCCGGAGCTTCTTGAGGGCCCATACCACCGCGAAGGCCTCTCGCTCAATGGTGCTCCAGCGCTGTTCTCGGGGCAGTAGGCGTCTGCTGATGAAGGCCACTGGTTGGTCCACTCCCTCGGGGTTCAGTTGGGAGAGGACGGCCCCAATACCCTGGTCGGAGGCATCGGTCTGCACGATGAACTCGCGGCTGTAGTCGGGGGCCTGGAGCACAGGAGCGGTGCACATGGCGGCCTTCAGCGTCTCGAAGGCTGCTTGACAGTCGGGAGTCCAGTTGACTCTTTTTGGGTGGTTCTTAGACGTGAGCTCCGTGAGGGGCCCCACAATGCTGCCATAGTCCTTTACAAACCGCCGGTAGTATCCGGTGAGCCCCAGGAAGGCTCGGACCTCGGTTTGTGTCTCGGGGGGTTGCCAGGACTGAATGGCAGCTACCTTGAGTTGGAGGGGGGCCACCAGACCGCTCCCCACTTGGTGTCCGAGGTAGGTCACGGACCCCTGGCCGATTTGGCACTTGCTGGCCTTTATGGTGAGGCCGGCCTGTTGGAGGGCCTGCAGGACCTCTCTGAGGTGGTGGAGGTGATCCGTCCAGCGGCGGCTGTATACCGCGATGTCGTCCAGGTAGGCGGCGCTGAATTCTTCGAGGCCTGCCAATACCTGGTTCACCAGTCTTTGAAAAGTGGCTGGAGCGTTCTTCATGCCGAAGGGCATCACTCTGAAATGGTAGTGCCCATCCGGGGTGGAGAAAGCGGAACGTTCTTGGGCTCTGGGGGTGAGGCCGATCTGCCAGTAGCCCGCTGTCAGGTCGAAGATGCTTAGGTAGCGGGCTGCCCCCATGCGGTCGACTAGTTCATCTGCTCGGGGGATAGGGTGAGCGTCGGTTCGGGTGACCGCGTTCAGACCCCGATAGTCAATGCAGAACCGGAGTTCAGGGGTGGTGCCCGGGGCCGCGGCCTTGGGGACCAGGACGACCGGGCTGGCCCAGGGACTGTCCGAAGGTTCGATGACTCCGAGGGCGAGCATCTTGGAGACTTCTTCTTGGATGCATGTACGTACCCGATCCGGTACTCGATACGCCCGGTGTCGAACAGGAGGACTGTCCCCCGTGTCCACGTCGTGCAGACACCAGGAGGTGACTCCGGGTGCGAGAGAGAACAGGTTTGCGAACGGCAGCAGGAGGGCCCGGCAATCTTGACGCTGCTCTGGGGTCAGGGCCTCAGAGAGTCGGACCCCGTCCACCGAAACATCTCTTTCCCGGGTCCTCAGTAGGTCAGGGAGGGGCTCGGAGTCTCCTTCTGCGCCACTGTCGGTAGCCATCAGCAGGCTGAGCTCTGAGCGCACGAAGTGGGGTTTGAGTCGGTTGGCGTGGAGGACCCGGAGGGGGTTCCGGGGGGACTCCAGGTCGATGAGATAGGTGACGGGGCTCCTGCGCTCGATCACCTTGAAGGGCCCCGTCCATTTGTCCTGCAAGGCACATGGTTCGATGGGGGACATCACCCATACCTGCTGACCCGGTTCAAACTCGATGGAGGAGGCATGTTGGTCATACCACTTCTTCATGTCCTCTTGACTGGCCTCCAGATTGGCTTTAGCGATCTCCCTGAATTTCCGGGTCTGATTACGGAGGGTCAGGAGGTATTTGTAGACGTCCGGAGGGGTCTTTAGGGGGGCCATTTCCCATTCCTCCTTCACTAGGCTGAGAGGCCCGCGAACGGGGTGTCCGTACAGGAGTTCGAAGGGGCTGAAGCCGAGGGACTTCTGGGGGACTTCTCGGTAGGCGAAGAGGAGGCACGGTAGTAGCACGTCCCACTGGCGGCGTAGGGGTTCTTCCAGCCCCATGATCATCCCCTTGAGGGTGCGGTTGAACCGCTCGACCAGTCCGTTCCCCTGGGGGTGATAGGGGGTGGTGAATCGGTAAGTGACTCCGCACTGCTGCCAGAGGGATTTCATATACTTTGAAATAAAGTTCGTACCCCTGTCGCTGACGACTTCCCGGGGGAAGCCCACTCGAGAGAAGATCCCCATCAAGGCTCGACCCACTACTGGGGCTGTTATCGTACGAAGGGGGACCGCCTCAGGATAGCGGGTAGCGTGATCCACCAGGACCAGGATGAAGCGATGTCCCTGTGCTGTTCGGGGGTCCAGGGGCCCCACAATGTCTATTCCCACCCTTTCGAACGGGGTGGTCACCACGGGGAATGGTTGTAGGGGTGCCTTGAGTTTGCGGCCGCTCTTCCCACTGGCCTGGCAGGTCGGGCAGGACCGGCAATGGTTGGATACGTCATTTCTCATTTTGGGCCAAAAAAAGTGAGTCACCAGGCGGTGGTAGGTCTTGTCTTGGCCCAGGTGCCCGGCCAGGGGGACATCATGGGCTAGGTTCAACAGGAAGTCTCTGAAGTGGAGGGGCACCACCAGCACTCGCCCGGCCCCCAGTTCTGCGATTTTCTGTTCGCTGTACAAGAGATCATTGTCCCAATAAACCCAGTGGGCCCCGGTGGTGTCTCCTTGGCTCTGGGCGAGCGCTTGCTGTCGCAATCCCTCGAGGGAGGGGCAGGTCTTTTGCTCCTGCCGGAATTGTTCCTGGGTGGGCCCCCCTTCTTGACGCCACTGAGCCAGGTCGGGAAGCTCGGGGGGCTGTGTGGACCCCTCTGGGGTGGGGTCCGGGTGGTCGGTCTGGAGGAAGTCTTCTTCTGGAGTGATCGAGGGCGGAGGTGCTGCCCATTCTGGTTCTTCTGGTCTAGGGATGGTGCGGGTGGCCATGGACCGGGTGGTTACGCACGCCCAGTCCGGGAGACCCAACATCCCCAGATGCTCTCTTCTTTCCACAGCGGCCCACGGGGAGCTCTCGAGATCGTTCCCCAGGAGGCAGTCTACGGGGGCATCGTCACGGACAGTTACTTTCAGCATGCCGGACACTCCTCCCCATTCGAAGGGGACGCAGGCCATCCGACACAGGCTCTCCGAGTTATCTGCCGATCGGACGGGGCAAAGTACGTTTGGTAGGATTTGTTCTGGGGTCACCAGGTGACAGCGGACGGCCGTCACACTGGCCCCGGTGTCACGCAGGGCCTCGGCCTTGCGCCCATTGATGCTCACCCATTGGCTGTACTTCCGAGTGTTGGCGGGCAGGGGAGTCCGCGGGACCATGTCTCTTCCTCCTAGGCATACCAGGGTCATGGCGGCGGGTTCCCACTCGAACTGCTCCGACTCATAGGTCTCCGTGTCTTCGGAGACTTGTTCTTCTCCCAGGGCGGCGGCCGCCATCTGGCAGGGCCCGGGGGCCTGGTTCTTCGGGCAGGTCGGGTCACTGGCATAGTGGCCGACTCGCTGGCATCGATGACACGTCACGTTAGCTCGGAACCCCGGGCGCATCGGGGGGTTTCCCCGGCTTGCTGGGGCCGGGGTGGCGTTAGTGGGTGCGGCCGGGGCGGCGTCTCTGCCCCGGCCCGGGCCTCCTCCTCCTCCTCGGGGACGATGGTGACCTTGGTTGGTTCTGTTCTGCTCATTCGGCCCACTCCGGGCCACTCGGGTGCTCTCCCACCGGTCAGCCTCGGTGGCGAGCTGCCGGGGTTCAGTCAATTTACTGTCGAGGAGGTGCTGCCTGAGCTCGACAAAGCAGTTGTTGGAGAGGTGCTCCCACACAATGAGATTGAAGAGTTGTTCGTAAGTGGTTACGTTGTTACCCTTGATCCACCCCTCGAAGGCTCGGCTGAAATAGTTCACGTATTCCAACCACGTCGTACCTGGTATCCGGGTGCAGTTGCGGAACCTCTGGCGGTACATTTCGGGTGTAAGTCCATATCGACTGAGGAGGGCGGCCTTCATGTGGTCATAGGACGTCATTTGATGGTCCGGAAGCAGCAGCAGGGCATCACGACCCTCGTTGACGAATCTCCCCCATAGACCGGCTCCCCAGTCACTTCGAGCGACCCGGTGGGCGGTCATGGCAATCTCATAGGCCTTGAACCACTGCTGTATGTCGTCGTTCCGGTGATATTCTCGGACCACATCCTTGGGGATGTGGACCTTCTGCTCGGTAGGACCCGGGGAGTGCGGTTGCTCGGGCACCCCTAGGTTTTTGTTCAGTTTGCGTATTTCTATCTCCGCTAGTTTGCACTCGTGCTCGTATGCCAGTCTTTTTTCTTCGAGGTCTCTCTGTCTCTGTTTTTCCTCTCGCTCTTCTCTGAGCCGTAAGTGTTCTAAGTTTATTTTTTGTTCCGCCAGTTTCAATTCTCCGTCTAATCTGAGTCGTGCCAAGTCTAACTCGTGTAATCTATTTTTTTCCCGCTCTTGGATCTCTTCATGGGAGGGGCCTGTTCTCCGTTCCTCCGTCCGGGTGGTGTTGACTTCCGGGGCTGCGGGGTCCCGGGGGGTTGCGGTATTTGTCTCTGTCCAGGCCTCTAGGGCGTTTTTGAAGTCTTCTTTTGTGCTTAGCCCGGTGGTAGCAATTCCTAAGTCCATGCAAAATTGTTTGAGCTCTCGTGGTTGTATTCTTCCAGCTTTTCCATCTGGAACTTCTCCGCCGATCCGCTCTCTTTGGTCGTCATTGTGGTTTTAGTCGTAGGGTGAGTTACTGTCTGTACGGTACGCGTTGGTTCGGATCGCGCCGCTAGCCACCAATGTTAGACGGGGACCGGGAGGGCCGGCCGAGCACAGTGATCGCACAGACAGGTAACTTCCCCCCCACAGATGGACACCACACAAAGATTAGGGTAACACCTTTTATAGGCACTTCGGGTAGTAGGGTGGTACGATACAAGGCGATCAGGACACGATGATCCTCTCAATTCTAGTCTCTAGTAAGGGAAGGGGGTAGCGGGACAGTCTTGGTACCCACGGGTACGGGTGTGTAACGGTGATAGCTCACAATCCTCGAGCTCGGTGTTCGGATGGGTCAGACCGCGGCAGCGCCGGCAGGTCCCGAAGAGGTCGTAGGTGGCAACGGGCCGCGGCAGCGCCAGCAGGTCCCAACGAGGATGAAGGTTACAACGGGTCGCGGCAGCGCCAGCCGGTCCCACGAGAATGCAGGTTGCAACGGGCCGCGGCAGCGCCAGCAGGTCCCAACGAGGATGGAGGTTACAACGGGCCGCGGCAGCGCCAGCAGGTCCCACGAGGATGCAGGTTGCAACGGGCCGCGGCAGCGCCAGCAGGTCCCAACGAGGATGAAGGTTACAACGGGCCGCGGCAGCGCCAGCAGGTCCCACGAGAATGCAGGTTGCAACGGGCCGCGGCAGCGCCAGCAGGTCCCACGAGGATGAAGGTTACAGAGGGCCGCGGCAGCGCCAGCAGGCAGGACAATAGTTCACAAGGCAGGGCTGTGGCAGCGCCAACAGTCCGTCAAGGATGAGTTCGTCGCGGTGTCTCTCGACTCCAGGATACAACTGCCTTCCTGTCCTGGGGCTGCCCCAGTTATAGGTCTGGCGCCCTTTGATGTCCGGACCCTCGCTCTTGGAGGTCGGGAGGTCCGGGATGAGGGAGTCCAGACACCCAGCAGGGGGGCGGAGCCAGCGCCCGAGGAGGCTGGGGGTGCTCGGCACCTGGCGGGGGAGAGCCATCGACACTTCGTACTCCCATTGACCTGCCAAGTGGGCCGTTCACCTCCTGGGTGGAGGGTGGTGCCGGGATGTCGGGGCCTGGCCAGGCCCAGGGTTGGGGTCGGGCTGAGGCCGCGCGGCCGCGTGGTGCCGTGTCCAAGATGGCGGCTGGGCCGGGCAATGGTGCTGACGGTGGCCCGGGCCCTGTCCTGCGGGGAGGGAGCGAGCCCTTCATGTGGCCTGTCCAACACAATCCTTTTGGAAACCTTATCACAACACATGATTAGAACAAGCATGGTCAGTTTGATAAACATTAAACATCCGAAAGGGTCAACTAATAACCTTTAACTGTGCTTTGGTGAGGGACAAAACAGATAACAGCACAATCAACAGCTTGGCCTGTAACTGGTCGTATTACTGGTCCCAAACCAGCTACAAACTTGTCCCAGCCCCCAGCATAAACAGACTATGGAAAGGCATTGAGCAAAAGGATAACATGAACAATCTCAGGAGAAAGATTGAATGTACTCAACAAACCCCACTCAATCTCCACGCAAAGAGGTGGAGATTGTGCAACCTTGTGTGCAGGACCCTGTCCTCCTGTATCGACAAAAGCAGTAACCTGATGAAGGACAAATGTTCTTGTCACAAAGATCAATCTGAAGCAACTAGCATGACGTGGGTCCAGTCATTCCTGGTCTTCTTTGAAACTTGATATAGGAGAGGCTGCTGCCTCTCCCAAGCTTCACTCTATCCAGAATGCGTCTTTGAAAGAGCTTTCTTGGAAGAACCCGCACACAAATGTTTTGACATTGCACATTATGAGTTTTGTTGATGAGATCTAGCAAGAATTCTCAGCATTGCCAGAAGATGCTGAGTAATACCACTGATTGTAACCACCATTCATGATCCACCAGATGCTGCTGGTTGAGCTTGTTCACCCTGGTGTTCAAAGATCCCTCCATGTGGTTTAATGCCTTTGTGCTACAGAAAACTCCAGAGACTCCTCTTGGTACAGAACCCAATGCCCACCCTAACCTGATTGTTGCATTACTATATGACCCAGCCTCCCTTTGATGGGTGGTAGGAAGGCCTATCCTGCAAGGCAAATGGCCCACATCTCCAAATGCTTTGTGCACAGATCCCTTCCAGAGATCATAGTCATCTGATCTCCACCTCTGGCAGATGACCTCTCTATCCCAGCAGTGAGCCATCTGTCACTACCGTCAGCTCTGGGTGGCAAAGGAAGGGGTGATCTTTCGACAGTCCAATTGCGGTTGAGACATCAGTGCAGGTCTTTTGCAGTCTTCTCTGAAACCTGGATGGAATCCAACAGGTTCCCCTGTTCTAGGGTCCACTGAAACTTGAAGTTCTACTGCAATGCAAGGGAGGCTCTGCATGTTCAAGTTCAAGTTCAGAAATTTGTATTGCGCGCTACTCACCCAGAGGGTCTAAAGGCGCTCGAGGGAGGGGGGTGCTTTACTTATCGAATATCCAAGTTTTTAGTTGTTTTCTGAAGGAGAGGTGGTTCTGTGTAAGGCGGAGGTGGGTGGGGATAGAGTTCCAGGTTTTGGCCGCTAAGTAGGAGAAGGATCTTCCCCCATGGTGCATCTATGGATGCGCGGGATTGCGGCGAGGGCTTGATTGGATGATCGTAGTTGACGGGTGGGGGTGTAGAAGGACAATCGCGTGTTGAGCCATTCGGGTCCTAGGTCGTAGAGGGCTTTGTGTGCGTGGGTGAGGAGACGGAACGTTATTCTCTTGTTGACGGGGAGCCAGTGGAGGTCTTTCAGGTGACCGGAAATGTGAGCTTGACGGGGGATGTCCAGTATGATTCTGGCTGAGGCGTTTTGGATGCGTTGGAGTTTTTCTGTAGTTTGGCTGTGGTTCCGGCGTAAAGGGTGTTTCCGTAATCCAGTCGGCTCGTGACCAGTGCGTGGGTGACCGTTTTTCTTGTTTCTGGTAGAAGCTTGAACCAGCAATCTCCATTGTAGGGAGCTGCATCAAGAGATCAGGGTCACTTAATTCCAACGTGTGGCGCTGGGAAACCTGCTTTTTCCGAGTGGACAGGACAGCTGCCGCCGGCAGTAGGAGTACCTGCAGGGCGGTGACGTGGGGAGGGGGAGGGACAGGGTGGGGGGAGGTAATGTATGGATTACGGAGTTTTACAGGTAAGTAAACATTTAAATAAATAAAACGAATGTCGTTGCGCGCACTTCATCACATTTGGTGATGCAGTGCACGCAACGAAATTCGTTTTGTTTATTTAAATGTTTACTTACCTGGGAAGCTCCGTAATCCATACATTACTACCCCCCACCCTGCTCCTCCACACGTCACTGCCCTGCAGGTACTTCTACTGCCTGTCCCGGCTGGGACAGGACCAGGGTTTAAACCAGGTGCCCATACGGGTGTCAGTCACAGTTTCACTATATGGAAGTAATGGTTCATATGATGCTTGTCCCAGTTGCACAACCTCTGTTAATATGTTGGTTTTGACTTCCATAGATGGCAGTTGTAAATCCAAGACGTTCACATTATGTCTCATTACCACTGCAAAGAAGGCACTCATTTCCATTATTAGGCCCTGGGAGAATGCAAGACAATGTCTAGCGAAGTGACCAACCCACTGGCCTGATACAAGTTCAGATATAAATTGTCATTATGTTAAGGGAAATACTCCATCTCATCACCATTGTCATTGCCAAAGGCTGGTTCACTCTGATCCAAAACTAAAAATGTTTTAGCAGTGAGGTGCGGCTCTGAGGCAAAAGGAATGTTCTGTCTGAGTCAGATGGACCTGGGGCCAGGTGTGTTTGTAAGACATCAATACCCGATCACAAGCAGGCTGAGATGGATTAGATTCTGAGTGGGAGAGGACAAGTGAAACTGAGTCATCCCCTGGCGCAGGCAGAATCAGTGCCAGTATAGATGTAACAGAGACAGGCACGGATGTTGGTGCTGTGTAGAAGTTGGCTCAGGCGTTGAAGAAGAACCTGAGGTGACTTCCAGAAGCACATTGGCTCTGTCAGTTAGGAAAATAGGTCATCTAAGTAGAGAAATTACGAAAGATCTGAAGACAGGCTTGCCTAACAGCAGCTGGGTTCTTCCTCTGTTACACAGATCCTGCAGGGTAATTTTACAGTAAGGCAAAGAGGAAATGCTGCAAGCTGTTGCCCACAATCACAAAGTGGGACCCATGATTAGACTAGGCACCGAAAGAAGAATTAACAGGTCCGGGGAAATTGAGTCCAAGAGCCGCCGAGGCGGGAATTGAACCCTGGTCTGGGCCAGACCTCTGCATCAGGGTCTGCTGCTCCAACCATTGAGCCAAACTTCTCCACAAATGTAAATTATTTGTTTTCAGGATTAGTCTCTCCCCAGGGATCCACCATCCCAAATCAAATCTCCTTTACTTCTGTTTATCATATTAAGAAATTTTGTTTTTTCAGAATTCTAGTACTATTTGAGCAGTAGAGACTGGTTGAATGTATCCTGGGCTGCTGATAAAACCACCACCGATTATCAGTGTGCACTTCAAAGGATTAAGGATAGATGTACATCATGTAAAGTCTTTGGGTCATTTTCTTCTGGGGACATACACTTTCCCAAAAGTGAAGAGCTAAGAATCTATTGAGCAAGCAATTCATACCCTTTTTTGTCTCATTCGTGCAGCTTGGAGAACGAAGGTGCTCAGTCTAAGAAACATTGGCATCTCTTTAAAAGAAGAAACAGAAGCCATGATTCTCTGCTGACTGGCTCTCCAGCCTCATGAACAGCCTTATTTGTTGGAGATTTCTTAATCGGCCCTGGTGGTATCTCCCCATGAAAGGCTATTGCTAGATGCATAATCATTGGACATTTTCTTTTCAAAGCTAATGCTGTCTCACATATTATTACCCAGGACTTCGACCAATGTTTCCATGCCTTGCACATCTCTATTCTCTTTGTTGAGCAGCAGCTCCAAAGGGCCGCAGGGTTTGGGACCACCTATTTTAAACAGATCTCCCTTTGTGCCAACAATAGTAGAAGAAAAATTAAGGATGATTGCTTCTTATGTAGCTTTAAGAATTACTGTAAATAATAAATAGGAAGAAACGATGCACAGCTATGTGGTGAATCAGTTAGTCAGGTGTGGATAACTTCGGGTGCACACGTGGGTAGTGTCTCCGTCCGAGACACCTAGGAAAATGATCAGAAGGTCGTGTATGCATGAACCATGCAACTACATCCCCACGACTGGCACACCATATGAATAATTCTTCAAAGTGTGGATTAAGTAGTTCAATTTATTTAGACATAAGTAGAATGTCAATAGCAGATTGATATTAAATTCATATCAATAGGTAGTTCGTATTCAATAAAGTTCATTGTTCAAAACGAGGAACAATCATGAAATGTGACTCCAATGCATTTCGGGCAGAGCCCTTTGTCAAGGAGTGCTAAAAGGAAGGAGACGAATCACCATCAGAATACAATAACAGTAAAAACAATAAGCATTAACAATGAAAAAAACGGCGCGTAGCGCTTAGCTAACATAGCGCCTAGCGCTTAAATCAATGGTGGAGACCAGGGTGTAGTAAATAGTTAAAGTGCCAATCATTCATATGGTGTGCCAGTCGTGGGGATGTAGTTGCATGGTGCATGCATACACGACCTTCTGATCATTTTCCTAGGTGTCTCGGACGGAGACACTACCCACGTGTGCACCCGAAGTTATCCACACCTGACTAACTGATTCACCACATAGCTGTGCATCGTTTCTTCCTATTTATTATTTACAGTATTCCGCCACGAACGATTGCACGCGTTAAAATGTAATTCGAAGAGATTAGCCGCAGCACCGAAGCCAGAGCGCACACCCTCGCATATGACGATGAGGAACGTCAACGCATTTATGCCTTAATCGAGGAAGACATCACCCCAGCCTCTTCCACACGCAACAAGGAACAATGTATCAAGCAACTATTATATCTTTCAAAGAGACACATCAACCAAAAGCTCCATGCGAGCACTTTATTGAAGTATCACAGGGCACTCAGAATCCCCCGCGGTTTACGGATCGCCTTGAAACCCTCATTGTGTAAAAACTCGAAGATATTCAAAGACAAACGGGAAAGAATCTTGAACAAATGCAGCCTGGATCTTATCTTGTTGATCGTGGAAGAACTTTCAGATATTCTTAAAGAACTTGAACAAGAAATCAAAGAAATTGACCTAGAACTTAAAGACATGTTAACCCCAGAATAACTTGCCAACACTCTGGCTGATTTAAAAATCACATTGGACAAATATCAGAAAGATATCAACGAGCGGAAAATTCGAAAATTTCGTCAGGACACGCTTGACTACAAGCTTGATGAGGTTTATTCATGGGCAGACATATACGCCCAACGGAGAAGAAATCGACCAACCAATACACAAACTGACACATCTTCCTCCGGCAGTGACACTTCCTCTCGACCGCCTCGTGCCACTCTACCTTCCAGACCATCTCACGACGTCGCTAGCACGTCTGCAATTTCGCAAATCCAAACCTCCGCGGTTCATTTTTTAGAGGTAGATTCAACCGACCTCGAAGACTCAGGAGGAGCCAGAGCAAAAGAAAAAGATTCAACTGCTCCAACAACTAGGAGCAAGGCAATATCGAAAGATCCCAAACCAAAAAGGACCACTTAGTCATAAACATTTCGAGTACTCCCATCAATCAACATCAGATGAATGTTTTAGAGAAAGGCACTTCATTTATTCCCACCACCAACACCAACTTGTTGGAATTTGAGGTTAGTACCTTTAAATTTCTAAGGAAACTTAGGTTACGCTACTTTTTTGAAAAAGTTTTACCATCTACCACTGACAGCAAACCTGATGAACTGAAAGGACTGAGACCTGTAAGCACATTTCAGGCTCCTTGTAGCCACAAGTCAATTGATTTATTTGAAAAATTGGTACGCCACGACGTGTCAAAGATTAACTTTCAGCGCCATAACCGACGCCCTAACCTTACATCCAAAGATCGTGATGTCCTTCAATCTCTGGCCAATAACAAGGAAATTAAATGTCTGAAAGCCGACAAGGGCGGGGCTCTTGTCATCCTTGACAACTCTTTGTACAATCAACGTTTACAAGAACATATTTGTGACGCTTCCCTGTATATGAAACTGGATCAGAACCCGACTAGAGAATTCTATAACATTCTTCAAGACATCGTCATGAAAGCTTTTGATAACAATATCATACAGGAACGTACTAAGAACTTTCTCCTACCACAACATCCAAGGAGCCCATCTCTACAAATGAGTCCCAAAATTCATAAAGATTTGAATAATCCTCCCTTTCAACCAATTGTGTCCACCAGAGGTTCAATCCATGAAGCGACTGGCAAGCTGATTGATAAATATTTACAACCCATTGTCACCAAAGCTCATAGTTATATCAAGGACACTACAGAATTCCTCATCAAACTATCTGAAATTCAAATTAATCACGACAACCACTACATCATGTGTACTGCTGATGTCAGTTCCTTATACACATCCATCCCTCACCAGGGAGGTATTGAAGCGGTTGAACAGGCTTTGCTCACCAGTGATATTGATAACTCCATGCAAACGTTCCTTATGGAATTGATGGTATATACCCTTTACCATAGTTACTTTCAAGTCAACAATGAGTGGTTCCTACAGCTTTCTGGAAAGGCTATGGGAAATTGTGCGGCCCCCTCATACGCTAACATTTACATGGAAAACTTTGAAAAAACATACATATATGGCGATCAAACCAACCATGCAAAAATACTCATGTACACAAGATATATTGATGATCTTTTCCTCATCTGGATGGATTCCAAAGTCTCTCTTGAACAATTCCTTAGACAACTGAATTCTAAAGACGACCGCATCAAGCTCACATGGGAAATTAATGATTTGGAAATCACTTTCCTTGATGTCAACATAAAAATCACCACCAATGGACTTATCACTGACCTCCACAGGAAAAAGACTGACCGTAACAACACCTTGCACTACAAGAGTCATCACCAGGAGTCACTCAAAAGACATTTACCGTTTTCTCAACTCTTGAGAGTGAAACGCATCGTCTCAGATGAACATACCTTGGATCTACGCATGGATGAAATGCAGAAGCGATTTGTAGCGAGAGGTTACCCAGAACAGGTTGTTAAAGATGCACAGCTTCGAGTAACACAAATCACCAGACAAGAAGCCTTGTTAAAAAAAAACAATACAGCACAGACACGAAATGTCCTGGTTTCTAAATATTCAACAGTCAGTAAGATCTACAAAAAGATCATATTAAAACACTGGCCTATCCTTCAGATTGAACCAGATTTCGATGAGCTGTACAGAGCTGCACCCCTGTTTGCCCACACTCGAAGTAAAAATATTAAGGAAATACTATCCAATCCTACAACTTCAGGTCAAAAATACAAAGGCACACAACCGTGCCTAAACTGCAGTCACTGCAACTCAGCTATTAAAGGCAATTTCATTCATCATCCCATGAAAGGCAAGACTATCAAGCTCCGAACCAATGCCACCTGTGACTCCTCAAACCTAATTTACGCACTCAAATGCCCATGTGGCAAACTGTATGTGGGAAAGACCGAAAGAAAAATAAAGATACGTTTAAATGAACACAAGTCAAACATTCGACTTAAAAACGTCAAGTCTAACATTGCCATGCACTTTGATGAAGCTCGTCACTCTATTGCTCAACTACAATATATCATTTTGGAAACAGTTACCAAAAAGGAGGGCACTGACAATAACAAACTCTTGCTGAAGAGAGAACTGGAATGGATTTATCGTCTCCAGACCCAAAAGCCTTTTGGGTTAAATGATCGCTGTGAATTTAGTTGCTATCTATAATGTTAACATCACGTTACATTGATTCGTATGCTGCGTGTGTTTTCACACATTTTGTCACTTTTGTTACTGTCACACGACCCTGCATGGTTTATCTTCATTCTCACCTCTATTTTTCACATTATTTTATTTATACCTTAGTTACACGTCACACTCCTGTCACACCTTTTGTCTCTTTGACAATGATCACCTTTTCCTCATTCCAGCATGGCGCCCATATTATCCACACACCAGTCTAGTCCGCCCTTAATGTTTACACCCCGCGTCACACGCTATATTGGTTTCTCAGCTTCCTGGCCGGGAACCACGAACTTGTCAGTAACGGGCGGCGTTACTTTGAAGTGGAAGTACGTTTTTTGACCGGCGCCTCGCGCGGTTGCCTGTTTAATGCGCACAGCACTGCACACGTCTGTTCAGACTCACGAGCACCTTGATAAAACTGCTGCACTTTAATATTTTACAGATTAGGTTACTAGTTACTTAGTATTATCACTCGCTTGATCGGCACTTTAACTATTTACTACACCCTGGTCTCCACCATTGATTTAAGCGCTAGGCGCTATGTTAGCTAAGCGCTACGCGCCGTTTTTTTCATTGTTAATGCTTATTGTTTTTACTGTTATTGTATTCTGATGGTGATTCGTCTCCTTCCTTTTAGCACTCCTTGACAAAGGGCTCTGCCCGAAATGCATTGGAGTCACATTTCATGATTGTTCCTCGTTTTGAACAATGAACTTTATTGAATACGAACTACCTATTGATATGAATTTAATATCAATCTGCTATTGACATTCTACTTATGTCTAAATAAATTGAACTACTTAATCCACACTTTGAAGAATTATTCATATGGTGTGCCAGTCGTGGGGATGTAGTTGCATGGTTCATGCATACACGACCTTCTGATCGCTTTAAGAATTACCCCATTGCATATGTGTCTCCAAAAATCACCAGTGCCAGACTTACCTTTACTTCCATGTCCTTAAACTGTGCTAACTTTCAATTGGAAGCAGGTATTAATGTTGAGTTTTGTGTCTACAGAATTATATTTTTAAAACATATATTATTGTCAAGTCCAGCCCAAACTCCCAGGGCAGGTCCTCCCTGGACTGGAAGCAAGAATCCTGGGACCAGTTTTGGGGTATCAGCAGGCTAGCTTGAATCCAGTGGCATGGTGAGCACAGGACTCATGTCTGGGCATACCCATCCCACTCAGGGTGGCAAATGCCAAAAGAAAAATTGATGGAGGGAATGCCAAACAACGTCAAACATTCACCCCCATTCAGTTTGTTTTATTTGCTATTTTCTTATCCCAACCATTTGATTCCTGCATTCTGGGTCACATGACTAGGTGTAGCTGTCAGTTGGCCTTTGTGTATTGTTTCCAGACAGTGAGACAAAGGGGATAGCGGTGTTGGCAGGATGGATCCTCTCTTATTTGATATGGAGAACACTTTCACCTACCACACTTGCACATCACAAAGTCTCTGCCTTAGCACATAACAAAAGTTTCACACTGCTCTTGTGGCCCCAGACAAGTTATGCCAGGGCAGGGAGGAAGAAAATCCCAAACACCTCTGGGGGTGGAAACCTCCAGAACCTTCTCCTTCTACAAAGCTGGCACCAAGTGTACATATTTGACCCTCAGACGCCACTCTTCAGTACACCTCTGGACTTGAAGAAGACTCAGAAGCACTGCTGTGCTGCTCTGCCGTGAGAAGGACTCATACTCTGCTACCCTGCAATTCTGCTGTCCTCCTACCTGTTGCCCTGCTGCCTGAGTGAACATTACTGGTCCTACATCTTGAACCCAGGACCACCAGACTTCAAGGGCTGGTTGGCTGACCTCTTGATAGGATCATCAGGGACAGAAAAGGTTCCAACAACCTTGTGCCCAACACCTGGTCTCTGAGCTTTGGGTTTTGTCCCCAAATGGTGCCACTCTAGTGCTGGACTCTTGAAGGGGAACTATTCGTGCTCTGCTAGCCAATCTGTGGTCTCTTGGACAGAAACAATGAAGTGCAATACATCTCCTTGCAGGTCTGTATCTAAATCACTGCTGAAGAACGAGTCCCTGATGCACTACCTCTCATCACATCCCACAGCTCCTTGGAACCACCACTGCACAGTCCATCCCTGAAGCAGAACTTTGCATTGCAAGCCCCGGTCAAAGTCATTCCACGACAATGATGTAGGACCTTGAATTGCAAGCCTCATCAATGGCTTCCTCGGAACCGCTGCTGTTCCACACATCAACGCCAGACTTCACCATCGCTGCTGCAGTTCATCAGAACATGTGCTATACAATGCATCCACGAGGTGGGATTTCAGAACACCCCGCAGCCAAGATTTAAGGTAATTTGTTCATCGGAACTAACTAGGTCCCTGTATGCAGCCCATGCCCCATTGCAGATGGCCTGAACTTGCGACTTTACTCAGGTCCGGTTTGACCTGGTAACCACAGTTGGCATTTTGTGTTTTTAGGTATGTTCTTTCTTCTTCGCTGAAGGAACATACAGTTTATATTTGAGAAGTACTTTAAGATGATGTAAGAATCAGATCACACAAAAAAAAACAAAGTGTGATTTTGTGAAGGAATCAGTGGAGTACATTTGGATTTAATTTGCCAAGTGGCAGGCTTGCATGGGATTTTACATAACATAGCTGAAGTGGGAAAAGGCATTCTCCATCAACTTGACATATTGGAGAATTTGATTCTTACAAATTTAGTGCCAAATTTACAGTCGGTCTCTCACTTAGACGTATCTTGAGACGTGTCTCTTAGACCAACCACAACATCATTGGTGAGTGCTGAAGCCACTCTAAGTCACTGTTGTACCTGGTATGGAAAACTCTTTCTACCCCAGGGTGGCAATCTCAAATCCCAAATCTCCAGAGAAGCCTAAATATTATGTTAAACTTCCTAAAGATGTATTTACAGCACCAACCTACACTACATTGAGTCAAATCGAAGCACAGGACACAGATGTTATCCATTTTTCCATGGCACCTTTAGAAGATCACAGTGGCAGGAACTTCCACCTTCCGCTGTGTATCTCTCTTAGGCAAACTTTTCATAAATTAAAAGAAGACACAGATACAACACTGGTAGGCCTCCATAGCCAAGAACACTTATTCTATCAGTCTAGCTATAATGGGGATTAATGTGTGGTCCTCTGGAACATATGCACATGAAGACCAAACAAAGAAAATAGCCACTGCAGCTCTCAGTCAAGGTCATGTAAGGACTTTCCAGATAAATTTTTAACATCTGCTCCAAGTGCACTGTGCTCTATTCAAGAACCCACAATCGCTAAGAGGCAAAAACACAGATGCAGCTTATACAATTAACATATAGCATATAATGTGTGGGAAAATGATGTCATTCAAAATCCAAACCCACCTGTGACATTGCTGATTTCTCCTTGTGCACATGGGACACAGTCAAAGCAGCACACAGGCTCCCCCTCTCTAGCAGCCTTTCTGTATCCAGGGGTACAACTCTCACTGCAGACAGAGCGGGGAACCTGAGGAACAAAGAGAGAGAACCTCAGTACTAGTGACTGAGGAAAGGAGAATGTGAAGGATGAAGAGAGAGAGTTTTATTAGTAACAATCACAGATAACGGGGGAGTAGGAAGAAAGAAACAAAAGTCACTAAGCTTGTGATAGCATTCGGGCGGTATGGCTTAGCTGGCAGAAATTAGAGTAGCACACCACCACCTATCACCAATCCTGCACCATCCTGTCTATTTAGCAATATAAAACACACAACCGGCTACTCCTCGGCATTGGCCATCTCCTGGTAATGAGATTAAGCGATGTCGGGACCCTGGGGGCACCTCAAACCAGGCAAAAGGAAGCTACATTTTTAAGGCCAAGAAGACAGCATCCTGGCATACCAACAGAGGCAGAGCCAGTGGGAACCTGAAAATGGGCGGCTGATGTGTGCTGCAAACATGGCCCAATGCTGATAGGACCACGGCGGGGGGCTGGTGCCCTGCTGTGCAAAGTGAGGTTTGTGGCAGAAGGAGGTCCACTTCTGAAGCAGCTCACCACAGCAGAGAGGCAGAGCTGCAAAATAGTGGTGCACAGGCAGTACCTGCTCACTGTTAACTGTCCAAACACTGGAGTGCAACCATATGGTGGGATCTAAATGTCAACAAATTTCACTCTATGCAGGCACCACCACCAAACTCATGCAAAAACTCCAGATGATCCAGAGCGTAGCCGCCAGACTTATTCTCAACCTACCCAAGAGCACCCACATCACCCAGCACTTGAAGGACCTCCACTGGCTCCCAGTCTAGAGGAGATACCAGTTCAAGCTCCTGACACACACCTACAAAGTCCTCCATGGCCAAGGCCCCCCTACATGAATCACAGTCTGCACTTCCACTAACCCACCCAGGAACCTCCACACCGCACACCTTGCCCTTACACAGATCCTGCGCATACACCGTGCCAGAGGATGATCCTTCTCCTATCCCGCTGCCAAAGCTTGGAACACCCTCCCCCTTCACCATCGCACCTAGCCCTCACTTCAGGAAGGGGCTCAAGACCTGGCTCTTCCACTGAGACCTACAGGAAGTACCTGGATACCCTCACCGGTGACAAGCCACGCTTTATAAATCCCACTTTAGTGATTGAACATAAGGAGGGTGCAAAGTTTGGCCTGGGGGTTTGTGAAGGATGAAGGCCCCCAGTTGGGTCCAAATGGGCAATGGAACTCAGACAAAGACTCCCAAGCAGAGGCCTTAATGGATCCCCAAGGTCTGACAGGAGCAGGATCCATGAGTAAATTCCTTCACCCTGGTACTAGCTTCAGCCCAAGGAATGGAGTGGCCTTGGCTTCAGAGGCTACCCCCATTCGTAGCCACGTGGAAAGAGTGGCAGGGAAAGAGTGACATTAGTGGCCAGCACACATATCCATTACTGTGCGACAGCCAACAGGATGGCTGCTGCTGCTTCCAATCGAGGGCCACCACTAAACATACCTGTAAATAACCCATTGGCCGCCTCAACAGACACCAACCCGAGGAATGGCTGGCCTCACCACACGCGGTCAGCACCCACTGGGCACCTCCCAATCTCTGGAAACTCACCATGGCCAGAGTCAAAGTCCCCCAACAAAACAAACAGGGCATACTGCTCAGGTTTGCCTACCCAGCAGCTAAATCTTCAGAAACCGTGCTGGATACCACACTGGGCATTGGAGAAGGGAATAATGTCACTCTATCCCACACTGCCATGTAGCTTCATGCCATCAACCAGTCATGGGACACATTGGAGGACAAGATTGACTTGATGGGTTCCATGGACAAAATAGTCAAGTCCAAGGTCAGGGTGACCATGGTGATTGACATTCCATGTACGATCTCAAAAGTCCCCTCCTTCTCCACAGAACAGGCCACAAGAGTAGAGGATACCCAGGGAAGACTCAGGAAAAATAACCTCCACCTGGTAGGGTTCCTGCAGGGCTACGATTCCTAGACCAGTGGCTTTGCTCACTAATTCAAGCTGGTTCCTTGTCCTCATTCTTCATCATTGAAAGGGCCTAAAAATCCCTGGCTCACCAACCACACTGAGGCACTCCGGTCAGACTTCTACTAACCAGCACTCTCTATAAATCCTATATGATAAAGATATTTCCAGACTTCTCCAACCTGGTCCAACAACAGAGAAAGTTTTTCATAGAAGCCAACAAAAAACAGTGCATTCTCAACATCTGCTAAATGCTGTTGTATCTTGCCAAATTCAAGTCAAATATCAAATAAGTACCCTCTTCATCGAGCCCCTGAGGAAGCGTTCCAATGGACCGACGAAAGAACTCCTGTGAGGCCACACATCCTGCCCCAGACCGTAATGGATTTCCTAGCAGGGGCATCTGCTAAGAACTCCCCACAATGGTCTAGACACTAGAGTCTCATCAGTAACTGCTCTTGGTCATCCTGGAGAAACACACAATCCATGGAGCGTGCACTGCCGGGGGAGTGATGGAGGGGCACAAACGACTGGTGCTGTAATACTACAGGGGGCAATGGGAATATCCGGCCTGTCAGATAGTATGCTCCCATGATTGATTTCTCCCACTGAGGGGGGAGCTATTACACGTTCCGGGCTGGGAACCACATGGCCAAGGGACCCACTTTCTCCCAACTCTCCTCCAGCCAGCCTTCTCAATGAAGAGCATAATTGACTAATTCTAGGCATACCTGTGATGCAGTTGTGATGGCACCCGGCTCTGGTGCCAAGTACACACTTCCTGCATGAGCTCATAGCCCTAAGTGTCGACATAAGAGACTCTTAACATGGGTATGGGCATAGGTGATAGTTTGTCAGGATGGACTTCAGTTGATACATGGCAATCCTTTTAGCCCATTGGCACTAGGAACTGGTCTGCTGTGCGGCAGGTACTTTACTTTACTAAAGCTTAAGGTGGGTGGGATTGATTGGTTGTCATTTATATCATTATTTTTTTAACGTTATTGCCACTAACACAACTCCCATGGTTACCGGCATCCACCCCATACAAGGCATATACTCATTCAATTGCAGCCCAAATAGAGGAGTCCTGAGGGGCCAGATCAGATAATATCCTGGAGCATCAATGGTCTAGTTGACACGATCAAAAGAATGACAGTCCTCTGGGCTGTAAAAAGAGCACAGTCTGACGTGCTGTTCAACCAGGAGACTGATTTGCTGGGCAATAAAGTTCCCTTCCTAGTACTCTGTGGGCTCACTCAGGCTATTCACTCTGGTATTACAAGAGGATCCATAGAAATAGCCATCCTGATTTAAATCACCCTTCTCTTCATGGTTACAATGGAAGTGAGGGGTCAGAGGTGGAGAAACATGGCCTTCTCACTTCTTGTATGGTGTCCCCCTGACACTAGTAAATGTCTACCCCCCTTTTCACACTTACTTTCTAGAGTCCAAAACAGATACACAGTGGGACTGCGGCACACATCCTGACCAGAGTACCTTAGGACAACTTCCAAGTTGTCATTTGTATGACAACAGGACACCACCTGGCCCCACCAATGATTGAGACTGACCTCACCAAAACATACACAACACACATAGGAGAGATCATTGACTTCTACTTTACCCAGAATCTTAGCTCTACAGACTAGCCGGGCATCCTGTGGAAGGCATTTAAAGCGACCCTTCAGATCTGTAGTACCAGGTTCTTGATCTGGAAACGTGTTACAACACAGAACCAAGGCTGTGCAGAAACATAACTCACACCTAAACTCTCTTACAACACAGAATGCTAGATGAGGTAATGAATATATGGATCACTTCACAAACACATCTCTACCAATAGGGAGACAAGGCGATCAATCTCTTTCACCGTCTCTGCTTCAACATACACCATACCCCTATCACATGCCTGTTAGATTTTAATAGGTCAAAAATTACTAACGACAAAGTGCTACCCAAAGAGCAGATCAACCGGTTTGTGTAAGACCTAGCCATGAATGTGGAGCAATCTCAGCATTTCAGAAAGTATCGCCGACTGGAACCTCAACACTGGCGTTTCAATGATGTGGGATATCAAGGAAAGAAACAGAAGAAATACTAAGCAAAAGTGACAATAACCATGAAAGCTGATGGAACAGCTTGTTCATCTGTGTTAGGCTTACCCCGCTTCCATGGCCCCATAAGATGGCACCCATGTTGACGGTGACTTGTTTCCTTTCCGGAGCTGTAGTGTCAATTTTTCCAACCTTTACAAGTTGGAAATCCCCACTTTGGGATATTTGGATATTCAGGATATTGAAAGAGGTGTGAGCGTCTCCATTTACATCAATAAAGATTTCTTCCCCATTCTGATCTTTAAATTTGATATTTCTCAGGTAATGAAGTAGCTAGAAAATGATACAAAAGAAGGCAAGATAGTAGAATTACTTAATATACTTGTAAGTCTTTCCTTTGTGAAGCCTCTACCTGCTCCTCGCAGCTGTGTCCATCACTTCTCTCTGTACGCTGTGGGGTGGGAAGGGAGATCTGGGTGGGAGGGGAGCCCTGGCTGGTAAAGGAGCCCTGGGTAGGAGGGGTGCCTGGGTGGGAGAGGAGCCCTGTTTGGGAGCCCTGAGTAGGAGAGGAGCCCTGGGTGGGAGGGGAGCCCTGGGTGGGAGAGAAGCCCCTTGGGTGTGAAGCCCTGGGGGAGAGGAGCCCTGGGTGGGAGAGAAGCCCTGGGGGAAGAGGAGCCCTGGGTGAGAGCCCTGGGTGGGAGAGGAGCCCTGTTTGGGAGCCCTGGGTAGGAGAGGAGCCCTGGATGGGAGCCCTAGGTGGGAGAGGAGCTGTGGGTGGGAGGGGAGCCCTGGGTGGGAGAGAAGCCCCTTGGGTGTGAAGCCCTGGGGGAGAGGAGCCCTGGGTGGGAGGGAAGCCCTGGGGGGGAAGAGGAGCCCCGGGTGAGAGCCCTGGGTGGGAGAGGAGCCCTGGGTGGGAGCCCTAGGTGGGAGAGGAGCTGTGGGTGGGAGCCATGGGTGGGATGGGAGCCATGGGTAGGAGAGGAGCCCTGTGTGGGAGGGATCCTGGGTTAGGAGGAGAGCCCAGGTGGGAGTGGATCCTTGGGTGGGAGGGGAGCCCGGGTGGGATGTAGTGTAGTTCCTATTATCCCAATAGGCTCTGCGCATTGGAATAATATCTTCAATAGTATAGACCTAGGGCAGAGGTTAACTAGGTCTTCTACCGACGATATTAGACTTAAAGTTTTGTGTTTGCCAGCTAGCTCAGAGTTCACTAGAAACTTTCTCGAATAGGCAAGGAGGATTTTAACCTCCCTGGATAGACAAGGAGGGATTTAGTTTCTGACAACCATAGAACATGACAACTTTGCTCTCCCCTAATCAAGAGTGTATCTCTAGAGTCGTGTGAAAACAAAAGACAACTTATTTTACTCAGTCAGTTCAGTGCATTCTTAGTTTCACCAGATTGTAGAGAAAAGGAAAAGACGGGCGTGTTCAATAAAAGATATTATTTATTGATCAGTCTCCTTTCTCATACAAGAGAAATGAATCGCTATTATTGTAATACTTATAGTTAAGTAAAGTGCATACAGTAAAGACAGAATTATAAAATAATACTGTAAAAGCATTGATATGGTTTCTGAGCCATATGATACTTTAAAATGGATAAAAAAGATACATACATATATACATTTGACTAATCATACTCAACTGGTGCTTCTAACCTCGCCTACCCCAGTGTACCTGACCTAAGCCTAATACGTGGGCGGGAGTAGATAAGTAGCAGTTTAAGTTAAGTTTGTTTGCCAAGGGACTGACTCGAGAATTCTCTGCAAGGGGTTATTCAGTTCTGTACCTGAGATCTAGAATGATGGAGGGCTGGTATCTCTTATCCCAGGTCTTGATATTCCAGCTGCCTGCGAGGGCTGCTTGGAAGCGCCGGAGCTGGATTTCTCAGCAGGAGAAAGGCAGCGTCTCGTTCTCAGCGCGTCAGGAAGGCGGGGCAGCGCCTGTGGGCTTCGCTCTCTGCTGGGCTCCTCGGCACGTCTCGTTGCTCCGATCTCGTCACCACCGCATGTGTTTGCTTAAGGCAATGTCGGTAATATTTATACCTGAAAGGTGCCGAGATTGACGTAAGGATGGACATATATACGTCAATAAGGATGTCATATGAACGGGCTCGTTCGCACATTCTTTTGCTGAAGTTCTCTGTGAAATCAAAACAATGGCTATGGGAATTTCCCAGGTCGCTGTAGGTTTGATTTGTTTTGAGAACTCCGTATGCCTTATATGGGGCTGGAGGAATATCGCTTGTCTAATTAGATGACATGCGTTATGACCTAATCAGATAACGCGCTTCTGTGCCGTGGTGTGGCTTAATCAGATAACGGTTTTTGCACCGTTAGATGGCTGCTAGTTAATTATTACCCAGACCAGGGTCAGGAATAGGGGAATCGATACAGTACCTATAGGAATACATCACACCCACTCCACGTAGACTATGTCCATATTTACAAATCTAGGCATAGTGAAACCCGTAGCGTTTGTGTATATCGTACCACCCCAAAATACATTCATATGTATCCTGAAAATTTTGATACATAATCATATGTACTATCACGTGGTCTATATGCATAAGCAGTCTAATAATGCTAAACATATAACGCATATTTTTAAATTCAGCATGAATAAATGCGAAAACCACACATGAAATGGCTCTTAATACAGAAAAAAAGTGCGAGACCATTTCATCACAATCATAAAGTTTTGTATGAGAGCGCTAGAGGATAGCTAATGTCTCGTGACTACCTAAAATAGAAATTCAGTTCTCTAAGAATAATGTCTACTTTAAGCAGAAGATAAGTGTCCCAAAAAATCGTAAATATTTTGGAATTGGGGAAAAAGGTTCTTGCAGTCTGAACAAACTGATGAAAAAATTGTTCATATCGCTTTTTGAGAAGTTCAAGGCCAAATTCAGCATGTAGGGAACTCCGAGTGCTATTTTGCTCAAAGTTATTCCTGCTGCTCTGGTGAAAACATCATATCATTTAGACTGTTGAAAAAACTGTCAACAGCTTCTTGCGTAAGTTCCACTAATTCGGAAAATGTTGTTACCATGCATTCATGAGCCTGAGCATGATTGCCTCCATTGATGTTTTGATCAGCATAGCTGACTGAAGGTCGTACCTGATCGATGCTGCTTTCATCTTGTGCTTCACTACCCCTCAATCGTAGTGGTGAAGTCTCCACGAATGCCGTCATCAGGATTGGTAGCCGCTGGGGACAGCACAATGCATGAGCCGTTACCGGACCCAACAAGGTATCTGCGTCCATTGGCACATCCGATAGTAGTGCCAGACAGGTGTCCAACACGCATTCTTCGCCGCATAGCAAGCACCTTAATACAGGCATAACACAACTTTGCCACATTGGTCTAAATGAAAGAGACCAAGTCATGTTCAGGTCTCTAAGCCGGGATAGTCCAAGGATTTTAGTTACCCGGTCCCGGTAGCCAATGGCTAGGATCATTTCTTCCCTTGTCGCAGGTGTTTTGTCTGTGACATGGTTTGCCATAGCGAAATAACAGGATCAAAAATAGAATACCCGCTACTAGTCCCAAAAAGAGTGGAAGTCCGCCAAAAATGGAATGGACAAAGTCTGGAAAAATACCCAGGATGGCTTTGAATGGAGTTAAAGCACCCGAAAACACTGCTTTAAATACACTGGAGACACCAGTGGTATCAGAAATATTTAAGATTTCGTTCAGTATTTCTGCGAAATGTATGGGGGAATTAGTTGATAATAATGAATGAATCTCTTCTGTTGTCCTTGCAACTTGGAGATCATACGTTTCTTTTGATGACGTGAGCCTGGTCGGCGTCTGTAGGAGCACAGTCTTCATTCTGCTTAAAGTATCTATTCGAATAGAAGCAATTTTCAAATCGGGCCATAACCTTGCCTCCCTGTCTGGAGAATCGTTCGGGAACAATACTCGTTCACAGCACATGACCTTCCTAGTCACGGTTATGAGATAAGGTTTTCCGGGCAGCAAACTACAACATCTGCGATCTACTATTAGAATGTAACTCCCGTTCGAGAGTCTCCTAAAGAATGGTTCTATTTGTGTTGCAGGTGTGCCTAGCTGGTAACATGAAAGGTTATTTGAAGTCCCTTCACAGGCTCCATGCAAGCTAATACCCTGACACAGAAGTGTACCGCTTAGTGATCTTGCACAATTATTGCCACTGAGAAACACTTTCTGGCCTTTATTACTGACACATTCGTGTGTATAGGGCAAGTTCCATATTGACTTAATGTACCCTTTACCCAACCTTTCATACTGGCCTGCCTGTATATATTTTTGGCAGAATTAAAACTGGAAAGTAGTTATTGGAATATTTATTATTCCATGTATTATCCATTCAATGACAGGTCGTTCTGACATTGTCAATGGTAATCTCTCAAGTCTTTCAATGCTCAGAATTGTATAGTCAGCACTCTTCTGCGCCAGACTGATTTGTTTATCAGTAAGGTTAAAGATATTAAATAATGACGTTGTGTTGATTAAACGCCAAGGCACATAGCCAGAACGCAGATTTTGTAACGTCCTACCAAGCTGTACAATAGAACGCAATTGGGACTGACCGTGTTGTAACATCAGTAAGTCTTGCGATATTATATCGATTGCTGAAGACACAATGCTGTCCAGAGAATATATTCTGGAGTCATTAACCCATTGTCCACCACAGAAAGTGATTTTTCCAAATTAATACGGTCAATTTCCCGTATTTTTTCTGCTGTCTCAATTGGAGTTACTTTCCAAACTTCGTTATAAGCTGCATATATAGAGGCCGCTATGAAACGTTTTTGACGCTGTTTGCGTGGTCCCAATATGAAATCACGCAAGTCAGCACCTTCTGTAAGTAAAGTTAGGTGTTGCTTAATTTCAGCCAGTGTGGACGTTTGTAGCCATTGAAGGCAGAGCTTGCCCACGCTGTAGGTGGTTACTATCCCTGGATGTTGTCTTTGGGAATATCTAGGGTCTGGCCTAGTCAATGTGAACCCCTGTTTTTTGTTCAGGAATCTGTCTTGACAGTTATTTGTATCTGTGGGCCAGATCAACCATTGTTTCCATTCAGGATGTGTTCTGTTTTGGTTTAATATATGGTTTACGTCTATCTCATCATCTATAGAGCTATTACTGTTCACTGTTGGCTTTGGAATAGACGGTTTGTTCAAATCTTTGATTTTGGCTAAGCCAAGACAGGTAGTTTGTTGAATAGTGTCATTCAAAAATATAATTTGTTCTGGGATCATGCAGGCTCTAAACAATGATTCTATACCTTGTACTTGCCAATCTCTTGTACCCCAAACAGTTTTTGCTTCAATATTATTGTTCCAGAAATCAAACCCAAATGTATTCATTTGTTCAAAGAATGAATCGGAATATATCAATTTTGTGTTTGTAAGCATGGTCTTCATACCTGTCTTATTTGACAATTTGAAATAAAATGCTTCTGCCTTACTTGTGTTAAACCCTGAAAAGTATGAATATTTATCATAAAATGTTTTTGAGCTGTCTTTTGGAGGAGTAGCACAATGTTCCCATTGGGTATAATTTAAAACATTTCTAGGTTGTGCAGATTTATGTAGATAATGGTTACCATAGTGGTTGTAGCAGAACATCTGATCATAATTAGACGAACCCTGCAAATAATCATGTTCTGTAAATTTAGCAGACATCACAAGATCAGACATCATATCATTAATACTTTCAAAGTCCCAATCATCAGCAAATGAGCTCGGTTTTACAAAGTCACTCAATGAGATCTTGAATTGGTGTGGATACTTCAGGATTTCAACCGGACCATAGATTTCATAATCAGTTTTGTCCCATGCTACACCGCCTGGTATAGGATTGGCTGTGAAGTTCACTGAAGAAAGTTCTCTTTTCTCGATGTGTGAAGATGTGTGTGGTTTAAGGACCAAGTTGATTTTCTGGCTTGCTGTGTCCATTTTAGCATATTTTCCTTCAATGAAATGTCCCAAGCATAGTACCATGATGAGCCAAAGAATGAGGATAAATGCACCGAAGGCCACCCAAAATTCAATCCATGGAGAAATCAGATAGGTTTCTTTCAGCTGTTGAAAAATTTCCTTAGCTTTATCTTTAAAAGTTTTTGTTGATGGCTGTTTCTTTGCTTCACTCAGGTCTTCAGATGAATCATCGAAGTTGATGAAGTAGCCGGATGCTGTTCTGTCAATTGTTCCAATTGTTTTTGGATTTTGCTTTGTTTCATTAGCAAAGTCTGCAGTTACATCATCATAGGTTGTTGTTTGTTGATGAAAAGTTTTAATTTGGGTTTTAAGAGGTTCAAGTTCCATTGCTTTGTTGCATAGTCCTTGTTGATTCACTGTAGATTTTCCAAATGTGATCAGTCTTCCAGTTTGAGCCTCTGTATTCGTAGCAAACATTGGTGTTCTGCTACTTCTTGGGAGTACACTTGGCCTACTGTTTGTTATCGGCCACATGATTGTGGTTTAACCAGGTCGATGGATACAACTCGGTTCTCCTTTTTACCAGCAAGGGGCGGTAGTACTACTGATCTTGTCCCGTTGACAGACAAGACAGGAACTGTAAGAAGGCCCAAATTCCTTCTTTACCGCGATCTTCTCTCTGACTAGATCCCCGACTTTTGGAATCCAGACAGGCCTTGCTGGGACAGGTGGTTTCTCTTCAGTGGTTGTTGGCTGTTGTTTCAAATTTATGTTGCTCAAGTCTTTTCTTGTTTCATTTAAGTCCTGTAAAATAGCCAAACGATCTTTGATATCAAAGCTTTTGTCTTTAACCACTGAAGTCTGACTATCAAGATCTTGGATCATCATTCTAGTCCCGAACAATAGTTCGTACGGACTGAACCCTTTCAGAGAATTCCTTGGCAGGTTATTTAGACTACGTTGGACACTTATTAAATGTTTGACCCACCCAGCTCCCGAACCTAATACCTTTTCCGTTATAGATTGCTTTATGTCTTGGTTTTTTCTTTACACCATCCCGTATCCCTCAGGAAGGAAGTGAGAAGAGTCCCGCTATGCTATGCTCATTTGGTCATGCTTCCCTTTAAGCCTGAGGGCTAAAGGGAACACATTATTCAAAACGTAGCATGCTCCTAGCGTATATGCCATTATAGACTTGCAAATCCTTGTATAACAGTCCAGACGTCAGCCGAGCGCTGGGGTCTACATCATAAGTGAAAATTAGTCTTTTTATGTTAATATAACGCTTTTTCGTGATGGGTACATTCTTATTGTTGTTGTTTTTCTGGAGCGAAGTGCCATGGCAATAGTCCTCCTCGCTCGCCACTGCGATCTCTATTGCAGTCTGGGCAGTTTTTTACAAAAATGTGATGATGCAGGCTCATGCCTGGCCACCAGTACACTGATTGTAATTCTTCCAGAGAATTTTTTAGCTTAAGGTGTCTGAGACCCTCACCCATATGTGCGTCTGCTATTAACAAGCCTCTCCTGTCCGTGTTTGGAATTACTCTATCCCCCACTCCAGGGATTCGAGCAAAAGGGACTGAGTTTGCATCGATTATGTATGTATAATTGAGTGGATAACTGATCGGTAGTGCTGAACAGTCGCCTTTTGATGACGTTTTCACCGCCAGCACAGTTTCACTGTCAATGTATTTTACTGCACGCTTTTTTGTAGCTACGGAAGCCGATTTTGCTGCTACCGCTGTGGCTGTCTCAGCCAATGAATTCCCTGCAACGTGAACGCCATCACGCTGATGACTCAGTGAATGTATCACGTGAGTTTTTGGTAGTTCTTTCCTTAAAAGAACTAATTGTTCCCAAAGCGCTTTCTGCTTTATTGTGGCACCTGTGTCATCTTTGTAACCGTTTTGAATCCATTTCTGCAAATCGTTATTGTATGATTTGACGCAGTAATACGAATCGCACACTATAAGTGTCGGGAATTCGCGATCTGCATTATCTAGCGCCATTTTTAATGCTATTATTTAAGTTTGCTGATCTGAATTATTTTCCACTGAGTGTGTTTTTGTAAGTAGAGGCCTTAATTTACCTCCGCGCCACACTTCTTTTACAATTTCGCATGTGGCGTTGTAAGCCAGCTCTCCCCAAACTGAGGGTTGAGCATGACCGTCTGTATATATTACACAGGCGTACTGTCGTAAAGGCAGAATGTTGATTGGCAGAGGGTATTCTCTTTCATATTCTAGATATTTTAATTCTTTCATTTCCGGGTCAAAATAGTATTTTACTTTGTCTGTAGCAACAGAATTTACCCATTGTATCCATTCTGGATTTAGTGCAGTTGTCGGTAAATTACATGGTGTTGTTAATGCCTCAAAAGCTGATTCTGCTGTTCTGACTGTAACCTGTCTACCGTCTGCTTGGTATTTTTCTTTTGCTACAGCTGTTTGAACCGCATGAACAATGCTTTCCTTAATGCTGAAGCTTTTTTCAGCTTCTGTGTACAAATGTGATTTGTATGCTATTGGTACCTTCTCTCCCTCATTAGAGGTCAGGTATGTGAATCCGCATCTTTCTGGGATGACTCGAATCACAAGGTTGCGTGTGTTGTCACGTGTTTGTAATTTTGTTTTAACTAACATATCTGTTTGTAAAGATCTCAAAATTTCTGTGTGTTTTTGAGTCCAATTGATTTTTTTAAAATCTGGTTTTATTAGATCATAGAGAGGTTTAATTCTCTCTGCATAATTAATAATGTAAGTTCCTCCGAAATTTAGGAAGCCTAGAATTGATTGTAAGTTTTTCAGTGTTCTAGGTGCTTGGATTACAGCACATTGCTCTAGGAAATTGTCAGCCAGGCTTTTGCCTTCACTTGATAGTTCATATCCTAAAAACAGGACTGTTAGATGGGCAATTCTTGACTTTTTAAAGTTGAATTTGTAACCCTCTGCTGCGAACCCAAGTATTGTGGTGTTCACTCTCTTCAAGTGAGTATCCAAGTCATCATCTGTTAGATAGATGTCGTCGACAAAAGATAATGCCTCGTCATCATATGTTTGTAGTAATTCAGTTACTCTCGCTGAGAATAATCCTGGGCTGTTCTTGAACCCCTGGGCCAAACGACAGAATTTTTTTTGCGTGCCATTTATTGAGAACGCCGTCAAATATCTGCTCTCTGGTGCTATATTTTGACAAAAGAATCCATTAGAAATGTCTAAGGTGGTTTTGTATTTTTTGCGCACTATGTTATTCATTAGTGCAGCACTATGCGAATTTTGTACCGCAAATGTTTTGCAACATGAGTTAAGGTGTCTGTAGTCCAAAACAAGACGATATGAATTGTCTGGCTTGGAGACAGGAAACAAAGGGTTGTTCATTTGTGAGGTGCAAGTTTCAATCACCCCCTGGTATTCAAGTTGATCTAGGATCTCTTTTACCTGTTTTTTAGCTTCATGCTTAATCGGGTACTGCCTCTGTGCAGTAGGTTGTGATTTTAACTGGATTTTGTGAGGAGGAGAGTCCTCATCCCATCCCACATGATTTTTATATAAGGCAGGGGCTTGAGCTACTGCCCACTTTCTTGCAAGTGTATATTTTTTATGAATTGGAATATGGTTTGAGAAGGCAGGCATAATTATTTCTTCGCCATGTGGGCACTCCCTGACAAACTCTGGAGGCCAGTCTCGTTCAGCTAGAAGGATGTCATAGCCCTTGGAGAGATTATCCCAAAATAGACCCCTCATTTTTCTAGTCTTATCCCCCTCTATACGCAATGTTATTTCATATATTTTATGAGGTTTGCTAACTCTGGTATCTGCAGTTTCCACCTGAATATATTCATTCGTGTCCACTGTCTCCAGATGATTCATAAGGACTTTGCGAGCTATGCTCACTTCTGCTGCGCTGTCTAGCATTGTCTGAGCCCATTCTCCGTTTTTCAGCTGTGTCCTCAGTATTCTCGGCATTGTTAATTACTTTAATACTGGCTACCTTCTTTTTTGGAAATTGTAATTTTTTATTCAGATGAGCAGGTTCTTTGTCTTTGGACTTGACGTGCTCTTCCCTGTGTTCTGATCGTCCTCTTCTTTCCGATTTCTGCGAGGAAGTCTGAAAAGATTGAGAGGGACGTGTATCAATATCTTGATATCTATCAGGTTTTTTTATGTTATCCCTATTTCTAAGGTTGTATTTTTTCACAGAGGGCTCCCTTTGGGGAGACTTGCATCCTTGATCAGGAGATCTTTCTCTCCGCCGAGGAGACCTTCCTCTGGACTGGAATCTTTTTTCTTTAGGATTGGATTGTTTATTTCCATCCCAGCTCTTTTTTTGAGTGTTTAAGTTATTTTTTATAAATACCTTTTCAGGACTTTCAACTAGTTGAGGTTTCACTGGTATTCCACCCAAACTATCTCTTCCTAGTTCTTCATAGGATTTTTCTATGATTCTGGCAATTTCAGATGGTTGGTCTGCTATATTTGTCTCTTTTAACCTCTGGCGAATCGCCACATTTGCTGCTTTGGCTAATAATATTGCCGAGACCTGCTTCAAATCTTTCAGTAGTTTCATACCGAGAGTTAAAGCGGGTTCTGGACCGTATTCATCTTGAATCTGTTTTAGCACATCTGGTATTACTGACATGGATGGTACACCATGTGTTTTTGTGTGAATGGAAGCAAAGACTGTTCCCCAAGTGTCACAGTCCTCCACATGTGGTGTGATTCCCATTGGAAGACAGATAGTCAGAATCCTATGTTTCTCAACAGGGTTGGTATCTGGAAACACCGCCTCTATTTGAGTGATTTTTTGTGCTAGCCAGAAAGGAATTTGTTCCCGTTTTGCGGGTACTTTACCTAGACAGGACTGTATGTTTTGAGGTGTAATTTTATTTGTGTTCCCGTGATGAGTGGTCAGCTATGGAATTTTAATTGCTGGTTGGATTGTTGAAGTCCGCATTACATATCGGACTAAATGTCTATGTATTTTTATTAATTGTTTTAGCTGTGCTAAAAGCTCTGGTGCAGGCATTTCTTCAATGTCTGGATGTGGTGTATATCCGGCTAGGACCGGCCATGTTGCTCCTGATCTACCTAGTGGACCGAGCCTGGTGATGTGATTATTATGTTTTAGGGCGCCATGAAACAAGAGCAGGTGCTCTTGGAATTTGATTGGTATTTCCACTTCCTCGAAAGGAGTGTACTCACTAGGAGGTTCCTCTATTTTGTAATAGTGGAAGTCCTTTGTTACAGCGTTTGCTGCTGGAAAGTTTATCCATGAATAGAATACCTCTGTCTGCCTATAATCGTGTGCCTCAATTACGAATATGACTGTACCACCTCTTGGTGTCAGTCCATTTTCTATAAGTTTTAGGGTTATAGATTTCCTTATGTTGACCGGGATGAGTATTGCATCTGGGTCATTTTCCAGCAGAGTATTGTCTGCTACTAGGAGTTCAGCTGCTAGTCTAACTGTCTCCCTTTCTTCTTCACTTTCTGTCATTTTACTGACAGGAAGGTTATTCTGTTTGTTTGCAGATCAGGTTTCTATGGAAACAAAGATTAGATGCACAATATTTTGGAACAGTGTATCCTTCAACGTTGAATTAACCAAGAACCATACATAGGAGTCTCCTCCTGCGAGGTTTGGCGGATATGACCTTTCACCCACTCCAGACGTCTTTGGAGTGTTATGGGAAAAAGGGGTTCTGTGTGAAAAAGCACGACTGAGTTACTCTAATGTCTTGCGTTAGTTTTATCGCCTATCCAAACGGTTGGGCGCCATGTAGTGTAGTTCCTATTATCCCAGTAGGCTCCGCGCATTGGAATAATATCTTCAATAGTATAGACCTAGGGCAGAGGTTAACTAGGTCTTCTACCGACGATATTAGACTTAAAGTTTTGTGTTTGCCAGCTAGCTCAGAGTTCACTAGAAACTTTCTCGAATAGGCAAGGAGGATTTTAACCTCCCTGGATAGACAAGAAGGGATTTAGTTTCTGACAACCATAGAACATGACAACTTTGCTCTACCCTAATCAAGAGTGTATCTCTAGAGTCGTGTGAAAACAAAAGACAGCTTATTTTACTCAGTCAGTTCAGTGCATTCTTAGTTTCACCAGATTGTAGAGAAAAGGAAAAGACGGGCGTGTTCAATAAAAGATATTATTTATTGATCAGTCTCCTTTCTCATACAAGAGAAATGAATCGCTATTATTGTAATACTTATAGTTAAGTAAAGTGCATACAGTAAAGACAGAATTATAAAATAATACTGTAAAAGCATTGATATGGTTTCTGAGCCATATGATACTTTAAAATGGATAAAATAGATACATACATATATACATTTGACTAATCATACTCAACTGGTGCTTCTAACCTCGCCTACCCCAGTGTACCTGACCTAAGCCTAATACGTGGGCGGGAGTAGATAAGTAGCAGTTTAAGTTACGTTTGTTTGCCAAGGGACTGACTTGAGAATTCTCTGCAAGGGGTTATTCAGTTCTGTACCTGAGATCTAGAATGATGGAGGGCTGGTATCTCTTATCCCAGGTCTTGATATTCCAGCTGCCTGCGAGGACTGCTTGGAAGCGCCGGAGCTGGATTTCTCAGCAGGAGAAAGGCAGCGTCTCGTTCTCAGCGCGTCAGGAAGGCGGGGCAGCGCCTGTGGGCTTCGCTCTCTGCTGGGCTCCTTGGCACGTCTTGCTGCTCCGATCTCGTCACCACCGCATGTGTTTGCTTAAGGCAATGTCGGTAACATTTATACCTGAAAGGAGCCGATATTGACGTAAGGATGGACATATATACGTCAATAAGGATGTCATATGAACGGGCTCGTTCGCACATTCTTTTGCTGAAGTTCTCTGTGAAATCAAAACAATGGCTATGGGAATTTCCCAGGTCGCTGTAGGTTTGATTTGTTTTGAGAACTCCGTATGCCTTATCAGGGGCTGGAGGAATATCGCTTGTCTAATTAGATGGCATGCGTTATGACCTAATCAGATAACGCGTTTCTGTGCCGTGGTGTGGCTTAATCAGATAACGGTTTTTGCACCGTTAGATGGCTGCTAGTTAATTATTAACCAGACCAGGGTCAGGAATAGGGGAATCGATACAGTACCTATAGGAATACATCACAGGGAGATGAGCCCTGGGTGGGAGGGGAGCCCGGGTGGGAGAGGAGCTCTGGCCGGGAATGTATGATGTTACAACACATACATTTACAATGCATGCCTTTACAATGCAGTTTTTACATCGCAACATCCTTTACAATGCATTCCTTTACTAGCTTGCCATTACATTGCATTTTCAGAAACTACCTTTACAACGCTTTCCATTACATCGCATTATACCTTTACAATGCATACCATTACAATGCATACCATTACATTGCATTTAAGGTAAGTGTTGCATAGTATAGGGGCATTAATTACTATTCTACCTCCAGTGAGTGCAACAGTAGGGTAAGTGTTGGATAGTATAGGGGTATTAATTACTATTCTACCTCCAGTGAGTGCAACAGTAGGGTATGTGTTGGATAGTGTAGGGGTAAAAATTACTATTCTAACTCCAGTGAGTTCAACAGTAGGGTAAGTGTCGGATAGTGGAAGGGTGCTATGCGTTGTAATGGTATGCGTTGTAATGACTTGCGATGTAATGCCTGCATTGTAGTGACATGCATTGTAATTACATGCGTTGTAGTGACATGCAATGTAATGACTGCGTTGTAATGACATGCAAATTAAAGGATGTTGAGATGTAATGACTGCTAAGTAAAGGTAGTGTGATGTAATGACTGCGTTGTAAACGTTGTTTCCCCTGGCTGGGAGAGGAGCCCTGTTCAAGCACCTGTAATAACTTCCAGCTCATGGGGTGGGTTCTTGGGGTCACGGAGGCCTAATGCTCTGCCTACCCGCACAGACGTGACATAATCTAATAACAATATGATCAGCCAATAGCGGGGACTGATACAAGGTTATATTTCATGATAGGAGCTTTCATGGCACTCATGGGGGTTTTAACTTCAATTCTTTTAATGACAATATTACATTTGGGTTAAGTGAAATGGCATCAGTCATGCTGGTGAAGGTTGTGTGATTAATGAACTTCTATTTACTCCCTGAAAGAAGCCCAGGACCAACAACAAAGGTGATTTAGTTCCATTTTTTTAAACTATATGATCCAGGTGGTGGTCCTGTGCTAAGGACGTTTTTAATGTAACATAGGCCGGGACCAAACAACACTGTAAACACAACTGCCTTTTTACTGAATTAACATTTTTATTATAATTATACTATTGTTTTATACTCAATTTGTAGTGATTGTAATTAGTCACACAATCAACTGTTGTCCACAAGTTTATATTTGATATCCATTAGTGGATTGTGAGACATGCATTAACCCTGCTCTTGACAAGCTCATGGGAGAGGCTCTGGACTAAAACTAAGATTTCTGTAGGATCCCAGCAGATCCTATCCACGGTTAGCTGGACTCAGAGGAGGCCCTCAACGGTCTCACCACAGCCTCTTTGGGACTTTTCTAGACAAGATGAAAGACGGGCAGAGCGCAATTGCTTTTCTCTTGATGTATGTGGAAAATGTGAAGTACCCTGGATGGGTGAGTGTGGGTTAGCTCTATTTTGTACTGTTAAGTGGTGGTCTATTTCCTTCTACGTTAGCTCTTGAGTGGACCCCATTTCAATTGCAGTGGTCATGTCCTTTTCACCCTTGTCGCCTGCTGCTAGCATTGTGTCTGTGTGTGTATGTGGCCCCAAAGACCTTGGTGCAAGCACTAAGCTTGATCTGATCCAAACAAAGGGAAAATGCACATCTGAGCTGTGGGGCCGGGCGGGAACGCAGGTGAGGGTGACAATGAGGGAAGGACAAGAAGGAAGAGAGAGACTATGAGGGAGGAAAGGGGCATGAAAAGTAGCAGGGAGAAGGGGAATAGTAGGTTGTCAAGAAGAGAGCAGGCAGTGAATATCAGGCCTTCTTCGTAGTTTTACAGCCAGGAGGTTACTTATCGGTTAGATGCTGCTTGAAGAGCAGGGTTTGAGTTGTTTTCTGAGGAATAAAAGAGGTTTTGCTTGGTGGCTCTCATTTGGGAGGCTGTTCCAAATTCATGGTTTGTAACCAGAGAAGGCCTGTCAAGTGGGCATTTCGTCTCTGCAGATTTTGGACTCAAGACTAGAGATGCTACTATTGCGTGACTTGTATTTTCTCATCCTTACACCGTGATTATCCTGGCTACTTAGATTTCCATTGTTGACAGAATGTAGGCTAAACATAGCTTTCAAGTAGACTTCTAGCTTTCTTGCTGTGTGAGTCACAAGGGAAGTTGGTGTCAGATGGTCCTGATTTTGTGTGAGATGTGAGCTTTCAAGTTGATGGTGACATGATTGTGGCAGCTTGGAATTTGGCACGTTTGACAACCTGAGGAGACGGTGCTCAGGATCATTTTGTCAAGGCATTGCTGGACCTAGCACTGATACTTCGTTGTTGGTAATGAGTAGTGTTTGAGGTGCTAAGCTTGAGTTAGCACTGAACATCCTGTCTTGCATGATTGTAAGACATGTCTTTAATCAAATAATGTATTGATTGGAAGTGCCCTTTACATATTATTTGGCATTGTGCAGTCGTAACCTGGGCACCACATATAAGCACACATCATGGTCTTCTAATGAACCCTCACATTTGTCTCAGGCCAAAACATAAAATGTGCTGGAATAACATGCCCACCTACATGTTGAATTAGGCTAATTGAGATTTGAGTTATTTGCTCCATCATATTACTCAATGTAATGTTAACAACAGGATATTTCACCCTTTCCCACCTGCCACGGTTGGAAGTCCTTGATGTTGGCACAAGATCCATCGATGAAAGGCCCCTGACCTGGTTTGCAGTCTATCAAGGTGTTCAAAGCATGAGCGAAGGCGTAGATTGCAGCGTAACTGTGGTAAGTGTAGCTCATATCATTTAGTTCAAACTGAGACAAGATTGCTGCATCAAAGTGTTCCTGTCCGGAACAAGGTGGCAATAGATCTACCTCTGCGGCTGCATTTGTAGTGTCGCTTCGGTTGACCCATGACAGTTGACAGCTGAAGATCTGCTCCCATAAGAGCTCGGTGAAGACGTCATCTGGATGAAGGTGGTAGAGAAAGTCTGTAAAGCCGGGCATGATGCCTGCATAAAGGGTGAGTGCCAATGCCCCATTCAATATTTTCCATGCCTGGTCAGCAAATATAGCAGGAGAGATGACAAAGTATGCAGAGAATATCAAGGTTTTCCCAGTAACATTGTGTGAATACATAGTTTCCAGTAATGCCTTGACATAAGCTTCTGCGCTGTGAACAATAACAACCTTGACTGAATGCTGTTGGATCTGCTGAACAACTTGGAGGACCTTCGCCTTGGAGTACCGCAGGTGAATTCTTTCCACAAAAGCCACACAGCCGCCACTCTCCTCAATCTCTTGCTTGACGTGCTGACCACCCTGCAAACCAAGCTCATCATCAGAAACGATCATTCCCACCCACGTCCAACCAAAGTGAGCCATAATCCGTGCCAGCGCAATGTTCTCTAGTGTGTTTACAGGAAGAGTCCGCAGGAAGGACGGGAACTGAAGCTTGTCACTCAGAGAGGCGAGTGAAGATGAGTGGCTGATCTGTCAAGTGTGAAGAAACAGGTCTATCTTTATCAAGGTCATTAGTGCATATGCCCAACACACTCCACTCATGGGTCCTTGTCAAACATGGCATTTAAATAAACATTAAAACATGAAATAATGAGCACTGCTTAAAAGCAATGAGTATGTGGCATAGAAGTAAAAAAAAATAAAAAAACTTGAATGACCTGACACATAGGAGCCTCACAGTATTCTGCATCTCTGATTGAGGAAGCTTCAGAATATATGATTATAGGATCTGCTCAAGATAAGAGACTGCAATACTGGACTGGCTAAAGAAATTGACCATAACTAGTCTCAATGAGAAGTCTAAAGTCTGTTGATGTGAGTTCTGGACAGATATATTTCTAAATATTTACTTCCAAGAAGATAGTCTAAAAAAGTCATTACTTCAATGCAAAATATTGGAATATTTATTAGTTCAAGGGGGTGAGAACCTGATCACAATCTTTGTCAGGGTGAACCAAAATAGTCATTAAATAAACCTTTGCTTAACCCTCTGCTAGCTTGACTCAAGACCAGGAATACTTAATTTAGAGGAAATGTAAAGCATTATGTAGCACCCAAACAGTAATAAAGTGAAAGCACAGTACAAGAAAAATCCCAAAGCAATTAAGAAACATAGAGAAAAGTTTAAAAATAAAATGACACCAAAACAACAAAACACTAATAAGTAGAACCTGAGATATGATTTTTTAAATATGTAGTTGAAATAGCACCAATATCACAAAGTGCAATTCATAGTTATCTGTTCTGGTCACAATGGACTGGGTCACAGTCAAAAGTTAAGGCTAAAAGCATTGCAGTGCAGGTCGTATAGAGGGACCAGGTTTGTCCCGGTGGAAATTTTCCTTCAAAACCTGGTCATGTTCTCACAACAATCTCTCATCGATGAGGTTGTTGGGGGATGAGTTGTAGGCTGGATCTGGAGAGAGACTCGTTGACAGCAGGTTGCTGTGTTCTAAGTCCTTGTTTGAAATGTCATGTTCCTGGGGGACTGCATAGCTGTCTTTGTGGGTGCAAGGAGGGGCTCATAGTTCTCTGCACTATCAGGAAATTCAGAGCGTTGTTGTGGAGATAAAGAGGTCAGTGCGGCCGAACTTCTACGTCTATATCCAGGAAGGTCTTGTCAGTTGTCTGATGCAGCTTTCGCGTTGGCCTCGGTGACTTCGGTTCACATTCAAGAGTAGACTGTGGATGGTCCTTTTCGACACAAAGAGCTCAGAGCCTCTGGTTCTTCATCTGGAGTTCAGTTCTTGCAGTTTTAAGGCTGGAGGAGTACACTGTAACACACACAGGGACCAGGACCTGGGGAGCACCTCTTAGGGGTAAGAATTTAGTTTAGCAGTTGTCAGGAGCAGGGCCCAGTCAGGTCCAGATCGTATCGGACAGCACACATTTGCAGGGAATGGCTTGTTGTGTCCCTGCAGCTCACACAGGTCTGCCAAATGACCCTTGAAGTGTCTTCTGGGGACCTCGGTATGAGGCTAAGTTACTTCAGGCTTCTGACAGCAGTGCAGTCCTTAGTTTAAGTCGTCACAGGTCCAAGAGTATTCTCATAAGAGATTCTGGAGTTGCCACTCTTATGCCAAATGTGCCACTCTGTGGGTAAGGGACACCCTATTTGTTTGAACTGGTTCTGGTCAATTCTTCTCTTTCCCCTGGATCCGGCTCCAGACTGGTTAGTGAAACAAAGGGCTGGCAGGTCCATGTGTGTGCTGAATTTGCCAGCACTGGGCAGGCAAGGCATCTTCTGAAGTCAGAAAGGGTGTGGGCATGGCCCTCAGGGTATCCTTTGAAGCTCAGGAGAGGAACACCCTTCTCCACATACAGGGCATTTTTTGCACTGTCTAGACAGAATACACTTCACACCACAGGAGACCCATTAACAGTAATGTAACCCTGCATGATAGCAGAAAGGCACGTTCAGTTGCAGTAGAAAATGCCAACTTCTAAAAGTGGTACAAAAGGGGGTGGTGATGGACGGAGCATCTGAATCAATCAAACACTCACACCCAGTCAAAAGATCTGGGTTTAATCCATCAACGTTCTTTAGCCCACTCTGCCACCCCAGTTCAGACATGGCTATATGCAAATCAGTCTGACCCTGTGCCTCATGGGAACAGTCCAGCCCGAACTGCCAAGCCATGCCTTCCCTAGACCGGAAACAAGCTTCCGAGGACCGGTTTCTGGCATTCCAGCCGTCTTCAGCCCGGCTTGCTTGAATCCAGTGGCAAAGTGAGCAAGGGACTCACATCTGAGCATACCCTGCCACACTTATGGCAGCCAAAAGCGGTACAAAAGGGGGTGGTGATGGACGGAGCATCTGAATCAATCCAACACTCACACCCAGTCAAAAGATCTGGGTTTAATCCATCACCGTTCTTTAGCCCACTCTGCCACCCCAGTTCAGACATGGCTATATGCAAATCAGTCTGACCCTGTGCCTCATGGGAACATTCCAGCCCGAACTGCCAAGCCATGCCTTCCCTGGACCGGAAACAAGCTTTCGAGGACCGGTTTCTCGCATTCCAGCCGTCTTCAGCCCGGCTTGCTTGAATCCAGTGGCAAAGTGAGCAAGGGACTCACGTCTGAGCATACCCTGCCACACTTATGGCGGCCAAAAGCGGTACAAAAGGGGGTGGTGATGGACGGAGCATCTGAATCAATCAAACACTCATACCCAGTCAAAAGATCTGGGTTTAATCCATCACCATTCTTTAGCCCACTCTGCCATCCCAGTTCAGACATGGCTATATGCAAATCAGTCTGACCCTGTGCCTCATGGGAACAGTCCAGCCCGAACTGCCAAGCCATGCCTTCCCTGGACCGGAAACAAGCTTCCGAGGACCGGTTTCTGACATTCCAGCCGTCTTCAGCCCAGCTTGCTTGAATCCAGTGGTAAAGTGAGCAAGGGACTCACGTCTGAGCATACCCTGCCACACTTATGGCGGCCAAAAGCGGTACAAAAGGGGGTGGTGATGGACGGAGCATCTGAATCAATCAAACACTCACACCCAGTCAAAAGATCTGGGTTTAATCCATCACCGTTCTTTAACGGGCCACTGTCACTGGGCCAGGGACAGACTAATTTGCATGTAGCCAGGTTCTGAACTGGGATGGTGCAGTGAGCTAAAAAACGGTGATGGATCAAGCCCTGATCTTTTGACTGGGTAGGAGTGTTCTGCTTAATTCCGATGCTCTGTCCATCACCACCCCCTTTTATGAATCATTTTGGCCACTATGGGAGTGGACGGGTATGCTCAGACATGAGTCCCTTGCTCACTGCACCATCAGGATTCAAGCAAGCCGGGCTGAAGACGGCTGCAATGCCAGAAACCGGTCCCCGGAAGCTTGTTTCCTTTCCAGTAAAGAATTGGCTTGGTAGTTTGGTCCGCCCTGTTCCCATGATGCACTTGGCCAGGGACAGACTAATTTGCATGTAGCCAGGTTCTGAACTGGGATGGTGCAGTGAGCTAAAAAACGGTGATGGATCAAGCCCTGATCTTTTGACAGGGTAGGAGTGTTCTGCTTAATTCGGATGCTCTGTCCATCACCACCCCCTTTTATGAATCGTTTTGGCCACTATAGGAGTGGAAGGGTATGCTCAGACATGAGTCCCTTGCTCACTGCACCATCAGGATTCAAGCAAGCCGGGCCGAAGACGGCTGCAATGCCAGAAACCGGTCCCCGGAAGCTTGTTTCCTTTCCAGTAAAGAATTTTCTTGGTAGTTTGGTCTGCCCTGTTCCCATGATGCACTGGGCCAGGGACAGACTAATTTGCATGTAGCCAGGTTCTGAACTGGGATGGTGCAGTGAGCTAAAAAACGGTGATGGATCAAGCCCTGATCTTTTGACTGGGTAGGAGTGTTCTGCTTAATTCGGATGCTCTGTCCATCACCACCCCCTTTTATAATAACTTCTAAAAGTGGCATTTTAAAAAAATTATTTTAAAATCCGAATGGCAGTGGTAAAGTGGTAAAGTGGTAAAGTGCTCAGAGTCCTAATACTAACAAAATTCAGAAAACAAAAGGAGTGCAGGCTAAATATTTTGTAGTCACCCCGCAGAACGAGCCAGGTCAAACACATAAGGCCTGATTCCAATGTCGTTCAGAAGGCCTCCGAATCTGATTTGGCTTTCCCATATCCGATTCGTAGCCCTTGTTTACCACTGAATCGTACACAGGTTCAAGCGACCAAGTACGATGCGAAGATCGCATACACGCAACCAACTTGTTTACGGGACCCAAACCTGTTTGTACGACTCGTTCGTAGCTGCATTGTGCCGCGCAATTGAGCCATATTCTGACCGAGCGAGTACGATGTGCGATTCAGACAGCCACTTTGTCTTGGTCTCAGTAAGACGAAACGGCTGTCGGAAGCATACTTTGAGGGGGCACATCAGGCCTCCCTTCACCCAGGGCACTCCAATCTGGTACGGGCGTGTGCCCATGGGTACCCCCGATCCAGGCATGCATAGTGTGGCGGACACCATGGGGTGCACACCACAGGGTGTACACTTTTCGCCACCCACCCCTTTTCTGCTTTGGGAGCCTGTGTACACATATGTACTAGGGCTCCCATGGAGTTCAATGGGAATCCAAGCGAATTGAGCCCGTAAGCATGCAGCAGCATTGTACTTGCTTGTGTGCACTCACGGAGCACGTCTCACTTTGAAAGTCCTCTAGATCCGAGTAGTACAGAGGGCTTCCCTAGCGAGATCGGAAATAGGCCCTTACTCGTTTGTAGTAAATTACATGTGTAACTTACACTTTTTTTGGGCCCAAAAGTGCTCTGAGAATCAGGAGGAGACCATGACCAATCTGCTTGTCTATTTGCCAAAGGTACCTCACGGTTCAGATTGCCTTCACATTTTCTACAACATCGTTCTTCTCTGCAGCAGCAAATCCCTTTTAGTAGTCCTTTGCCAAAGGGGTAAATGACCTTGTGGAACTGTCTTCATCTGCAGCCCTATGCCTTGGCCCACTGGTGGATTTTTTCTTTCATTTCAGCGACTAAGTACGGATCTTCATCCCAAGGCCACGCAACGACAATGCTCCCTCCTTGAACACCTTCTGCAGCCTTGTCCCACCAAGCTTTACCTTCTCATGCACTTTTTTCAGAATTTCTTCTATGTCCAAAATATTGACCATGCCCAATCCACTTTGTGTATCTGAACCATGTTTCATTGAGGTCAGCCATTTTTGTTTACCTTGACCCGGTCTCACACAAATAGGTGCCTGTGACTGGCGCTCTGAACTTTTAGTCACTAGTTTTCACTAAAAACTTTTAAAATACATAACTCCTGTCATTCTGATTGGATTTGGTGTCAAATAATGTATTAAAATGTATTCTATAGTTCTAAATTAGTTTGGGATTTTCTTCTGTTGTGTTTTAATTTTATTACTGTTTGTGTGATGCATCACTACTTTACACATTGCCTCTAAGTTAAGCCTGAAGGCTTTTTGTGCCAAGCTGCCAGGGTTACGCACAGATTAATTTAGTGACTTTTTGTGGTGCACCCTGCAAGGGATTGTGGATCTTGCTTGACCAGGGCTCACACCAAAGTCAACCAATTTCCCAATTTCTCACAGTTTGGACTTGTTTTCCTTTGGTGTTAGAATTCATGACAATGCTATGTCACACTGTTTTCTAGCATTTTAGAACTTATGGATTTTCATTCACCCCTCTGGGAATGTGTGCAGCTCCCAGCGCATAACACCCACCTTGTACACATTATGAAGATTTTCACACTATGCATCAAAATGCCATTTAGCACTGCGCTCACAGACTCTTATGACACAACAAAAATCTATGTGAAGTAGTCGATCAACTGACTCATTCACATCGCTGTACGCCACACGAATAGCCATGCACAGCTTTCATGAATCTTGGGCTAAATGGGAAAACCTTCATTCAGTCACAAAGCCACTATTGTCAGTCAATACCACTGTTGTATGGATGCAAACTTGAATAGACATTAACTTTCAGTCGAAACTTGTTACTCACATTTTTTGTTAATCCCATCTGGCAGATGACAGAAACTAAAGACTTTAAATTCACTTGTTTTGTTGTCTCGGTGTATGTCAATGGTCACCCCATCTGATATTGAATGCTGCATGATCAATTGAATAAAAAAAACAGATCTTCTGTTCCAGATGGCAATGCCCAGTCCTCACCTTCCTGTATATTGATTACTATTGAACAATTTACATTTGTCCAGGGACAAAGATGTCCTTTCAGTTCTCTGCTCAAGTCAGCAACTGAGTAATCATAAGCGGTAGAAAATAAACTCAAACTACTGGTGTAAGAAAGTCCTAGAAGTAAAGAGGCAGATCCAATAAGTGAAGGGTCAGAGTCCAGTTGATGAAAAACTGATTGCAGACAAAGGAATCCTTGAGAAAAATTCAATAGAAGCAGGCCCACCAGTAAGCAGAGCTACAATCCACCATGGTGTATAAACTTATCATGTGTAGTGCAACAAAACCAAGAACTGAAAGACACCCCTACCTCCAGCAGTAATGATCTACAAGCAGGGTAGGTGCACTATAACAAGTATCCCCAAATTTAAAAACAGACTTATAACGTAGTATTTAGAGTTAGAACACAATGAAAAAGGATATTTGTGAACTTCAAAGGGGCATCAGAGAGGCCAACCAGGCAGAAAGAGACCCACAAGATGACACACAAATGCAAGAATAAATATTTAAGCATTGAGACTGCAAAAAGGAAAGTAATGAATCACAGGGGAAGAATAGGTCGTGGTTGCAATAGGTGTATCTGGTGGAGTCCTAAGAGTTTATCAACAGAGAACAAATTGAGAGAGCAGATTCCAGCAGATGAGACAAAGAGAATCTCTGATACATCACCACCATCCAGGTAGAATAAATGTAGGAGAAGTGAAGATTAGATGATGACCAGAGTAAATGGGTGGCTCCTTGCTGGTTACCTAACTAGAAATAATTTAGAGAAGAAAGATGCATCCTTTTGTACAAGAGACAAAGAAAGGCTCGAATACCCAACACAATGAATGGATGCAAATTGGCAAATAAGAAAGACCTACAAAAACTCTTCCAAAAACTGGAGCAACATTGGACAGTCATGATAGATAGGGGGATGCTGTTCTAGATTGTGGGTGCATAGATGGAATAGCGTGATCTTGAGGGTTTCCTTCTTATGCTTCGTAGTCTGTAGTCTGATGGTGTCCTAGCTGTCATGGGCTGAGAACCATAAGAGCTGGTGAGCTTTTCTGCAACATAAGCAGAGTGATGGTCATGATGGCTTTGTGAATGATGAGTCTGGGTTTAAAAATGTTGCAAGCTGGCAAGAGGAGCCAATTGAATTCCTGTATGATGGGGTGAAGTGATCATATTTCTGTAGGCCCTGAATAATACATGCATGGCTTATAAATTGCCCTTATTGGCGTGCACATTTGTAGTCTGGGTGGCCATAGAGTTGGGCATTATCAGCATTTAGATAAGAAAGTACAAGGACTTAAACAGCACTTCTGAAGTAGCCTTCAGGGAGAAATGGCTTGGCTTTCTTCAGAAGAAGAGAAATCTGCTACAGCTGCACTTGAATGCCAGGTGAGAAATTGCACTAATCACAGCTGTTAACTATGATGAAAGCATATTTGAACACATTCATACAGATCCTCCAGACAATGACATTTCACTTCCCACCCTGCAGTACTTAATAAACTCCCTTGTACAGTATTAGATTTGTCAGCATTAGGATGGTCTTCCCCCAAACTATTTGCTTTCACCCCTCATATTTTTACTGATCTCATTTATGGCAGCCTTAGGACTCCGTGCACGTTACAACTGCTAAAAAGTGCTAAAGTGCTTGCGCTCTCTCCCCTAAACATGCTAGAAATGGCCTACGACCTATTACACATTTAATTTGCTTCTGCGTACCTAGTAAAATGTTACCACATGTACCTAGAGCCTGTAAATTAAATGCTAATGGGCCTAAAGTACTGATGTGCTACCCAATTAAGTAGCCTCGTAAAACATGTCGAAGGCCTGCCATTTGAGCCTGTGTGTATAGTTTTGTACTGTCATGCCAATTTGGCAAAATAAACCATCTGCCAGGTCCAAACCTTCCTTTTTCATACATATAAGTCACGCCTAGGATAGGCCCTGAACAGCACAGTGGCAGGGTCCAGTGTATTTAATAAGATGGGCACGTACTTTTAAGGTTTTCATGTCCTGATATTGAAAAAACCTCACATTTGTTTTTCACTTCTGCAAGGCCTACCTCTCCTAACGGATAACAAAGGGTTTCTTTTTTATATTTTATTAGTGATATCTTTCAACTGGGAACATGTAGGTTTGGTGTATACAGAATTGAAATTAAAAGCTCTCTTTAATGATTTTTTTTTTAAACGTATTTTTATTGCAGAATTAGAAACAAGACCTCAGAGTAGGCCAACCAGTACACTTATGGCATCACAAAATTGAGGTAACATAGATGTCGTACACAGCCATGTAGCCCACATCCCGGAGGCTGGGCGGCGCGCCAAGTTTTTAGTTCTCAAGTAGATGCCACAGTGTCCACCTCTCCTGGGGATTTGGTCAGCTGCACCATTCAGTATCTGCTTTTATCCCCCTAAAATCCCACCCCCCATGCACCGTCAGACAGACACAGTTTCCCAATGGGGACAGCGTCAACAGCCCTCACCCGCTCCAATGCAGTCCCCCCTATGTCT